>NC_083610.1:36391348-37016348 GCF_029168945.1 Cannabis sativa | reverse complement strand
TAATACTACTTGCAGACTCAGTTAATTGATTTTAATTAATCAATTTTAATTCTAAAATTATACTATGTCTTATTTATAAATTTTCACTAAGCAAGGGCTTAATTGTGAAAAAAAAGGTTTTGGGGTCTATTTATTAATTAAGAGACTTTGTATGGTCTAATTAATAAATAATATAAATAGCAATTTTATTAGATAATTAATTATAATTATTAAATAAATAGTTTTGGCATTTATAAGATTGAATTAGAAAATATGATATTATTGAAAGAAGAATAAGTGGTTGAAAAAAAGTGGCAAAATTGTAACTAGAAAGTGGTCCTTTAAGTGTACGACACTTAAGTGATTTTTTTCCCAATATTTTATTCTTTTATTTTTTTAATCCATATAATTCAGCCCTAAGCCCTAGTTTTAACACTATAAAAGGAACATGATGCTCTCATCTCATCCTCTTGTCAACTTGACTATTCAACCTACCAAATCTAGTTTTCATTCTCTGACAACTAGTAGATGAGAGACACCTTCAATAGTGATTTCAAACCTCCTTCATTGCTCTTCACCAGTCGAACCCTTGAGTGATAGAGTGCCATGCCCACACATAGCAAGTCAAGTACTCAATCATAGTGAGTAAGACGGGGGTAACTAACCCGAAGGAGAGAAAGAGATTCAAGTTCAGATCTTGATAATGCTTTGTGATAGAAAGGAATCAAGGGGTAGAGATCTGAACGGAATGAGTCATTATATTCCGCTGCAATTAATGTAAGGTTTTCTAATTCTTTATGTGTTTAATTTTATTATTTTAGAGATATTCATATTTAGGATGTTAATTCAACATACTTGTTAGTAAATCTAGATCCTGGTAAAATATTCCCAACAATCTCTTCCTCTTCCTCCTCCAGGGCCTGCGCCGACTGGGCAGTCCATGATGGATGACCCTCCAGTGAGGAGAGAACGGACTTTGGGCCCCAAGACCTAGTCGGGGAGCAGGCACATCCATGGGGCAGAGAGCCATGGAGGCAGCTCGTAGGCACATGAAATATACGAAATATTTTATACCGTATATTCATGATTACTTTTTATTATGTATACGATACTATAATCATGAATAATAATATGATAATAAATTAACAGAACTTATATATCAAACATATGATCATAAAAGTAACATGTGAACCAAGTAATATACGAAATAGTAATAAAATAATTTATGTTCTTTTATTATTATTGGAAAAGGAAAGTCTATAAAGCATGACACGTCAATGTACGATGTAGATATCACTTATTTATTCCAAAAGATATTTTAGCCCGAAATAAGTCTACTTTAGCCACTCCCCTTAGTCCTAAATTATCCCATCAAATTATGACGCATACTCAAAACCAATATATAGTAAGAAGGTTAATATCGACATCAAAATACACCTAAGGTTGTTCTAGGTGGTAAACATAAGTATGATGAGGAAGTATTAAGTGATGGTAAAAATAAAAAATGTAATGTGATTGTGGAAGAAGTGTCTACAGTTGAGGTTGATGAGTTATTAGCGAAGTCTACTATGCAGGCTAGCCAAGAGCCATAAGTCTTCTATGTTAGAATGTCTGGAGGTTGGGGAACCTCGATGCATTAACGACCTTGTGAGCTGTTGTTTGTAAGTACTCCCCAAGTTTAGTCTTTCTATTTGATACTAAACTTCTTGGATGTTCAAGATGTGGTGAATCAGTGGAGTCGTCGAAGCATGCTCTAGTCTTCTGCCCTGCGCTTATTTTGATGTGGAATCGATTGGAGGTTTGGGGGAAGCTAAGACGGCGGTCTGGGGGCCCATTTCTGGAGTTGCTGGTGGTAGTGATGGAGGAACTTTCGATGGTGAAATTTGAGCTCCTTTCGATGATTTTGTGGTGGTTTTAGTTCGAACGCAATTCTGTGTTGTTTGCTTGGAAGGATTCAAGGGTGGAGATGCTTGAGGTGCTAGTTGGTAACTCGTTACTGGAGTTCTAAGAGTTGCAATGACGGGGTGTGGGTGGGGTGGAGATGCAGTGAAGGGGATGCATCAGTTGAGATGGGTTTCGCCAGTGCAGGGTTGTTTTTTGTTGAGCACAAATGCGACGGTGATGCCAAGTAGGGGCTTCACCGGTCTTGGTGGGGTACTCCGAGATGGGGAGGGTGTGGTTTGAGCGTCTTGGGCTGTCGGGGTGGAGTGTGGGTATTGGGTTGATGTGGGTGAGTTGTTAGCTTTGAGATTGGGTCTTCTTTTTAGGTTAACCAATTAGACTTTTTTATTTTTAGGGTTGAATGTGATTCTTCAATAGTTTGTAGTTGGGTCAATTGTCCTGATTTCAATATTATTTTTAGACTAATTATTGATGATGTAATTTCATTATTATTGTCGAGTGAATTTTGCAACACCAAAATATATTATTTGATTAATACAAAAGAGAACTTTCAAAGAAACGACAAGTGCGAGTATTCGACCTAGAATGGCGAGTACTCGACTGGGAATGTGAGAACAATCAACAAAGCTGGGAAATATCAATAAGACAAAGAATTATAGTGGTTCAGTCAGATTGTGATCTGCTTAGTCCACTGTAGTAAAGGATTCGTAGGTGCCATTTCATGGTGGATCACCCCTTTATATACAAAGCAGGTGTCCAATCGGTTACACAAGGATCACATTCATTGTTAATCCATTATTTACATATTGAATTGCAATAATTAAACCCAAGCAACGTTAACATTAATAAATGAACGACAGTTACTAAGTCCATCAACGTATGCGTCTTCCGCATCTGCGAGTTGACTGTTCATGTTCCGTTGTTGAGTTCGCAGGGTTATCATTACGTTTGGAATGTCTGAGTCCTTAGGCAATCGCCTCTTGTAGACATCGCATATCGAGCTGATAGAACCTAGACATGTGAGTCTACATCGGTTTATCAAGGCTATTGGGTCGTTGGGACCAAATCGCACCATAGAGAGTTGATCTCTATGCTTTCGCAGAAGTATAGAGAGGATACTCGTATATGTCCCGACACATGCGAGTTGGATCCATCCTCTCATCCTGCATAATGCGAGTTACAGTTATGCGATCCGACTTTGGTCGTACTCGCAGTATCTCGCTGGCTTTATCCTAGCGAGGTTCAAACTTCGAGGAGTCTCTCATGGACATTTCAGCTTCCATTGGGAATCTGAATATACGTGTCCTCTAAATAGGAGTCTTGTCTCGAGTTTCTAGGTGAGAGAAATCTCACTATAACACATGCCCCTAGTTTCGCGATGTGACAGGTGCGGTCACAGAGGGAAACTATTACTCGAGAGACAGGTGAAAGGTTGTCACGAGGAGGTGACCTTTTGGTTGTCCCGTCGAGGGTTTCGAAAAATGACGGCTGTAATTATTACTTTTTATTGCATTTATGGTGCCACGTCACAAAAACTCCTCGGTTTTTGTGTGGGCGTGGCCATCGTTGGCCGTTGGATTGGGCGACCTTAGGCATTCTGGCTGCCACGTGTCGTGATCCCAATTAACGAGGGATATGGGTATTTAAACCCTTTGATACGAATCAAATCCTCCATTTTTCCCTCTTGTTTCTTAACTTCCTTCTTCCCTCTCTTACAGAGACTTCAAAACCGTTTTCATCTTTTGCCCAGATTTCTACCGTTCTTTTCTAAAATATCCTCAATCTCAGAAGTGATCGAGAGCAATCGCAGGAATAACTTGCCAAAACTAAAGGTTAGTTTCGAGTTCCATTGTATTTTTTGTTTTCTGTGTTTGAGAAAGAATGTTTTTCTGGGTTTTGGTATTTTGAGGCTCTTTAGGAATGTATGTTTGTAAGGGATATGTATGAGGTTACGTTTTTTGGGTAAAAAACTGGGTAATCTTATGAAAAATGACCTGTAAATTGGAATAACCGCATACTGTGTAAGAAATATTTAAATAGGCGTTGTTTCATACTTTGAATACTCGCGGGTATTCGGATGAACAGTTTGAATACTCGCATACTGACAAAACTTATTTACTTCTGATTATTGGCTAGATCTTTTAGGATTTTATATGCTGTGAGTTGAGTTGCGAGGGTATCAATTGCTGTTCCAAATGGTGGGTGTATCTCAGTATTCTAATGGTCATATATGCGATTATATGCCCCTTGAGATACTGAGGTACACCCAGCCATTTGCAATATGCGACGATACTCAAATGATCGTACTCTTTGGTTGATAGGTAGTCTCGGAACGGTGGGAGTAACTCAGTAATTTCAGGGTCATGCTTGAGAACGCATGCCCCTTGAGTAACTGAGTTTCTCCCAGCCGTTTCTGGAGGTATATCACTTGGCCCAGGATGCGTGACTTATTCGTATCTCTACTCGCATATGAACGGGGTGGTCAGCATTCGTAAGGATGCTGACCATTCTATCAGGTGCGACCTTATAGTTTTAATGCGGGTGAGATCACTTACTTTTGCTTTTCACACATCCATCACGCTGAAAAGATCTTCTATCTTTCAGATGAGAGACTTGTCGGATAGCCAACAGCTCGGCTCTGGAGGCCGTGCATTCGACGGTGAAGTTGACCAGGAGGAGGACAGCTTTCTCCCAAACTCGCTTTCCGAAGAGGAGGCCGCTCCAATAGAGCTAGGCCCGATGTCTTCTGTGGACATCGAAAGGATGGTGCAGGAACTCGCTGAACCTGGGACCATCGACATTCGAGACAACGAGTCCACGGTGTCGGCCCGCGACTACCTTATCCACTCGAGGCATGCTCCTGACATCGAGGTCGAGGAGATGGACGATGAATGGACGACCCCAGCTCGCGAGTCAGGTGAGGACAAAGAGGAGGCAGAAGGGAGTGGGATAGATTCGGTTGACGATACCCAGCTGAATGAGCCCTTCGCGTGTGAGGATTTAATTTCGAGGGTTTCCAAATCAGACTTCACCACCTTCGTGAGGTTAAATTTGCTGCGACTCGCGTTTCAGCGACCTACACCGTCTCAGAGAGCACATCTTCCGTTTACTAACCCTGCGATCATTCCCACAGAGGATGTGGTAGTTGTTGGAAATTATTTTACCAGGATCTTAGATCTACTCACAAGTATGTTTATTAACATCCTAAATAAGAACTTTCTAAAACGATAAATTAAACACATATAAAGTTTAAGTAACCTTACATTGGGTGCAGCGGAATAATATGACTCCTTCCGTTCAGATATCTAGCCCTTGATTCCTTTCTGTAGCAGAGCATTATCAATATCTGAACCTGGATCTCTTTCTCTGAATCTTTGATGCTGAAACTCCTTTGCTGATGATCTTTCTTCACGATCTTCCTCACTATGATTGAGGTATCACTTGATGTGTGTGGGCACTACTCTCACACTAAGATTTTCGAAATTGAAGAGGGAAGGAGAAAGAGAAGGGTCAGCCAAAGATAGGGAGAGAGAATGCTCAGTTTTTTTCTGAATCAGAAGTGTAGAAATTTAAGTGTAAATTTCCTGAAGCCTTCACTATCTATTTATAGCATTCCACTAGGGTTAGGTTTGAATTATTTGGCATTAAAATAATGAAAAAATCAGTTTAAATTTCCTACAAAAGTGGCTGGCCCTATACTAGTGGATTTGGGCCTCACTTTTTGCAATTTTGCAGTTTTATCTTTTCTGCATATGATTTTCTCAAAAACGCCAATTTTCTAATTCAACCATTTAAATGCCAATTCTAACTATTTAATAACTATAAATAATTATTAAATAATATTGTCATTTATCATATTTATTAATTGAACCATACAAAGTATCATAATTAACAAATATGCCCCTAAAACTCTTTCTTTACAATTTCGCCCTTACTTAGTGAAAATTTCACAAATAGACATAGTCTAATTTGTGAATTATAATTGATTAATCAAAACCAATTACATGAGTCTTACAAGCAATATTATCTCAACTAGTGGGGGGACCATGGGTCTATATAACCGAGCTTCCAATAAGTAGATCAAGAATTTAGGACTAAAATTCACTGACTTATTAATTCTTCGTTGAATCCACGCATAGAACTTAGAATTGCACTCTCAGTATATAGAATGCTCTATATGTTCCACCATATAGATGCATCATTAGTTATCCATTGTTATAATCCTAATGTGATCAATTATCCTCTATATGAATGATCTACACAGTAAAGGGATTAATTTACCGTAACACCCTACTATGTATTTTATCCTTAAAACACTTGACCCCGTATAAATGATATTTCAGCTTATGTGAAATGAGATCTCCACCATTTATTTTCGTTTGGTCAAGCTCGAAGGACATCATCCTTTGCTTACTATTTTCCAGATAGAAGCTATAGATTCCATGTTTATGCTAGTGCTCCCACTCAATTGCACTACCGTGTTCCCAAAAAGTACGTATCACCCTGACCTAAAAGTAGGCTTAACTAACAATTCAAGGAACACGAATAGCCTTTCAAGATTGAGGCTAATCATAACAGGATTAAGATCATTTGATCTAGGATCAACTAGGCGATATTGACTTGAATAGATTTTACGGTAAGTTCAATTAAATCTAAGTCAAAGTTCAATATCGGTCCCTTCCGATGCATACTCCATGCATCCAACCTGAGCTTTACTTTAACCAATGTTCTGGAAAGAACATAATATTTCTCCAAATACAAGTAAACTCTTGTTGTAGATTATCATATCAGTAAAACCCTGTGTCTGATAAATCTAGGAAACTTTATTCACATAGTCATGTTTACTTTCCAATGTGTTGACGGCACAATAAACAGGATCAAGTATGTGAAAAGGGTTTCAGATGAATTTATACATTATGTACATATAATCATGAAATAAATCATGTGAACCATGCAACATTAAATGTTATTTCTGATCTATATTAATAAGTAAATCTGATTATATTGAAATGAGTTTTATTTAGGGCATAAAACCCAACAAACTCCCACTTGCACTAATATAAAACAAAAAGTGTGTTTCAAATAATCTCAACACCTCGATATACAAATCAAGTGTAGTAGTAGTAAACTCCTCGTAATAGGATCTGAAAGGTTGAATTAACCACAACCTTTTCTCCACTATTACTCTTCCTTTAATCACAAAATCATTGATAATGTGAAATTCCTCTCTATATGTCTACTCTCTTGGGATACTGGATTCTATATCTTTGGCAACTACTTTTGGTTAATCAGGAAATTAACACTAGTAGTTTAAGGCAATTTGGAATGATGCCAAAAATGTATAGAACTTTCCTTAGACTGAATAAGTACCTTTCCTGCAACCTTAACATTCAGTCCCTCTCAGGTAGACCTAGAGACTTCAGATAGGTTTTTACACTTCTCCAAAATCACTATTCCACCCCCAAAGTAACCACCATCTTATCAGAAAGATTTA
The DNA here is from genome assembly GCF_029168945.1 of Cannabis sativa. Classification (NCBI taxonomy): domain Eukaryota; kingdom Viridiplantae; phylum Streptophyta; class Magnoliopsida; order Rosales; family Cannabaceae; genus Cannabis; species Cannabis sativa. Next base: position 37,008,973 of record NC_083610.1, on the reverse strand, counting down.
CTAGCACAAAGGCAAATTTTGAAATCTGATATGGTGTAGTCTAAGAGTTTTAAACACACCCTTATAGACTAACATATAGTTCCTCTTCTTAATCTTAAGATTTACTTGATTGTCTTCCAATGTTCTTCTCCTGGATTAATCTGATACCTACTCATTACTCCCACTCAACAGTAGGTGTCTGGTCTAAGGCATGCAAAATCATATCTAAGACCTCTCACCGTTGATATAAGAAATTCTTTCATGACTTTATCTTTTCTGGAATAGTTAAGACTTTTCCTTAGATAAATAAAATCTATACCTAAGAAGTTGTGAAGCTTCTATAGATTGCCATTAGAAAGAATATGCTTCAGCATCTTACTAAAGTAAGTTGCTTGCATTAGAGTAAGTAATTACCAGGTACACCACAAGCCATAGGTTTAGATAAACTCAAACCTATAATACTAGGAACAGGAAGTTTTGTTAAGTCCATTGAATGGACTTATAAACGAAAATTTCCTTTTATGTCCTTGTAATAGAAAACTTTAGGTTACTCCATGTGAATGGATTAAACCATAGTTCTATTGGCTTTCTTCTTAGTTTCTTATCTTGACAATTCATTACTTGTTTAAACTCACAATGGATTTTAATCACTAGTGTCTCCCAAGTCATAAGAAGGTGAGTTCCTAGAAACTCTTCCACTACGACAAGGTACCGTGAATTATGTCTAAGAAAACTAAACGGTATTCATCTCTTCGGTTGTGACAAGACAACAAAGGCAGTGGGATCATCATATGTTATATAAGATGATAGAACACTTCTGGAATCAAGAATTAAATATCTCCTTTATTTACTACTTGTTTTTCAGACTTAGTCATTTCCTTAGAAAAGTAGTATTTGTTTGAACAAACACTTTCTTATCTATTGACAATGGGATGGTCCACCCCTAATCACTTAGAATAGCTAACAAACCATGGTTAACAGTTCTAACTTTTCTTTTGATTAGGTCATCCATGAATCTAGTAATGATTTACATTAAGTATACAACCATTACATCATTCTGAAATTGTATTACCATAGAAGGATTTAGGCAACGACTAGTAACTAATCATCAACATGCAACTCGAAATTTCTGGGGAGGTAAGTTTGGATATAATTCAAAAATCAATTTGATGATCTTTGAACTGCATATCTACTAACTATTTCTCCACCCCTATCAGTTCGCAAGATCTTTAACCACTTACCTTAATGGTTTTAACCATTGCTAGAAATTAATGAAAATTTTCAAACATTTCAAATTTCTTTGCTAAAAGGTATAATCTAGAGTTATCTTTTTAAGAATACAACGAAAAACTTATATCCACCCCTGAATGTACATCCATCTGCGAATGAGATGAACTACTTTCAGTGGATATAGGCACATTAACTCTTTGCAGAGATTGATCTTGTCAAATCCACTATGAACAAGATACAAATGCCATAGATTAAAAAAAAATGTGGTAGTGTCTATGATGACATAGGTTTAGTTACATCAAAGAGTTCTTAGAATACTGCAAGTGGATCCTGGTCACAGAATACCTAACTCATATTCCATACAGTTTTAATCTATTAATAGAAGATGGATATTAAACACTTGAGAAAGTGTAACTGTATTGTATTTTGGAATTAGAAATATAAGAAAATTTTTGTTTGGAATCTAAAATTAAAGTCAAAGACTTAAATTTATACCAAATATAATGAGTAATTCTATCTTGGACCACCACTACTAATACAAACTCTAAGTCAGATTTGCCCATACAAGTAGGAGATTTCTAAGATTGAGGATTTATATCAATTGGGAATAGAATTTCGGGATTATAATCATATGCGTCATTTAATTTCTTAAGAGAAAATATAATGACATGAAATAATTTATAGACCATTCATCCAATGATATATTATGGAGCTAATTCGAAATGAATAAGCTAAGAGGAATTAGGATAATTTCGTTTATAAATAAGAATCCAACGATGCTTCGATTAGCGAAAGACAAAGTAATTTCGTTTATAATTTCGTTTATGTAATCTTCTTGTTTCATATCGTAAAAATACTAGTCTAAGGTGTCATCAATTGATGAACAGCTAGATGTTGCATATACAATATTTATCTTTCGAGATCTAACACTATTATGTATGTCTAATGGTGAAAATCCATTAGGGATTTATCTCATTAGAAAAACAAACATGTTAGACCAACAATGAAGATTCGAAATTAAACTACAACTTAATAACAGAAAATAACATGGTTCAATATAAATTCATACACAATTCAGAAATTATAAGCATATAGCAAGTAGGAATGAAAAGTGAAAATACTAAAACATACAATCCTAAATAATTTCCAAGGTTTTTCAACAAACTGATACAGTGTCCCGTTTAGGCGAGAGTCAAAGCATCATCCATTGAATAGAGTTGTCAGCTCATCTAAAATGATAACCATTCTAGCAACCTTTTATTCGATCAAGATTGGAATTCAGCGTTGTCCCGTTTAGGCGAGAGTCAAGGCAATTCTATCTTATGAGCTTCCACCATTGTTTCATAATTTGCAAGTCAAGTATGGTCGCCACCATTAGGGTGATCCATACCATACAAAACACTTACAAACTACTTATCATGCGAGGTTAAACGGTGCGAAATTGCTAATGAACGTTCCTCCATTAGGGAGGATTACTCACTAAAACAAACGCGGTGTAAAACCCACAATGGAGATCGAATGTCTTAATAATAAAGCTCATTATTTAAAGAGAGTTGTATTTTCTTTGATTCTCTTTATTTATTCTATTTATTTTAAATATATATATTTATTTAATTAAAATTTCCAATTTAGAATGAAAAATTCCAAATTAAATTTTAATTTAATATTTATAAATTTTACTTAGATGGATATGAAAATAACATGAATTATTTCCATCTTAGTAATAATTTCTAATAAATATTTAGAAAAATATTCAATTTAAGTTGTTACAAAATTAATTTAAATTAATTTACAACTCAAATTTAATTTTCTATAAATATATATTGCATTTTGAAAAATTAAAGTATATAAGAATACAATTTTCGAAAAATGCATATTAAAATAAAAAATAAATCTTGGAAAAATTATTCTAATTTAATGTTGGCCCAAAATTAATTAATAAAATTAATTTACAACAAAAATATAATTTTCCTATTTAATTAAATATATAAGAAAAATTTAAATATTTAAGTATGATGATGAAAATCAACTTAAATATTAATTTTCTATTTAATTAAATACACTAGAAAAATACTTCAAGCAAAAATATCATCTATCTAGATTTTCCTTTGACTAATTAATTCAATTTCTAATAATATACTTTAATTCAATTTATTTTAAATTAATCAATTAATGAAAAAATCATTGATTTAAGTTGGTCCAAAATTAAAATAAATAATTTACAACTTTAATCTATTTTTCAAATAAAATTCGAAATTCCAGCATTTAAGAAATGCAATTTCGAAATTTGATTAATAAAATAAAGAAAAAATATATTTTGAAAATTATTTAAATTTAGTTGAAAAAATAAATTTCAACTAAAAATAATTTTCTATTTAATTAAATGTCATGAAAAAGAAATATTTAAGTATGATGATAAAAATCAACTTAGATATTCAATTTTCAAATTAATTAAATGTATTAAATTCAAGAAATAAATAATTAAGTGTAGAGAAGGCTTAATTATTAATCTCTAGTTTAATACTAGGAAAAATATACTTAAAATAAATTGTACCAAAATTAATTAATAAATAATTAATTTCACAATGTATAATATTTCCTATTTAATATTAGAAATAATAAGTAGTCTAGAAATAACTATCTAGAAAATATCTTATTTGACTAAGTATCTTTTCCACAAAATTTGAAAAAATATCTAATTTAAGTTGTATTAGAAAAAATCTAGAACTTAAATATTTTTCAAATTTAAATTTAATTAAATATCAAAAAATTAAGTTGTAACCACTTAATTTGAAAATATTCCATTTTAAGTTAATATTCGAAAAGATATTAACTTAAAAAAAATATCTAAAGAATCTTAATAACCAATGCCTAAAATTCTTCAACTTAATTTTGAAATTTGAAATTCAAAAGATATTCAGATTTAAGTTGGTTAGTTGTAGATTACTAAATATCAACTTAAATAAGAATATTTAATGAAAAATTTAAATTAAGTTCCAGAAAGAATCTAGATGGTTATAATTCTATATTTAATTAAATACAAGAAAATACATATAGTTTAGCTTAGAATAAAAATTCTTTAAACTATAATTTTCTTAAATTAATTTCAAAATAAATGAAATTAATTATGTTGCTAATCAATTTTATTAGGTTAAACTAGTGTAATTAACCTAGTACAGTTGTTCAAATCAGGCAAATGGGCCTTCACAATTGGGGTGGTTCATGTGAGGGGGTGCTGGGTTCAGTATGTCGTACCCACTTCTATGGCTCCCAACTCTCACACAAGGCCCAAAAGAGAGGAATTTAACCTTAATAAGAACAACTGTTATTAATTGACTAAGCCCAAAAACTAAATGGGCCTAAATAAAATCTATCAAGAACTATGACATTTTATTTAGCAACAGCAACCTATATGCATCTATAACAAAATTAAACATATAGGCTCACACAGGCACACTTTAAATGGGTCCTATCATGTTGCTAGGTCATACACAGATGAAAGAAGTTTGTAAATATACCTGTTACAAATTATTATCTTGACCAAGGGAGCCATCAGATCATTAGATCTGGCAAAAAGTAACCATGGCTATTTGCAATCAAGTAATAATAGGTTTTGAAAACTTACACATAAGCTAAAACACATACTCCTGCAACAAGGTTAGCTGGATAGTTGGATGTAGGATTTATTTAATTTTAAATTAAATATTTAATTTCGAAAATAATTAATTAAATAATAAAAAAAAAATTTGAAAATTTTAAAAAAATTTTAAAAAATTCGAAATTTAAAAAAAAAAATTCAATTTAAAATTAAACCTACAATTTTTGAAAAATTAGGTTTCAACCAACCTAAATATCATTTCAAAAATTTGTTAACTACTTTTAAATTTTAAATGTTATTTATAAATAAAAATTAAATAAAAAATTAGAAAAGATAAATAAATATCTTTTTCAAATTTTAAATGTAATTTAAATAAATAAAATAACAAAATTTAAAAAAATTAGCAAAATATCTTATATCATTTAAAAATTACATGATTATAAATATCTTATTTTTAAATTTAAAATAAGATAAGATATAATCAAATTTTAAAATAAGATAGAATTTTAAGCAAGAAGATAGATACTAATTCTATTCAAATTCAAATTACACTAATATCTTGAATTAAATTTAAAAAATATTAAATTAATTCAAAATGATAATTAGAATTGAATTAGGAATAGTAATAGTATAAATACAAAACTATACCAAAAATCGGAAGTTAATTCCATGAAAAAGCATGAAAAATTGAAGAAAAACGAAAAAATTGTGAACTGTACGGACAGATTTGCGATCGCAGGAAAATTTCAGCACAGCCCCGATTTTTTCAAATCTTCAAAAATTCATAACTAATTCAAATAAAATCGAAATTGAGTTCTGTAAAAGGCTAACTTGCTTAATTTTTTCCATACTATCCATAAAAATAATTCCAGAAACAAAATCGCAATTATTTTTCACGAAAATTTACAAACATCAATCAATCATCAAATAACACTCAATACAACATGATACCATCCAAAGAACATACAAACAATCGTTTTAAAGTCCAAATTTCTTGCAAGTAAATCAATTACCATGGCTCTGAGGCCAGTTGTTCGAAATTATTTTACCAGGATCTTAGATCTACTCACAAGTATGTTTATTAACATCCTAAATAAGAACTTTCTAAAACGATAAATTAAACACATATAAAGTTTAAGTAACCTTACATTGGGTGTAGCGGAATAATATGACTCCTTCCGTTCAGATATCTAGCCCTTGATTCCTTTCTGTAGCAGAGCATTATCAATATCTGAACCTGGATCTCTTTCTCTGAATCTTTGATGCTGAAACTCCTTTGCTGATGATCTTTCTTCACGATCTTCCTCACTATGATTGAGGTATCACTTGATGTGTGTGGGCACTACTCTCACACTAAGATTTTCGAAATTGAAGAGGGAAGGAGAAAGAGAAGGGTCAGCCAAAGATAGGGAGAGAGAATGCTCAGTTTTTTTCTGAATCAGAAGTGTAGAAATTTAAGTGTAAATTTCCTGAAGCCTTCACTATCTATTTATAGCATTCCACTAGGGTTAGGTTTGAATTATTTGGCATTAAAATAATGAAAAAATCAGTTTAAATTTCCTACAAAAGTGGCTGGCCCTATACTAGTGGATTTGGGCCTCACTTTTTGCAATTTTGCAGTTTTATCTTTTCTGCATCTGATTTTCTCAAAAACGCCAATTTTCTAATTCAACCATTTAAATGCCAATTCTAACTATTTAATAACTATAAATAATTATTAAATAATATTGTCATTTATCATATTTATTAATTGAACCATACAAAGTATCATAATTAACAAATATGCCCCTAAAACTCTTTCTTTACAATTTCGCCCTTACTTAGTGAAAATTTCACAAATAGACATAGTCTAATTTGTGAATTATAATTGATTAATCAAAACCAATTACATGAGTCTTACAAGCAATATTATCTCAACTAGTGGGGGGACCATGGGTCTATATAACCGAGCTTCCAATAAGTAGATCAAGAATTTAGGACTAAAATTCACTGACTTATTAATTCTTCGTTGAATCCACGCATAGAACTTAGAATTGCACTCTCAGTATATAGAATGCTCTATATGTTCCACCATATAGATGCATCATTAGTTATCCATTGTTATAATCTTAATGTGATCAATTATCCTCTATATGAATGATCTACACAGTAAAGGGATTAATTTACCGTAACACCCTACTATGTATTTTATCCTTAAAACACTTGACCCCGTATAAATGATATTTCAGCTTATGTGAAATGAGATCTCCACCATTTATTTTCGTTTGGTCAAGCTCGAAGGAGATCATCCTTTGCTTACTATTCGCCAGATAGAAGCTATAGATTCCATGTTTATGCTAGCGCTCCCACTCAATTGCACTACCGTGTTCCCAAAAAGTACGTATCACCCTGACCTAAAAGTAGGCTTAACTAACAATTCAAGGAACACGAATAGCCTTTCAAGATTGAGGCTAATCATAACAGGATTAAGATCATTTGATCTAGGATCAACTAGGCGATATTGACTTGAATAGATTTTACGGTAAGTTTAATTAAATCTAAGTCAAAGTTCAATATCGGTCCCTTCCGATGCATACTCCATGCATCCAACCTGAGCTTTACTTTAACCAATGTTCTGGAAAGAACATAATATTTATCCAAATACAAGTAAACTCTTGTTGTAGATTATCATATCAGTAAAACCCTGTGTCTGATAAATCTAGGAAACTTTATTCACATAGTCATGTTTACTTTCCAATGTGTTGACGGCACAATAAACAGGATCAAGTATGTGAAAAGGGTTTCAGATGAATTTATACATTATGTACATATAATCATGAAATAAATCATGTGAACCATGTAACATTAAATGTTATTTCTGATCTATATTAATAAGTAAATCTGATTATATTGAAATGAGTTTTATTTAGGGCATAAAACCCAACAGTAGTCTCAATACCCATCCTTCGGTGTGGGGTATCGGTCCCCTTCCATCCCTTCATCGCAGCTATTCTCAGGCGATATGATGTATCGCCTTTTCAGCTAACTCCAAACAGCTACCGCACTGCCCTAGCCTTCTATGCGATGTACATGGAGTATGTTCATAGGGCCCACTCAGTAGAAGAGTTCAGCTATTTATACGACATAAAAAGTGTAGGTCTTCATAATGGCTTCTACTGTTTTAGCAGATGGGCGACTTCTGAGATCAATGGAGTAGAAGGAATGGTGTCGAACATGGTGGATTGGAAATCGAAGTGGTTTTACGTCTTTAAAGTCCCTGGGATTAGAACTGACTTTAATCGCAGACCTAGTATGTCGCGTATTTTTTAACTTAGACATTTTCTGAATTACTTTTGAGATCTTTTGCTTACTCGCTCTTTGTTGCTTTTCGCAGATAGACTAGTTCGACCGGCACTTGACGCGACTAGCAGAGAGACAGCTGAAATCCTTGGGAGCCTTCCGGTACAAGATTGTGACTGGCAATTACTGTGTACAACTGCGAAGTTGCGAGAACATCAGCTGATTCCCGAGAACGCAAGTCTTCAAAGGGAGCCAGTATACAAAGAACCATTCGAGAGGCAACAAGAGCGAATAGACAAACGCCTCTTTAAGCAAACTTCTCGACCAATCTCAGGTAATTTATCTCTTGTTATAAACTAATAGGAAGGGTTTGACTTATACTTATCTTTCATTTATCTTCGCAGATATGACTTTTTTGAAGTCCGCACCTGTCCTGAAGATCAAGCCAAAGGGTGGAGCAACGACGACCTCACCCGTTGTCGCCCAAAAGAGGAAGAGCTATGCGATGGCTACTCTTGCCACAGACTCTTTCAAGAAGCTGGCCAAGACCGCACAGGACAAGGGGAAGAAAGTCGTAATCGATCCACCTGTTCAAGCTCGCGACTTCCTAGCCATGCAAGAGAAGTTCCTGGCTGAGATCCCTCATGAGGAGCTTGTTACGCGCTTTGCTGAGTTGGCCGCGCAGTCGATGACTCTGTTCATAAAAGCTGCTACTACTCCTTCGAAGGAAGCCGACTCGCTGAAGAGGCAAAATGCCCAGTTTCAGGAGAACATAAAAAGGCTGAAGCAAGAAGTGGCTAGGAAGGAGAAGGAGCTCGAAGAAATCAGCAAGGCTAAGGAGAAGGCGGAGCTCGAGGTCAAGAAATCGCAGGCGACGATCGAGGAGATGACTCGCGAGTTGGAGACTGAGAGAGAGAATGGGAAGAAGCAGTATGATCAGACAATGTCTGATTATATTTATACCACTCTTTCCAAAGTTCCAGACTTCGACTTCTCTCTTCTTGGAGCAGAAGCCGCTGAGATGGCCGAGGCTTTTCGTGCCATGTCGCCTACTCAGACCCAAGGTGGGGGAGGGAACCTTCCTGATGAGGTCGAGGGTGCAGAAGCTGAGGAAGTCGAGAACGAGGTCATCAGCAAAGTCGCGGATGAGACTGCTCCTGCTGCTCCAGATGTTTAATTATGTTTTTTAATTTTACTTCTCTTTTTTATAGATGCGGTACAGGGGTACTCGCGCTTTTGTACTTGGACAAATTTCTTTTTATTTTAGACAAATTTATATCCTCGCGGGGATAACTATCCTTTAACATTTTCGCAGTACATGGGTACTCGCGTTTTATATATATATATATTTGCGACTTCAATTACAGCTTGGTGTAACAAGTAGAAATATTTACAAAGCTGATAAAATTTTTGAAAATTTAACAAGTAATTTCATTCATATAATCAATAGTACATTCGGGCATATATATACCCCCTATACTTAGGATTTTTTTTTCTTTTGAATAAAAAAAAATATCTAAGTATAAGTACAAGAGTGAACATAATCGAATAATGCGAGTACTATTGATAATAAAATTTCAAACTCTCGCCATTCCATGCTCGTGGAATCGCAGTTCCATCGAGTGTTGCGAGTCGATACGTTGCATCACCAATTTTTTCTGCGATGAGATATGGTCCTTCCCAATTATCCCCAAAGACCCCATGCGACGGGTTTTTGGTATTTGGCATTACTCTTCTAAGGACCAAGTCTCCTGCTCGCAGGGCTTTTACTTTCGCTTTGGACTTAAAGTATCTGGCAGTTCGCTGCTGGTAAGCTGCATTTTTTAGGTGCGCTTGGTCACGCTTTTCCTCCAAAAGATCAAGGCAGAATAGCCGATTCTCGTTGTTCTGCGAGATGTTGAAAATATCTTTGCGTAGGGAACCTGCCCCAACCTCAACTGGAAACATGGCCTCGCACCCATAAGAAAGTGAGAAGGGTGTTTCGCCAGTTGTAGATCGAGGGGTCGTATTATAAGACCATAGGACTTGCGGTAACTCGTCTGGCCAAGCTCCTTGCGATCTTCTAGTTTCCCTTTTATGGTGTGTTTGATTATTTTATTAATGGCTTCAGTTTGTCCATTACTCTGCGGGTAAGCAACTGCGGAAAAAGCCTTCTTAATTCCCAAATCGTCGCATAGCTGTCGCATCTCTTTACAGTCAAACTGTTTTCCATTGTCTGAAATGAGTTTATGCGGAATGCCAAAACGACAAATGATGGAAGTATAGACAAACTCGCGCAATTTTGTTGCTGTGATGGTTGCGAGTGCTTTGGCTTCAGCCCACTTCGTGAAGTAATCAACTGCGACTACAACATATTTGACTCCGCCTTTTCCTTTGGGTAACTCGCCGATTAGATCAATTCCCCATATTGCAAAGGGCCATGGACTTGTGATAGAATGGAGGTTACTCGGAGGCTGGTGGGTGTAAGTGGCTATTCGCTGACATCTGTCACACTTCTTTGCAAACGCGAGAGCATCTTGTCGCAATGTTGGCCAGTAATACCCTTGCCGCATAATTTTTAACGCAAGGGAATTACCTCCGGTATGATTGCCACAAATCCCCTCGTGTACTTCACGAAGTATATAACCACAATCCTCTCCACTGATACATTTGAGAAGCGGTTGACTAAAGCTTCTGCGATACAACCTTTGGTCATATATTACATAACGGGCTGCTCGCTGTCGCAATTTTCTTGCCTCTACTTTATCATCGGGTAAGAGCCCCTTTTCCAGATATGCGAGGATAGGAGTCATCCAGGTAATCTCCTGAACGTCATCTATCTCCATGATTACTTCTTGATTTATGGTTGGGTGAGCCAATACGTCTACCGGAATCACATCGAGCAATTCGGCTTCTCTAGTTGAGGCCAAACGGGCCAATGCGTCTGCGTGGGCATTTTGAGCACGCGGTACTCGGGACACGACTACATTTTTGAACTTTTGCATTATTTCGCGAACAATGGCTAAGTATTTAACCAATCTCCCGCCTCTTGCTAGGTATTCTCCATTCACCTGGCATACCACGATTTGGGAGTCGCTAAAAGCCTGAAGATATTCGACTTTCATCTCGAGGGCAAGTTTCAATCCTGCGATTAAAGCCTCATACTCGGCTTCATTGTTAGATGCAGAAAACTCAAAACGTAAAGCAGCGTGTACCTTGAAATTATTGGGACTGATTAACAAGATCCCACTACCAGAACCTTCGCTATTTGAGGCTCCATCGACGTACAATGTCCATGTTTCTCTGCCAGCTATAGCAATGTCACTTCTGTCCTCTACGACTGCCACCTCGGTGCTGGGGAATTCAAGTATAAAATCTGCCAAGGCTTGCCCCTTGATCACAGTTCTCGGTTTATACTTGATGTCGAACTGACTTAACTCCATCGCCCATTTTAACAATCTCCCCGACGCTTCTAGTTTCGCTAGAACTTGTCTTAAAGGGAAGTTCGTCAAAACTTCAATGCTGTGAGCCTGAAAGTAGGGTCGCAATTTCCTTGAGGATATTATCAAGGTGAAAGCCAATTTCTCCATTTGGGGATAACGTGTCTCGGCATCCAGTAATCGCTTACTGACGTAATACACTGGGTATTGGCGACCTTGGTCCTCACGTATTAGCACCGAACTAATCACATATTCTGAGACGGCCAAATAGATGGACAAGACTTCTCCGGACAATGGCTTTGACAAGATCAGAGGCTGCCCCAAGTGCGTTTTTAAATCTTGAAAGGCCTGCTCGCATTTTTCATTCCAATGGAACCTGTTGTTGCCTTTCAAAATCTGAAAAAACTCCTTGCATTTATCAGAAGATCTGGATATAAAGCGGTTTAAGGCTGCGACTTTACCTGTGAGGCTCTGAACCTCCTTTGGCTTGGTTGGTGATGGCATTTCTACCAATGCCCTGATCTTCGCAGGATTGGCTTCTATTCCTCGCTGATTAACCATGAAACCAAGGAATTTCCCAGAGCCAACCCCAAAGACGCATTTCAGTGGATTTAGACGCATCTTGTATCGTCGCAGTATATCGAACATGGCCTGTAAGTGGGCAATATGATCCTTCGCATGTTGTGATTTTACGAGCATATCGTCAACATATACCTCCATGGTCTTTCCAATGAGATCTGTGAACATCATATTCACTAGCCTTTGATAAGTTGCACCTGCGTTTATTAAACCAAAAAACATTACTTTGTAACAGTATAATCCTCGATCAATAATGAACGAGGTATGCTCCTGGTCTGGTTCATTCATCGGGATTTGATTATATCCCGAGTATGCATCCATGAAACTCAAAAGTTCGTGACCTGCAGTGGCATCGACAAGCTGGTCAATGCTAGGAAGAGGAAAGCTGTCTTTGGGACAGGCTTTGTTTAGATCTGTAAAGTCAACACATGTGCGCCATGAGCCATTAGGCTTTGGCACAAGTACGGGGTTTGCTAACCAGTTGGGGTAAAACGACTCCCGTATAAAGCCGCAGGCAAGGAGGCGGTCGACCTCTTCTTTCAGCGCTTGGTACCTCGCGGGGTCCATTTTGCGGCGCTTTTGTCGGACACCTCGCACTTCGGGGTCAATGTTCAAGCGATGACACATGACTTGCGGAGATATCCCGACCATATCTGAATGTTTCCAGGCAAAGACATCAAGATTTTGCTTTAAAAAGGTCGTTAATTGTTCTCGCAGCTGTAAATTTAATTTAGAACCAATTTTAAAACCTTGTTATTATCTACAGGATCAATAGGTACCTCAACTGTGTCTTCCGCGGCTTGGGCTGCGGCGGTGTGATCGAGGATTCTTGGATCCAAGTCCGGTTCGTCTATGTGCGGCACCTCCTCGATCCTGAGGATCTCCTGGCGAGGAGGTGGTGCTTCCAAAAGGTAGATAACATTTACCGTCCTTTTTTCTGCGAGTTTAACGGCTGCGTTATAACATTCTCGTGAGTTGGATTGGACTCCCCGCACCGAACCTACTCCAGCGGGAGTAGGGAACTTCATTTTCAGATGATAGATCGAGGTTATGATCTTCATCTCCTTCAGGATTGGTCGACCAATTACGGCGTTATACGCAGAGTATTGGTCGATTATTGCGAAGTCTGCCATTGACTTGGCTGTCACTGGGGCAGTTCCCAAAGTGATTGGGAGTTTGATCATTCCTTTAATTGCTATGACATCTCCCGAAAAGCCATAAATGCTCGATGTCATAGGTCGCAAATCCTTCTCCTGCAACCCCATTTGTTTGAAAGCTTGGAAATTCAGCAGATTCACTGAACTCCCATTGTCAACCAGTATGCGATGGACATTGTCCCCGCCAATATTGGCGACTATCACCAGTGCATCAGAATGCGGGTGATGGACCCATCTCGCATCACTCTCCATAAAGATGATGTCGTCGCATTCTTTCTTAAAGAGCTTCTCAGGCCGTTCACCAAGATTATTCACATTGGTAAGCGGCTTCTCCTTGGCTTCTCTGGCATACCATTCTTGTGATTTGCGAGAGTCGCCTGCGATGTGTGGTCCTCCAATTATAGTCAGGATATTGCCAGGTGTTCTGGAGCCACTCGCATTCTGGTTTTCTCCTTTGTCATCCGCTTGGGGATGACTTTCCTCGCTCCTTTTGTACTTGTCGAATTTCCCTCTCCGGATCAGCTCCTCTATTTCATCCTGCAACACCCAACATTCTAGAGTAGTGTGACCAATGTCCTTGTGGTACTTACAGAATTTTTTAGGATCCCTCCGGTCGCGATTTCTCCTGATGGGGGGTGGCTTCTTGAAGACTCCGTTTCTTTCTTCAATCGCGTAGATATGGTCTCGAGGGACTACGAGTTTAGTATAATTGACGAAGCGGGGTCCACCCTTCCTTTTTGGCGAGGACTCCTTCTTTGGAGGAGACTTGGCCAGTTTCGGACTTCGCTGTCTTCGCGGGCTGCGTCTTCTCGGGCTTTGGCCCCTGGAGTTCTTCCCTCGCGGACTGCGAGATCGTGACCGCGGTATGGGCGACCGGCGCTTGTCCTTCCCCTTCTCTAACTCCGCTAGAGAATTCTCAATTCTTTTGTGAGGTTCGGCCATGGCGAAGAACTCTACTAAGGACTCGGGCCTTCGAGCTTGTAGTTCCTTCCAAAAGTCGGTCCTCGGCAAGATACCTGTTATCAACATGCAAACAAGCGAAGACTCGGGGGCCTTCTCGACCTTTGTTACTTCTGCGTTAAAACGTTTGAAATAGTCTTGTAAAGACTCACCAGGTTCTTGTTTGATGTTGGCCAAAGTCGTATAAGGTGGCCTATACGTCATTGTGGCCTGGAAATGCGTGAGGAATAGGTCGACAAAGTTTTCCCATGTCGATATCGATGCCTCGGGTAATTGGGTGAACCAATCATGGGCATTTTCCTCGAGTGTTGCCGCAAGAATGCGGCACTTTGCGAGCGGTGGTACCTGGTCTACTTCCATTATAGTATTAAATTTTTCTAAATAGTCTATCGGGTTAGAAGTACCTTTATATTTGAGGGATTCGGATAGACGAAACCCTTTTGGAAGTTGAGCCTGTCGCACCTCTGTAGTAAAAGGCGAGGTGCCATGCAGCTTATATATAGGCTTACGTTGCTGCTCGAGCATTTTCAAAGCTCGAAGAAGCATGCTTTGGTCAATTCCTCCTGTCGCAGGAGCTGGAGTCGCTGCAACTGCGGGGCTCGCAACTACTGCGGCAAGGTTTGCTGGGACATTAATCCCAGTGGTCGCGATCGGCGCGATAGGCGGGTTATTATCAGCGTTGGCACCCTGATCACCCGCATGGGGATCACGGAGTGTCTCGGTATTATGTGGGCCGCGAGAGCGTGCCCTGAAAACTGCGTTGAGATGATCACGTAGATCACCTCGGTGTACCTGATAACGTCCTCCATGTTGTGTCTGTATAGAGCCGGACCTTGTGTATCTGCTCGGAGTGCGACCATGCGACGACGAAGAGGCTGATTTTGCGTCGTTGTCTCTCGATGGTCGGCTACGAGGATTACGGCGCTCAGGATCTTCGTCAATTTGTGCGCTCTGATTTGGAAACCTTGCGGATTGATCCCTTGACATTGGATGGTTCAGGTCCAGAGCTTCAGGGTTAGTTCTTCGTTCCCTGCGTACACGGTTAGTATGACGTCTAGAAGTTGTTACTTGAGGGTTATCGATGCGAATGGCGGGAACTCGAGGAGGGCGTCGAGCTCGGCTCTGTCCATCTACTTCGGCTTGTAGTGCCCGCAGTTGATCCTGAATCGCAACATATTGATCAGTGGTGAGCTGGATCATTCCCTCGGATACCACCGCCGAAGTGACGGGGGGAAAATGCATGGTTGCTGGTGGCGTGGACGTGTCCCCGACTTGAGGGCCAGTCGTTTCTGGGAATAGGTTGAGAGGTCTGATATTGCTTCTCCCTACTCCGCCGTTAATGACGTCCACAGGTTGCACTCCAGCTCCAGACAGCGGTACACTCATCATTCCAATATTGATGGACCCGTTGTTAGCTCCGTTAGCGTGATTTCCAGCCATGATGATTAGTGTTCTTTGAAATGAATGAAATCTTTAGTCGTTCCCACAGACGGCGCCAAATGTTGTCGAGTGAATTTCGCAACACCAAAATATATTATTTGATTAATACAAAAGAGAACTTTCAAAGAAACGACAAGTGCGAGTATTCGACCTAGAATGGTGAGTACTCGACTGGGAATGTGAGAACAATCAACAAAGCTGGGAAATATCAATAAGACAAAGAATTATAGTGGTTCAGTTAGATTGTGATCTGCTTAGTCCACTGTAGTAAAGGATTCGTAGGTGCCATTTCATGGTGGATCACCCCTTTATATACAAAGCAGGTGTCCAATCGGTTACACAAGGATCACATTCATTGTTAATCCATTATTTACATATTGAATTGCAATAATTAAACCCAAGCAACGTTAACATTAATAAATGAACGACAGTTACTAAGTCCATCAACGTATGCGTCTTCCGCATCTGCGAGTTGACTGTTCATGTTCCGTTGTTGAGTTCGCAGGGTTATCATTACGTTTGGAATGTCTGAGTCCTTAGGCAATCGCCTCTTGTAGACATCGCATATCGAGCTGATAGAACCTAGACATGTGAGTCTACATCGGTTTATCAAGGCTATTGGGTCGTTGGGACCAAATCGCACCATAGAGAGTCGATCTCTATGCTTTCGCAGAAGTATAGAGAGGATACTCGTATATGTCCCGACACATGCGAGTTGGATCCATCCTCTCATCCTGCATAATGCGAGTTACAGTTACGCGATCCGACTTTAGTCGTACTCGCAGTATCTCGCTGGCTTTATCTTAGCGAGGTTCAAACTTCGAGGAGTCTCTCATGGACATTTCAGCTTCCATTGGAAATCTGAATATACGTGTCCTCTAAATAGGAGTCTTGTCTCGAGTTTCTAGGTGAGAGAAATCTCACTATAACATTTGCAGTTAATGGTAGTTCTTATTATGCTATTTTGCGTTCCACAAATAGTGCATCTCATGAATTAATGAAATCTATTACTAATCATGTAGAGGTTTAGATATAAACAAATATTTGTCTACGATTAATATGTTCTCTTATAATAAATAATTTTTAATTAATGTAATGACTTTCTTTAAAACATATATATGTATGGAACACTTCTTAATGGGTAATACCCATTGATGGGAACTAAAAAAAATTAATAAGGTAATAATCTAATAACCTTTTATGGCAAGTTTCTAACAATTATTTTTTTTAAAAAATTATATTTATTATTTATAAAATTAGAAATAATAATTACAACTAAAAAAATTATAAATTATTTTTAAAAATTAATTAAAATTACTACTTTATTATTTTATGAAATTGTGAGTTTGTTAATAATTTATTATTGTAAAACTAAAAATCATTTACATGTATATTAATGTGTTTTTTTTATTAGGAGAATAAGAGCTTGATTGTGGAATCCAATTGTCTTAATATTATTCATACTCTTAAAAATAAAACGCTACAATATTTTTTAGTTCTTACATAGGCTATCATTGTTAGAGAAATATTATTATCATCCAATTATTTTTTTGATATTACCATGCATCATTTTCCTAGAATAACTAATGAGGTGTTGTTCATTATTTATATTTTTAGGATTGGAAGATGATAATCTTGTCTAGAGGTTAAATATAATTTTTTGTGCATGAAATTCTTGTGTTGGCAATTACCATTATTTAATAATGTTTATGAAACTTTTTTCTTCATTTTTTTTTGTTAAAATTTTCTTCATTGGTTTTGTTCTTATAGATTTGGTAAGCTCAAGTATTTTAAAAAAAATAAAAATATATAAATAATTGTTAATTATTATAAAATTAAAGATTTTAGGTTTAGAAAAAATCTTATACATTTTATATGTATTACAGTTTAAAGCTTAAAATTATTATTTTTTTTGTTTTCAATAATGCAATTTAGAAATCTAGTTTGAAGAAATTTTATAAAAAGATAAATATACATTTTTTTTTTCTTTTTAATCTTTAAAATGATTTTTATTAAAAAAATATAGTTTGTTAGTTTTTTCGGTGTGTTTTATTTTTTAAATAACATTTCCATTTATAAATTTTTTATTTCTATTAATAGTTTTATCTATTTTAGGAATATAGAGAATAACAAAATAGGAAATATTAATTTTTTAATATTTAATTAATAATTATAAATATCAACCATTAGATATTTGATCCAATGGTCAAGAATAAAATACCCATACATGGGTAATACCCCTTAAAAGCATACCCATATATATATATAAGAATAATTATCTTTTTTACCCCCTGTACTTATGACACTATACTATTATGCCCCTTAATCTATTCAGCTTGTTATAAATAGTCCTTGTATAATTTTATATGCATACATTTAGTCCTTCTGTTTATTTTGTTTAAAAATACCGTTTGTATTGATGTTGTGGTATTATAACAAAGGATAGAGTAGTAATTTTATCTCTTTTTAGAGGGAAAATTGACTATGAGGTGGCATAATAACTGACAATGAAAGATGATTAAAAAATGATTTCATAACCTTTTAAAAAAAATTAATAAAATAATTTTATTAAAATAATTCCAATCGTTTTTTAGCCATTCAAATTAGAAAAATGTGTAAAATTAGGATTCTACAGTATTTGAAGAGATGGATATCACTAGAAAGAACATGGGATTTTTGGAAAAATAAGGTAATGATATTCTATTTTTTGGGATGTTATTTTTCATTTTTTTTTTCCTGTGATTGTAATTTTTATGACTTGTAATTTATTTTCCTAATGGTATATAATTTTTCAACTACTATCTATGTATAATGCCACATTATTAATTTAACAATCAACTTTAGTCAATTTTAACAAAATTAGATAGAAGGATTATACTATTCCAACTGATATATTTTAGGGGGTATTTTTAACTACACTTATAAATTAAGGGGCATCATAGTATAGTGTCATAAGTACAGGGACTAAAAATATGTTAGATTCTATATATAAATATGATTTAATTTACAATATATATATTAAGACAAAATTTATTAAACCAATCACATATAGATTATTTATTGATCATAAATTTAGTTTTCATAAATAGGTTTTAGTTATTAAATTTAGACCCTTCTTGAAACTACAATTTTTCAATCACAAGTCAATTTAACCTAAGGTGCCCACCTTAATAATAAATATAAGAATTATATTACTATTGGTATAATTATCTAGTGTTCTATATATTTTAATTTGATGAATTAAAAAAATCCAAAGCTAGTCTTATTGGTCATCTTTAAGTGATTTATTGTGCTTGTTCAAAAATAATATTATAAAAATTTGTAATATACCCCTGTAAAGTTCGGTACACTTTCAGCTTGGAGAGTTTATTTTTTTTTTTAAATAATTGCATACATTATAATTTTTCAAATCACATTTAAGTTTTTAAAAATCGAAGTAAAAGTTCAAACAATTACTTAACATGTACATACAAGGTCGGCTTTAAGTATAGGTGGGCTAGACCCGCGCTTAGGGCCCACTTATTTTAAGAGCACAAATAAAAAAAATATCTTTTAAAAAATATGCATATTTTTTTTAATAATTTTTAAAAATATCATTTATCTTTATAATAAGGGCCCCAATTTTTTTTATCTATGACCTATTTCAACTCAGGGCCAGCCCTGTGTACATGCAACAAAAGTTTTAAATTTTATTTTCAATACTATAACAATTTTTAAACTTAAAAATTTAGAGTCTAGAGAGTTTCGTCACACATCATAAACAAATTAAACTAAAAAAATTACTGACAAATTAAAAAAGATAGAGCTACCAAAACAGCCCTTTGTACATAGAGTGTATTAGTGTTGTAAGTTCGTACATATCGTGTTGACATATTTATTAGTCTTTTTCAAGAAATGGATTCCACAGAAAAATATAGGTCATGCCACGCCGTGCCGATATTTTTAAATAGTAGGCTCAGCACAACCTATAGGCCCGATATTTTTGTGTCGACCCGCATTTCTTAAACAAATCAATCCATTTTCTATATTCCGACTTAAATTCGTGTTTTATTTTTTCATTTTGTTTTACAATTACTGACATATATAGTAAGTTATATTTATATAGTTTTTCAACAATATTTTACAAATAATCTTAAAAAAAAATATTAGGTTTATTAAAATTTAAATATCTACTTATAAATACTTAATTTTTTATATCACATCTTATAAATAAATTAATAATATATAATCTTAATTTTTAGTATTTTAATTATTAAATTATTATATTCAGTATTATATTTAAATTTTATTATTATTTTAATTTATTTATAATTGATAAATACATATATATTATTATTATAAGATTTTTAATGAGATATTGTGCTTTTCACACTTGTCGTGTATCGTATCTTTTGAATTAATTTATTCGTATTTATGTGTCGTGTTGTATCGTACTTAAAGACATATTTTTCTTTATATCGTGTTAATTTATAACATCATACCACGTGATGCTTAATTATGCTCCTGTCTTCCGAATTCGTACCAATTTTGTATTGTGTCAAAAAAATTCAATCCATAATTACTGCAATATTATAGAATTATCCAAAAATATTACTTGAGTTGTTGGCAGACTTGTCACTTCGATTTCAATGTTGTTGGTCTGGGAAGTCAGTCTTGCTTCCAAGAAAGAATAATAAGCAAAGTAAAACAAAAAAAATGTTGCTGCTTTCTATTATATATTCCCAAAAGATTCTTCACATTCATGTGTCACTCAACCAGGACTTATATGTGGCTTGGATAAATAAATATTGAAAAGAGCTAAAGCTGAATAGTCATTAAATTTCATCAAATCAGATTGCTTATTGCATCCTTTTTCGATTTTCTATGCAGAGAAGAAAACAAAAAAGACTGACAAAGAGAAGAGTTGGGTCTAGAAACTTCAAATCAACATTTCCCATCAATATACATTAAGTAAAAATAAGTCTGCAGAGTGAGAGAATAATGTGTTTACTTATACAACTATTCAAAAGCATTTTTCACTCTGCACTTTGGCTTAATTTGAGTTGTAATAAAAAGCTTTGAGTTGAGAAAGTAACGAGCAAAAAAACATAAGAGGAGTGTTCAGCAATGGCTTGTGTCCAGCCTCATTTTTTCAAGATTATTCTTCAAGAAACTCTTTTGAACAACAAAATAGTAAGTATTATATCCGTTTTCACTAAGTTTGTCTAAAGATATCTAATAGGATATGACATGTTAAACTAAAAATGAAATGCTTTTGATTTGTGTGGAATGGTCACTGTCAATCCTTCTAGATCATATACATATATTGCTTTAGTGGCATAACTAATTTTCCCTTGTGCAGCAAATTCCAAAGACATTTTGGGTCAAGTATTGTGGCTGTGTATCAAGTCAAGTAATTCTTAAGCTTCCATGTGGATCAAGATGGGAGGTAGGATTGACCAAAAGTAGTGATGAAAAAGTATGGATAGCCAAGGGTTGGAATAAATTTGTACAAGACTGTTGTTTAAGCCATGGAAATCTCTTAGTTTTTGGATATGAAGGGAACTCTCAGTTCAATGTTATGATCTTTGAGAAGAATACTTTGGAGAGAGAATATCATTTTATGCCTAAAACAAGAGACAAGTCTCCTCCATTACCTTGTTCTTCTCAATCCCACAAGAAAAGGAAAACCAGTCCTTATGTTAAAACTGAAGGTATTGAATCTTGATCATCCTAAAACTTTAAGGATAGATATAATTTAACTAATATGTTTGATTTTTCAGATGACATATGTGGAGAATCTTCCATGCCAAGGTGGATGGAACCTTCAAATATTTCAAGGAAGCAAATGTTGAGAGGAACAGAAAAGGTTGAAGCTCTTATGAGAGCTAATGGTTTTAAGTCTGATGATCCATTTTTCAGTGTTCTCATGCAAGCATCGTTTGTTGGAAGTTCATCTTATAATATGGTAATTACTTAATAGGCTTCTTACATTAAAAGTTCATCTTTTGAGTTTAAAATTTAATGCTTTTCGTACTGACTCTGTTCATTTGAGAAGATTATACCATTTGGCTTTGCCAAATATCACCTCCTCAGTCACAGCAAGCATCATGAAGATGTGATCCTTAAGGTGGCTGAGGACGAGAGGTTTTGGCCTGTTAGGTGCAATTATAGACAGTACAATGGACACTCACAAATCAGATTCGAGTCGGGTTGGAGGGCCTTTGCTATGGACAATGATTTGAAAGTTGGTGATGTTTGTATCTTTGTTATGAGAAAGAACATTGTGATAACATCATTCGAAGTTACTATTTATAAGAATGGAGTAAGGAATTCACCTAACTTACCAGGTAACTAAAACAACAACTCCATATAATTTGAATGTATATATATATAGCCACGGAGTTTAACATATACAAGTGTTGTTTTCAGCTACTTCAGTACCAACCACAACACCTTGTGTGAAAATTGAATCTTCTTTCACCAGCAATTACGACAAACCAAGCAAGATTTCACAGGAGGACTTGATTCCAAAGAAAGAAATAGTTGAACCTTCAGGTAATAATTAGTCTCTATATGATTCAAGAATATAAAGTCAAAACATTCCCAATGAAGGCACTAAAGATATGCATTCACCTTCAGGACTTAGTAGATCTTATAAAGCTGCCAGCCAATACTTCTCAAACAATCCTTATATCCAAGTGGCTTTGGGATGGACTGCAATGCATAGAAAGAGACTGGTATGTTGAAATGGTTGTTTTTTCATATGATGAAGAGAGAACTAGTAATTAATGTTTGAGTATTAATTCTTGATTGTGCAGTATATTCCATTGGCTTTTGCAAGCCTTTGTTTCGAGAAAAAGGCACAAACTGTAATTCTTTGGGTTGGTGAACAAAATTGGCGTGTGAATTTAACTGTTACGAGATCTCGTTCTGGATCAGAATATCACTTTTCTGGTGGATGGTCTGCATTTGCAAGAGAGAATTGTCTTCAGCAAAATGATGTGTGCATCTTTGAGCTGATACAAAGGATTCAACCTCAGATAAAAGTTACCATATTTAGACAAATTGCTCTGCCTCAACAATAATCTGTTGTAATAAGTTAAAACTTTGTAGCCTAGCCTAATAGTTTAGCCAGAATTTTCCCCCGGCTAAAGTTTTTTTTTTTTTTTTACCAACCTTTGATATCAATATATATAGTAAAAATTGCTACAAAAAAAAAAAAAATATATATATATATATAGTAAAAATCTTCTGTAGAAATAACCAAAAATTACTTAAAAAAAAAGTAAAACAATTTTGAAGTATAAAACGTGCATGCACGTAAGGCTGGACATTCGATCTAATCTAATATTTTTCTCTCCGATCCAATTAGACTTCAAATTTAATCCAATTCAATTTAAAAATTAATTGGACTGAATCGATTTTCTAATGAATATTTAATGAGATAATTACACCACATATTGAAAATTTCAACTTTTTTATTTTTATAATGTGGAGTGAATTTTTTTTTTTCAAAAATACGGTGTAAGTTTTATACTGTGTAATGTGTTAAGTTTTCACTATTGTTCTACTGTTATTTTTTAGTTGTTTGTTCCATTGTTGTTTTAGTTGTTTTGTTTTGTGTTCCACTGTTATTTTATAAAAACACAATATTTTTGAAAAAAATTTCATGTAACAGTATTTTTGTAAAAATTAACTTAAATTTCAATATTTTTGTAAGTTTTTATATTTAAATACACACTCAAATTTTAATATTAATTAATTTAAAAATATGAAAAAAAAAATACCTATAAACTAAATATTACTTTTTATTTAAATTTAATACTTTATAAACATAAATTTAAAATAATTAAAACATTTCCAAATAATAAAATAAAACAAATCACATAAAAATAAATACAGAAAATAATTTAATGATACAAATTCAAAACAAAAAAATGCAATAAATATAAAATCAAATAAATATTATATAGTTTTTAGATTAACATACAATAACCAATCCAATTTAAATTGAATTGATGTTATCCACCCCTAGACCCAGGAATCAAACAAAGCTTCTAATTCTAAACATTGTATTAGTGTCTTTTAAAATGAAAAAAAAAATAAAAAGAGAGAGAGAGAGAGAGAGAGAGAGAGAGAGAGAGAGAGAGAGAGAGAGAGAGAGAGAGAGAGAGAGAGAGAGAGAAAGCTAATGACCAAGGATGAATTCAAGATTTAAAGTGAGAAGAAGAAAACTTAAAAAAAAAAATACTCTTGGAAGAACAAACTAGGCAAAGGCTTCTTAAATTCATTCATTTCTTTCATCTTAATAGAGTAGTGATGGGGAAGTGATCACTTTACTTCTCTAGCTATTGATGGGGAAGTGATCGTATTTGCAGTTCTTATTGACGACTCTATGATCCTATAGAAGAAGCTTGTATTGGTCTTGGCTTAAATTTAAACCTCTATTATATATATGCAATCTATCTTAACAATTACACCAAAACTAATATTATATCTATAAATTTCATATTTTATAAAAACTATATATATATTATAAATTTAAAACTAACTAAAATATATATACATTTTTTTTAAGGGAAAACAACTGCCCTCCTCAGTCCTCACTGTCCGCCCAATGACTAGCAAGTGTAATAAATTTATAATACGGTCAAAATAAACATAAAATTAAAGTGCCAAAAAAAAATCTTCAAATATACATTACTCTATCTCATAATAAAATTACTCTATCTCATAATAAAATAACTTCCGCCCAAACTCCACATATCAATTTTGATAAAATAGAAAAACATTTTTTATAAGAAAAAAATAACTTAATAATTTGGAGCTGCACTTATAAAAAGTTGACTACGTACCCTATCATAAGAATCAAGTAATACGTAGTTAATAATCATAGAGAAATAAACTAATAACAAGAAAAAAGTATACTCAGTAAAAATATTTGAATCTATATTATGACCAAGTAATTTTTGCAAATGACATGATATATTATAAATTTTAACATGTATATCTAATTAAAGTCAAATATATGCAATCCACTAAATAATACTTCCATATAACAACATTACCCCCATTTTGTTTTGAAACATATAAACCTAATTAATTTATGATGAACTCCGTCAAAATTAAAAATTTATACATATAAAACGATACACAACAATATATCTTATGTTCAAAAAAAAAAGACAATATACATCTTATATGTGCCACAATCAAACAACTATTTAGACAATTATGGGAACATCGTATATGAAGTTAAAAAATAAAACTATAGAGCTTCAAAAACCGACAAACATTAAAAGAAGTAAGATACATCAGCACAAAACACTTGAGAGCAGCCAAAAATCAAGTCCAAAATATCAGATATGGGCAACACAAACATTGAGAAGAACAGCATAGGAACAGTACTAGATATCCCAAATTTGTAGTAAAACACATAATGCGAAGCCATGCCATGTATGCTTTTATATCAAACGAAATATACCACCAAAAATATGTAAGACTGAAAAATTGTGCAAACTGCAGCATGAAGGATAAATAAATATCCTCCAACCTTAAACCTTGGCTAAACTGGTACTAATAAGCAAAGGCTGCACACCTCCAGGATTCGAGACATAATCTTCTCAAAACATGTCCACATTGAAAGCAAAAGCCCCAGCCACCACCCAAAAGCCTGGGAAAATTCACCAACAGAATGACATTCACGAGTAAAAGCAGAAACCTGAAAATTCATTGAACACAACAAACCTCAAACACGACATGAACAAAAAAGTTCCACAGATACCCAAGATACAAATATAGCAAATACAAGTCATTTAAACAAAATACTAGCAAAACATATGATAATTAAGATAGTCTCCAACCATTTTCCATCACCTATAAAGATAGACCAAAATCCAAACAAAGTAACACACTGAACGAAAGGAGATATAAAATGTAAGGTTGAGGGTTTTATGTCAAACCAAAGCCCGCTGCAATTTTGGTATGTAGTTAAAACAAACAGAAAATTTAAACAAATGAAAAGCTACATGACCACATCCAAGATAAAGATCTTTGCCAATTACAAAAGGAAAACTAAATGATATACTTTACACAAAAGTAGTAAACATAGTAAAAAGGGAAACAAGGACTATGATGCCACCCATGCAATGTTGTTCTTGAAACACCACCACAGTTGCCGGCCAGCTTTAAAAAGGATCAATTTAAAAAAGGATAATTATGTAAAGCTGAAATTATTATTTTTCACAAAATAGATAGGTCGTAGGAAATCCAGTGTTGACTAAGTAAAACCATGGCAGCTCTCTCCATAAGCTTTAAAAACAAATGATGCATTTACCTAAAGAGAAAATATCATCATATAGGGAGAGATTCAATTAGACAATGAAAGGTAAATAAAACTAACAACTTATGTTTCAGAAAATAAAGTGATTGTAGGAAATCCAATCATGACTCTTGTTGATGAGTAAAAAAAGAAATAGAAAAGATTGTGTAAATAAATAAAATAATTACAGTAAAATGAGCAAAATAGTAAATAGATGTGTATAAAATAAAAATATATATGAATAATAGCCGCACAAAATCTGAGACGAATGTATACTTGGGTTTAGGTGTGAATACATAAAGTTAAAAACAGCTGCTACTTGATTTCTTTACGAAGATAGGGTTCACCTCGAAGAGGCACGATACGCTACCTCTATAAATACATTCACCAAAGCTATTAGCTAGAAGGACAGACAGAGAGAAGTAAAGAGGCTTGTCTTATCAATCTTCAAAGAAATTTTTCCTTGCTTTCTCTTCCTCTACACAGGCTGCTTGTAAGCGTCGAAGCATAACAGCATGCTTGCATACAAACTCCCTTGAATCTTTCACTTCAAGCCTTTCAGAAAAGATAAACTCCAAAAGAAGAGTGTGTTTATATGCACGCTCTTTGTTTACCTATTTCTTTTCCTTTCTTATTTATCTTATTTCTCTCTACACAAAAATAGTTTGCGTTGATACTGCTTCTATCTCACTAAAAATACTCATTTACACACAGCTGAGACCATTAATCTGTAAATCTCCATTTTATTAATAAAACCTAATCATAACTTAAATGCTACCGTAGACGTAGGCAAATGATATTCTGCCGAACTACTTAAATTTGTGTGTTACATATTCTATACATATATTTATACTTGTATGCGTATTTAGCAATATATACATATAGTTTTACTTATAATTTACATATATATTATGCTATAATTACGTTCATTTACATACATATTATGCTATAATTACGTTTATTTATAATATTTATATTAAGTTTATAATTATTTATTACACATTATATTATAAGCTCTGACTTATTTATTTATTATATATTTATAATTAAATGTTTAGCTAAAACCCCTAAATATTTTGGCAACTCTGCTGGGGAGCGTTTTCTTTAAATAGTTCACATATATTTATATATATATATCAATAAATATACTTATACAGATACTAAGGAAAACACTCAATTTGTTCACTTAAAAAAAGAAAAAAAAAATAATTTTGTTCTCTCATCTAAATCCAAATGTCTGTCTCCGATACTCGAGAGCCGGACAATCGGATCCGAACAGATACCTTGCGAAATGATAACAACAACAATAGCAATAATACTAATCCGACGAACATAGATGAGGTTGTGTTAGCCAGATTGGAAAAGCTCCAAAAAGCCCAAGACGGCATGATGCAGCTACTGAGTTCGCTTCTACCACAGACACACCAAGAAGCATCTGTTGAAAGGAGCAGCTTACCTGAAGAATGTGCAATAAATGAATCTTTGATAAGGCAAGTACATACTGTTGAACAACGAACTCCGACGACACATGATAATGTTCGAGGAATCAGAACTTCTGAGATTGTTGAAAGGGTTGGTGAAGAGGCTCGGTTTTCCTTTGAGTTCGTCACAAAAGACGAATTGATTGGTCTCCTTAAAGCCAAAAGGGGTAAATCATCATCATTGATAACTTCCATTGACTTTCATCCACTCTACCATGTGAAAGTTGCGGTCAAACCTTACCCTCACGGTTACATGAGTCTGGTATTTCAAAAATACAATGGGAAATTTGGCAATGGCAAAGAACATATTATTCAATTTATAGATGATTTGGGTACTTATGAGCATGATTTTGAATTAAGAATTCGAGAATTTTCAAAGTCTCTCACTGATCGAGCATACTCTGGGTACGCAAGTTTGCCATCAGGGACGACATGGTCTCTCAATTTTGTGCAAAGTTCTTTATGATTGAAGATAAATGGAGCATAGCTGACTTATCAGGGGAAAGACAAAACGTTGGAGAAAGACTCGTTAATTACGTTCAAAAGTTTAGGGAAAAAGCTCTTGATTGTGCTGAGACCATGGCAGAAAAGGATCTGGTAAAAATGTGTATCAAAGGCATGTTGTATGAATATCGCTTACACATTGAAAATCATGCCATATACAATTTCGCAGAGCTTATAGCTAAATCAAGAAATACGGAAGCCACTGTTTTCGTTTAACAAAGCCGTCTAACCAAAACGACCAAACACATCGACCATGGAAAGGTTCAAAACGTGACATAGCACTAGCTCAAGACAGACAAAATTTTTAAGCCCATAAAAAAAGAAAACGAAGTGATAAACCAGCCGAATTTCCTTGTGATAAAGACAGAGTTTGTAGCTTGTTAGAAGCATGGATTAGGGATGGAGAAGTTGTTGGAAATATTTTACCAGGATCTAGATTTACTACCAAGTATGTTTCATTAACATCCTAATATGAATTCTAAAACAATGAAATAAACACATAAG
This sequence comes from Cannabis sativa, assembly GCF_029168945.1. NCBI lineage: Eukaryota > Viridiplantae > Streptophyta > Magnoliopsida > Rosales > Cannabaceae > Cannabis > Cannabis sativa. Next base: position 36,980,540 of record NC_083610.1, on the reverse strand, counting down.
AGTTTAAGAAAACCTTACATTGGGTGCAGCGAAATATAATGACTCCTTCCATTCAGATCTCTAGCCCTTGATTCCTTTCTGTAGCAGAGCATTATCAAGATCTGAATCTCGATCTCTTTCTCTCCTTCTCTGATGCTGATTTTCCATAGTCTTACATACTATGATTGAGGTACCACTTGATGTGTGTGGGCACTACTCATTCACTCAAGGGATTTTGAAATTTAAAGAAGAAAAGAGAGAGGAAAGTGGCGCTCAGAAATTCTCTTTGAAAAGAATGAGATGCAATTGTGTGTTGTTTCCTGAAGTCATTACTTTCTATTTATAGAATGCCCCCTTAGGTTAGAATTGTGTGGCATTAAAATAATGGAAAAATAAAATGGTAAACCTCTTGCATAGTGGGCGGCCCATATAAGGAAATTGGGCCTCACTTTGCAACTTTCTCATTTTGTTATTTTTCATTCCCATTATCTCAAAAATATCAATTTTCCAATTTAACCTTTTAAATGTCAATTCTAATTATTTAATAACTTAAAAATAATTATTAAATAATATTTTCATTTAATATATTTATTAATTTAGACATATAAAGTATCTCAATTAATAAATAAATCTAGAATCTCTTTTCTTTACAATTACGCCCTTGCTTAGTGAAAATTCATAAAGTAGACATAGTCTAACTTTTAGAATTATAATTGATTAATTAAAATCAATTAACTGAGTCTTACAAGCAGTATGATCTCAACTAGTATGAGGACCATGGGTCTATATAACCGAGCTTCCAATAAGTCGAACCGAATTTACCAAGTAAATTCCCTAACTTATTAATTCCTTATTTAAAACAATCTTAGAACTTGGAATTGCACTCTCAGTCATATAGAACGCTCTATATGTTCCACGATATAGTTACGTCATTAGTTATCCATTGTTATAATCCTAATTTGATCAATGATCCTCTATATAGATGATTTACACTGTAAAGGGATTAAATTACTGTTACACCCTACAATGTATTTTATCCTTAAAACATTTAACCCTGTATAAATGATATTTCAGCTAAGTGAAATGAGTACTCCACCATTTATTTTCGTTTGGTTAAGCTCGAAGGAAATCATCCTTTACTTTCTATTCACCAGATAGAAGCTATTGATTCCATATTTATATTAGCGCTCCCACTCAATTGCACTACCGTGTTCCCAAAATGTACGTATCACCCTGACCCAAAAGTAGGCTTAACTAACAAATCAAAGAACACGAATAACACTCTTGAGATTGAACCTAATCATATCAGGATTAAGATCATTTGATCTAGGATCAACAGGTGATATTGAATTGAATAGATATTACGGTAAATTGTAATATATCTAATCAAAGTTCAATATCGGTCCCTTCCGATGTATACTCCATACATCCGATACTGGTAAACTTTGCCAATGTCCTGAAAAGGACATAACACTTTTCCAAGGTGTAAGAATACCTATCGCTGATTATACCATGTTAGTCTAAATCCAGTGTTCTGACAAATCAGGGAATAAACTTTCGAACATATAATTATGATTATATTCCACTGTGCTGACAACACTATAATCATTAACAAATTCATATGTTCTGGACTTAAATAGAAGTCATACATTATATATATATAATCATGAAATAAATCATGTGAACCATGCAACATAAAATGTTATTTCTGATCTTTATTAATAAGTAAATCTGATTATATTGAAATGGGTTTTATTTAGGGCACAAAACCCAACAAACTCCCACTTGCACTAATATAAAACAAAATGTGCATTTCAAATAATCTCAACACCTTGATATACAAATCAAGTGTAGTAGTAGTAAACTCCTCGTAATAGGATCTGACAGGTTGAATTAAACACAACCTCTTCTCCACCATTACTCTTCCTTAATCACAAAATCCTTGATAATGTGAAATTCCTCTCTATATGTCTACTCTCTTGGGATACTGGATTCTATACTTTTGGCAACTACTCTTTGGTTATTCAGGAAGTAACACTAGTAGTTAAGGCAAGTTGGAACGGTGCCACAAATGTATAGAACTTTCCTTAGACTGAATAAGTACCTTTCCGGCAACTTTAACATTCAGTCTTTCTCTGGTAGACCTAGAGACTTCAGATAGGTTTTTACACTTCTCCAAAATCACTACTCCACCCCCAGAGTAATCACCATTTTATCAGCAGACTTTCTAGCACAAAGGCAAGTCTTGAAACCTGATGTGGTGTAGTCTAAGAGTTTTAAACACACCCTTATTGACTAACATATAGTTCCTCTTCTTAATCTTAAGATTTACTTGATTGTCTTCCAATGTTCCTCTCCTGGATTAATCTGACACCTACTCATTACTCCCACTCAACAGCAGGTGTCTGGTCTAAGGCATACTAAAGCATATCTGAGACCTCTCACTGTTGATTTAAGAAATTCTTTCATGACTTTATCTTTTCTCGAATAGTTGAGACTTTTCCTTAGATAAATAAAATCTATGCTTAGAAGTTGTAAAGCTTCTATAGATTGCTATTGGAAAGAAAATGCTTCAGAATCTTACTAAAGTAAGTTGCTTGCATTAGAGTAAGTAATTACCAGCTATACCACAAGCCATAGGTTTAGATAAACTCAAACCTATAATACTAGGAACATGAAGTTTTGTTAAATCCATTGAATAGACTTATTAACAAAAATTTCCTTTTATGTCCTTGTAATAGAAAACTTTAGGTTACTCCATGTGAATGGATCAAACTATAGTTCTTTTGGCTTTTCTTCTTAGTTTCTTATCTTGACAATCCATTACTTGTTTAAACTCACAATGGATTTTAATCACTAGTGTCTTCCAAGTCATAAGAAGGTGAGTTCCTAGAAACTCTCCCACTACGACAAGGTACCATGAATTATGTCTAAGAAAACTAAATGGTATTGACCTCTTCGGTTGTGTCAAGACAATAGAGGCAGTGAGATCATCATATGTCAAATAAGATGATAGAACACTTTTGGAAAAAATTATCTCCTTTATTTGCTACTTTATTTTCAGACTTAGTCATTTTCTTAGAAAAGTAGTATTTGTTTAAACAAACACTTTCTTATCTAATGACTATGGGATGGTCCACCCCTAATCACTTAGAATAGCTAACAAACATGCAAACCAAGGTTAGCAGTTCTAGCTTTTCTCAAGATTTTGATTAGGTCATCCATGAATCTAGTAATGATTTACATTAAGTATACAATCATTGCATCATTCTGAAATTATATTACCATAGAAGGATTTAGGCAACGACTAGTAACTAATTATCAATATGCAAATCGAATTTTTGGGGAGGTAAGTTTGGATATAATTCAAAAATCAAATTAATGGTCTTTGAACTGCATATCAACTAACTATTTCTCCACCCCTATCAGTTCGCAAGATCTTTAACCACTTACCTTGATAGTTTTTCACCATTGCTAGAAATTCATGACATTTTTCAAACATTTCAAATTTCTTTTGCATAAGGTAAAATCTAGAGTGATCGTTTTAAGAATACAATGAAAACTCATATCCACCCCTGAATGTACATCCATCTGCGAATGAGATGAACTTACTTTCAGTGGATATGGGCATATTAACTCTTTGCATAGATTGATCTTGTTAAAACCACTATGAACAAGATACAAAAGCCATATATTTATTTGGATGTGTCTCTTGATGACTTGATTTAGTTACATCAAAGAGTTCTTAGAACAGTACAAGTTGATTCTGGTCACAAAATACTCAACTCATACAGTTTGAATCCATTGATAGAAAATGGTTATTAAACACTTGTGAAAGTGTAACTGTATGATGAGTAATTCTTTCTTGGACCACCACTACTAATTTAACTCTAAGTTGATTTGCCCATACAAGTAGGAGATTTCTAAGATTGAGGATTTATATCATTTCAGGATAGAATTTCGGGAATATAATCATATTCGTCATTTAATTTCTTAAGAGAAAATATAGAATGACTTTATATGATTTATAGACCATTCATCCAATAATATGTCATTGAGCTAATTCGAAATGAATAAGCTAAGAGGAATTAGGATAATTTTGTTTTAAATACGAATCCAACGATGCTCCGATTAGCGAGAGTCGAAGTAATCTTATTTATACAATCTTCTTGTTTCATATTGTAAAATACTAGTCTAAGGTGTCATCAATTGATGAACAGCTAGATGTTGCATATACAATATTTATCTTTCGAGATCTAACACTATTATGTTTTGTCTAATGGTGAAAATCCATTAGGGATTTATCTCATTAGAAAAACAAACCAAGTTAGACCAACAATGAAGATTTGAAATTAAACTACAATTTAATAACAGAAAATAACATGGTTCAATATAAATTCATACACAATTCAGAAATTATTAAACATATAGCAAGTAGGAATGACAAGTGAAAATACTAAAACATACAATCCTAATTAATTTCCAAGGTCTTCAACAAACTGATATCAGTGTCCCGTTTAGGCGAGAGTCAGTGATACCATCCATTGAATAGAGTTGTCAGCTCATCTAAAATGATAAACATTCTAGCAACCTTTTATTCGATCAAGATTGGAATCCAGCGTTGTTCCGTTTAGGCGAGAGTCAAGACTATTCTATCTTATGAGCTTCCACCATTTTTTCATATTTTATAAGTCAAATACAGTCGCCACCATTAGGGTGATCAATACCATATAAAACACTTACAAATATACTTATCTTTTGAGATTAAACGGTGCTAACTTGCTAATGAACGTTACTCCATTAGGGAGGATTACTCACTAAAACAAAAGCTATGTAAAACCAACAATGGAGATCGAATGTCCTAATAATAATAAAGCTCATTATTTAATGAAAGTTGTATTTTCTTCTGAAACTTATTTTAATTTATTTATTTTAAATATATATGTTTATTTAATTAAAATTTTCAATTTAGAATAAAAAATTCTAAATATAAATTTTAATGTAATATTCATAAATTATACTTAGAGGGATATGAAAATTATTGGAATTATTTTACCAGGATCTTAGATCTACTAACAAGTATGTTGTTTAACACCCTAAATATGAACTTTCTAAAACGATAAAATAAACACATATAAAGTTAAGAAAATGTTACATTGATGCAGCGGAATTAATGTCTCCTTCCACTCAGATCTCTAACCCTTGTATCCTTTCTGTCGCAGAGTATTATCAAGATCTGAGCCCGAATGTCCTTCTCTTTGAGTTTGATCCTTCACAGTCTTCCAATCTATGATTGAGTTACCACTTGCTGTGTGTGGGCACTTACTCTATCACTAAGTTCGAAATTTAGAAGAGGAAAAGAGAGAGAGAGGTTTCGGCCAAGGTATAGAAAAAGGGAAGGCTCAGTTTTTTTGAAGAGAAAATTTTCTGACAGAAAACTAATGAAAGTGTTATTTTGACTGAGCCGTCACTTTCTATTTATAGGCAACTACTAGGTTTAGGTTAGGAATTATTTGACATTAAAATAATGAAAATATCAATTTGAAATTCCACATAAAGTGGCCGGCCAAGGTGTAAGTAATGGGCCCCACTTGATTTTGCAGTTTTCACAAATTTTATTTCTATTTTCTCAAAAACGCCAATTTTCCAATTCTAACCATTTAAATGCCAAAACTAATTATTTAATAACTAAAATAGATTATTAAATAATATTGTAATTTAATTTAATTATTAACTAGACATATAAAGTCTATTAATAAATAAATAAACCTAGAATCTCTTTTCTTTACAATTTCCCCCTTGCTTGGTGAAAATTCACAAATTAGACATAGTCTAAATTTAGAATTATAATTGACCAATCACGAATCAATTATTGAGTCTTACAAGAAGTATGTTCTCAACTAGAATGGGGACCATGGATCTATATGCTGAGCTTCCAATAAGTAAAGCGAATTTACTAAGTAAATTCCTACTTATTAATTCTTCGTTGAATCCACTCTTAGAACTTAGAATTGCACTCTCAGACTTATATAGAGCATATTATATATTCCACGATATAGATATGCTATCTCATTTAACCATTGTTATAATCTTATTGTGATCAAAGATCCTCTATATAGATGATCTACATCGAGATGGGATAATTTTACCGTTCTCACCCCTCAATGTATTTTGCCCCTTAAAACACTTAGCTACCTGTAAATGGTGTTTAGTGATCTAAGAATTAGTCACTTAAACAAGAGCTCATCTATTTACTTCTATTTGCTAAGCTCGAAGGGAATCATCACTTGACTTCTATACACCAATAGAAGCTATAGATTCCATATTTATGTTCAGCACTCCCACTCAATCATACTATCATGTTCCCAAAATATACGTATCACCCTGACCCGAAAGTAGGCTTAACTAATAAATCTAAGAACATGAATAGCACTCCTGAGTTGAGCCCAAGCATATCAGGATTTAGATTCTTTTAATCTTAAGATCAACTACTGATATTGACTTGGAAAGATATAACGGTAAGTTTGTAATATCTTAACTAAGTTGCAATATCGGTCCAGTCCAATGTATACTCCATACATTCGAAACTAGTATACTTTACTAATGTCCTGGAAAGAACATAATATTTACTCCAAGTGTAAGTACACATCATCGCTGATTATCACATTAGTGTAAATCCAAAACACTGATGAAACAGGGACTTAGACTTTTGATTCATATGATCACAATCACATTCCACTGTGTTGACAATACTGTAATTGTGAATAAACATATGATCTGGATTTAACTGATTCTGTGTGTAAATGTAATAAACATATTAAACCATTAGCATGTATAATTCATGCAAACCTAAATCACTTCAAATTTCTTATATTGATAACTAATCAGATTGTAAAGAGTTTTATTTAGGGCATAAAACCCAACAAACTCCCACTTGCACTAACATAAAACAAAGTGTGCAAATAGGTCAATCTGATGTCTTGATCTTCAGATCAAGTGTAGTATATTTGAATCCACCCAAACTTCTGGAAACTAGTTCATAAATACACTTATGAAACATCCTTTACTATATACTTTACTCATCAAGGGATACTGAAATCTTTACTGTTTTAAAGTACATCTGAATAAACAGAAGACATATCTCTCATATTTTAAAATATGAAATTGAGATAATACAGTGTAGATTTTTCTTCAGTAATATAACTTTCTGGTAATTTTGAATTTACAAAGTTATAATTCTTCTCTGGTAGAGCTTGAATTATTATAGAATAACTCCTCCATCCCCAAAGTAAGCACCATCTCAAGAATTTCGAATGAGTTGGTGAGATACAAGGATAACTGATACACAGTTCCTTAATATCTAACATATAGATCACTTTCATAAATCTTTCTTGAATATCTTCTAATGTTCCTTATTTGATTACATCTCAGATAGCTCCCACTCAATAGCAGATGTCTAGTTAAATAAAACTTTTAACCTCTCTATTGTTTGGAGAGTTACCTAGTTGTGATTTTTGTATTAGTCCAAAAACTTTAAGTTAAGACTAAGTCATCAACATAGCAGACTAGTATTTGAAGTGAAAAATACATGACAGAGATTAAGTAATCAAAATTAAGATACCATAAAATTTTATGAGGATTAAGAATTCTTGGTTCAAGTCATTCGAATAGACTGAACTAGAGTTCTTTATCTTATTCTCATAATTCTGATAAGTTATACCTATCCATGTGAATGGTTAGATTTGCTTTTCAGTAGTGTTCTTAAGTATCTATCACAAGTGTCAACCTAATGAAGATGGGTATAGAATTTTAAAATTCTCCCACTCAATTAAGGTAGTGTGAAACATTATCAAAGAACTTTTATAAGTATCAAACTTTTACTACAATGGTAAAACGAAATGGAACATACAATCAAGATCAAAGATTTATATTGATAATAGCTAAGTCATTATATTACTTCCATGTTTAAAGAAAATATGTGTTACATAGGGTAATGTGGAATAGACTCCACCCCTAAGTATATACATATAGGGTATTGTGGATAAACTCCACCCCTAAGTATATAGAGATTATGATCCACCCCTAAAGGTTGTAAAGATCATGATTCTCTAAGTGTGATAGAGTTTATGTGGAGTTGAATACTATCCAGAGTTCATTAGATATAAAAGATTGTTGAACTGCATAGTTTTCTTAACTTTTCTCCACCCCTATCAGATCAAAAGATCTTTCTAAAATTAACTTTAAAATATTAAAATGAAAAATAAATTTCATATATTTTAAAAGTTAATTGTGTTGCTAATTCAATTTTAATTAGGTTAGACTAATATAATTAACCTAATATAATTATTTCAATAAGGCAAATGAGCCTTCACAATTGGGGTAGTTCATGTGAGGGGGAGCTGGATTCAGTATGTCGTACCCACTTCTATTGGCCCCTAAACTCTCACACAAGGCCCAAAAGAGAGGAATTTAACCTTAAAATAAACAATTGTTATTCATTGAATAAGCTCAAATCTAATTGGGCCTAAATAAAATTACTTATGTCAAATTTTATTTTAGCAACCTAGTCCATTTACTTAGTAAAACTTAAATGGGCTTCCTATATGCATCTAAGCCCAATAGCAAACATATAAGCTCACACAGGTCAAATGATTTGGATGGGCACTATCATGTTACTAGGTTTACACAGATGAAAGAAGTACAAAAAATTACCTGTTACAAATTATTTATAAGATCTATTGACAATTGGACTATGATTAAAATCAGATCATTGGATCTGTCAACAAGTTAATCATAGCAATTTAGATCAAATAAATAATAGGTTTGTTAAAAAATTTTTGAATAAACAATATAAATTAATAAACAAACATTTTCCATGTAACAGATGTGAAATAAGATATTAATATAATTAAATTATTATTCTTAAACTAACCAACTAGATTTTGAAAATTTAGAATTGTTAAAACAAACCCTAAAATCTCAAAACAAAGAAACTAAGTTTAAAATATCTAGGTTTATTTGAATCAAATTAAATTAAATATCTAATAAGATCAATGATTTGAAAGAAAGAATCTTCAATATCACTTTCAAATCTTATAATTTAATAAAATAAACCAATTTTAAAATAGATTTGGTTAGATAATTATTATTTTAGGAATAAAATAATAAATGAATAATAATTACCATAATTATATGTCAAAATATCTCAAATTAAGCAATATTCAAATTTCTACAAAAATATCTAAGTTATTTAAATATTTAAGATATAATTTATAAATTTCCAATAAGAAAAAAAATGATATATATAGAAAAATATCATTTTTAAACTTATAATTTATAAATAATTAAATATTTAACAAAATAACAGACTTTTGAATTTGAAAATATTATGGTAAGTATATCTATAAAAATATCTATGTTAATTTCAAATTTATTAATTATTTAATTTGTCATATAAGATAATTTTAATATAATATTTTAAATAAAAAGACAAAGTTATCTTTTAATTTAAAATATGTTAAATATAAAAATTTCTAATCTTATAATTAAATAATATATAAATATTAAAGAAGTTAACAAATTTTTAAATCTGACCATAATAGGAAATATTCCAAAATAGAAATATTTAAAATTGGAAAAAAATTCCAAATTGAAAATATTTTAAAATTGGAAATATTTCAAATTGGAAATATTTAAAATTGAAAAAATGAATTTTGGGAAACAATCCCATGAAAAATTGGATTTTTGGAAAAAAAATTCAAAAATCGCAATTTTGGTGCATCATCACCTGCTGCCCACAAGGAGGCTGCACGCAGCCTCCTACGCGCGCGCAGGTGAAGGATTTTTAGGGGGCTTGAGCGGCGTATCACGCCATTTGCAAGGTCAAGCTCGGCGGGTATCACCCAGGCTTCAGCGCGCGTATCACCTTGTCCAAAGGACTGGTGTGCGTGCGATTGAGCCATGTGCACTCGATTTTCAAACTCTCATAACTTTTCCAATTTTTATCGGAATCGAGTTTCGTAAAAACAAAAATTGCTTAATTTTTCACAAGGAATCCAAATATAATATTTTAAAAAAATAAAAAAAATATTTTTCATGGAAAAAGGTACTGTACAACATATACATTCATCAACTAACACATAAACCACATGAAACCATCCAAATCAACACAAAACATATAAAATATTGTTTTAATTCATATTACATGAAAGTAAATCATTACCATGGCTCTGGTGCCAGTTGTTGGAAATATTTTACCAGGATCTAGATTTACTACCAAGTATGTTTCATTAACATCCTAATATGAATTCTAAAACAATGAAATAAACACATAAGAGTTTAAGAAAACCTTACATTGGGTGCAGCGAAATATAATGACTCCTTCCATTCAGATCTCTAGCCCTTGATTCCTTTCTATAGCAGAGCATTATCAAGATCTGAATCTGGATCTCTTTCTCTCCTTCTTTGATGCTGATTTTCCATAGTCTTACTGTAACACCCTAACTAACTTAGGCGTATTACGTGATTTTTAAACGTACTGTGCAGCTCGTTGCTAATCAACGAGGTTTATGGAAAAACGTGATTAATTAAAATTTTGCTTTTTAATTAAACTGATAAACCATATTACAAAAGACTCGGGATCCCGATTATAAAATCATTTATAAAAAGTTTTAACTGATTAACTGTTACATAAAATAAAAGTCGTCTAACGACCAGTTACAAAAATTCAGCCTTGCTGTCCCGAGGATCGTACGCTCCAGGCCTAACCGCCCCGACATGTACAATCTCATAAGCTCGCTCACGGTCCATCAGCTTTAGCCTTGCCTTTACCTACACATAACGTAGAACTGTGAGTCGACAGACTCAGTAAGAAAAGCATAATAATACTCATACATAATACTAACTGCCGTGTCCAACACGATACTGTGTCCCGCTACTGCCATGTCCAACATGGTACTGAGTTACTACTGCCATGTCCAACATGGTACTGAGTTCTGAACGTTCATAGGGACGGTACTATTGACACGTAACAACCTGATCGGTCGAACCGGTCATACTCCGGCTGCTGGTCATACTCCAGCCTGTACCGACGTGTTACTATATCCTCCTGATCGGTCGAACCGGTCATACTCCGGCTGCTGGTCATACTCCAGCCTGTACTGACGGGATACGTCAATAGCACGGAACCACCAACCAAGTGTCAGCCTGATCGGTCAAACCGGTCATACTCCGGCTGCTGGTCATACTCCAGCCTGTACCGACGTGACAGGGTTGGATGGTTCGAAGCCAACATACAACTAATGTAATCTAATAGGCTTCCTACATGCTCGCTAAACATGTAATCTACATATGCATACTGTTATACTAATCTTACCTGGATTCCGAATTCAGGTGTGCCGGTCAACCTGACTGGAACTGAAGCTGAGCGGCGGATTACTGGCTCCTAAACCATAAGAATCACAACGCTATAAGTGACACGCTAAATCACTTCCCGGGGACTAAAACTTGGAACTAAAAGTTTCCCTATCGATAAAAAGCATGGCAATACCCCTAAAAACATAAAAACGAGGAAAACACGGGTTCTGAAAAATTCCCCAACCGGTAGACCGGTTGCCCAACCGGAATTCCGGTTCTGGGAAATTCAGGACCCTCATCCGGAATTCCGGATGCACAACCGGAATTCCGGTTCCTCGCAGGCAGCAACATCAAATTCTCATAACTTGCACAATTCAACCCCAAATCACCTCAAACTTTCCAGACCTGTTCTATACCTTCCCTAGAACATATCCAAGGCATCAAAACAACCCAGAAACCTCAAACATGAAAAATGCCATTGGAGCTCAAGCTTTGAGTTCTAAACTCAAACTTGAGCAAAATCACCTAATCATGCATTCCACTAGCTTAATTCTACTTAATCAAGCTTATCTAAGCCTCTGAAAACAATTAACAACAACAACAATAACTCAGAAACAGATTCACTATATTTTCTTCCAAAAAACACATTTTTGCATAGAAAATTCAAAGCTTTGAACAACCTAACTAACATGCTTCAAACAGCTCAATTAACATCAATTAAACATGCTTTAAACCTCAGAAATCAACAACCAAACACAGCAATAACAACAGCCACAAAAGCATGCATTTTACTCAACTTTTCACCATTTTTTTCAAGAAAACAAAGGAGAACAATTAGGAAATACATACCACAATCAAGAGTACCCAAAGTTAGGAAGAATCTAGCTAGAAATTGATGGAAAAACCCAGCCTTTGAAACCCCATGCACCAGCCGAAATAGAGAGAGAGAATGAGAGAGTTCTTTTGAAATTTTCTTTCTTTTTCTAAACTTAGTATTTTTGTGAAAAATGAAAATGAATAAACTAACCAAGAATTATTCATTTCAGCCAAGATAATCATTTAAATAAACATTTAATCCATTTAATAAATCACATAAGACAAAACACTAATGGGGCAAAAAGACCATTTTGCCCCTCCACCATAAAATCACATAAAAATCACTAAAGGGGTATTTTTGGGAAATTCTAAATTCCCGGCCATTCCCGACATTCCCAATGTCTAAAACCCGTCCCCAAACTACTAGCATACTAAGTTGTGATTTCTACTGAGCCAAACGCCGAGTTCCAAATTACCGGGCACCGGAATTACAAAATAGGCAAGCTACTGAATAACATAAATAACAATATAATAAATTATTTAAATAGCTATAAATAATTTCATAATTAATCATAAACAACTGCTAATTTCCAAATTAACTAAGCGGGCTTTACACTTACATACTATGATTGAGGTACCACTTGATGTGTGTGGGCACTACTCATTCACTCAAGGGATTTCAAAATTTAGAGAAGAAAAGAGAGAGGAAAGTGGCGCTCAGGAATTCTCTTTGAAAAGAATGAGATGCAATTGTGTGTTGTTTCCTGAAGCCATTACTTTCTATTTATAGAATGCCCCCTAGGTTTAGGTTAGAATTGTGTGGCATTAAAATAATAGAAAAATAAAATGGTAAACCTCTTGCATAGTGGGCGGCCCATATAAGGAAATTGGGCCTCACTTTGCAACTTTCTCATTTTGTTATTTTTCATTCCTATTTTCTTAAAAATGCCAATTTTCCAATTTAACCTTTTAAATGCCAATTCTAATTATTTAATAATTTAAAAATAATTATTAAATAATATTGTCATTTAATATATTTATTAATTTAGACATATAAAGTATCTTAATTAATAAATAAACCTAGAATCTCTTTTCTTTACAATTTCGCCGTTGCTTAGTGAAAATTCATAAAGTAGACATAGTCTAACTTTTAGAATTATAATTAATTAATTAAAATCAATTAACTGAGTCTTACAAGTAGTATGGTCTCAACTAGTATGGGGACCATGGGTCTATATAACCGAGCTTCCAATAAGTCGAACCGAATTTACCAAGTAAATTCCCTAACTTATTAATTCCTTATTGAATCCACTCTTAGAACTTGGAATTGCACTCTCAGTCATATAGAACGCTCTATATGTTCCACGATATAGATACGTCATTAGTTATCCATTGTTATAATCCTAATTTGATCAATGATCCTATATATAGATGATTTACACTGTAAAGGGATTAAATTACCGTTACACCCTACAATGTATTTTATCCTTAAAACACGTAACCCTGTATAAATGATATTTCAGCTAAGTGAAATGAGTACTCCACCATTTATTTTTTGTTTGGTTAAGCTCGAAGGAAATCATCCTTTACTTTCTATTCGCCAGATAGAAGCTATAGATTCCATATTTATATTAGCGCTCCCACTCAATTGCACTACCCTATTCCCAAAATGTACGTATCACCCTGACCCAAAAGTAAGCTTAACTAACAAATCAAAGAATACGAATAACACTCTTGAGATTGAACCTAATCATATCAGGATTAAGATCATTTGATCTAGGATCAACATGTGATATTGAATTGAATAGATATTACGGTAAATTCTAATATATCTAATCAAAGTTCAATATTGGTCCCTTCCGATGTATACTCCATACATCCGATACTGGTAAACTTTGCCAATGTCCTGAAAAAGACATAACACTTTTCCAAGGTGTAAGAATACCTATCGCTGATTATACCATGTCAGTCTAAATCCAGTGTTCTGACAAATCAGGGAATAAACTTTCGAACATATAATTATGATTATATTCCACTGTGCTGACAACACTATAATCATTAACAAATTCATATGTTTTGGACTTAAATAGAATTCATACATTATATATATAATCATGAAATAAATCATGTGAACCATGCAACATACAATGTTATTTCTGATCTTTATTAATAAGTAAATCTGATTATATTGAAATGGATTTTATTTAGGGCACAAAACCCAACAGAAGTTGTATTGCCATTTGTCACGAAATTACCCACTTTAGAAGAAAAGCAACATGATCTCTACTGTCATTTCCATCAAAGAATTAATCATCCAACAATGAGGTGTTACACGCTAAGGAAGATTTTTCATGAGCGACTAGAGAAAGGAGAGATTATTTTGGATCAAAATGAGGTGGAGCAAATGTCGTTTCCCCAACATCAAAATGGAGGAGTCGCTATTACATGCACATAAGAGTTTCCCCTCATTTCAATAGGGATATCACGGAGCATACGTATCGAGGAAATTGTTGAAGAACAAGAACAACCAAGAGAAGACAGCATGGTAGAGCCATTGTTAAAACTAAATTGTTTCGGAATTTCTTCGATTGGTTAGAATTTGGCCAAGATGCAAGGACTAAGGCTACAAAAAATTTGCTTAAAATTTCCCAACAACATGGCCCTTCTTGCTATATGGTAGGGCGCTCAATGCATAATATTGCTAAAAAATCTAAAGGAGCGATTGTCTTTACCAATGCTGACATACAAACTTCTCCGTTCCTTCACAACCGACCATTATATTTCGAGGCGAAAATCAATGGCTTAAAAGTTGAACGTGCTTTAGTAGATAACGGAGCTTCAGTAAATCTCATTCCAATTAGAGTATATTCTGTTATGAAAGAGGTCAAAGGGGGGTTGATCCCACAACCGATTACACTCACTGGATTTACTGCCAAGTCTTTAAAAACTATGGGGTATGTGACTGTTGAGCTAGAGGTTGGACCAATCAGAGGACCCACTCGATTCCATGTGATATAAGCAGACACTTCGTACCATCTCTTATTGGGACGATCGTGGATTCATACACATCATTGTGTGCCATCGATGTTGCATCAATGTGTCAAGGCACACATCCGGGGAAAAGATGTTCATATCATAGCTACCAAAGCATTATTTGCTAGAGAAGAAGCTCACATGGCGGAAGCGATGTTCTTTGATGAGCTTTCAGAAAATAACATGGAAATGGTCACAAGGCCACGTGCGGTGCGCTTACCCAAATGGGAAGAATACGCAGTAACAAATAATCCTTCAATTGCCAAGCCCAAAAGAGAAAAGAAGGTTCAGAAAGTCACATTGCCTAATGGGAAAAGAGCATATCGTTTATGACGGTATGTGGGGTCGGCTATCATGCCTGGCCCCACCATTGCTATGGCGGAGGAGGATGAGAATAACTTCGTTCTACCCCATCCACAAGTTGATAGTCTGTTAATGGATGTGGAAGACAAGTCAATATCACTTGAGCTACCAGAAGAGCCAAAACCCGCGTCTAACAAATTGGAAGAAATTAATTTATTAGAAAATCCTGATGAGAAAAAACATGTGTTCATTTCTACTAACTTACATGTAGCTATACGAGCTGAATTGATGGAGCTATTATACAAATATCGAAATGTGCTTGCTTGGACATACGAAGATATGCCTAGGCTAGATCCTAAACTAGTCACTCACAAATTAAGCACACTACAGGAAGCGAAACCAGTAAAGCAAACCTCAAGGAATTACAAGCCAGAGGTACAACTTCAAATTAAGGCAGAAATTGAAAAATTACTAAAAGCATGATTTATTCGCACATGCAAGCATCCGATATGGTTGGCTAACATGGTGCCAGTAAAGAAAAAGAATGGGAAAATAAGAATCTATGTTGATTATCGAGATCTTAATAAAGCTTGTCCAAAGGTCGACTTTCCATTGCCAAATCTTGATAATTTAATTGATGCAACAGAAAATTGTGAGATGTTTTCTTTCATGGATGGGTTTAGTGGATATAATCAAATTCAGATGTCTCTAGAAGATGCAGAGAAAACGGAGTTTCGAACCCCATTCAGAAACTTCTACTACACGGTCATGCCATTTGGTCTGAAAAATGCTGGAGCCAACTATCAAAGAGCAATGACGGTAATATTCCATGATATGATACATGAGAACGTAGAAGTGTATGTTGATGATATCGTCGTCAAATCCCAAAATAAATTTAATCACATTCGCGATCTCGAGAGAGCATTCCAAAGGTGTGAAAGATACAAACTTAAAATGAATCCTCTCAAATGTACCTTTGTTGTGAGCGCATGAAAAATCTTAGGGTTTGTTGTCCACAAAAATGGTATAAGCATAGATGAAGACAAAACTAAGGCTATATTAGCCATGGGAGCACCACAGACGGCAAAAGAACTAAAAAGCTTCCTTGGAAAAGTATCATACTTACGACGTTTTATACCAGCTTTGGCAGAACTCACAAATCCACTACAGGCCATAATGCGGAAGGGTGCATCATTTTGTTGGGGAGAAAGACAGCAAAGTTCATTTGACATGATTAAAAGTGTGTTGTCTTCTCCTCGGGTTATGATGTCACCAGTACAAGGAGTACCATTGCTACTATATTTAGCTGTTACCGAGACATCTATCGGGACACTGTTAGCACAAGAAGTCGAAGGGAAAGAAAAGCATGTGTATTATCTTAGCCAAAAACTGAAAGGCGCAGAGACAAATTACCCCTATGTTGAACAATAATGTTTGGCTTTGGTATACACAGCCCAGCGATTTTGACATTACTTAGTAGCACATAAAGTAATAGTGATGACCAAGGCAGATCCCATAAGGTTTATGTTAAACAAACCCATACCTTCTAGTAGAATTTAGCGAGTTTGATACCACTTTCATGTATCCAAAGGCACAGAAAAGTCAGGCCTTATCTGATCTATTGGCATATTTACCTGATAATGATGAAAATTTACTCATGGATGAAATCCCTTGGGAGTTTCCTTAGGCTATATATGATTTGTAATGAGAGAACACAAGAATGGTGGGCAATTACATTTGATGGGTCGTCAACCGCTAAAGGAGGAGGTGCATGAATAGTATTAACTGATCCTACGGGTAAGAATCATATTCAAGCTTATAAGTTATCGTTTGATTGTACTAACAATGAAGCTGAGTATGAGGCACTTATTCTGGGAATGACGGTCGCACTAAAACTGGAAGCCAGCAAAGTTGTGGTTAGAGGGGACTCCAAACTTGTTATCCAGCAAGTCAAAGGGGAATTCGCTGTGAAAGAGCCATCATTGGCAACATATCGATCAATGGTCCAAGAGCTAGCAAAGAATTTTGAGGAATGTCAATTCGAGCATATGCCTCGAACATAAAATAGGTATGCCGATGCTTTGGCTACTATGGCTTCAAAAATTGAGGTATCGGAAATCCAAAACTTGACATTTAAAATAGTCAATCAAAAGTGTTCAATCACATCGGGGTATGGAAAAGAGTCTGCCAGCAAGAAATGGACACAACAAATGATTGATAAGCTCGCGAAATTGAAAAAGACTCATCTCAAAGAGATGCAACGCTTTGTTGTTATAGGTGGGACACTTTATTATCGATCATCGGATGGGGTGTTAGCAAGATGTTTAGACCAAGAGGAAATCTCTACTCAGATGGAAGAAATTCATAATGCTGCATGTGGAGTCGAAGGTCCCAAGTTATCAAGAAGATTACAAAGGGCCGATTATTTTTGGCTAGAAATGGAGGAAGATGCTGCAAGATTGCAAAAAGATTGTCCGCAATGTCAACTCTTATTTAATAACCATGAGGAAATTTTAATAACCGAAGATTACGATTGGAGGAGACCATATAAAGAATATTTACGGGACAAAATAACACCAAGTGATAAGAAAGAAAAAGAAAAACTACTCAGACACATAAGTAAGTATTTCTTGAAAACAGATGATGACCTCTACCGCAAAGGATTCAATGGGAAATTATTGCGTTGCATTTGCAAGAAAGAAGCCAATGAAGTAATGGAGGAAGTCCATCGTGGGGATTGTGGTGAACATCAAGGAGGAAGAAAATTATATGAAGAAATTGTTCGTAAAGGATATTATTGGCCGACCATGAAAGCGGATGCCATGAAATTCGCAAAAGAGTGTCAAAAATGTCAAATTTTTGGATCCATGCGCCAGCTATCCCTCTCCAATCCACCACCACCCCTTGGCCTTTTGACACTTGGGCTATGGACCTCATAGGTCCAATCTCGCCACCCTCTAGGGAAGAAATTGGATTTTAGCCGCAACAGAGTCACAAAATGGTCAGAAGCAATCCCATTGAAAAAGGCCTCTACAGAAGCTGTGGCCACCTTCATCTTAGAACACATCATTTGTTGTTTTGGCATTCCAAAAAGAATCTTGTCATATAATGGCACACCATTCACCGGCAAAGCAAAAAAAAAGTTACTAGAACATTATCAAATTTTCCATGAGAAATCAACCAGGTACTACCCGCAAGGAAACGGCATAGCAGAAGCATTTAATAAACTATTGCTGCGGGTATTAAGTCGAATGGTACATGACAATCCCACAATTTGGCATGAATTTATTCCTCTGGCTTTATGGGCCTATCGTACCTCAAAACGTGGGTCTACGGGGTTTACACCTGTAATGACCGCTCTAGTAATTTGGATTAGTAAGGGCAATTAGCACTAATTTTTATTATTTTATTATTATATGTGAATTAATTTAATTGTGGACCCCAATATTTAGAAATAAATATTAGAATTATAATTTCTCAATTTCGGAGATCTTATTAAACTCTAGGGGTATTATTTGGCTTATATGTGAAATATGTTATTTTTGTAATTTTTGTGCGGCGACAACGGAAAATGCGATGGATGGCTAGATTGATCACATGAGTGAGTTTAGAACCTTATTTCTTAGTGAGAAATATTTTAGAGAAAATAAATTATCGGGATTGAGCGGGGTTATGGAAATTGACCATTTTACCCCTAGCTTTTGAAAATACCTAAGTTTGATGTAAAGGGCATTTTAGTCTTTTATGGGGGGATTAGGTGGCTGAGTTTATGGATGACACCTAGTCATTTTTGGGCAGCAAAGGGTTTAATTAAATCCTTTTCTAAGTTAGGAAAGTCAAAAAAGAAAGGAAATTAGAAAATTAGCAAGTTTGGTTGAGAAGCTCTTTCTTCTCTCTCTCTCTCTCTCTCTCTCTCTCTCTCTCTCTCTCTCTCTCTCTCTCTCTCTCTCTCTCTCTCTCTCTCTCTCTCTCTCTCTCTCTCTCTCTCTCTCTCTCTCTCTCTCTCTCTCTCTCTCTTCGAAGGCAGCAAGAACAAGGGGAAGGGGCTGGGATTTCCTTGGATTTTCAGCAAGGCTTCAAGCTATTGCCAGTGAGGTAAAGCCCTAGACCATTGGTTATTTATTTTCAAGCTTTTAAGTTAGGTTGAAATGGTGTTTTGGAGTAATAGGAGCTGTTAAGTTTTCATATGCCTAGGGTTCGAATTTTAGGGTCTTGTTGAGTTGATTTTAACTCCTTGCAGCTGGTTTTAATTGGTATTGATGGTTTTATGCAATTTTAAGTTTAGAGTTCAAAGCTTTGAGCTTTAATGGCAAGTTGAGATTTGTTGGTTTGTTCTGTGAAATACTGCCTGGATTTTGTTGCTTATGCATTGTATAGGTGCTCTGGAAAGTTTCATGGCAATTGGTGGAAGATTGAGCAACAAATGAGAGGTTTTGGGAAACTTGGTGCAAACCGGCTAGCCGGTTTGGAGTGCCACAAAAACCGGCTAGCCGGTTTTGGCAGGGTTCCCCGAGCCTTTTATTTTCTCAATTTTTGCCATTTCGATGCCTCGGTTGGGTGTTTCCCCATTTCCAGAGTTAGAATAACCCATTAAGAGTATAGCAGAACCTAGGGTTTTGGTTTTGGGTTTCCCGGGATTAGGGTTTTAATCGTGTGACTTACCTGGTTTCAAAATGTGATTAGGGCATCCATCTAGCACGAGATTTCCGTTCAGGTCGGCCAACACACTTGAATTCGAAAAACAGGTAAGAACTGTGTATAATATATGATGTGATTATCTGAATGTATGTATGTGTTAATATGTATACATGCTTATATGTTGTGATTCATACACTACCAACACTTTTACGGTTGCGGTACGAAGTGCATTGGTAAGGTGTATGATGTTTGGTAGTATGTCATAGTGTTACCAGCACTTGTACGGGAAGGTACAAGGTGTCTGTGGTACAACACTAGATAGTACTCAAGGTGCGGTCATACCTTACCTACACTAATACGAAGGTATACTGAGTGCATGTGGTACATGGTACATGGTCGTATCCTAGTTAGAACGTTCATACTCATCTGTTAAGCTCTGTAAATAGGTGTATGGGCACCTATTTACAGGTCGGAAATTATATGATATGTTATATGCATTTCTTACTGAGTCTGTTGACTCACAGTTTCGGCTTCCATGTGTAGGTAAAGGAAAGGCGAAGGCTCAACAGGAATGAACCTGAGCTCGGGTGAGATTGTACATGTCAAGCAGCGCGACCTAGAGTGTTCGATCCTGGGACATCTGGCAGTTGTATTTTGAAAGTCGCTGTGCGACCTATAATTTGTGTATTTTGAAAGTAAATTTTACAAAGTTTGAAAACGGGATCCCGGTACTTGTAAATATTTTATTATATTACAAAGTTTAATATTTAATGCAAAAGTTTTATTTTGACACGTTTTTCGAGAAAATTCTTTGATTAGCAAAGATTGCACTATAATTGAAAAAGCACTGTAGCGTGCCTTAGTATTAGGGCGTTACAATTTTGGTATCAGAGCCGCAAGGTTTGTCTACCGAAGCTTGCTAAGACATGTACAATCTTCATCAGAGAAAGCTCGGTTCATGGTTCAGTAAGCCCATACTTGTTTATTACTTTAAATAAATGTGAATGTGAAAGCATGTTAGGAAGCATATTAGATTTTAATTAATTAAAAAAAAAAGTAAAGTGTGTTGCCTTTAAGTTATTAAGAGCGGTGTTAAGTTTTGATCGCTGTCTAACCTGCCTGGCTTATGGATTCGCAGGCTAAGTCCTATTAAATGGACGCCCCGCGGAATACAAGAAGTCAGGGCGATATGGTTGAGACCGGAGGCGGTTAGAGGAATTCCCAAAATCCTCGTGGTCGTGACCGTGGCCGTGGCAGAGCTCAGGGTGGTCGCCCTGTAAACCCACCTCAAGCTCCTCCTGACTGGGAGCAAAGATTTGCGGAAATGCAAGATAGAATCCACCAACAAGATGAAGAGATTCAAAGGTTGAGGCAGCAGGGTCCTCCTGCCGTGCCTCCTCAAGTGGTTCAGGCCGTGGCAGTTCCTGCGGTGCCAGCAGAGCAACCTGTTGTTGGCAACCGTATGGAGCCATTGTACGAAAGGTTCCGTAAGCAGGCACCTCCAGTGTTTCTGGGAGGTCCTGATGTGATGAAGGCCGAGCAGTGGCTTTCAGTGATTGATCGTATCCTCAATTTTATGGGAGTGGTTGGTAATGATCGGGTGACCTGCGCCACTTTCCAGTTTCAGGAAGACGTTCTCGTGTGGTGGGAGTTGATAACCCTCACTCGGGACGTCACAGTGATGACCTGGGAAGAATTCAAGGAGTTGTTTAATTCCATGTATTATAACGAAGCAGTCCGCAGTGCAAAGTAGAAAGAGTTCACTGAACTAGTTCAATCTGAGGGAATGTCGGTTACTGAATATACGACAAAGTTTGACCGGTTGGCCAAGCTGGGAGCGGGAATTGTGCCAACTGATTTCAGCAAGAAAGAAAAATATTTGGCGGGTTTGAGTGCAAAGATTAGACATGATCTGGTTATTACTACTACTGAGGCAACCACATATGCGGAGATGGTTGAGAAGGCTTTGAGAGCCGAGGGTGCAGTAAATTCCTTCAGGAGCCCCGGGTGACACCGAGTGTTGGTGGAACCCCCACTGTTCCTACTCCTGTTTATGGTAGGGATGGTGGTGACTCCACCACTGAGCAGAAAAGAAATGTTGTTCCAGCTTCTGGTGGCTCGGGGCAAAGTAAGCGGTTCCGTGGGAACCAAGGCAGAGGAGGACGCCAGGGTTACTCTTACCCTGAGTGTCCACGGTGCAAGAAACATCATCCGGGAGAATGTAACCGGAAGACATGCTTCCTATGTGGCATGGTGGGGCATTTCAAGAAAGATTTCCCCCAGGCAAAGAAAGAGGAGCCGAAAGCAGAAGTGAAACCGGTTCCTGCTCGAGTGTTTGCCATCACCCAAGCTGATGCTGCGACCAGTCCTTCTGTTGTGCAGGTCAGCTTCCCGTCAACAACTTATTGTTTACAGTATTATTTGACTCGGGAGCTACCCGCTCATATGTACCTACAAGAGTCATTGATCTTTTGGGTAGGCCTTGCGATATTTTAGAAAGAGGGTTTGGAACCCTAATGCCTAGCGGGGAATTGGTTATCTCTAATAGGCGCATTAGGTCTATCGATTAGGATCGAAGATAGGGAATTGAGTACTGACCTCATAGAATTGAAATTAACTGAGTTTGATATTATACTGGGAATGGATTTTCTATCCAAGTATTCGGCCAATATAGATTGTAAGCGGAAAATGGTGACTTTTCAACCAGAAGGTGAAGATCCATTTGTTTATGTTGGATCAGTTCAGGGGTCTCGGATCCCGGTTATTTTTGTATTAAGGGCTAGGGATTTACTATGCAATGGTTGTGTAGGATTTCTAGCGGTGGTTTTTGACTCCAGCAGACCTGAAACACTTGGGCCTGAGGTAGTCAGGGTGGTGAAAGATTTTCTTGACGTGTTTCCCGAGGAGTTGCTGGGATTGCCGCCACAGCGAGAGATTGACTTTGTAATTGATCTGGCACCTGGAGTCGAACCTGTTTCTAAAGCTCCATATAGGATGGCTCCATCAAAACTCAAGGAGCTTAAGTTGCAGCTTCAGGGGATGCTTGATATTGGGTTTATTCGACCCACTGTATCGCCCTGGGGAGCTCCCGTTCTCTTTGTGAAAAAGAAGGATGGTTCCCTCAGAATGTGTATTGACTATCGAGGGTTAAACAAGCTGACGATTAAGAACAAGTACCCGTTGCCTAGGATCGATGATCTGTTCGATCAGCTTCAGGGAAAGACAGTGTTTTCAAAAATTGATTTGCGATCTGGTTATCATCAATTGAGGATTCGAGAGGAGGACATACCAAAGACTGCTTTTAGAACCAGATATGGGCACTATGAGTTTCTGGTAATGTCATTCGGATTGACTAATGCTCCTGCGGCCTTTATGGATCTTATTAATAGGGTATTCAAGGATTTCCTCGATAACTGTGTTATAGTGTTTATCGATGACATCCTTGTATACTCTCAGTCAGAAGAGGAGCACGAGCATCATCTTCGAATGGTATTACAGCGACTTAGGGATCACAAGTTGTATGCCAATTTCAAAAAGTGCGAATTCTGGTTGTCTGAGGTGTCCTTTCTGGGTCATATTGTTGGGAATGATGGAATTATGGTTGATCCAAACAAGATAGAATCAGTGAAGAACTGGCCGAGGCCCAAGTCTGTGACGGAAGTTCGAAGTTTTCTCGGATTAGCAGGGTATTATCGGCGTTTTGTGGAAGGATTTTCTAAACTTTCTATGCCCCTAACCGAATTGACCAAGAAAAATCAAAGATTTGTGTGGTCAGATAAGTGTGAGACAAGCTTTCAGGAGTCGAAGCAACGTTTGATAGCAGCTCCGGTGTTAGCTTTGCCATCAGATCAAGAGAAATTTGTGGTGTACTGTGATGCATCCAGACAGGGTCTGGGATGTGTTCTGATGCAAGCTGACAGAGTCATAGCCTATGCCTCTCGTCAATTGAAAGATTATGAGCAGCGCTATCCAACTCATGATTTAGAGCTCGCTGCTGTGGTTTTTGCTTTAAAGATATGGCGACATTATCTTTACGGTGAAAAGTGTGAGATTTATACTGATCATAAAAGTCTCAAATACTTTTTCACCCAGAAAGATTTAAATATGAGGCAGAGAAGGGGGTTGGAGTTGGTTAAGGACTACGATTGTGAAATTTTGTATCACCCCGGGAAAGCCAATGTTGTAGCCGATGCTCTAAGCAGAAAAGGTCCCGGGCAAATTTGTACTACAGTTATGATAGCCCCTCAACTAGCCTTGGAAATGGTTAGTGCAGGGATTGAGTTCGTGGTTGGGAAATTACATAATTTAACACTCCAATCTGATCTGTTGGAGAGAATCAGAAAGGCACAACTGGAAGATTCCGAGCTAGTCAAGGTTCGAGACGAAGTAATGGCTGGTCGGCCTAGAGGCTTTTCAGTCTCGAACAGTGGAATGTTGTTATATAAAGCTCGAGTTTGTGTTCCTAGTGTTGATGAGCTTAAGAAAGAAATACTGGATGAAGCTCATACCACGCCTTATTCATTGCATCCGGGAACCACCAAAATGTATCAAGATTTGAAACCCTACTTCTGGTGGTATGGGATGAAAAGAGATGTGGTGGACTACGTGTCCAAGTGTTTAACCTGCCAGCAGATTAAAGCTGAACATCAAAGGCCGACAGGGCTACTGCAACCTTTAGTCCTTCCAGAATGGAAGTGGGAGGACATTGCAATGGATTTCGTAACTGGTTTGCCTAGAACTACGGGAATGTATGATTCAGTATGGGTCGTCGTGGACAGATTCACAAAGTCAGCTCACTTTCTACCAGTGAAAGTTACATATTCAGTGGATCAGTACGCTGAATTGTATGTGAAGGAGATAGTTCGTCTCCATGGAGCCCCTAAATCTATTGTGTCAGATAGGGATCCAAAGTTTACATCGAAGTTTTGGGTGAGTCTTCAGAAGGCTATGGGTACCAAGTTAAAGTTTAGTACAGCCTTTCACCCTCAGACTGATGGTCAATTAGAAAGAACTATTCAGATTTTGGAAGACTTACTGCGAGCCTGTGTCATGGACTTTGAGGGTTCATGGAGTAAGTACTTGCCTTTAATTGAATTCTCCTACAACAATAGCTACCAGAGTACAATAGGGATGGCTCCCTATGAGATGTTATATGGTAGAAAATGTCGTTCTCCTATTCATTGGGATGAGACGGGAGAAAGGAAGTACTTGGGTCCAGAGTTGGTGCAGAAGACCAATGAAGCTATTGATAAGATTAAGACTCGGATGCTTGCTGCTCAAAGCAGGCAGAAAAGTTATGCTGATCCAAAGCGCAGAGATGTTACATTTCAGGCAGGGGAACATGTTTTCTTGCGGGTTTCACCGATGAAGGGTATTAGGCGCTTCGGGAAGAAGGGTAAGTTAAGCCCTAGGTTCATTGGGCCATTTCAGATACTTGAGAAGGTCGGGCAGGTAGCGTATCGGCTAGCCTTACCACCAGCATTATCGGCTGTTCATGACGTGTTTCACATTTCTATGTTAAGGAAATACGTGTCAGACCTGACTCATGTATTGAGTTATGAAGCCCTTGAACTGCAGCCAGACTTAACCTATGAAGAACAACCTGTACAGATTTTGGATAGAAAGGAAAAAGTTCTTCGGAACAAGACTATTGCACTGGTTAAGGTGCTCTGGAGGAACAGTAAGGTGGAAGAAGCCACCTGAGAACTGGAATCAGTTATGAGGACTCAACATCCAGAGCTATTCAGGTTAGATTTCGAGGACGAAATCCTATTAACGGGGGGATAATTGTAATGACCGCTCTAGTAATTTGGATTAGTAAGGGCAATTAGCACTAATTTTTATTATTTTATTATTATATGTGAATTAATTTAATTGTGGACCCCAATATTTAGAAATAAATATTAGAATTATAATTTCTCAATTTCGGAGATTTTATTAAACTCTAGGAGTATTATTTAGCTTATATGTGAAATATGTTATTTTTGTAATTTTTGTGCGACGACAACGGAAAATGCGATGGATGGCTAGATTGATCACATGGGTGAGTTTAGAACCTTATTTCTTAGTGGGAAATATTTTAGAGAAAATAAATTATCGGGATTGAGCGGGGTTATGGAAATTGACCATTTTACCCCTAGCTTTTGAAAATACCTAAGTTTGATGTAAAGGGCATTTTAGTCTTTTATGGAAGGATTAGGTGGCTGATTTTATGGATGACACTGTTGGGTTTTATGCCCTAAATAAAACTCTTTACAATCTGATTGGTTATCAATATAAGAAATTTGAAGTGATTGATGTTTGCATGAATTTTACATGCTAATGGTTTAATATGTTTAATATGTTTATTACATTCATACACACAAAATCAGTTAAATCCAGATCATATGTTTATTCACAATTACAGTATCGTCAACACAGTGGAATGTGATTGTGATCATATGAATCAAAAGTTTTGGTCCCTGTTTCATCAGTGTTATTGGATTTACACTAATGTGATAATCAGCGATGATGTGTACTTACACTTGGAGTAAGTGTTATGTTCTTTCCAGGACATTAGTAAAGTATACTAGTTTCGAATGTATGGAGTATACATTGGACTGGACCGATATTGTAACTAAGTTAAGATATTACAAACTTACCGTTATACATATCTTTCCAAGTCAATATCAGTAGTTGATCTTAAGATTAAAAGAATCTAAATCCTGATATGCTTGGGCTCAACTCAGGAGTGTTATTCATGTTCTTAGATTTATTAGTTAAGCCTACTTTTAGGTCAGGGTGATACGTATATTTTGGGAACATGATAGTATGATTGAGTGGGAGTGCTGAACATAAATATGGAATCTATAGCTTCTACTGGTGTATAGAAGTCAAGTGATGATTCCCTTTGAGCTTAGCAAATAGAAGTAAATGGATGAGCTCTTGTTTAACTGACTAATTATTAGATCACTAAACACCATTTACAGGTAGCTAAGTGTTTTAAGGGGCAAAATACATTGAGGGGTGAGAACGGTAAAGAAATCCCATCTCGATGTAGATCATCTATATAGAGGATCTTTAAATCACAATAAGATTATAACAATGGTAAAATGAGATAGTATATTGATATCGTGGAACATACAATATGCTCTATATAAGTCTGAGAGTGCAATTCTAAGTTCTAAGAGTGGATTCAACGAAGAATTAACAAGTAGGAATTTACTTGGTAAATTTGGTTCACTTATTGGAAGCTCAGCATATAGATCCATGGTCCCCATTCTAGTTGAGAACATTCTGCTTGTAAGACTCATTAATTGATTCGTGATTGATCAATTATAATTCTAAAGTTAGACTATGTCTAATTTTATGAATTTTCACTAAGCAGGGGTGAAATTGTAAAGAAAAGAGTTTCTAGGTTTATTTATTTATTAATGGACTTTATATGTCTAATTAATAATTAAATTAAATGACAATATTATTTAATAATCTATTATAGTTATTAAATAATTAGTTTTGGCATTTAAAAGGTTAGAATTGGAAAATTAGCGTTTTTGAGAAAATAGAGATAAAATTTGATAAAACTGCAAAATCAAGTGAGGCCCATTAAACACCATATGGCCGGCCACTTAGATGAAGTTTTTCAAATTAATATTTTCATTATTTTAATGCCAAATAATTCTAAACCTAGACCTAGTAGTTGCCTATAAATAGAAAGTGATGGCTCAGTCAAAACACAAGTTTTCAACAAGCCTTTCTGACAGAAATTTCTCTCTTCAGAAAACTGAGCCTTCCCCACTTTCTATACCATGGCCGAAATCCCTCTCTCTTTTCTCCTTCATCTTTTTCGTGACCCTAGTGAAAGAGTAAGTGCCCACACACAGCAAGCAGTAACTCAATCATAGATTGGAAGACTGTGAATGATCAAACTTGAAGAAGAAGGACATTCGGGCTCAGATCTTGATTATACTCTGCTACAGAAAGGAATCAAGGGTTAGAGATCTGAGTGGAAGGAGACATTAATTCCGCTGCATCAATGTAAGGTTTTCTTAACTTTATATGTGTTTAATTTATTGTTTTAGAAAGTTCATATTTAGGGTGTTTAAACAACATACTTGTGAGTAGATCTAAGATCCTCGTAAAATAATTTCCAACAACTGGCCTCAGAGTCATGGTAATTGATTTACTTACATGAAATTTGGACTTTAAAACGATTGTTTGTTTGTTTTTGGATGGTATCATGTTGTATTGAGTGTTATTTGATGATTGATTGATGTTTGTAAATTTTCGTGAAAAATAATTGCGATTCTGTCTCTGGAATTATTTTTATTGGATAGTATGGAAAAAATTAAGCAAGTTAGCCTTTTACAGAACTCAATTTCGATTTTATTTGAATTAGTTATGAATTTTTGAAGATTTGAAAAAATCGGGGCTGTGCTGATATTTTCCTGCGATCGCAAATCTGTCCGTACAGTTCACAATTTTTTCGTTTTTCTTCGATTTTTCATACTTTTTCATGGAATTAACTTCCGATTTTTTTGTATAGTTTTGTATATATACTATTACTATTCCTAATTCAATGCTAATTATCATTTTGAATTAATTTAATATTTTTTAAATTTAATTCAAGATATTAGTGTAATTTGAATTTGAATAGAATTAGTATCTATCTTCTTGCTTAAAAATCTATCTTATTTTTAAATTTGATTATATCTTATCTTATTTTTAAATTTAAGGTCAGATTTTATAAATATTTTTTTTAAAATTAAATCTTTTTTAGATATTTTGACCTTATTTAAATTTAAAATAAGATATTTATAATCATGTAATTTTAAATAGATGTAAGATATTTTGCTAACTTTTAAATTTTGTTATTTTATTTATTTAAATTAAATTTAAAATCTGATAAGATATTTCATTTATCTTTTCTAATTTTTATTTAATTTTTATTTTTAAAATAACATTTAATTTTTTAAAAGTAGTTAGCAAATTTTGAAATGATATTTAGGTTGGTTGAAACCTAATTTTTCAAAATAGTAGGTTAATTTTAAATATTTATTTTTTAAATAATTTCGAAATTTAATTTTTTTTATTTTCGAAATTAAATATTTTTTAATTTTTTTTTCGAAAATTAAAATATTTTTTATTTAATTATTTATTTTTCGAAATTATTTATTTAAAATTAAATAAATCCTACTTCCAACTATCCAGCTAACCTTGTTGCAGGAGTATGTGGTTTTAGCTTGTATGTAAGTTTTTTAAAACCTATTATTACTTGATTGCAAATAGTCATGGTTACTTTTTGCCAGATCTAATGATCTGATGGCTCCTTTGGTCAAGTTAATAATTTGTAACAGGTAATTTTTACAATCTTCTTTCATTTGTGTATGACCTAGCAACATAATAGGATCCATCCAAAGTGTGCCTGTGTGAGCCTATATGTTTATTTTATTATATAGATGCATATAGGTTGTTGCTAAATAAAATGTCACACCATGATAGATTTTATTTAGGTCCATTTAGTTATTGGACCTATTCAATTAATAACAGTTATTTATTTTAAGGTTAAATTCCTCTCTTTTGGGCCTCGTGTGAGAGTTGGGAGCCATAGAAGTGGGTACGACATACTGAACCCAGCACCCCCTCACATGAACTACCCCAATTGTGAAGGCCCATTTGCCTGATTTAAATAACTATACTAGGTTAATTATATTAGTTTGACCTAATAAAATTGAATTAGCAACATAATTAACTTTTAAAATATATGAAAATTTATTTTCATTTTAATATTTTAAAGTTAATTTTAAGAAAAACACTTTTAGTTTAGATATTATTTCTAGGCAAACTATTTGTATTTTTCTTGTATTTAATTAAATATAGAATTTTAACTAACTAAGATTCTTTCTGGAGCTTATTTAATTAAATATTCCTATTTAAGTTATAAATTAGTTGTATCAACTGATTTTTCTTATCTAACTTAAATTTGCATATTTGATTAAAATTTTAAATCAAGTTGAGGAATCCTAGGCATTAGTTATTAAAGATTCTTAAGATATTTTTTAAGTTAATATCTTTTCTAATATTAACTTAAAATGGAATATTTTAGATATTTTTTGGTTAATATCTTTTCAAATATTAACTTTAAAAAGATATCTTCAAATTAAGTGGTTACAACTTAATTTCTGATATTTAATTAAATCTAAATTTGAAATTATTTAAGTTTTAGATTTTTTCTATCTAACTTAAATTAGATATTTTTCAAATTTTTGAAAAGATACTTAGTCAAATAAGATATTTTCTAGATAGTAATTTCTAGACTACTTATTATTTCTAATATTTAAATAGGAAAATTATACTTTGTGAAATTAATTATTTAAATAATTAATTTTGGTACAATTTTATTAAGTATATTTTTCCTAGTATTAAATAGAAATTAATAATTAAGCCTTCTCTACACTTAATTATTTATTTCTTGAATTTAATACATTTAATTAACTTGAAAAATCTAAATATCTAAGTTGATTTTCATCATGATACTTAAATATTTATTGATTTTTCATGACACTTAATTAAATAGAAAATTATTTTTAGGTTGAAATTTAATTTTTCAACTTAAATTTAAATAATTTTCAATATATATATTTTTTCTTTATTTTATTAATCAATTTCGAAATTTGCATTTTATTTATGCAATATTTTCAAATTTTTTTTGAAAAATAGATTGAGTTGTAAATTAATTATTTATTTTAATTAATTCTTGGGCCAACTTCAATCAATGATTTTTTTTTTTCATTTGATTGATTAATTTAAAATAAATGAATTTAAAATATATATATATTATTAGAAATTGAATTAACTAGTCAAAAGAATATCTAGATAGGTGATATTTTTGCTTGAAGTATTTCTTTTCTATTTTTATTATTTTCGAAAATTGTATTTTTATATACTTTAAATTTTCGAACCCAATAAATATATTCTCAAAGGAAATTTTTAAGTTGCTAATTATTTATTTAATTCAACTTAAATTAATTTCCTTAATATTTATATTTAAGATTATTACTAAGATGGAAATAATTTATTTTATTTCAATCACCATCTAAGTATAATTTTATAAATATTATATTAAATTCTTATTTTTGAATTTTAATTCTTAATTTAGAATGTAATGAGATTTATTTATTAGAATAATAAAGAAAATACATTTTAAATAATGAGCTTTATTATTATTAAGATATTCGATCTCCATTGTGGGTTTTACACCGCGTTTGTTTTAGTGAGTAATCCTCCCTAATGGAGGAACGTTCATTAGTAATTTCACACCGTTTAATCTCGCATGATAAGTGGTTTGTAAGTGTTTTATATGGTATAGATCACCCTAATTGTGGCGACCATATTTGACTTGCAAATTGCGAAACAATGGTAGAAGCTCATGAGATAGAATAGCCTTGACTCTCGCCTAAACGGGACAACGGTGGATTCCAATCTTGATCGAATAAAAGGTTGCTAGAATGTTTAACATTTTAAGATGAGCTGACAACTCTATTCAATGGATGGTAGCTTTGACTCTCGCCTAAACGGGACACTGATATCAGTTTGTTGAAAAACCTTGGAAATTATTTAGGATTGAATTTTTTAAGTATTTTCTCATATCATTCCTACTTGCTATGTGCTTATAATTTCTGAATTGATTTTGTGTTAAACCATTATTAATTTCTATTTGTTGATTTCTATTATTTTGTAGTATCCTGTTTTGTCAAAATGAATCCCATGTTATCACTGTTGACTGAAAATAAGCTGAATGGATCTAACTTTAATAAATGGAATGAGAACATGAATATTGCTCTCATAGGAGAAAGTGCCTTGTTTGTTTTAACTGAGCCGTCACCTGAAGTGCCTGGGGATAATGCATCCAAAGCTGTGAAAGAAAAGTATGAGCGTTGGCAGAAAGCAAATGACAAAGCTCTATACTTTATGCTTTCTAGCATGGTTGACACCCTCAAAACTCGGTTTTCTAAAGGCGAGAAGGTTCTTTGAAGTAATGACGAAGTTAAATGAGCTATTCGGTAAGGCATCACTTCAGTCACGCTTTGACGCGACTAAGAAGTACATTAATGCACGGATGGAACCTCATCAAAACGTGCGTGACCATGTTCTCCTCATGTCCAGTTATTTCCAAGAAGCCCAGGATCATGGTGCTGAAATGGACAGTGCTACTCAAGTTAGTCTTATCTTGAATAGCCTAACTCCAGCATTTCTACCATATACATCAAATTATGTCATGAATAAGAAGGAAATTGACTTTCATGAATTAGTCAATGACCTTCAAACTTATGAAAATTTGATTGGAGGACCCAAGAAGAAAGGGAGTAAACCTCATAATCCTGGTAATGGTAATGGGACGATAAAACCTGAAGCAAATGTTGCCTCTGCTTCAAAGCCCAAATCGAAGAAGAAGTGGAAGAACACCAAGAAGCGAACAAAAGCCATGAAAAAGGCTGCTCCTTCTGGTGATGCTACACTTAAAGGAAAGTGTTTCTACTGCAATGAGAAAGGTCATTGGAAACCCAAGTGTCCTAAACTTCTTGCAAAGAAACAAGGTATTTCCATTTATAAACTTTAAAAGTTTTAGTGAATTATTATCCAATTGGATTTATGATTCTGGACTAACTTTGTTTATTTGTTTTCTTCTTCTTATAGGCCAAGCTACTTGAACTCAATTGAGTTGGATCAGAAAGCTAGATCAAGGGTAAATCGTCCAGATGAAGATGAAGCTCTTTAATTTTTTGAATTAATTGTTTTAGTTTAAAGACAATTTGGATTTCAAATTTTACTCAGGGATATTTATCCCTGTTTCTCTCATATTGTTGCAATACATTTTTTTTATTATTAATAAAGTTTCTGATTTTCGAAAACACCATTGCAATTTATGAGAATGAGCTTCATTTATTTTATCTTCATCAGTTATTACCACATTATATTTGTATGTTTGTATGTGTAAGTGTTTTTATTATTGATGCAAATTCTATAATATTTTCAACTCTTAATAGAGTTATATTATATAAACAATAGAAATTATTTCTATGTTTATCAATAATTGTTAATTCTCATACAATTATTAAGAATTTGTTTAATAAAAGGATCTTATGATCTGATAGGGGTGGAGAAAAGTTAAGAAAACTATGCAGTTCAACAATCTTTTATATCTAATGAACTCTGGATAGTATTCAACTCCACATAAACTCTATCACACTAAGAGAATCATGATCTTTACAACCTTTAGGGGTGGATCATAATCTCTATATACTTAGGGGTGGAGGTTATCCATAGTACCCTATATGTATATTCTTAGGGGTGGAGTCTATTCCACAATTCCCTATGCAACACATATCTTCTTTAAACATAGAAGTAATATAATGAGTCAGCTATTGTCAATATAAATTCTTGATCTTGATTGTATGTTCCATTTCGATACTGTTGTAAGTAAAAGTTTGATACCTTTGAAAGTTCTTTGTTAAAGTTTCACACTACCTTAATTGAGTGGGAGAATTTTAAAGTTCTATACCCATCTTCATTAGGTTGATAATTGTGATAGGTACTTAAGAACACTACTGAAAAGCAAATCTAACCATTCACATGGATAGGAATAGCTTGTCAGAATTATGAGAATAAGATAAAGAACTCTAGTTCAGTCCATTCAAATGACTTGAACCAAGAATTCTTAATCCTCATAAAATTTGATGGTATCTTAATTTTGATTACTTTAATCTCTGGCATGTATTTTTCACTTCAAATACTAGTCTGCTATGTTGATGACTTAGTCTTAACTTAAAGTTTTAAGACTAATACAAAAGTCACAACTAGGTAACTCTCCAAACAATCAGAGGTTAAAAGTATAATTTAACCAGACATCTGCTATTGAGTGGGAGCTATCTGAGATGTAATCAAATAGGGAACATTAGAAGATATTCAAGAAAGATTTATGAAAGTGATCTATATGTCAGATATTCAGGAACTGTGTATCAGTTGTCCTTGTATCTCACCATCTAATTTCGATTTCTATAAGATGGTGCTTACTTTGGGGGTGGAGGAATTATTGTAATTCAAGCTCTACCAAAGAAGAATTATAACTTTGTGTATTCGAAACCCAGAAAGTTATATCACTGAAGAAAAGTCTACACTGTATTCTCTCAATTACATATTTTAAAATATGAGAGATATGTCTTCTGTTAATTCAGATGTACTTTTAAAACAGTAAAAGATTTCAGTATCCCTTGATAAGTAAAGCATATAGTAAAGGATGTTTCATAAGAGTTTTTTTTTTTATGAACTAGTTTCCAGAAGTTTGGGTGGATTCAAATATACTACACTTGATCTAAAGATCAAGACATTAGATTGACCTATTTGCGCAGTTTGTTTTATATTAGTGCAAGTGGGAGTTTGTTGGGTTTTATGCCCTAAATAAAACTCTTTACAATCTGATTGGTTATCAATATAAGAAATTTGAAGTGATTGATGTTTGCATGAATTTTACATGCTAATGGTTTAATATGTTTAATATGTTTATTACATTCATACACACAAAATCAGTTAAATCCAGATCATATGTTTATTCACAATTACAGTATCGTCAACACAGTGGAATGTGATTGTGATCATATGAATCAAAAGTTTTGGTCCCTGTTTCATCAGTGTTATTGGATTTACACTAATGTGATAATCAGCGATGATGTGTACTTACACTTGGAGTAAGTGTTATGTTCTTTCCAGGACATTAGTAAAGTATACTAGTTTCGAATGTATGGAGTATACATTGGACTGGACCGATATTGTAACTAAGTTAAGATATTACAAACTTACCGTTATACATATCTTTACAAGTCAATATCAGTAGTTGATCTTAAGATTAAAAGAATCTAAATCCTGATATGCTTGGGCTCAACTCAGGAGTGCTATTCATGTTCTTAGATTTATTAGTTAAGCCTACTTTCGGGTCAGGGTGATACGTATATTTTGGGAACATGATAGTATGATTGAGTGGGAGTGCTGAACATAAATATGGAATCTATAGCTTCTACTGGTGTATAGAAGTCAAGTGATGATTCCCTTCGAGCTTAGCAAATAGAAGTAAATGGATGAGCTCTTGTTTAACTGACTAATTATTAGATCACTAAACACCATTTACAGGTAGCTAAGTGTTTTAAGGGGCAAAATACATTGAGGGGTGAGAACGGTAAAGAAATCCCATCTCGATGTAGATCATCTATATAGAGGATCTTTAAATCACAATAAGATTATAACAATGGTTAAATGAGATAGTATATTGATATCGTGGAACATACAATATGCTCTATTTAAGTCTGAGAGTGCAATTCTAAGTTCTAAGAGTGGATTCAACGAAGAATTAATAAGTAGGAATTTACTTGGTAAATTTGGTTCACTTATTGGAAGCTCAGCATATAGATCCATGGTCCCCATTCTAGTTGAGAACATTCTGCTTGTAAGACTCATTAATTGATTCGTGATTGATCAATTATAATTCTAAAGTTAGACTATGTCTAATTTTATGAATTTTCACTAAGCAGGGGTGAAATTGTAAAGAAAAGAGTTTCTAGGTTTATTTATTTATTAATGGACTTTATATGTCTAATTAATAATTAAATTAAATTACAATATTATTTAATAATCTATTATAGTTATTAAATAATTAGTTTTGGCATTTAAAAGGTTAGAATTGGAAAATTAGCGTTTTTGAGAAAATAGAGATAAAATTTGATAAAACTGCAAAATCAAGTGAGGCCCATTAAACACCATATGGCCGGCCACTTAGATGAAGTTTTTCAAATTAATATTTTCATTATTTTAATGCCAAATAATTCTAAACCTATACCTAGTAGTTGCCTATAAATAGAAAGTGATGGCTCAGTCAAAACACAAGTTTTCAACAAGCCTTTCTGACAGAAATTTCTCTCTTCAGAAAACTGAGCCTTCCCCACTTTCTATACCTTGGCCGAAATCCCTCTCTCTTTTCTCCTTCATCTTTTTCGTGACCCTAGTGAAAGAGTAAGTGCCCACACACAGCAAGCAGTAACTCAATCATAGATTGGAAGACTGTGAAGGATCAAACTTGAAGAAGAAGGACATTCGGGCTCAGATCTTAATTATACTCTGCTACAGAAAGGAATCAAGGGTTAGAGATCTGAGTGGAAGGAGACATTAATTCCGCTGCATCAATGTAAGGTTTTCTTAACTTTATATGTGTTTAATTTATCGTTTTAGAAAGTTCATATTTAGGGTGTTTAAACAACATACTTGTGAGTAGATCTAAGATCCTGGTAAAATAATTTCCAACAGACACCTAGTCATTTTTGGGCAGCAAAGGATTTAATTAAATCCTTTTTCTAAGTTAGGAAAGTCAAAAAAGAAAAGAAATTAGAAAATTAGCAAGTTTGGTTGAGAAGCTCTTTCTTCTCTCTCTCTCTCTCTCTCTCTCTCTCTCTCTCTCTCTCTCTCTCTCTCTCTCTCTCTCTTCGAAGGCAGCAAGAACAAGGGGAAGGGGCTGGGATTTCCTTGGATTTTCAGCAAGGCTTCAAGCTATTGCTAGTGAGGTAAAGCCCTAGACCATTGGTTATTTATTTTCAAGCTTTAAGTTAGGTTGAAATGGTGTTTTGGAGTAATAGGAGCTGTTAAGTTTTCATATGCCTAGGGTTCGAATTTTAGGGTCTTGTTGAGTTGATTTTAACTCCTTGCAGCTGGTTTTAATTGGTATTGATGGTTTTATGCAATTTTAAGTTTAGAGTTCAAAGCTTTGAGCTTTAATGGCAAGTTGAGATTTGTTGGTTTGTTTTGTGAAATACTACCTGGATTTTGTTGCTTATGCATTGTATAGGTGCTCTGGAATATTTCATGGCAATTGGTGGAAGATTGAGCAACAAATGAGAGGTTTTGGGAAACCTAGTGCAAACCGGCTAGCCGATTTTGGCAGGGTTCCCCGAGCCTTTCATTTTCTCAATTTTTGCCATTTCGATGCCTCGGTTGGGTGTTTCCCCATTTCCAGAGTTAGAATAACCCATTAAGAGTATAGCAGAACCTAGGGTTTTGGTTTTGGGTTTCCCGGGATTAGGGTTTTAATCGTGTGACTTACCCGGTTTCAAAATGTGATTAGGGCATCCATCTAGCACGAGATTTCCGTTCAGGTCGGCCAACACACTTGAATTCGAAAAACAGGTAAGAACTGTTTATAATATATGATGTGATTATCTGAATGTATGTATGTGTTAATATGTATACATGCTTATCTGTTGTGATTCATACACTACCAACACTTTTACGGTTGCGGTACGAAGTGCATTGGTAAGGTGTATGATGTTTGGTAGTATGTAATAGTGTTACCAGCACTTGTACGGGAAGGTACAAGGTGTCTGTGGTACAACACTAGATAGTACTCAAGGTGCGGTCATACCTTACCTACACTAATACGAAGGTATACTGAGTGCATGTGGTACATGGTACATGGTCGTATCCTAGTTAGAACGTTCATACTCATCTGTTAAGCTTTGTAAATAGGTGTATGGGGGCCTATTTACAGGTTGAAAATTATATGATATGTTATATGCATTTCTTACTGAGTCTGTTGACTCACAGTTTCTGCTTCCATGTGTAGGTAAAGGAAAGGCGAAGGCTGAACAGGAATGAACCTGAGCTCGGGTGAGATTGTACATGTCAAGCAGCGCGACCTGGAGTGTTCGGTCTCGGGACATCTGGGAGTTGTATTTTGAAAGTCGCTGTGCGACCTATAATTTGTGTATTTTGAAAAGTAAATTTTACAAAGTTTGAAAACGGGATCCCGGTACTTGTAAATATTTTATTATATTACATAGTTTAATATTTAATGCAAAAGTTTTATTTTGACACGTTTTTCGAGAAAAGTAAAGATTGCACTATAATTGAAAAAGCACTGTAGCGTGCTTTAGCATTAGGGCGTTACAACACCGTTCTCCTTAGTGTATGGATCTGAAGCGGTATTGCCTGCCGAAATAGCTGTGCAGTCAGCTAAGCTAGCCATGTGTGCAGGAATGGATGTACATCAAGCACGGTTATAAGAATTAGAATTAATTCATGAACGTCGGGAAAAAGCCCAGAATAATTTGCTGCAATACCAACGACGTGTATCTCGGGCATATGACAAACTTGTACGGCCAAGGACGTTCCAAGAAGGTGATATGGTTCTGAAAGCTGCAGACCATGTGATTCGAGGAATGCATGCAACTAAGTTTGTACTGAATTGAGAAGGACCATATATTATCAAATAGATAAAAGGCAGTGGCTACTGCACGCTCTTAGATACTAACACAGGAATGACACTCCCTGTTACTAATATAAAATACATTAATAAATACTTTTCTTAAGTTATGACTACAATAAATAAAAGTCCAAACCTTGGATGATGAAATCTTATAATTACATCACTACTTTTGTTACCATTGTGTATGGCATGAAGTTATCTTTCTTAAATAAAATATTTAAATCATATGTCTTTCTATTTTATTTTATTCTTTTATCTTTTCTAAAAGTTTTACAAAATATATATATTATGTGCCCATATTTGTAAAAAAGAAAAGAAATTGATACACATATATATATATATAAAAATATTTATACCGAAACTAAAAGAGGCTACAAGAAAATAAAAGGGGGGGGGGGGTGGGAGGGGGGGATCTGCACCCCTAAATCATAAAGGTACATGAGTCCAAGTACTTGGTGGATGATCCCGATCTCTAATATGCTCTGCAAAATTTTCTATCTTATGATCCAGGTCTTTACGTGCTTCGCGCAGGGTATTAAGCTCTTCTACCAATTGACAATGACGAATGGATGACCAAACAGTCTCAAGGTAGGACTCTATTAATTTTTTTAATATAGGGGGCTGCTTTGAAAACACATGACACAATATTCTCCAATTCTCTGACAACAAAGAGAAATATGTCTCTGAAACTACGTATTCAAACTGGAACAACGGTAGCACAGGAGTGATCAATTGAATAAAAAGTATTTTTTCAGACTGGAAAAGACCTTTGAAGAAGGACGCAAAATATTTATCAATTGAAGTATAACGTGAATAAAATTGTGATGCCTGAGGCTCATATGATGACAAATGAATTGCGTCTCTTCCTACTAATGTTGTTAAGTCTTCACTACGCTCTAATCTTACATGCGTAGAGCTAGCAGCTAAAAGATCGCTGGGAGAAGTTGGCAAGCACAGTTCATGAGTACTTCGATCAGTGTCTGTGGCATGCGTTTGTGATGCATGAGGCTCATATGATGACAAATGAATTGAATCTCTTCCTACTAATGTTGTTAAGTCTTCACTACGCTCTAAACTTACATGCATAGAGCTGGCAGCTAAAAGACCGCTTGGGGGAGCTGGCAAGCACAGTTCATGAGTGCTTCAATCAGTGTATGTGGCATGCGTATGAGATAAAGAAAATGGATTGAGAGCTCTAGAGAAACTTGCAAACCCGATTGCCAGCACAAGATATATACATATACATATACATGAAATATATATACCGGAAAGACTTCCATACCCTTAAAGGCGCAGTTGTGGGAGCTAATTCATGTGTGATAGTACTTTGAATTGTGCTGCTACTAGCAGAAGGGACAAGTGGGTATCTTGTAATGACCTTGAAATTAGAAAAAAAAAAAAAAAAGGGGGGGGGGGGGGGGGGATATGTAATGAAAACTAATAATAAATGTAAAAAAATATATAAATATATGGTGAAGACTACGAACAAATTACCATAAGCAAAAATATATATATATATATAAACTAAATAAGTTCGTGGTAGCATCGCTGTCACCATTAGTTCCTGAACAATGGAAGGGTCGTTGTTCATAGTTTGGTCGAACTGCTACATCATTCCCGTGAGAGTTACCACCCAAAGTGTCAGAAGGTTTACCCACTAAAGCTACCATTACATCATCTTCTATGGACCCGATATTAAGATTGGCAGGAGTATGACGCTCATCAACTAAACAGAGTTCGGAGGGTGCTAAAGGAGGTGACTTTTGCGAAGGAACATACACCCCTGTTTTCAACAACAAAGTCATATTATCTTGTATAAACTATCAAAGATTTAGCATTATTAAGAGAAGAGGAGCGAGTGAGGAGATACCTGACGATGGACCCACGTCTTTCTCCCGGTCACAAGCCTCACCTCGACTGATTACTCCAATACAATGATGTCGCATCCATATGTTAGCAAATTTAATAAAAACCCCACCTTCTCTTTCTTTACCGGGTAGTCAAAATGTGTCGTGAGATCGCTTTGAGAGTTGGAAGGAACCCAACAAACATGACTGTTTTCCTTTTTCTAAATCCCCTATCTTCCGATCATGAGGAACATGTTGATCAAACCCAAATTGTCTAGCCACACGATCAGGGCGATATGAAACAAATGACCAAGATAAAGATTTCGAATCATCTCGAAGACATAACAGTGATCGGGGAAGGCAAACAACAAACCAGAATCCTGCTTCACCAACAGAAGTAGTGAAAGAAGAACGAACCTCATCTGTCAGCGGTACTACACTTCCTGGGTACATATCGAGGGTAAAATAGGTACAATTATTGGTAAAGTAAGGGCGAAACGTAAAATTCGAAACATCCTTTGTAACATTACACAAGGTTTTCCAACACTTTGAACTTACCCATGCCTAAGGACGAGGTTCTCTAGGTTGCAGTGACTTGCGAATAGGTGCAAGCTTTGAAAAACGCTCCCAAATGAACATTTGGAGGAAACATGCATCTATTGAACTTATCGCCTCCTTATTTTTACTATAAGAATTGGCATCAGTAATGATGGAATCGAGGTTATGATACAAAGTTCCAAGATACGCAACTCCTAGAGGAAAGTGCTTCCCGTAAGCGAGTCTGCAGGCCAATGGAAACATGGCGCTTTGAACTGTTCTTCTGGAAGTTTTTTAGGGGAAAATATATCTACTCAACCATAAAGAAATACAAGATGCTAATTCTACCAAATCTTGACTACATTCTTGGTGAAAATATCTCACCCAATCAAGCAAGTCGTACTGTTTCTTTTTCATATACATTTTCTTTAAATCCTCTATGGCAATGGTTAAGGATGATAACAGAGATTGTTCATCATTTGATAAAGGAGATACCAATGAAGTGTTGGAAATTATTTTACCAGGATCTTAGATCTACTCACAAGTATGTTGATTAACACCCTAAATATGAACTTTCTAAAACGATGAAATAAACACATATAAAGTTTAGGAAACCTTACATTGGGTGCAGCGGAATTAAATGACTCCTTCCGCTCAGATCTCTAACCCTTGTATCCATTCTGTCGCAGAGTATTATCAAGATCTGAACCTGGATCTCTTTCTCTAATTCTTTAGTGCTGAAACTCCTTGCTGAAAGTCTTTCTTCACGATCTTCCTCACTATGATTGAGGTATCACTTGCTGTGTGGGCACTACTCTAATCACTAAGTGTTTCGAAATCTTAAGGAAGAAGAGAGAGAAGGAGTGGTCGGCCAAGGTAGAGAGAGAGGCTCAGGTTTTTTCTGAATGAAAAGTGTAATTTTCCTGAAGCCTTCACTATCTATTTATAGCATTCCACTAGGGTTAGGTTTGAATTATTTGGCATTAAAATAATGAAAATATCAGAGGATAAATCCTATAAAAGTGGCCGGCCATGGCAGTGTGGATTTGGGCCTCACTTTTTGTAATTTTGCAGTTTTATCACTTTTGCATCTGATTTTCTCAAAAACGCCAATTTTCTAATTCAACCATTTAAATGCCAATTCTAACTATTTAATAACTATAAATAATTATTAAATAATATTGTCATTTATCATATTTATTAATTGAACCATACAAAGTATCATAATTAATAAATATGCCCCTAAAAACTCTTTCTTTATAATTTCGCCCTTACTTAGTGAAAAATTCACAAATAGACAGTCTAATTTGAGAATTATAATTGATTAATCAAAACCAATTACATGAGTCTTACAAGCAATATTATCTCAACTAGTGGGGGGACCATGGGTCTATATAACCGAGCTTCCAATAAGTAGATCAAGAATTTATTACTTAAATTCACTAACTTATTAATTCTTCGTTAAATCCACGCATAGAACTTATAATTGCACTCTCAGTATATAGAATGCTCTATATGTTCCACCATATAGACACATCATTAGTTATCCATTGTTATAATCCTAATTTGATCAAGGATCATCTATATGAATGATCTACACTGTAAAGGGATTAGATTACCGTTACACCCTACCATGTATTTTATCCTTAAAACACTTGACCCCGTATAAATGATATTTCAGCTTATGTGAAATGAGTACTCCACCATTTATTTTCGTTTGGTCAAGCTCGAAGGAGATCATCCTTTGCTTACTATTCGCCAGATAGAAGCTATAGATTCCATGTTTATGTTAGCGCTCCCACTCAATTGCACTACCGTGTTCCCAAAATGTACGTATCACCCTGACCTAAAAGTAGGCTTAACTAACAAATCAAAGAACATGAATAGCCTCCTGAGATTGAGCTTCTCAGAGCCTAATCATAACAGGATTAAGATCATTTGATCTAGGATCAACTAGGCTATATTGACTTGAATAGATTTTACGGTAAGTTTAATAAATCTAAGTCAAAGTTCAATATCGGTCCCATCCGATGCATACTCCATGCATCCAACCTGAGCTTTACTTTAACCAATGTTGTGGAAAGAACATAGCATTTCTCCAAATGCAAGTAAACTCTTGTTGTAGATTATCATATCAGTAAAACCCTGTGTCTGATAAATCTAGGAAACTTTATTCACATAGTCATGTTTACTTTCCAAAGTTTTGACAACACAATAAACAGGATCAAGTATGTGAAAAGGGTTTCAGATGAATTTATAAATCAAATAGACAAGCAATTGATAAAGTGAACCAAAACATACACAAATGAATGAAAAATACTTCTGTTTCTTTATTGATGTTGAATAAAATAGATTACATTGAAATGGAGTTTTATTTAGGGCATAAAACCCAACATGAAGCTGTACCACAGATCGCAAAAGAAGTAATGCATAAACATCCTCCAAGGTTACAGTAAACTCTCCCCAATTTACAATAAAGGTGTGGGCTGCCTTACTCCAATATGACACTAATTGATCTAAGCTTGATTTTACACGGTATATCTTAAGGTCAGAAGAAGCA
Source organism: Cannabis sativa (assembly GCF_029168945.1). Lineage (NCBI taxonomy): Eukaryota > Viridiplantae > Streptophyta > Magnoliopsida > Rosales > Cannabaceae > Cannabis > Cannabis sativa. Next base: position 36,937,192 of record NC_083610.1, on the reverse strand, counting down.
AGCATAGGAGATAAGATCTTAGCTGAAGATAAAGGAGTTGAGAAACGTATAGCGATAGAAGAAATCCACCTTTTCCAGCCTTGTATTACACCCGAACGAGAACGATATTCAACGGCCAAATCATTTTTTGAATAACGATGGCACAACGGGAGATCCCTATTAGGAACTATATAATCGTTCATTGAATCTTGATAAAGATAAATCCCATCTGTTTCCAACATGCGAGAGAACAAATCACGGCGAAGAGGTGGAGTCATACTATGCTCGCATGGAAATATATTGTTCTTTGACTGAGGAAGGAATTCTGAATTAGAAGAGGTTTTCTTTCTTTTACCCATAGGTCTTAAAAAAAAAAGAAATTCATGAGAAGAATGACAAAGCAGGAGATAATACTATGTGCATGTGTGATACATCGTTTAGGACAACTCTTTAACAAAAAATCATCGACAAAAACCATATGACGAGGCTATGAAACAAATAAAGGTACACACCATACGTAAATGCGATAAATATTTCATAACATGGTTAATATGCTTTATTTATTTATATATATGTATATAATTAAACAAAGTCTAATTATGATTTAAATAAATATAATAAACTTCTAAACTCATTAATATATATGTATATATATGTATGTATATATGTGCGAAATATATAAAAAAAAAAAAGTTATATAGTATAGTATGTATATATATGTGTCAAAATTGTTTAGGATATTAAAAAAACAGGAGATCATAATAACTCAATATTAAAAATTTATGATCCATCAAAATAAAATTATGTCCCTTAACAATAGAGAATATGGCCAATTAAAATAGTTTAATCATAGAATTTTATCACAGTTAAGCTTGTTTAAAATAAAACTAAAAGAAATTTACCATGACAATATATAATGTTTAAAGAGAGAATAAAAAAAAATTCACAAATGACAATGTGTATTTATTTTAAAGACAAAATAATTATGAATTAATAGTGATATAGAGGGCCATACCAACACACTATAAGAAAATTTTCACAAATGACAATGTATTTATTTTACAAGACAAAATAATTATGAATTAAATATATGTATATAGGGATATGATTTTGTCCCGTGATGTACTTTCATGGAATGTATTCCGTGGTACATTAGATGGGTCTCAGGGTACATTAAATGAGTGTCACGGTACGTTTCTATTTTTTAACCCTAATTACCCCTAGATCAATCTCAGCCGTCAGATCAAAGAACTCCCTCATTTGACGGCTGTCGTACATCACGGATTACAATCCGTGAAAGTACAATAACGGGACAAAATCATATCCCTATGTATATATATTGAATGGATAAAACAAAGGTTAAGATTGCGGAAGAACTAATCAAATTTAACTAACTAAAATAATAATAAACTACGAATAAATAAATAAACCTATAAATATAATAATACTTCCAAAGCTACAGAATGCGAATAAAAAAAAACTACAGATACATATTGTATTAGGAAGATATAGAGTTTTTGTTAAATATACATGTTAACTATATGCATACGCCAATTAAAAATTACAGCACTTTAATAAGTTTTTGAGAAAAAATAAAAAGATGTTTGCAACAATAAGGGAACACTATATATATTATTGTATAAACTTTCAAAAACACTCTTACATACCCTTTCAAAAAAACAAAAGGAGAGAGATACTATAAATATTTATGTGTGCATTAATAGCCCTTGTTGAGTTTCTTATATGAGATGAGGTGGCGTGTGATATGCCCGAGCAAAATATCTGGCAAGATAAAGAAAAACGTGGCAGTTAAATATCTGAAGAAAAGTGGTCAAATCCATACCATACACCATTCATTATTATTATTATTATTATTATTATTATTATTATTATTATTATTATTATTATTATTATTATTATTATTCATAGATGAGTGAAAATGAAAAAAGCAAAAGTATATATCTTATATATTATATAAAGAGCTTGTTTACAAGCACCATGCATATTAACAATGTGCTCTTACAACTTTATGTCACTTTATATTTTTTATTTTTTAAATAAGATTATATTATTATTATTATTATTTTAATAATTGAAAAAAAATTATGTGTACATATATGTATAGTGAGTTATTCCAAAGTATTTTTTTTATATATAAACAACAACTAAACTAATATCTAACCTTTGTATAAAACTGTTAAACTGTTAAATATTGATTATATATATATAAAAAAAAAAAAAAAAAAAGCCATAAGCATTTTGATGAAGATCGATATTACATGATAATTACCTACTCAAAAAAAGGATATTGGCATCATTCTAGGATGCTACGAGGTAATTATCAAAAGGCATAGTGTGCAAATCTTCATACAAACTATTCAATATAAAATTGAATCTAAACAAACAAAAAAAAAACCTAATGCAGTAACAAAACAAAAGAGAAAAAGGGAGAGAACTAAGCCTCTCGATGCTCTCCTTGAATATGAGCTAGAATATTCTTCAAGTCATCAGCAACATGATCATCTCTCCATTTCTCGGAGAGGACAAGTCTGCTACGCCATGGTGAGGCATCAATTTGAAAGAGATTCACCAGGGAGCATAAGTACTCTATAGTTCCTTTGGCTCCCGACAGTTCTTCAGATATTTTTGCAATCTCAACGCGAAGCTCCTCCAGATTCTTCTTGTCAGCATCATGTGAAAGACAAGAACGAATCTTTGTTAAGAGAATTGTGGCAAGTGTATTATCAGCCATGATTTTCTTTCCTGAACTCATAGAAGAAGACATGTCACTATAATAAAAGTATGCCTGGCTAAACTTCTATTTATAGTAGAGCAAGAAGAATATTTGAGAAAAGGATAAAATTGAAACGTCAGCAGACAAATCTGTCAGGAATAAATACATATATACCTGAGACGTGAGAATAGATTGATTTGATTGAACAAGAGGATTTATATAAAAAAAAAAAGGGAAAATATATATAAATATATTACAAACATATACTTATAAAAAGAAAATAACTATTATATATATTACATAGATTCAAAAAAAAAAGAGAATAGTGATATAAAGTGGAGCAAACTACGTACAGCTGTTACAAAAAATATGCATGGTACATAGTTATATATATTACATAGATTCAAACAAAAAGAAAAAAAAAGAGAACACTGCTACAAAGTACAACAACTACGTATAGCTATTACAAAAATAAAAAAAAAAACATGCATGATGCATGTATAATTTTTTAACAAAAAAAAAACAAAGTACATATATAATTCATTCTATTATCTTCAGAGAACATGGGAACTTCATACGTGTTGTCAAATGGAGTACCCCGATTATTAAGGATGGGAGATGTTAGCGAGACAGAATGTCTAGCATCTAAATATTGACGAAACCATATTTGGATTTCAGTCTTTAACATCTCTACATCCCTATTAAATTGATCACAAAGGACATGCACGTGTCTGTCATGCTCGTTGAGGACACGCCTCATCTCAGCATCTTTTCTAGAAATAATAGTCGACGCCTGCAGTAGTTCGTTTTTGAGAAACTGTGTTCTCAAAGACAGTTGTTCAACACGATCAGTTAGTCCATCCAGTTAACGTATATTATCATGGCACTCCATAGCCCGTTCTCGAGTGACATCCTCTGAATTAGAGAGAGAGAGAGAGAGAGAGAGAGAGAGAGAGAGAGAGAGAGAGAGAGAGAGAGAGAGAGTGCTCCAAACAATATACTTTATTTCGTAAATCATTAAGGTACGCAAGAGCATTAGGAGGGAGTTCTTTTAGTTCAGTAATGGGATTCATGTTGCGTGCAAAGTGAGGAGGTGAACTGTGGCCTTCAGAAGACATAAGGAAAAAAAAAGCAGAAAAAGATGTTGCATGGAAAGAATGAAGATTGATGCATGGAAATGAATGAAATTGTGGTAATTTATAGGCAGATGAGCTTACTTCCCATGCCTACACGTAGTAAAAATTGAAGAGGTGAGTAATCATAATGAACAGTAAAAAGATGAGTATGATGCATGAGAGTGAAAAGATTGATCAATAATCATCTTTGAGCCATAAAAGATTGGTGTGATGCATGGAAGTGAAAGAAGAGCATGATGATCCATGGACAGGGGGAACACCAACCCTCCACGCAGTAAAAAAAAATAAAATAAATAGAAAGGTGAGTGATGAACTTTGAACAGTAACAAAAAAAAATTATCTGTGTGAAGAAAAAAAAACATTGACCATTTCTTTCTTAAACACAGACAAGGGGGCTAATGTTGATGAGTAAAAAAAATAGAAAAGATTGTGTAAATAAATAAAATAATAACAGTAAAGGGAGCAAAATAGTAAATAGATGTGTATAAAATAAAAATATATATGAATAATAGCCGCACAAAACCTGAGACGAATGTATACCTAGGTTTAGGTGTGAATGCATAAAGGTAAAAGCAGTTGCTACTTGATTTCTTTACGAAGATAGGGTTCACCTCGAAGAGGCACGATACGCTACCTCTATAAATACATTCACCAAAGCTATTAGCTAGAAGGACAGACAAAGAGAAGTAAAGAGGAAAAGAAGGCGTCCAGTCCCATCAAGCTTGTCTTATCAATCTTCAAAGAAATTTTCCCTTGCTTACTCTTCCTCTACATAGACTGCTTGTAAGCGTCGAAGCATAACAGTATGCTTGCATACAAACTCCCTTGAATCTTTCACCTCAAGCCTTTCAGAAAAGATAAACTCCAAAAGAAGAGCGTGTTTATATGCACGCTATTTGTTTACCTATTTTTTTTCCTTTCTTATTTATCTTATTTCTCCTACACAAAAATAGTTTGCGTTGATATTGCTTCTATCTCACTAAAAATACCCATTTATACACAGCTGAGACCATTAATCTGTAAATCTCCATTTTATTAATAAAACCTAATCATAGCTTAAATGCTACCGTAGACGTAAGTAAATGATATTCTGTCGAACTACTTAAATTTGTGTGTTACATATTCTATACATATATTTATACTTATATGCGTATTTAACAATATATACATATAATTTTGTTTATAATTTACATATATATTATGCTATAATTACGTTCATTTACATATATATTATGCTATAATTACGTTCATTTGCATACATATTATGCTATAATTACGTTCATTTGCATACATATTATGCTATAATTACGTTTATTTACAATATTTATATTAAGTTTATAATTATTTATTACGCATTATATTATAAGCTCTAACTTATTTATTTATTATATATTTATAATTAAATGTTTAGCTAGAACCCCTAAACAACTCTGAAACAATGCTTGCCATCTCCATAAGAACGGCTACCTCCAAAACAAGAAAATTCAAGAAAGGAAAACTAAACTATACACATAGTAAAAAGGGAAGGATGACTCTGATACCACCAATACAATGTTCCCAGAACAACCCACCATTGCAGGCCAGCAGTAATTAGTCCACAAGAGTTCAATAAGTACTGTAAGAAATGACCATTTACGAAATGAGAAAAAACATATATGGAGTGAGAGATACGATCAATTTAAAAAAGGATACGCATGTAAAGCTGAAATTCTTATTTTTCACAAAATATATAGGTTGTATGCAATCAAATGTTGACTATGTGAAACCATGGCAGCTATCTCCATAAGCTGAAAATACCATCCTATAAGGGGATAGAGAGTCAATTAGACAATGAGAATTAAATAAATCTAGCATCTTATATTTCACAAAATAGGTTGGTTGTAGGAACTATGATTATGGAACATATCTAACCCACAGTAAAATATTCTTGAAAAAAGTTACCTCAACAGCAAGCTGGTAGTAATGACTTGTCACGATCTAATTGTTTATTTCATATAATTTTAATGTTCTAAATGTAGTAAAAAAAAAGAAAGATATTTATGATTTTGATCGTCAATCCACTTTTCATAATACCATGAAAAATCGTTAAACACCCCAAGCAAAGACATGAACAAATCGCACGTAGTGAAAGATGAAAAGTCGATCAAGAAAATATACTATGACAAGTTAACTCCCCTCCAAGGTGAAGCACTTGTTAAAATATACAAGTATATATATTCGACTAAAGAAGATTGATGCCCAAAAAGGTTGAAAGCCTGAAAATATCAAACAAAATACTTATGCTAAGAATCAAACATATAAAAAATGCCTATAACAAATCGAGGACAATTACATGTAAAACAAACGAAAATATTTTACACCCCTCCACAATACAGCTACATGAAACAGAAAATATACTTACGACTTCCTTTTGTTATCACAAGCCTTGTGATGAGCCCATTAGCTCAATCAGTGAGGTACCAAAATCCTAAAATTTTGAACAGAAAGAAATGGAACAATACAAGTACAACTATGACCAAAAGAAAAGGTAAATCATAGAGGTGATATGTCAAACCCAAAAAGATGAAAAGCTACAATTTTGAATAGCTTGACAGAAAAAACAACCTGAAAAATCAATATAAACAACATAAAAGAATTAAGGTTACTGAAGACATTCATAAAACAATAGAAGCAGAGTAACAAGCCATCCAGTAAAAAAGGCCCAATGGCCATAAGTTGAACCTAATGTCTATAAACATATGGAAGTCTTCAGATAAGTCACAAATTAAGCAAGATGAAAAGAGTTGGGCAAAACATACTGAAAATTTGACCTAATGAATTTAAGTTAGTAGATCAGAAACCGTGCCTTGGAGACAGTACATAAAAACCAATCTGGAACAAAGCTATGACACCTTCTAACAAATCTAGAAAACACTATGTCCGGTACATATAAGATTAGAGACCACGATACAAGGTTGAAGCTGCTTAGACAGACACAACACAATGCACAAAAAGACATCCTCTGACACAACTGCACCATGAAAGAGTATATGTTGGGCTAGCCCAAGTCACAGGCCCAATACAATTGAACACAGAGTGGATGCAAGAACAAATGAGAAACTAGCTAGGTGTAGAACCTCCATTCGAAAAGCCACTAGAAAGTGAGCCGAGTTCGAGCATGGCGCGGGAAGGTATAGAAGAGGGAAGTATGCGAGCGCGTGGGACTCGTGTGCACGTGAAGCCTAGGTGGTTACAAGAGTTTGTTAAGATGGAATCTCGTTGAGGGGTGCGAACCCAGTATTGTTGTTTGCCAATTTTTACATTTTTGCTGATTTCTTGGAATGTAAGCTGGGTATATAACCCATGACTCTGTATTTTGAGTTTTTCAAGTTTAATGAAATGAAAACTGTAATCTGATTACATTTGGGAGACTGGTCTTGTCTCGAAAAAGACTCTATTATCTAACACTGGTGCTTTCATTGTTTTTCAGCATGAAGAACGAGGAATTGGCAGCAATGATCTAGGCCTTGGAAGCAAATTTCTAGAAGCATTCCGAACAACAATTCACCAAATTCTCTGCGAAATTGGAAGAATAGGTCACTCATCTAGATACTCGGGTGGATCAATTACAGTCGTTTGCAACCAAGTCTCAAGGGGAAATTGGCAATTCCAGTCAGCCAGCTGAATCAGTAGCACCGCACCATTCGAATTCTCACACCGATTCACGCGAGGTGAATTCGATTCTGAAAATTATGCGGGTTAAGGTAGCCATATTTGAAGGAGTGGGAGTAGAGGATTGGATCTACAAGATGAATAAATTTTTTAACCTCCACGATGTTACGCCAGCAATGAGGTTGTCGATGGTCGCCTTCCATCTCGAGGGGGCACCATCCACTTGGTATCAATGGATGGAAAAGGGAGGAGGATTTTCCGACTGGGAATCCTTTTTGACAGCACTGCGGTTGCGATTCAGGACTTCCATTTATGAAGATCCGTTGGGCAAAATTGCAAAGTTGGTACAGACGGAACGTGTTTTGGCATTTCAAGAGGAATTTGAACAGCTCATGACTAGAATTTCTGGAGTTCCTGATCAGTACTTCCTCATTTACTTTGTATGGGGTCTGAAGACCGAAATTCGACGAGAATTGTTGTTATCAAAACCAATTGATCTAGCAGATGCAATGGCGAAAGCTCAACTGTATGAAGATCGACACGATGACATCCTAAGCCATGCCCGCGGGGAAGGGTACCGTCATAATTGTTTTCCGAGAATCTCTCAACCCAGCTTTCCGACAACTTCTCCAACATCTCCAACCAATTCGGGAGCAACAGTGACCACTCCAACTCTCTCGACCAAGACTCCAAGACCTAGTTTACCAGTCAAGAGATAATCTCCAGCAGAACTCAAAGAAAAAAGGGAGAATGGCCTCTGTTTTACATGTGACGAGAAGTTCAGTACGGGCCACAAATGCAAAAATCGGTTAGTTCTTTGTGCTCAAAAAGAAGACGAAGTAGATAGTGAGATGATAGCTGAAGGGAATTCAAATTGTGCTGAGACTATAACGGACGAGGTCAGTTTGAATGCTTTATCCAATACAAACCCTCGCAGTTTTCGGATAATAGCTCAACATGGCTCCGAATCGCTAGAAGTTCTTATTGATACAAGGAGTAACAACAATTTTATTCAAGAAGCTCTAGCAAATCGACTGGGTTTATAGTGCTCTGAAACAAAGAAGTTTAAGGTATACATGGGAAATGGTAACTCCTTGTGGTGTTCTCAAGTTTGTTTGGGTGTTGAATTGAGTTTACATGGACACAAGTTTATAGTTGATCTCTTTGTGTTGCCAATTTGGGGGCTCGATGTAGTGCTGGGGATGCAATGGTTGCAAACCTTAGGCCCTTGTTTGCATGACCACAAGGCTCTTACAATGGAATTCGAATGGAAGGGTACAAGGGTGAAACTAGCCGAGTCGACTACGCCAGTGACTTAACAACTCTCGTTGTCTAAATTACATACCCTGTTACGCGAAGGAGAGGTTCGAGATGTAATTGTTCTAGCAGCGCTACCTACTGAGCATGGTAAAATAGACAACGACATCCAAAAAATCGAAACCACACTCCCATAAGGTCGCGAGTTACTGACGGAATTTACGGATGTTTTTGCAGAACCAAAACAGTTGCCTCCTTATCGCAACTCTGACTACCGGATTTTCTTATAGTCTTCACCCGTGAATGTGAGACCATATCGTTACCCTTACTTTCAGAAAGATGTTATCGAAGTATTTGTTCGGGAAATGGAGGAATGTTGTTTCATTAGAACGAGTACTAGCCCCTACTCGTCTCCGGTGTTGCTGGTCAAAAAGAAGGACGGTTCTTGGCGCTTTTGTGTCGACTATCGAGCACTCAACAACATTACGATCAAAGATCGTTTTCCAATTCCCACAATAAATGAGTTACTGGATGAATTGGGTGGCGCTACTATCTTTTCAAAGCTAGATCTACGTGCGGGTTATCATCAAATCCGTATGGACCCGAGGGATGTGCACAAAACAGCGTTTCGAACTCATGAGGGGCATTACGAGTTTCTAGTCATGTCATTCGGCCTCACTAATGCGCCATCTACATTCAAAGCAACCATGAACCGGGTATTCCATCCTTTACTACGCCATTGTGTTATTGTTTTTTTAACGATATTTTGGTGTATAGTAAATTCAGGGAAGAACACATCTCACATTTGCGGCTGGTTTTTACACTCTTGCGGGAACACAATTTTTTTGCAAAAGCCAGCAAGTGCACATTCTTCCAACCCATTATTGAATACTTGGGACACTTAGTATCAGTTGACGGAGTCAAGGCAAATCCAGCCAAAACAGAAGCCATGGTCGACTGGCCACAACCAAAAACACTCAAACAACTTCGTGGGTTCCTCGATTTGACAGGGTACTATCGACGATTTGTGGCTCACTACGCATCAATTGCAGCTCCTTTAACAGAACTCCTGAAGAAAGACAATTTTTCATGGACTACAGCAGCAATTGAAGCATTTAGCAAACTGAAAACAACCATGATTGAGACTCCAGTGCTGGCTCTTCCTGATTTTTCACAGTAGTTTGTGATTGAAACAGACGCTTCTAATGTGGGCATAGGTGTAGTCTTAATGCAAGGGGACATCCAATTGCGCTTTTCAGCAAAAAACTGAGACCCAAGTTTATGGGAACATCGGCTTACCTACGAGAGCTACGAGCAGTGGTAGAAGCCGTCACAAAATGGAGACAATACTTACTTGGCCGCCAGTTTGTGATACGCACAGACCACAAAAGCTTGAAAGAATTGCTAACTCGGGTTATTCAAACTCCGGAGCAGTAGCAGTTTCTTCGCAAGTTACTCGGGTTCCATTTCATCATTGAATACAAAACGAGCAAAACAAACTCCGCAGCGGATGCATTATCACGAAAAGATGATGAGTTTATCTTGGTTTTGGCAGCATCTCAATCAGCCGCTACATTTGATTTTTTGGAGGAATTACGTCACGAAAACACCACTTGTCTAGAACTTCGTAAATTACATGAGCAGTGGGCTGCAGGGGGTTTAAGAGATACACCGTTTTCAGTTCGAGATGGCTTGTTATATTACAATCAGCAGTTACATGTAAGCCCTAATTCACATTTTAAACAGCAACTCATTAGGGGATTTCATGATACTCCAGTGGGCGGTCATGCGGGACCGAACAGCACATTTCTCCGCCTAAGCGCGAGTTTTTTCTGGCCTGGAATGCGCGTTGATGTACAAAAATTTGTGCAGCAGTGTGTCACTTGTCAAATGATTAATTATTCACCTACAGCACCTTACGGTTTATTACAACCATTAGAGCTGCCAGAACGTATTTGGGAAGATTTATCAATAGATTTCATTGTCGAATTACCCAAGTCAGCAGGTGTCTCAAATATTTTGGTGGTTGTGGATCGCTTTACGAAATACGCTCACTTTGGCGGCCTCCTTAATCAATATACAACAACGAAGGTGGCTGAGTTATTTGCTACCATGGTTATCAAGCTACATGGCATGCCTCGATCCATTGTGTCTAATCGTGACCCAATTTTTACGAGTTATTTTGGAAAAAACTTTTTAAGTTGATGGGCACTAAACTGAAAATGAGCTTCTCCTATCATCCACAAACGGATGGTCAAACCGAGGTCACTAATTGTTATTTGGAACAATATTTGCGGGCATTTACAGCGGACAACCCGAAGCAATGGAGCAAATTTCTCCCTTGGGCAGAGTACCACTACAATACCAGTCGGCATTCCGCAATTGGCATGACTCCATTCGAGGCAGTTTATGGCCGCCCACCACCAAACATTCCGACCTATACAAGAGGCACTACACGCATTCACGCCTTGGAGGAAGATCTTACGCGAGATGACATCCTTAGGCAGCTGAAAACAAATCTGATTCGTGCCCGACACAGGATGACACAACAAGCAAACAAAAAACGTAAGGATATTCAATTCCAAATTGGTGATCTGGTTTTGGTGAAGCTTCAGCCTTATAGACAAGCAACAGTGGCCAAGCATCTGCATCCTAAGCTCTCCAAACGCTATTTTGGCCCCTTTCCCATTACAGCTCAAGTCGGCCTAGTGGCGTACACCCTTGCACTGCCTGAACATAGCAGAATTCACCCAACTTTCCATGTATCTGTCCTAAAACCATTCTATGGCCCCAAGCCCCATGTGTGTTACTCACTGCCGGAGCTATGCATTAACAACAGACCAATAATGTTGCCCCAAGCAATACTGTCATCTCGCACGTACAAAGGACAGAAACAAGTGTTAGTGCAATGGTCCTTGAGCGCACTAGAAGATGCAACATGGGAAAATTTGGCTGAGTTTGAACAAGTGTACGGTGCGGTCAACCTTGAGGACAGGTCAGTGTTTAAGAGGGGGCAGTGTTGGGCTAGCCCAAGTCACAGGCCCAATACAATTGAACACAGAGTGGATGCAAGAACAGGTGAGAAACCAGCTGGGTATAGAACCTCCATTTGAAAAGCCACCAAAAAGTGAGACGAGTTCGAGCATGGCACGGGAAGGTATAGAAGAAGGAAGTATGCGAGCGCGTGGGACTCGTGTGCACGTGAAGCCTAGGAGGTTACAAGATTTTGTTAAGATGGAGTCTCGTTGAGGGGTGCGAACCCAGGATTGTTGTTTGTCAATTTTTACATTTTTGCTGATTTCTTGAAATGTAAGCTGGGTATATAACCCATGACTCTGTATTTTGAATTTTTCAAGTTTAATGAAATGAAAACTGCAATCTAATTGCATTTGGGAGACTGGTCTTGTCTCGAAAAAGACTATTATCTAACAGTATAACCGAAGAGCCTGAATAATGAAAAACTATGCATGAACATTAAAAAAATAAACATACATGTACAAATAAAAGAATAATAATAATACATAAACCTAGACCGACTGAGTTGGCAGAAACCTTAACAGCCTGAAAGAAAAAGAGAACACGTACTTAATCATAAACAAAGAATGAAGATGATCATTAAAATAGCGAAGATGCAGATTGTTAGGCATAATGATCGTGAAAAGGCCAACATTCTCATTAACGAACAAAAGAAAAACACAAACATTAGCTTGCATATGCCTGAAAAGAAATTGGGAAAGACAAAGGATTCAAGAAAAATTAAAGACCTAAATTAAGATTTAATGACTTGTCAAACCCCCTTTCCAGCACCCCAAGAAATTTCAAGGACCTAAAACAAAAGAATTAAGAAAACTCTAAATCATATAAGGTTTCCACATATCAAAATGGAAACCAGAGAAAAAGTTAACATAGAAGAACAAGAAAATGATGCAATTGCTTGATGAGAAAATACCAACATAAAAACATAAAATAAAACATTCTTGTTTGTCACAAAATATGTTGTTGGAACAAATGTTACTCCTGGAAAGAGAAAAAAAAAAGACGTCTTCACCTAGAAAATACTATTTGATTGGGAGAAGCCATTTTAAAATGAGACGTAATATAAAACTAGAATTCGTGTTTTTCCCAGAATAGGTATGTTGTACGAACTCCAATGTTAAGTCTGAAATCATGCTTGTGTTGCTTCTCCATAAGAAGTGCATATTTGAAGTCCAAATACAAGAAAATTCAAGAGATAAAAAAAACTAAACCACAAGTATGAGGAAAAAGTGGTGAGAAGGGAAGTATTCACGGTTTCTAGTGCCTAACGATAGGAATATTGAAGCAAGTCGAGTTTTTGTTATATATCAAACAGATGCAGATGCTAAAATACAAATAAAAAGCAGCTGAAGTCAACTTGAAATTGTGGTTTTTTGGAGCACTAGAACCATTTTTCATCACCACCAGAAAACCACAATTTTTCTCAACTTAATACTTCCTTTAAAATACAAATAAAAAGCAGCTGAAGTCATCACCCATAAGATTTTGCCAAATATAAAAATGAACAAATGGTATTATTACTAATGTGATCAATACTATCATGTATATTTTATATGTTCGCGAGAGAATTCTTAATTTTTAAATGATAAATTAATTACATATCAATTAACTTGGTGGCAACAGAGATACTAATACATTTTTGTTACGTATAACCGTCTTCCTCTGGTCCAATAAAACTGAAAAATCTTTGAATTGCATAGCTTTTTTTTAGAGAAATGCTAAAGAGCTGGTGCCTAACACCTTCCTATGTGTCAATATCGTTATTGGTCCAACTAAGAACCGAGTCCCATATAATTTAATAGATTAGTTTTTAAGGAGTATCGTTAACCAATCGCAACGTGACATGTCGAGAGGCTGCTAGGCACTACTGGTACCTAATAGAATGCTCTTTTTTTTATTATTATTATTATTTAGTAGTGTCAGTAATGCATAGCTTGGTTTCGTGTTGTTTTAGGGATAGGCTTTGATGATTATTATTATTTTAGGGCTAGACTTTGATGATTATTTTAGAAATTTCATAATTAGAATTCAAATTATATCAAAAGCTTTTCTTTTCTTTTTTTCGAAAAAAATATCAAGAGAGCTTAAAATCTATATATGCCTAAAATATACACAGCATAATATGTCATTAAACAAAAGCCAGTTCATCAACACAAAAATCATCAATTATCTTAGAAGATCTATATCGCTAACATGGCAAAACATGTAGAATCGAATCAATTAGACCCTTAATAAAAATACAGTTCGGGGAATGAACAATTTTCATGACAACAAAATTAGTTATATGTCAAGAGCAATTAGAGTTCAAAGACATTAACGTACAAAAAGAATCCAAATACAAAATTATTATGGAAACATTAGGTAAGATTTCAAACTCATGAAACAACTTCAAACATCAAATGTGCTCCATAGAAAATTGAATCCACATAAAATCACAAAAAACTTCAAACGTCAACTGTGCATCCCCAAAAGTGTGGTCAAATAACATGACAGTGTCACCGATACGTTCAACAAAGCCATTCAGAAACAGAATGATATCACCACCCCTCAAAATAAAGTTTGACCAAAGAGAACATCACCACCAAACGAATGTCAATTCACTAGTTTTTCTATAAATATATAACTCCCCTGAGCATTTGATGATAGAATCTCAGAGAGAAATGCAGCTTGAAGACTGTGGCACCCTAGAAAGTAGTCCGACCTGAAACTAATAGGATACTATCAAACATCGAAACTCATACACCCAGTCCAACATCACATTAACATACTTTCAAGAGAGCTTGATTAGAAATAAGATTTATCTTCCAAAGGATTATAGATAAAGGCTACAGCACCAATGTATCCACGTTCCACATGTAAAGATAAACATGCAACGTCCCCATTGTAAATCAACAGTTGGAAAAGCATAACAAGTTGAGGAAAACAGTAAATAATAAAAACCAAATGTCTAACCTCGTACCAAGAAACAGTTGGTCGAGCATAACAAGTTGAGGGGCAGTAACACTAGATAACGATAAAAACAAATCGTCTCAATACAAAATGAGTTCAATCAGACGATGATGCCTTGCTCTGCATGATCAGAAGTTATGGGCAATAAACTGAAGATATCAACCAAGAATGAAATATTTGACCTAATACCGAGAAACATCTGACATAGCATCTAGAGATCCAACCAAACAAGTACCAGAACAGTGGATTAATTCATAAAAGCTTCCTTAGAAATGGGTAAAGCAGTTCCAAGCCCAAAATTCATAGGTTATTGAAAAAAAAAATTAAAGATTCAAAAATATATACAAAAGAGTTGACATCATCTGCATTCTGCAATAATCATAGAGAACCACAAAACTCTCTGTTGTTGAGAGTAAACTATTAGCAACCAGCACAATATATAAAAGATACCAGCCAAAATATTGACACTTCAAGAGAAGGAACGGTTACAAAATCTGAAATCTCACCTAAGGGTGCAAATCAACAATTGGCAAGTTCAAGTCAGTGAAATTAAACCGTACTATGACCTCATATAAGTCGATGATGAAACTTATCAAATGCACACTGCTGGGAGTAGACAAGAGAAAAACACTAATGATGAAAATAATCTTGAGAAAAGCTGGACCCTAAAAATTTATTGAACACCCTAAGGCAAAAAATTGCACAAATGAAAAGTCGTTTCAAGAAAGATACTATTTTGGCTCATGGTGCAAATTGACAATCAGCAAAGTTTTACACATCAAATTAAAAAAGTATCAATTTTGGTGAGAAATATACCGTAGCTTGACATCATAAGGAAAGACGTCGAATCGGAAAGATGTCGAATCGGAAAGATGTTTTTTGGTGAGAAATATACTCGTAGCTAGATGTCGAAACATATCCACACTGAGAAAGAGAAGACATCATAAATAATATAACTACAGCATGAAGGCAAAGCATCCCAAAACACAATAGAATAAGATGATGAAGACGTTCACAGCAAAAAATTATGCATGCCCAAATTAAGATTAATGAATTGCCAAACCTCCAGTAGCACCGCTATCACTTTTGATCACCTAAAATGACAGAATTCAGATACTTTGAATCCTAAAGTTCCCACAAAAATATCGAAGGAAAACCAAAGAACAAGTAACATATAACTTAAGTTTGAGAATGGAGCACCTGCCATCACAGGAAAAATCCAAATGAGTACCTAAAAATGATTCATTTACATGACAAAATACGGGAGAAGGAAAACCAATTTAAAATAAGAAATTTAATTATTATGCATATTAATGGGAGAAATTAATTCCTTAAATTTATGTATTTTAAAATTTTAAAAATAAGTCCACTTAATATTAAATTTAAAAATACCATTTTTATTTTTCAAATCTCAACTCACTCTCTTCCTCTATCTCTCTCGTTGTTTCTCTCACCGTCTCACCCACACCAAATCACCAAGGGCCTACCCAGACCACGGAGCAACGGATCCAACCAACCCACAACCACCGTGAGACGCAACTCCAACCCTCTACCCCTAAGCTTCGAACAGAGATGTCGAAGGTAAGCCTTAAGATATTTTTTTATTATTTTTGTCATTATTTTTTTGGGTGATTTATGATTTTAAGAGTATTGATAGATATTGATTTAAGATTATAATGTATGTGTTTATGTGTGCACCGTGAATTTTGTTAAATTTAAAGTTCGATTTAGGTATTGATTTCTTAAAACGTGTGATTTGGACAAAAACCTGAGTTTGGGGTTTGATTTTGTCGAGGCCCGATACAAGCCCGATGTAGGTCCGACGTCCAATGGGGTTACAAAATTGTGAAAGTAGACGAAAGCCCGATAGGTCCGATAGTTGGCCCAATGGAGCCCGATGGCTTCGTAAAAAATTTAAAATTGGTTAGGGCCTAATGGGTCCGATGGTGGGCCCAATACAGCCCAATGGCCTTATTAAGTTTTTCATTTTTAATTGTGGCCCGATGTCGGGCCTGATATAGGACTCGATGGCCTTGACAAAATTCTAATTTTTGATAGGCTCGATGCGTCCGATGTTGGGCCCAATATAGGGCCCAATGGCCTTGCCAAAATTTTAATTTTTTATTTAATATGGCCCGATGCGTCTGATGTTGGTCCGATATCCTATTCTAACTTGGCTATTTTGGGTCGGGTCCGATTCTAACTCACTTTTTTTTGTAAAAATCTCTACAGCTAATAATTCCACTCTCGGTACATTACACAAGTCGTATAACTTGGGGCGGGAGAAGTTATTACCACCTGAAAATTAAGGTATAATTTGAGAAATTCAAACTATGGGATAAAGTGAGGGAATCTCCTTTTAAACAGTTCTTCGAGAGACAACCATTACAATTTTCGAGGGCATTGATTCATCAATTAATATTGTACAAGATTAAATTTGACAAGTCAGACGAGGTACATTTTTATTTGGCAGAGAAAAGATGCAGATTCGATAGGCTGGAGTTTAGTTTGATGACTGGGTTGAACTTGTTGCCCGGACAAACTGAAGAAGAAATTGAAGAGAATAGAAGTTTGAACCGGTTGATTATGTAATTTTTCAACGGTAATCCTTCCATCAGCTTTGACCAACTGAGCAGAATTTTTGAGAGCTGCACAGAAGTTGATGATGTCTACAAGCTGGGGATGGCTTTGTTTGTTATGGGCGTCCTCACTGATAAGGAGGAGAAGACTGCAGTCCCTCCTTTTGTCATAAGAATAGTTGACAACTTTTCATTCTTCTACGAGTACCCGTGGAAAATAATTCCGTACAACAAGTTTATGAAAACTTGTAATAAAGTCTACATAGATGTGAAGAATAATTAAAGAATATTAAAAAAAGAGTTAGTCAGAAAGAAGCTAAATACTCATCTTACGACTATATTGCAGCGTTGCAGTATTAGGCATACGAGGTCATCTTAGAGCTGGACAACGAGTATGCAGTGAAAAAATCGAATCGCTTTCCGAGAATGGTGAACTAGGAAAGTAAGTTAAAAACAACACTCAAAAAAGACGAAATCATTCGATTATTTACTATAAATACAAATTTCTTATACTTTATATTTATTTTATATTTTATATTTATTAATATATTTTGTTTACTTTTTAATTGACAGTTTATTCTATATTACGTCTTTAAACAAATGAAATTAAGTTTGTGACTTACATCACTGGCGGTCAGGCGCCTTTATTTGTTGACTTGGAGGAACTTGTGTTGGGTGACGATGGACAACCAACACAGGATGCTTTGCGAAGTCAAGCCGAAAAGCTTACTTCGACATTAGAAGAACAAGCGATGCAGCCCGAATATTTAGAGACTCTACACCATTTGCATCGTCTCTACCACTTGCACCATCTTCACTACCAGATGAGTCTAGTGTTGCCCCATCTGCAGCATCAGAGGATCCTCCTCTTGGCCCGTCAATATCTATTCCCAGCACCTCAGAAGCTCGCGAACCAGTATACCCTGCCATTTTAGTAAGGTTGAAAAGCCAGACCGCTCTGTTAAGAGAACAGACAGAGATTATGGGTCAATTGAAGACCATAATGACTCTTAGAAGGCCAACATCAGATACACAGTCACACTGCAAGATCCTAAAAAGCCAACACCAAATACACAACCACAACCACAAAAAGAGCTTCGATTACCGAAAAATGAAATCATTTTTTCAAATAATTATAAAACAGATGATGATGATATATTCTGTACACTTGACAACACGAAAATAACCAGCATCGGGAATACTCAAGATTTTGAGATACAGGTGTTAGAGACAGCTCCAGAACTAGTAGAAAACCGAAAAAAGAGAAAGCTTAAGCGGTTCGAGGAGCACACTGAAATGAAGAAGTCCAAGCATCAAAGACACTTGTGAAAGTGGACCCATTTAGAATCGTTGATCGAAAGTTGTTCTCGACTTTTTACAAGCGGGTTCTCGGCCAGATTGAGAACAAGTACCCGAGAGTGTTTTTTCGGTAGACACGATTCAACTTAATTCTTCCAACTACAGACGTCGAAACATGGATTAAAGATGATATAAGTTTTTAAAATTTGTTACGTCTTTAGTTTATAAAGACTTTATCTAACTTTTTTTATTTAACTTTTGACATAATTAATTTTTAAGTTTTAGCATTTAGATGCAACATCTCATTTGATGAGAAGGCGACAACACTTTTATTCGGAGGTGTACTTAAATAGATGTGTCATCATGCCTCATATTTTTCCATCAAAGTTATTGATCGGTGACAAGTTACAGGTGATGACCACACTAACTTTCAGTGGGTTGTCCAATATTCGAGGAGATGATGCCCAATACTGTGACAGTTAGAAAAATAAGAAAAGAATGTACATGGCTCTCTTCTTTGATAATACAGAGTATTAGGTGACATTAAAGAAAGACCTTGATCATTGGATGTTGAGCATATTTGACTCGAGCCTTGAATCGATTTTCCCGAAGGAATTGAAGAGTCACTTGACATTGTGGGGAGAATTATTCCAAACTTTGATGCTGCAATCCGGCCTATTCGAGAATCATAAAATGATCGTCATGCCTCAACTGACCGTCTCAGAGAGTCAGATTAGAAATTTTAGTTCAACAGTCATCGACGGATGCATTGTATGACAGACGGAATTAAGTAAATTTAATTACAATTAATTTTTTATTATTTAACTTGAATTTAATTTGCATTTTTTATTTTATCACATATATCTTGCAATCGCTGTTGTATGAGACAATAAAAAATAATTAAATAAAAATATGTAAATTAAATTCAAGTTAAATAATAAAAAATTAATTGTAATTAAATTATTTTGATTCTATCTGTCGTACAATGCTCCCGTCGATAACTGTTGAACTAAAATTTCTAACCTGGCTCTCTGAGACGGTCAGTTGAGGCATGACGATCATTTCATGATTCTCGAATAGGTCGGACTGCAGTATCAAAATCAGGAATAACTTTTACTACAATGTCAAGTGACTCTTCAATTCATTTGAAGAAATCGACCAAGGCTCGAGTCAAATATGTTCAACATGCAATGATCAAAATCTGCTTCTAATGTCACTCAACTCTTTGCACTATCGAAGAAGAGGATCATATACATTCTCTTTATTCTTCCAATTGTCCAAGTATTGGGCATCATCTCCTCGAATTAAATTCAATATGCTGTCATTCCACTAAAAGTTAGTGTGGTTATCACCTGCAACTTGCCACCGACCAATAACTCCTTATGGGGAAAATGTGAAGTATGATGACACATCTATTTAGGTATACCTCCGAATAAAAGTGTTGTCACCTCCTCTTTAAATGAAATATCATATCCAAATGATAAAATATGAAAATTAAATATGTCAGATCAAATAAAAAAATTTAATAAAGTCTTTAAAAATTAAAGACGTAAAAAATCTTAAAAATTTACACCGTCTCCAAGCCATGTCTTCAGAATATGTAGCTGGAAGAACCAAGCTAAATCGTGTCTACTGGAGAAACACTCTCTCGAGTAATTGTTCCCAATCTGGCCGAGAGCCCAGTGTACTCCGCCAACCACCTAAGCCGCTTTCTTTTTACAGTTTTCCACTAGTTCTGGAACTGTCTCTAACACCTATATCTCAGAATCCTGACTATCCCCAATGCTGGTGAGCCTCGTGTTGTCAGGTGTACAGGACGTATCATCGTCATTCGGTCTATAATTCTTTTGGAGAATAATTTTATTTTCCGGTGACTCAAGCTCTTCTTGTAGTTGTAGCTATCTAGTGTAGGCCTTCCAAAATCTTACAACAATCTCATTATGGTCTTCAACTGACCCACAATCTCTTTCTGTCCTCTTAACAAAGTAGTCCGGCCTTCCCTCAAAGCAATCTGCTCACTCTTCACAGTATCCAACCTTGCCAAAATGGCATGCGATACTGGTTTGCAAGCCTCAAAGGTGCTGAGAATAGATGTTGACGGGCCCAGAGGAGGATCCTCTAATGTTGTAGATAGGGCAACATCAAGCTCATCCAGTAGTGAAGACGGTGCAGGTGGTGGAGACGATGCAGGTAGTGTAGAGTCTCTAAATATTCAAACTGCATCCGCTCGTTCTTCAATTGTCGAGATAAGCTTTTTGGTCTGACTTCGCAAAGCATCGTGTATCGGTTGTCCATCATGACCCAACACAAATTTCTCCAAGTCAACAAATAAAGGCGTCTGACCACTAGTAACGCAACTCACAACCTCAATCTCAATTGATCGGGGACATAACATAAAGTATATTGTCAACTGAAAAATAAAATAAATATATTAATAGATAGATTTTTTTAACATGAAATAAATATAAAATGTAAGAAACTTGCATTTCTAATAAATCATCAAATGACTTTGTCTTTTCCGAGTGTCATTTTTGGCTTACTCTCCCAGTTCACCATTCTCGAAAAGCGATGCAACTTTTTCACTGCATACTCGTTGCCCAGCTCCAAGATGGCCTCGTACGCCCAATACTTCAATGCTACAGTATAGCCGTAAGATGAGTATTACGCCTCCTACTGACTAACTCCCTTCTCAATTTTCTTAAGCATTTTATTCTTCACATCTATATAGTTTTTATTAAAAAAAATTATCAACTTGTTGTACGTAAAAGAATAGAAGTTTGTCAACTATTCTTATGACAAATGAAGGAACGGCAATCTTCTCCTCCTTCCAAGTGAGAACGCTCATAACAAACAAGGTCATCCCCAACTTGTAAACATCATCAATTTCTGTGCAGCTCTCAAAAACTCTGCGCAATTGGCCAAAGCTGATGGAAAGATTACCGTTAAAAAATTTCATAATCAACCAGTTTAAACTTCCTTTCTCTTCAATTTTTTCTTCAGTAGGTCCGGAGAACAAGTTTAACCCAGTCACCGAATCAAACTCCACCCTACCGAATCTGTATGCCTTCTTCGCCAAGTAAAAAAGTACTTCGTCTGACTTGTCAAATTGAATCTTGTGCAACATTAATTGATGGATCAATGCCCCCAAAAATTGTAATGGTTCTCTCTCGAATAATTTTTTAAAAGGGGATTCCCTCACCTTATCCCATAATCTAAATTCCTCAAATTTAGTCTTAATCTTCGAGTCGCAATAACTTCTCCGCGTCAAGTAACATAGCTTGTGTAATGCTCCGACCGTGAAATTATTAGTTGTGGGAGTCTACAAAATTTAAAAAAAAAATGAAAGAATCGAGCCCTATATCGGGTCCGAGCCAAAATAGTCAAGTTTAAATAGGACATCGGGCCCAACATAAAACACATCGAGCCATAACTAAAAATTTTGGCAAGGCCATTGGGACCAATATCGAACGCATCCAGCTTATCAAAAATTAAAATTATGTGAAGGCCATTGGGCTCTATATCGAGCCCAACATTGGACCAATCGAGCCACAATTAGAAATGAAAAATTCAACAAGGCCATCGGGACCTCACAAATTTTAAATTTTTTTACAACCATCGGGCCTTCATCTTCTTCAACAATTTTGTAAACCCATCAGACCGGTGTCAGGCCTGCATCGAGCCCGCCGAAATAAAACCCTTAACCCAAGTTTTTGCCCAAACCACATGTTTGAAAAAATCAATACCTAAATCAAACTTTAAATCTAACAAAACTCATGGTGCACACACAAACACATACATATAAACCTAAATCAATACCTAATACTCTAGAAATCATAAATCACCTAAAAAAATCAATGACAAAAATAATAAAAAAAAAGATCTAAAAGCTTACCTTCGACATCTCTGTTCGAAGTTCGGTGGTAGAAGATTAGAGTTGCAACTCACGGTGGCCGTAGGTTGGCTAGGTCCGTTGCTTGGTGGTCTAAGTAGGCCCTTGGTGATTTGGTGAGGGTGAGACTGTGAGAGAAACAACGAGAGAGATAGAGGAAGAGAGAGAGTTGAGGTTTGAAAAATGAAAATGGTATTTTTAGATTTAATGTAAAGTGAACTTATTTTTAAAATTTTAAAATACATAAATTTATGAAATTAATCTCCCATTTGTAAGCATAAATAATCAAATTTCCTTTTAAAATCTAGTATATGAAATTAATTTCACAAAATAAGTCAGTTGTAGAAACTCATGACTAATACCACCAGTGCAATGTTGTTCTCAAAACACCACAACCATTGCAAGCCGGCAGTCATATCCATTCAAAAAAATAAAAAAAATACTGAAAAAAAACCACACGCAGCACACATTTTCCAAATGAGTGAAACATAAAGCGAGAGTGGGAGGCAATCAATTTACAAAAGAATAAGTATGGAACGTATGATTCACAAAGTAGGTATGTTTGTCGGTAATCCATATGTGAAACCATAGCAGCATCTCCATAAGCTGAAAAGACAAACGATTCATTTACCTAATTAAAAAATACTATCATATGGGGAGAAAGTCAAGTAGACAATGAGAAGTAAATAAAACTACTGTCTTATATTTCACATAATAAGTCAGTCGTAGCAACTCCAATCAAGACTCCGCAACCATGCTTGCTAACTCAATAAGAACTGCAATCATGTTCGAAGGCCAAAACAAGAAAATTCAAAAAAGAAAGCAAAACTATATAACAACAAAGGAAATAAAAATAAGGGATCGATGACTATGATACCACCAATGGAATGTTGTTCCCAAAACACCACCACCATTGCAGGCAAGCTTTAATTATTTCACAAGAGTTCTATCCAGTAAAGTCAAATAAGTACTGAAAAAAATGAAAGCATATTTACCAAATGAGGAAAACATACACGGGATGACAATCAATTTAAAAAGGGGAAGTAAGAAAAGTTGAAATTCTTAGGTATGTGGTAGGAAATCAATGTTGACTGAGAAACCATTGCAGCGATCTCCAGAAGCTGAAAAATTAAACAATGCATTCACATAGAGAAAATACCATCATATATATATATATATAGAGAGAGAGAGAGAGAGAGAGTCAATTTGACAATGAGAAGTAAATAAAACTAGCATTCTTAATTTTCACAAAATAGGTCGGTTGCAGGAACTCCAGTCATGACTGAAACCATGCTTGCTATCTTCATAAGTAATAAATTTTGTTCCAAGTCCAAAACAAGAATATTCAAAAAAGGAAAACCAAACAATCAATTATACGAAGTACAAATAAAAAATGGAACTATGACTGAGTCAATGATACCACCAACGCAATGTTGTTCTCAAAACACCACCACCATTGTCTGCCAGCTTTATTAGTTCACCACAAGACAACTAAGTCAGAAGTCAAATAAGTACTGAAAGAAATAACAGATTTACCAAAAGAGAAAAAAAAAATATAGGGAGAGGGAGAAAAATCAATTTAAAAAAAAAAATACGTATGTAAAGCAGACCATAAGTTCAAACACCACCATAAGTTCGCATGAAATTTCAAGAAAGGAAAACTACACCGTAAGTTCAATGTATCAGTTAAAAAGTGAGAAGGGAACACCACCATCACATGCCAGCTTTAATTAGATTAGAAGCCAAATGAGTACAGAAAAAAAATGTGGCACATTTACCTAACGAGAAAATACCACCATATAGGGTGAGCATCAATGATGTGATGCATTTCAATTTTTACAAAATACATTTTTTTGAAAATTAGTTTGGAGCTGCACTTATAAAAAGTTGCCTACGTACCCTATTCCTTAGTAGGGATAGGGATCAAGCTCCACGTAGTTCTTAGGACCTGCAAAATAATTAAATTAGTAATAAGTCAGCAAGATAAACATGTATAAAATGGAAAAAACCAAGAGAAAGTATACTCAGTCAAAAAAAGAGCAGGCATACTCAGTACTAAAAACATTTAAAAGATCTCGTAATACAAAACAAAATTACATTGTATTGACTTCAAAATATAAAAATAAATATTTTTAACTAAAAAAATGAGTCGTTTATCCAAAACACATAAACTATTATATTTTCTAAAATCTAATAAACAGTTTTTAAAATAAGCCAACACAGAATATAAAATCTAACCACTGAAGACACCACAAATTATTTGAAAATAGTGATGTAATTCGAGCAAAAACAAATCAGTTGATTAAACTTCTGCTAGAGCCATCATAAAAAACCTTACCACAAGTTAGAGCCATAAAAGTAGATATTAGAATTAGATATAGACATCTGGAGGGAACAACAAAATCAATGATTAAAATATAACCGTACACCAAACACAGATATGCAATGTAAAACAAGACAAATTTCATTGATATCAACAATATAAGACCTTTAAACATGAAGTGTGGACCACAAAAATACATGTAATTCAATTTTTTGAATAATTTAACACAAAGTGTCACAGATGTCCAAAAACTGCCTCCAAAACTATAATAAACATAACCACTGCTGCAAATGACCATATATCTATAGAGCTTCCAAAACCGACAAACAATGAGAATGCGAGGACACGTCAGCACAAAATACTTGGAAGCAGAAAAAGAGAGCCAAAAAAGTAAGTCCAATGCCATACATGCAAACTGCAGCATGAAGCCTGGATAAAAGCTGAACTTGTCCACATAACTATATGCATGTAGAAATAAACAAAGTAATAAAATAGGTCAAGTAAACTATCAAGAAGATTTATTGCACACTCAAAGTGACATACTTGTCAATTACCAAAACCTGAAAATTCACCAACTGGTTTTCTTGAGAAAAAGCAGAAAATCTAATAATCCATTGAACACAACAAAGCACAAACAAGACATGAACAAATAAGTCATTAAAGAAAATACTACAACAAGCTAACTCCCTTCCAAGATGGCATGTTTAGATGGGAATATCGGAGCAAGTCAAACCATTTTCCATCACCTATTAAACCAAAATCCAAACAATGTTAAAGATCTTGCTGACAACAAATGATAAAATGACAATTAGTATTTAGAAAAATAAATGACAATTGCCTAATGAGAAAATACCAACATACAATGTGAGAGACAGGACAGTCTATCTAAAAGTAGAGAACAATATAAAACTAAAACGAGAGAGAATATAAAACAGCGTCATATATTTTCACAAAATAGTTTGGTTGGATGAAGTCCAATGTAAACTCTTTTGCTTCTCCATCAAAACTGCATGTTTGAAGTCCAAACAAGAAAATTCAAGAAAAACTAAACCGCAAGAGTATGAGGCAAAAATAGTGAGAAGGGAAGCTAACACCCTTCCTAGGTGCTTGTAGGTGGGAATATTGATGCAAGTATTCTTGGAATTATCAAGCACATGCGTATGCGAAGATAGCCTTGAACCATTTTCTATCACCTACAAAAAGCCTCGAACGAAGAGAAATAAATGTATGATCAAAGATCTTCCCTTATAACATTTTTAAGAAGAAAAGTTCAGTGACAACAAAACCACAATTTCACTCAACTTGAAAGCACATGATAGTTATTTTTAGTTTACATTTTTCAAACAAAAATGGACATGATAATTTCTTTAAAAGTACAAATAAAAATTACGCTGAAGACTTCAGATTACAAAAATGCGTGATCAATGCCAAAGAGGTCAAAAAAAATTGTGTAAGCCGTATAAGATAATTTTTTTTTGTTGAATTCAGTATATTATGTTTTCGAGGAGAGAAATTCATAATTATTGAATTATATATTAATTATACCTTCAGCAGCAGAAATACTATTTTCATATGGTCAACATTATAACATAATTTCAGTGTGAATGATTGCTATGCAAACAAAATAACAGCTAAAATAATCTTTGAATTGCATACGTTTTTTCTTCTTTTTTTTTTCCTTATTGGGTCAACATTGCATAGCTTGGTTATTGTAGGTGCTTTAAGGAGGCTTTTTTTAAAAATAAAATAAAAAATACAAACTTTAGGGCTAGGCTTTTAGGATCATTCTTGTTTTCAGCCTAATATTTGTTTACTAGACTTCAAATTATGTCAAGACTTGGCTTAAATTCTATAAATTTCTAAAAATATGTCAGCCAAAAATGTCATTAAGTATAGTTCGTGACTAGCCAAGTATAAAATGCCCAAAAAAGGTATGCTATATATAAATGGTAGATCAACACACAAAAAGTAACAATTGTCTTAAAAGATCTATATCGCTAACAAAGAAAACATTCTCAGAAGAATACAATTAGTTATGACAAGAGCAATATGAGATTAAATTAGACATTAACGTACAAAAAGAATCAAAATACAAAATTTTATTATGAAAAAACATGGGTACATTTCTTGTAAGAGATAAGCTTTCAAAGTCATGAAACAGCACCAAACATCAAATGTGCTCTCACAGAAATTGAATCCACATAAAAATCACAAGACAACTTCAAACATCAAATGTGTATCGCACGAAGTGTTTGATCAAATAAGATGACTGTCAACGATTGTCCCAGACCAAATATATACCAGATACATTCAACCAAGCCATTCAGAGACAGATCAAAGAATACACAACAGAATACCACCACCCTCTCACAATAAAGTATAACCAAAGAGAAATCACCACCAAACTGGTATATCCTACCATGAGCATTCAAAGATAGAATATCAGAGAGAAATGCAACTTGCAGACTATCACACCCTAAAAGGAAGTCCAAACCAAAACAAGGATACCATCACAGATTGAAACTCTTAAACACCAGGCCACCATCCCGTTAACATACTTAAAAAAGAGCTTGATCAGAAATCAAATTAATCTTCCAAAGGATTATAAATACGACATAAACGTATCCACATTCCCACACATTAAGATAAACATGAAACATCCCCATTGTAAATCAGCGGTTGGCGGAGCATAACAGGTTGAGTGGCAATAACAGTAGATAATGATAAAACCAAAGGCCTAACCTCATACCAAGAAATAGTTGGCCGAGCATAACATGTTGGGGAGAAATAACAGTAGATAATGACAAAAGCCAACAACCATCATTGTGAATTCAATCAAACGATGTCTTGCTCTGCATAAATCAACAGTTACGGCCAATAAACTAAGATATCTCAACCAAGTACCAAATCCTTGACCATATACCAATAAACATCTGACATACAACATCCCACCTAACAAGTCCACAGCAGAGGATACCATCTAAAGCGAAAGTCGACTTATAATTGAGTACGTAAAAAGAAAATCCTTATTTTTCAGAAAATAGGTCGGTTCTAGGAACTCCAATCAAGACACTAGACCTTGTGAAACCATGCTTGATATATCCATGAGAACTGCAATGTTATTATTAGTCCGAAACAGAAACATTCAAGAAAGGAAAACTACAAAACTATACACAAAAGTAGTAAAAATAGATATAAGGGAACATTGACTAACACCACTTGTGCAATGTTGTTCCAGAACCACGACGACTATTGCTCGCCAGATTTAGTTAAGAGTTCTATCCAATCAAAGTCCAATAAGTACTGAAAGAGGAAACATATGGAGAGGAGGTGACAATCATTTTGAAATAAGGTCAGTACAAAAGATGAAATTCTTAATTTTCATAGAACAGGTAGGTTTTAGGAAATCCAGAGTTGACTATGATAAACCATGGCAGCTGTCTCCGTAAGCTGGAAAAAAAGTGTTTGCCTCATGAGAAAATTCCATCATATAGGAAGAAAGGAATTAGACAATGAGAAGTACATAAAACTTTGAAACTCCAACCATGACTCTGAAACCATGCATGCCATCTTATCTCCATAAGAACTGCAATGTGGTTCAAAGTCCAAAATAAGAAAATTCAAGGAACAAAAATAGAATTATACAAATAGAAAAAGGGGAGAGATGACTATGATACCACCAATACAATGTTCCCAAACACCACCACCATTAGAACAGCTTTGACTAGTTCATTAAGAATTCTATCCAGTCAAAAGTCACAAAAGTACTGAAAAGAAAAAAAAAAACATTTTTCCAAATGAGAAAAAACATACAGGGAGAGAAGGAGACAATCAATTTGAAAAGGATAAGTATGTAAAGCTGAATTTCTTATTTTTCAAGATATGTAGGTTGCAAGTAATCCAGTGTCGATTAAGTGAAACCATGGCATAAGCCGAAGAAACCAAAGATTCATTTACCTAATAAAAAAATACCATCATATAGGGAGAGAGGAAGTCAATTAGACAATGAGTAAATAAAAAAAGTCTTATCACAAAATAGGTCAGGTGTAGGAACTCCCATCATGAGCCCATAACCATGCTTGCTATCCCCATAAGAACTGCAATGATGTAAGAAGGCAAAAACAAGAAATTAAAGAGGAAAGAAAAGTAAACAAAATGTTACACAAGGAAGTACAAATAGTAAAACAGAAACAATGACAATGATACCACAAATGCAATGTCGCTCCCTTCCCAAAACACAGCCACCACTGCAAACCAGCGCAACTTTATTTCACAAGAGTACTATCCAGTCCAAAGTCAAATTAAGTACTGAAAAGAACAACACATTTACCAAATGAAAAAAGACATAGGGGGAGAGAGAGAGAGAGAGAGAGAGAGAGAGAGAGAGAGAGAGAGAGAGAGAGAGAGAGAG
The DNA here is from genome assembly GCF_029168945.1 of Cannabis sativa. NCBI lineage: Eukaryota > Viridiplantae > Streptophyta > Magnoliopsida > Rosales > Cannabaceae > Cannabis > Cannabis sativa. The sequence goes on along the minus strand of NC_083610.1, from coordinate 36,907,949 downwards.
AGAGAGAGAGAGTCAATTTATAATAGGATAAGTATGTAATGATAAAATAAAAAAATTCAAAAAATAGGTAGGTTGCAGGCAGGGATTGCTGGTAATCCAGTGTTGACAATGTGAAACGATGGCAGCTATGTCTGTAAGCTGAAAAAACAAATGATTCATTTACATAATGAGAAAATACCATCATCCAGGGAGAGAATCAATTAGAGAATGCAAAGTACATGGAACTAGTATCTTATAATTCACAAAATAGGTCAGCTGTAGGAAACTCTAATCTTGATTCCAAAACCATGCTTGCTATCCCATAAGAACTGCAATGTTGTTTGAAGACTAAAACAAAAAAATTCAAGAGGAAGGAAAACTAAACTATACATTATACAAAGTAGGATATAGTACAATAGGAACGATGAATATGATACCACCAATGCAATGTTGTTCCCAAAATACCATCACCAATGCACCCCAGCTTTAATTATTTCACAAGGTTCAATCCAGTCAAAAGTCAAATATGTACTGAAAAAACGACACAATCACCAAATGAGAAAAGACATAGGGAGAGAGGAAGACGATCAATATATATATATACATATATAAAGGAGATAACTAAAGCTGAAATTCTTATTTCACAGATTAGGTTGGCTGTAGGAAATCCAGTGTTGAATATGTGAAACCGTTAGAGCCATCTCCAGAAGCTGAAAAAACAAACTACCCATTACCTAATGAGAAAATACTCTTCATATATGTAGAGGATGTCGATTCAACGATTGGAAGTAAATAAAACTATCGGTATTGTTTTCAGAAAAATAGGTCAGTTGCATGAACTCCAATAATATAACTCTGGTAAACCATGCTTTGCTATCTCCATAAGTCATGCAATGATGTTCGAAGTCCAAAACAAGAAAATACAAGAAATGAAATCTAAACAATAAGTTAACCATCAAAAAGTTAAGGAGTGAGAATGGAGCACAACCATCAAACGAACAAAAAATGACGCATTTACCTAACGAGGAAATACCATCATATAGTTTGAGAGTAAATTTCCAAAATTATAGCATTCTTATTTGACTGGAGATCACAACCCAAGATAAATTTAACAGATGTGTAGAGTTCAAAGTTTCCAAACGTGCTGTAGATGCACATGCAAAGTACCAAGCGTAAGTCAAACCACTATTTATGCTCTGCATCCATCAAAGCTACAAGGAAACATAACCATAGAAATCACGAACCTGGACGTCATTAACTAAATATTTGACCTTTTATCTGAAGGTCCAATAACTCTTGGTTGCAAGTGTATATCCAAACCCCACATAGAAATCGAAGGCGGATCTGCAAATATCACATAGAATACCCACAAAAACCTCCAGCACTTACAAATTTGCAAAGTGTAGATCAACAATAGGTGATGCTCAGAGACTCATCTATGTAAATAGATAATTAACGCAGAGAATAACCCAACCTTGCAATACAAAGATATAAAAAGGTGGAAAAACAGATCAAACCCGCAGTAAAGGGAATGGAGAGCCGGAGGGCATTCAAGACTTGCAGCATGACAATAAAAGCATCCATGATAAATAATTCTCGAGAAGAGCCCTGAAAATTCATTGAATGCCCAAAACGGAAGACATGAACAAAAAATCTCACAAAGATGAAAGCTCAAGTTTTAGAAAATAAAAACCCATTTAAGAGGAAACACTAGTGGAAAACTCCCTTCCAAGGTTAAATTCTTGTTTAAATAGACCCAATTAAAGAAGACTGAAGCCTGACGCAAGTCAAGAACCTGAAATTAGTGAAAAAAATGCATATGCTAAGATGGACAGCATATCAGAAAACGCTTGAAAGAAAGAAGGATGAATAAATAAGATTCGAAATAATCAGATTACACCCCTTCCATAGTGCAAAAGACCTTGAACCATTCCCTCGATCACCTAAAAGAGGAAAACATGCCAAAACCCTCAAGAATGAGATTCAAAACAAAGCATAATGAACAAAAGGAGAGATAAAAGCAAGGATGATGATACTATGTCAAACCCATTAGGATGAATTGCCGCAGTTTATCAACTGAAATATAAATGTAAGAATATGAAACCATCCGCCCGTCCTTGAAAGAAGGAAATCAAGGATCGAAATCAGAAATTCAGAAAAAAAGATGTTTAAACGATTTCAGAAGTTCAACATGATAAACGGTTTCAGAAATTAAAAGCCAAACGTTGGATAAGACAAGGAGTTGACGAAACTTGAAGCCTTTCTAGCCAAACCTCTTCAGCAAGCTGGAAAAAGGGATTTGATTCAATAAATCAAGAAATTTCACAAGCTAAATAGGTATATGCTTTTAGGAATAATTCTGCATAGAGAATATGAATTAACCAAAAAGTAGTTGTGCTTGCACAAAACCGCTGAACCTCTACAAGACGCATATAAGTACTAATACATATACCTAAGCTGCATATCAACACTCGGTGATGCTCTGACAATCATATATGAAAATAGATACTTATCATAAAGCATAACTCAACCATACAATACCAAGAGATGAAAAGGTGATGAAACATATCTAGCCCGCAATGATGGAAACGGAGAAGCGGAAGACAATTAAAACATCCATGATTTATAATATTCTTGAGTAAAAGAAGAGTCCTGAAAATTCATTGAACGTCCAAAACAAAAGACATAAACCAAAATCTCACAAGAGACCGAAGCTTAAGTTGTAAAATAAAAAAAGGTACTTTAAAAGGAAGCGCTAGTCCAAGACAACTACCTTCCAAGGTTAAATTCTTGTTTAATTGACCCGATTAAAGAAGACTGAAGCCTTACGCCAGACGCGAACCTGAAATTAGTGAATAAAATGCATATGCATATAAGAAAACGCCTAATCTAACGACACAAGACCTTGAACCATCCTCTCAATCACCTAAACGCAGAAAGAAACTCAAAACAAAGCATGATAAACAAAAAGGGCAGGGATGATGATACTATGTCAAACCCATAAGGATGAGCCGCGGTTTATCAAGGCACTGCAATTCAAATGAAATGTATATGTGTAAGTATATCAAACCATCCGTCCGTACTTAAATAATCAATGATCCAAACCAGATATTCATAAAAAAAGTCATCACGATTTCAGAAATTTAACATGACAAATGATTTCAGAAATTAGGGTAAGATCGCCAAAAGCAAGATAAGACAAGGGGTTGGCAAAACTCGGAGCTCATCTTGCCCAACCTCTTGAGCAAGCTGGAGAAAGAGACTTGATTCAATAAATCTGGAAATTTCACAAGCAGAGTAGGTACATGCTTTTATGAATAACTCTGCAGAGAATATCAATTAACCAGAAAGAACCTGAATATTTGATACCACACGACCAAGGGGCATTCCCAGCCTCAACAATCCAAGCCAACCCTCGAACAATGTTATCGAAAGAAAGATCTCAGATTATGTGAAAACCACACTCAATGGTTGTAGGCATAATCTGCATATATAGATGAAACCAAAACAAAGGCCCAAGGCCACCAATCCATAAGCTGAATAAGCCAAAGGAAACTCTAAATAGGAAAAAAGAATCGAAAAAGAAATATTAATCCAAATTTCAAACGACACCGATCTAATCAGAATCCCAAGCGTAAATCGACGATCGTCTGCATAAATCAATTTCGACAAAGATCAAAAACCGATCCGTACAAAACGCATGCAAACATTAATCAAACGCAGGAATATCGATGGAAGAACAAAGCCGCGATAAGCAATCAAATACCAAATGCTTCGAATAGAAAACGCTAACCATAGCTCTTGCTCGTAGAGCGAGATGACCCCATTCTGGAGACTTCAATGGGGTGAGGAATAAGAGAGAGCCAGGGTCTATTTATAGCAAAAAAATGTTTAAATGAACGGCTAAGATTAAATGTTGATAAAATATATGGACGGTTTAGATGAACGTGGTCTTCTAGATTGGTTTGAATTATATTTTTGGAAATCATAAGAGGCGGTGGGTGGTGGACACCTTACGCGGTTTCTTCCTACCCAAGATATGATTATACTTTTTGGTAATTTGCCACTAAATTCTCATTATTTTTAAGTTTAGTACATAAATTTTAGGCTAATTTAGATATTTACCCTTGAATTTTGATATGTACAAAATCATGCTTTCTGAATTTTTTCAAGTCGTTAAAAATTCTCCCCAAACTATTGAGATTGTTAGATTTAAGGACTTTTCTCCAATTTTACTAAACAAAGTTTGATGTGGATGAAAATTTAGGGGGCACAATTTTGTAGTTTTAAAAGATGGAGAGGCATGATTTAGTAGATATCAAAGTTTGAAGAGCAAGATTTAGTATACGGACAATCATCATATTAGTAAAATTGAAAGAAATTAGACAGAAATTCTTAAATCTAACAATTTCAATAGTTCGGGGGATTTTTTAACGGCCTAAAAAATTTAGGGGATATGATTTGGTACATGTCAAAATTTAGAGAACAAAAATCCTAATTAGCCTAAATTTTATTGAACCACTTAATATTAATAATTAAAAAAATAAAATATTTAAAAATTTTAAAAATTAAAAGAAAAAATAATTTTTTTTCTCTTCTTTTTTCTTCTTTCCTTTATTTTTTTTCTTTTAACTTTCTTTTTTCCTTTCTGTTTCTTCTTACTGCCAAGAAAACCAACCCTCCCCCCTCCACACCAACTCCCACAAAAATCAAAACCTTTCAGGAAAAAAAAAACAAAAATTAGAACAAAAAAACAAAAAAGTGAACAATGTTAATTCCATTTTTGGCATATTTAATTGACAAAAATATTTTATTATTTAATGTATATTTCGGCTGGAGTGTTTAATATGGTTTCCCTATTTGTGTATATCTAAACTTGGAAGGAAAGTTGTCTAGCTTTCCTATTTATGGAAATTGAGGTAAAAATGGTAAGTTTTGATTACACATTTATTCTTATCTAACCAGCTGTATAATCTGATCTTGTGTTGAGTTTCCCATTTTCTCAGATCAGATTTCTTGAAGAGAAAACCGGAGCTAAACTTTCCTTTTCTATAAAAGGAAAGTTGTAGTTACTGCTCACGATTCTGTAGGTACAGAAACGGAAATTCCTGGACTGGTTGAAGAATTATTTTAGGAAAGTTTCTAGTGGGCTGAGGTCTTGTTCAGACCGAATGTAAGCTGTCAATAAGATGTATATTCATTATAAATACATCTTATAGCAGCTAGGTTTTGTATCTCTTTCATTCAATTTCAAATCTTTAGGAAAGAGTGTCTTTGTTATGTAGAGAAGAGTTGTTCTACTCTTACTCTGTTTATTTGTTGTTTGTATTGTCTTGAGTCTGTATTCAAGTCTACAACGAAGAAGAACATCAGTGCACCTTTGGGAGAAGGTATTTACAAGCTTTCGGGAGATTGCTTTTGAAGTCTTGCATCGGGAGGATACAAGCACACCTTCGGGAGAAGGGTTTTACAAGCTTTCAGGAGATTGCTTTTGAAGTCTTGCATTGGGATGATACAAGCACACAACCTTCGGGAGATGGTTGTATAGGCTTTCGGGAGATAGCCTTTAAGCCTTGAATCGGGAGGATTCAAGCACTCTTCAAGGTGATCGAAGGGAATTCGAGCTCTTGGAGTTTTATCAAGATTCGGTTAGTAAGTGGAATACATCAAGCTTGTGGCATACAATAAGAGGGAGTCTATTTGTGCTTAAGTCAATTACTTTGTATTTTTGATACCGATCTAATGAATCTTATCTCTGGGCGTGGCCCCGTGGACTAGTAACAATCTGAAAGGATTGTTGAAACCACGTACAAAAATCTTGTGTGTTTTTACTTTTATGCACTGTTTGTTTTTCTGGGTTTCTCTGGAGTTACAGAGTTGTACTCTGTAACTACGGAAAAACTGTTTTCAGTACCAGTTTCATTATTCCGCATTTAATTAATCAATTAATTAAATAATCAAACTGGGAATATTAAAATACGGAATTTCAATTGGTATTAGAGCAAGTCACTAAATTCTTAGTGAGATCTTGAGGTTATTCCGTTTAACTTGTTTTGTGTGAGATGTCTTTGTTTGCAGAAGGAAGCTCTATCTCTCGACCTCCTCTGTTAAATGAGTCGAATTATCCTTATTGGAAGGTCAGGATGAGAGCATTCATCAAATCGCAAGATGAGAAGGCATGGAGAGCTATTCTTACAGGCTGGTCTCAACCTACTGAAAATGATGAAAAAGGTAATACTCAGGTAAAATCTGAACTCAGTTGGACCACTGAAGATGAAAAATTGTCTGGTTATAATAATAAGGCTTTACATGCTATTTTTAATGGTGTTGGTGAAGGCTTTATTAAATTAATCTCATCTTGTGAATCTGCAAAGGAAGCATGGGAAATCCTTCAAATTCAATTTGAAGGTACTGCTGATGTAAAGAGATCACGATTTACCATGTTGCAAACTAGATTTGATGAATTGAGAATGTCAGAAACTGAAATTTTAAATGATTTTTATGAAAGATTATCTGATATTTCTAATGAGTTTTTTGCCTTAGGAGAAAAATTAGATGAATCTGTCTTGGTTCAAAAGATTGTTCGAGTTCTTCCTGACATGTTTGACACAAAATGGCTTGCAATGGAAGAGGCAAAAGACTATGGCAAAATGAAGGTTGAGGAATGTTGGAATTTATTTTATCAGGATCTAGATTTACTAACAAGTATGTTTGATTAACATCCTAATATGAATTCTAAAACAATGAAAATAAACACATATAAAGTTAGAAAACCTTACAGTGGGTGCAGCGGAATATTATGACTCCTTCCATTCAGATCTCTAGCCCTTGATTCCTTTCTGTAGCAGAGCATAATCAAGATCTGAATCTGGATCTTCTTTTCTCCTTCTTTGATGCAGATTTTCCATAGTCTTACATACTATGATTGAGGTACCACTTGATGTGTGTGGGCACTACTCATTCACTCAAGGGAATTTCGAAATTTTGAAGAGAAGAAAAGAGAGAGGAAAGTGGTGGCTTAGGAATTCACTCTGAAAAGAATGAGATGCAATTGCGTGTTGTTTCCTGAAGCCATTACTTTCTATTTATAGAATGCCCTCTAGGTTTAGGTTAGAATTGTGTGGCATTAAAATAATGGAAAAATAAAATGGTAAAAGCCTATGCATAGTGGGCGGCCCATATAAGGAAATTGGGCCTCACTTTGCAACTTTCCCATTTTGTTATTTCTCATTCCTATTTTCTCAAAAATGCAAATTTTCCAATTTAACCATTTAAATGCCAATTCTAATTATTTAATAACTTAAAAATAATTATTAAATAATATTTTCATTTAATATATTTATTAATTTAGACATATAAAGTATCTTAATTAATAAATAAACCTAGAATCTATTTTCTTTACAATTTCGCCCTTGTTTAGTGAAAATTCATAAAGTAGACATAGTCTAACTTTTAGAATTATAATTGATTAATTAAAATCAATTAACTGAGTCTTACAAGCAGTATGGTCTCAACTAGTATGGGGACCATGGGTCTATATAATCGAGCTTCCAATAAGTCGAACCGAATTTACCAAGTAAATTCCCTAACTTATTAATTCTTCATTGAATCCACACTTAGAACTTGGAATTGCACTCTCAGTCATATAGAACGCTCTATATGTTACATGATATAGACACGTCATTAGTTATCCATTGTTATAATCCTAATGTGATCAATGATCCTCTATATAGATGATTTACACTGTAAAGGGATTAAATTACCGTAACACCCTACAATGTATTTTATCATTAAAACACTTAACCCTGTATAAATGATATTTCAGCTAAGTGAAATGAGATCTCCACCATTTATGTTCGTTTGGTTAAGCTCGAAGGAAATCATCCTTTACTTTCTATTCGCCAGATAGAAGCTATAAATTTCATATTTATGTTAGCGCTCCCACTCAATTGCACTACCAATATGGAATCTATAGCTTCCATATTTGGAAATCATCCCAAAATGTACGTATCACCCTGACCCAAAAGTAGGCTTAACTAACAAATCAAAGAAGACGAATAACACTCTTGAGATTGAACCTAACCATATCAGGATTAAGATCATTTGATCTAGGATCAACAGGTGATATTGAATTGAATAGATATTACGGTAAGTTTTAATATATCTAATCAAAGTTCAATATCGGTCCCTTCCGATGTATACTCCATACATCCGATACTGGTAAACTTTGCCAATGTCCTGGAAAGGACATAACACTTTTCCAAGGTGTAAGAATACCTATCGCTGATTATACCATGTCAGTCTAAATCAAGTGTTCTGACAAATCAGGGAATAAACTTTTGAACATATAATTAAGATTATATTCCACTGTGCTAACAACACTATAATCTTTAACAAACTCATATGTTCTGGACTTAAAAGGAATTCATACATTATATACATATAATCATGAAATAAATCATGTGAACCATGCAACATAAAATGTTCTTTCTGATCTTTATTAATAAGTAAATCTGATTATATTGAAATGAGTTTTATTTAGGGCACAAAACCCAACAAACTCCCACTTGCACTAATATAAAACAAAATGTGCATTTCAAATAATCATTAACACCTTGATATACAAATCAAGGGTAGTAGTAGTAAACTCCTCGTAATAGGATCTGACAGGTTGAATTAACAACAACCTTTTCTCCACCATTACTCTTCCTTAATCACAAAATCCTTGATAATGTGAAATTCCTCTCTATATGTTTACTCTCTTGGGATACTGGATTCTATACTTTTGGCAACTACTTCTTGGTTATTCAGGAAGTAACCCTAGTAGTTAAGGCAAGTTAGAACGGTGCCACAAAAGTATAGAACTTTCCTTAGATTGAATAAGTATCTTTCCTGCAACTTTTAACATTCAGTCTCTCTCTGGTAGACTAAGAGATTTCAGATAGGTTTTTACACTTCTCCAAAATCACTACTCCACCCCCAAAGTAATCACCATCTCATCAGCAGACTTTCTAGCACACAGGCAAGTCTCGAAATCTGATGTGGCTAAGAGTTTCAAAACCACCCTTATTGACTAACATATTGTTCCTCTTCTTAATCTTAAAATTTACTTGATTGTCTTCCAATGTTCCTCTCCTGGATTAATCTGATACCTACTCATTACTCCCACTCAACAGCAGGTGTCTGGTCTAAGGTATACAAAAGCATATCTGAGACCTCTCACTATTGATTTAAGAATTCTTTCATGGCTTTATCTTTTCTGGAATAGTTGAGACTTTTCCTTAGATAAATAAAATCTATATCTAAGAAGTTTTGAAACTTCTATAGATTGCCATTGGAAAGAAAATGCTTCAGCATCTTACTAAAGTAAGTTGCTTGCATTAGAGTAAGTAATTACCAGGTATACCACAAGCCATAGGTTTAGATAAACTCAAACCTATAATACTAGGAACAGGAAGTTTTGTTAAGTCCATTGAATAGACTTATGAACGAATATTTCCTTTCACGTCCTTGTAATAGAAAACTTTAGGTTACTCCATGTGAATGGATCAAACCATAGTTCTATTGGCTTTCTTCTTAGTTTGTTATCTTGACAATCCATTACTTGTTTAAACTCACAATGGATTTTAATCACTAGTATCTTCCAAGTCATGAGAAGGTAAAGTTCCTTGAAACTCTGACAAGGTACCGTGAATTATGTCTAAGAAAACTAAATGGTATTGACCTCTTCGGTTGTGTTAAGACAACAGAGGCAGTGGGATCATCTTGTAACGAATAAGATGATAGAACACTTATGGAATGAAGAAAAAAATATCTCCTTTATTTGCTACTTTATTTTCAGACTTAGTCATTCTCTTAGAAAAGTAGTATTTGTTTTAACAAACACTTTCTTATCTAATGACTATGGGATGGTCCACCCCTAATCACTTAGAATAGCTAACAAACATGCAAACCAGGGTTAGCAGTTCTAGCTTTTCTTAAGATTTCGATTAGGTCATCTATGAATCTAATAATGATTTACATTAAGTATACAACCATTGCATCATTTTGAAATTTTATTACCATAGAAGGATTTAGGCAACAACTAGTAACTAATCATCAATATGCAACTCGAATTTCTGGGGAGGTAAGTTTGGATATAATTCAAAATCAAATTAATGATCTTTGAACTGCATATCTACTAACTTTTTCTCCACCCCTATCAGTTTGCAAGATCTTTAACCACTTACCATTGCTAGAAATTCATGAAATTTTTCAAACATTTCAAATTTCTTTTGCATAAGGTAAAATCTAGAGTGATTGTTTTAAGAATACAACGAAAACTCATATCCACCCCTGAATGTACATCCATCTGCGAATGAGATGAACTTACTTTCAGTGGATATAGGCATATTAACTCTTTGCAGAGAATGATCTTGTCAAAACCACTATGAACAAGATACAAATGCCATAGATTTATAAAATGTGGTTGTATCTTTTAGTTACAACAAAGAGTTCTTAGAATAGTGCAAGTGGATTCTGGTCACAGAATACTAAACTCATACAGTTTAAATCCATTGAAAGAAAATGGTTACTAAACACCTGTGAAAGTGTAACTGTATAATGAGTAATTCTTTCTTGGACCACCATTACTAATCTAACTCTATGATTTGCCTATACAAGTAGGAGATTTCTAAGATTGAGGATTTATATCATTTTAGGATAGAATTTCGGGAATATAACCATATACGTCATTTAATTTCTTAAGAGAAAATATGGAATGACTTTATATGATTTATAGACCATTCATCCAATGATATGTCATTGAGCTAATTCGAAATGAATAAGCTAAGAGGAATTAGGATAATTTCGTTTTAAATAAGAACCCAACGATGCTCCGATTAGCGAGAGTCAAAGTAATCTTATTTATACAATCTTCTTGTTTCATATTGTAAAATACTAGTCTAAGGTTGTTGGGTTTTATGCCCTAAATAAAACTCTTTACAGTCTGATTAGTTATCAATATAAGGAATTTGAAGTGATTGATGTTTGCATGAATTTTACATGCTAATGGTTTAATATGTTTATTACATTTACACACAAAATCAGTTAAATCCAGATCATATGTTTATTCACAATTACAGTATCGTCAACACAGTGGAATGTGATTGTGATCATATGAATCAAAAGACTTGGTCCTTGTTTCATCATTGTTATTGGATTTACACTAATGTGATAATCAGCGATGATGTGTACTTACACTTGCAGTAAGTGTTATGTTCTTTCCAGGACATTAGTAAAGTATACTAGTTTCGAATGTATGGAGTATACATTAGACTGGACCGATATTGCAACTAAGTTAAGATATTACAAACTTACCATTATATATATCTTTCCAAGTCAATATCAGTAGTTGATCTTAAGATTAAAAGAATCTAAATCCTGATATGCTTAGGCTCAACTCAGGAGTACTATTCATGTTCTTTGATTTATTAGTTAAGCCTACTTTTAGGTCAGGGAGATACGTATATTTTGGGAACATGATAGTATGATTGAGTGGGAGTGCTGAACATAAATATGGAATCTATAGCTTCTAATGGTGTATAGAAGTCAAGTGATGATTCCCTTCGAGCTTAGCAAATAGAAGTAAATGGATGAGCTCTTGTTTAACTGACTAATTATTAGATCACTAAATACCATTTACAGGTAGCTAAGTATTTTAGGGGCAAAATACATTGAGGGGTGAGAACGGTAAAGAAATCCCATCTCGATGTAGATCATCTATATAGAGGATCTTTAAATCACAATAAGATTATAACAATGTTAAATGAGATAGCATATTGATATCGTTGAACATATAATATGCTCTATATAAGTCTAAGAGTGCAATTCTAAGTTCTAAGAGTGGATTCAACGAAGAATTAATAAGTAGGAATTTACTTGGTAAATTTAGTTCACTTATATTGGAAGCTCAGCATATAGATCCATGGTCCCCATTCTAGTTGAGAACATTCTGCTTGTAAGACTCATTAATTGATTCGTGATTGATCAATTATAATTCTAAAGTTAGACTATGTCTAATTTGTGAATTTTCACTAAGCAGGGGTGAAATTGTAAAGAAAAGAGATTATAGGTTTATTTATTTATTAATGGACTTTATATGTCTAGTTAATAATTAAATTAAATGACAATATTATTTAATAATGTATTTTAGTTATTAAATAATTAGTTTTGGCATTTAAAAGGTTAGAATTGGAAAATTGGCGTTTTTGAGAAAATAGAAATAAAATTTGTTAAAACTGCAAAATCAAGTGGGACCCATTAACACACCATGCCCGGCCACTATTTGTGGAAATTCAAATTGATATTTTCATTATTTTAATGCCAAATAATTCCTAACCTAAACCTAGTAGTTGCCTATAAATAGAAAGTGATGGCTCAGTCAAATCACAAGTTTTCATAACATCTTCTGACAGAAATTTCTCTCTTCAAAAAAACTAAGCATTCCCTACTTTCTATACCTGGCCGAAACCTCGTCTCTTTTCTCTCTTCATAAAATTTCGACCCTAGTGAAAGAGTGAGTGCCCACACACAACAAGCAGTAACTCAATCATAGATTGGAAGACTGTGAAGGATCAAACTCAAAGAAGAAGGAGATTCGGGCTCAGATCTTGATTATACTCTGCTACAGAAAGGATTCAAGGGTTAGAGATCTGAGTGGAAGGAGACATTAATTCCGCTGCATCAATGTAAGGTTTTCTTAACTTTATATGTGTTTAATTTATCGTTTTAGAAAGTTTATATTTAGGGTGTTAAACAACATACTTATGAGTAGATCTAAGATCCTGGTAAAATAAATTCCAACAAATGGCCTCAGAGCCATGGTAATTGATTTGCTTGCAAGAAATTTGGACTTTAAAACGATTATTTGTTATTTGGATGGTTTCATGTTGTATTGAGTGTTATATGATGATTGATTGATGTTTGTGAATTTTCGTGAAAAATAATTGAATTTTTGTTTCTAGAATTATTTTTATTGGATAGTATGGAAAAAATTAAGCAAGTTATTTTTTTACAGAACTCAATTTCGATTTAATTTGAATTAGTTATGATTTTTTGAAGTTTCGAAAAATATCGGAGTCGTGCATCTAGGCACGCGCGCAGACAACCTGGTTGTCTGAATTCTGGGCTCCGCGCGCGGACATGGCTGCTTGCAGCCTTCTGCGCCGCACAATCCCGCCCATGCAGCCTCCATTGTGCGCGCGGACAGTATGCTTGGCATACTGTCCGTACAGCTCACAAATTTTTCGTTTTTCTTCGTTTTTTCATGCTTTTTCATGGATTTAAGTTCCAATTTTTTGTGTAGTTTTGTATTTATATATTTACTATTCCCAATTCAATTCTAATTATCATAATTAATTTATTTAATATTTTTTAAATTTAATTAATGATATTAGTGTAATTTGAATTTGAAATTAGTAAATATCTATCTTTTTTGCTTAATTATCTATCTTATTTTTAAATTTGATTATATCTTATCTTATTTTTTAAATTTAAGGTCAGATATTAAACTTTTTAAATTATTTTTTTTTAAATATTTTGACCTTATTTAAATTTAAAATAAGATAACTATAATCATGTAATTTTAAATAGATGTAAGATATTTTGCTAACTTTTAAATTTTGTTATTTTATTTATTTAAATTAAGTTTAAAATCTGAAAAAGATATTTAATTTATCTTTTTTAATTTTTATTTATAAAATAACATTTAATTTTAAAAGTAGTTAGCAAATTTTTGAAATGATATTTAAGTTAGTTGAAACCTAATTTTTTCAAAATAGTAGGTTTATTTTTAAATAATTATTTTTTTAAATAATTTCGAAATTAAATAATTTTTTTATTTTCGATTTTTTTTTATTTATTTTATTTATTTCGAAAAATTAAATATTTATTTTATTTATTTATTTAATTATTTTCGAAATTTATTTATTTAAAATTAAATAAATCCTGCTTCCAACTATCCAGCTAACCTTGTTGCAGGAGTATATGGTTTTAGCTTGTTTGTAAGTTTTCAAAACCTATTATTACTTGATTGCAAATAGCCATGGTTACTTTTTTACCAGATCTATTAATCTGATGGCTCCCTTGGTCAAGTTAATAATTTGTAACAGGTAAAATTTTACAATCTTCTTTCATCTGTGTATGACCTAGCAACATGATAGGATCCATCCAAGTGTGTACCTGTGTGAGCCTATGTGTTTATTTTATTATATAGATGCATATAAGTTGTTGCTAAATAAAATGTCACACCATGATAGATTTTATTTAGGTCCATTTATTTTTTGGACATATTCAATTAATAACAGTTATTTATTTTAAGGTTAAATTCCTCTCTTTTGGGCCTTATGTGAGAGTTGGGAGCCATAGAAATGGGTACGACATACTGAACCCAGCACCCCCTCACATGAACTACCCCAATTGTGAAGGCCCATTTGCCTGATTTAAATAACTGTACTAGGTTAATTATATTAGTTTGACCTAATAAAATTGAATTAGCAACATAATTAACTTTTAAAATATATGTGAAAATTTATTTTCATTTTAATATTTTAAAGTTAATTTTAAGAAAAATACCTTTAGTTTTAGATATTATTTCTAGACAAAACTATTTGTATTTTTTTTGTATTTAATTAAATAAAGAATTTTAACTAACTAGATTCTTTCTGGAGCTTATTTAATTAAATATTCCTATTTAAGTTATAAATTAGTTGTATCAACTGATTTTTTTTATCTAACTTAAATTTGAATATTTTATTTAAATTTTAAATTAAGTTGAGGAATCCTAGGCATTAGTTATTAAAGATTCTTAAGATATTTTTTAAGTTAATATCTTTTCGAATAATAACTTAAAATGGAATATTTTAAATATTTTTTAAGTTAATATCTTTTCGAATATTAACTTAAAATGGAATATTTTCAAATTAAGAGGTTATAACTTAATTTTTGATATTTAGTTAAATCTAAATTTGAAATTATTTAAGTTCTAGATTTTTTCTATACAACTTAAATTAGATATTTTTTTCAAATTTTTGTTGAAAAGATACTTAGTCAAATAAGATATTTTCTAGATAGTTATTTCTAGACTACTTATTATTTTTATTATTTAAATAGGAAAATATTATACATTGTGAAATTAATTATTTATATAATTAATTTTGGTACAATTTTATTAAGTATATTTTTTCCTAGTATTAAACTAGAAATTAATAATTAAGCGTTCTCTACACTTAATTATTTATTTCTTGAATTTAATACATTTAATTAAATTGAAAAATTTAAATATCTAAGTTGATTTTCATCATGATACTTAAATATTTATTTTTCATGACACTTAATTAAATAAAAAAATTATTTTTAGGTTGAAATTTAATTTTTCAACTTAAATTTAAATAATTTTCAATATATATTTTTTATTATTTTATTAATCAATTTAGAAAAAATTGCATTTTAATTATGCAATATTTTTGAATTTATCTTGAAAAATAGATTGAGTTGTAAATTAATTAATTATTTTAATTAATTCTTGGGCCAACTTAAATCAATGATTTTTTCATCTATTGATTAATTTAAAATAAATGAATTAAAATATATTATTAGAAATTGGATTAACTAGTCAAAAGAAAATCTAGATAGGTGATATTTTTGCTCGAAGTATTTCTTTTCTAAGTTTTATTATTTTCAAAATTTGTATAGTTTCTATACTTTATTTTTCGAATACAATAAATATATTCTCAAGGAAATTTTTAAGTTGCTAATTAATTTAAATTAATACAACTTAAATTAATTTCCTTAATATTTATATTTAAGATTATTACTAAGATGGAAATAATTAATTTTATTTCAAATCACCATCTAAGTATAATTTTATAAATATTATATTAAATTCTTATTCGAATTTAATGAGTATATTTATTAGAATAATAAAGAAAATACATTTTAAAGAATGAGCTTTATTATTATTAAGATATTCGATCTCCGTTGTTGGTTTTACATCGCGTTTGTTTTAGTGAGTAATCCTCCCTAATGGAGGAACGTTCATTAGCAATTTCGCACCGTTTAATCTCAAAAGATAAGTAGTTTTTAAGTGTTTTATATGGTATAGATCACCCTAATGGTGGCGACCATATTTGACTTGCAAATTGCGAAACAATGGTAGTAGCTCATAAGATAGAATAGCCTTGACTCTCGCCTAAACGGGACAACGCTGGATTCCAATCTTGATCGAATAAAAGGTTGCTAGAATGTTTAACATTTTAGATGAGCTGACAACTCTATTCAATAGATGGTAGCTTTAACTCTCGCCTAAACGGGACACTGATATCAGTTTATTGAAAAACCTTGGAAATTATTTAGGATTGAATTTTTTTAAGTATTTTCTCATATCATTCCTACTTGCTATGTGCTTATAATTTCTGAATTGATTTTGTGTTAAACCATTATTGATTGATTTCTATTATTTTGTAGTATCCTGTATTATCAAAATGAATCCCATGTTATCATTGTTGACTGAAATTAAGCTGAATGGATCTAACTTTCCTAAGTGGAATGAGAACATTAATATTGCTCTCATAGGAGAAAGTGCCTTGTTTGTTTTAACTGAGTCGTCACCTGAAGTGCCTGGGGACAATGTATCCAAAGTTGTGAAAGAAAAGTATGAGCGTTGGCAGAAAGCAAATGACAAAGCTCTATACTTTATGCTTTCCAGCATGGTTGACACCCTCAAAACTCGGTTTTCTAAAACCGAGAAGGCTGCTGAAGTTATGACGAAGTTAAATGAGCTATTCGGTAAGGCATCACTTCAGTCACGCTTTGACGCGACTAAGAAGTACATTAATGCACGGATGGAACCTCATCAAAACGTGCGTGACCATGTTCTCCTCATGGTGAGTTATTTCCAAGAAGCCTAGGATCATGGTGCTGAAATGGACAGTGCTACTCAAGTAAGCCTTATCTTGAATAGCCTGACTCCAGCATTTCTACCATACACATCAAATTATGTCATGAATAAGAAGGAAATTGACTTTCATGAGTTAGTCAATGACCTTCAAACTTATGAAAATTTGATTGGAGGATCCAAAAAGAAAGGGAGTAAACCTCATAATCCTGGGAATGGTAATGGGACGATAAAACCTGAAGCAAATGTTGTCTCTGCTTCAAAACCCAAATCGAAGAAGTGGAAGAACACCAAGAAGCGAACAAAAGCCATGAAGCATAAAAAGGCTGCTCCTTCTGGTGATGCTACACTTAAGGGAAAGTGTTTCTATTGCAATGAGAAAGGTCATTGGAAACTCCAATGTCCTAAACTTCTTGCAAAGAAACAAGGTATTTCTATTCATAAACTTTAAGAGTTTTAGTGAATTATTATCCACTTGGATTTATGATTCTGGACTAACTTTGTTTATTTGTTTTCTTCTTCTTATAGGCCAAGCTACTTGAACTCAGATGAGTTGGATCAGAAAGCTGGACCAAGGGTGACATCGTCCAATATGAAGATGAAGCTCTTCAATTTATTTTTGAATTAATTGTTTTAGTTTAAAGACAATTTGGATTTTAAATTTTAGTTAGGGATATTTATCCCTGTTTTTCTCATATTGTTGCAATACATTTTTTTTATTATTATTATTAATAAAGTTTTTATTTTCGAAATTCAACCATTGCAATTTATGAGATCGAGCTTCATTTAATTTATCTTCATCAATTATTACCACATTATATTTATATGTTTGTATGTGTAAGTGTTTTTATTATTGATGCAAATTCTATATATTTACAACTCTTCATAGAGTTATATTAAATAAACACTAGAAATTATTTCTATGTTTATTAATAATTGTTCATTCTAATACAATTATTAAGAATTTGTTTAATAAAAGGATCTTTTGATCTGATAGGGGTGGAGAAAAGTTAAGAAAACTATGCAGTTCAACGATCTTTTATATCTAATGAACTCTGGATAGTATTCAACTTCACATAATCTCTATATACTTAGGGGTGGAGTTTATTCACAGTACCCTATATGTATATACTTAGGGGTGGAGTATATTCCACAATTCACTATGTAACACATATTTTCTTTAAACATGGAAGTAATATAATAAGTTAGCTATTATCCATATAAATTCTTAATCTTGATTGTATGTTCCATTTCGATTTTACTGTTGTAAGTAAAAGTTTGATACCTATGAAAGTTCTTTGATAAAGTTTCACACTACCTTAATTGAGTGGGAGATTTTAAAATTCTATTCCCATCTTCATCAGGTTGATACTTGTGATAGGTACTTAAGAACACTACTGAAAAGCAAATCTAACCATATACATGGATAGGTATAACTTATCAGAATTATGAGAATAAGATAGAGAACTCTAGTTCTGTCTATTCGAATGACTTGAACCTAGAATTCTTAATCCTCATGAAATTTTATGGTATCTTAATTTTGATTACTTTATCTCTGGCATGTATTTTTCACTTCAAATACTAGTTTGCTATGTTGATGACTTACTATTGACTTAAAGTTTCAGACTAATACAAAAGTCACAACTAGGTAACTCTCCAAACAATCAGAGGTTAAAAATATTATTTAACCAGACATCTGCTATTGAGTGGGAGCTATCTGAGATGTAATCAAATAGGGAACATTAGAAGATATTCAAGAAAGATTTATGAAAGTGATCTGTATGTTAGATATTAAGGAGCTGTGTATCAGATGTCCTTGTATCTCACCAACTCATTTCGAGATCTTTGAGATGGTGCTTACTTTGGGGGTGGAGGAATTATTCTATAATAATTCAAGCTCTACCAGAGAAGAGTTATAACTTTGTAGATTCGAGATTACAAGAAAGTTATATTGCTGAAGAAAAGTCTACACTGTATTATCTCAATTCCATATTTTAAAATATGAGAGATATGTCTTCTGTTAATTCAGATGTACTTTTAAAACAGTAAAGATTTCAGTATCCCTTGATGAGTAAAGCATATAGTAAAGGATGTTTCATAAGAGTATTTATGAACTAGTTTCGAGAAGGTTGGGTGGATTCAAATATACTACACTTGATCTGAAGATCAAGACATCAGATTGACCTATTTGCACAGTTTGTTTTATGTTAGTGCAAGTGGGAGTTTGTTGGGTTTTATGCCCTAAATAAAACTCTTTACAATCTGATTAGTTATCAATATAAGGAATTTAAAGTGATTGGTGTTTGCATGAATTTTACATGCTAATGGTTTAATATGTTTATTACATTTACACACAAAATCAGTTAAATCCAGATCATATGTTTATTCAAAATTACAGTATCGTCAACACAGTGGAATGTGATTGTGATCATATGAATAAAAAGACTTGGTCCCTATTTCATCAGTGTTATTGGATTTACACTAATGTGATAATCAGCGATGATGTGTACTTACACTTGCAGTAAGTGTTATGTTCTTTCCAGGACATTAGTAAAGTATACTAGTTTCGAATGTATGGAGTATACATTGGACTGGACCGATATTGCAACTAAGTTAAGATATTACAAACTTACCGTTATATATATCTTTCCAAGTCAATATCAGTAGTTGATCTTAAGATTAAAAGAATCTAAATCCTGATATGCTTAGGCTCAACTCAGGAGTACTATTCATGTTCTTTGATTTATTAGTTAAGCCTACTTTTAGGTCAGGGTGATACGTATATTTTGGGAACATGATAGTATGATTGAGTGGGAGTGCTGAACATAAATATGGAATCTATAGCTTCTAATGGTGTATAGAAGTCAAGTAATGATTCCCTTCGAGCTTAGCAAATAGAAGTAAATGGATGAGCTCTTGTTTAACTGACTAATTATTAGATCACTAAACACCATTTACAGGTAGCTAAGTATTTTAAGGGGCAAAATACATTGAGGGGTGAGAACGGTAAAGAAATCCCATCTCGATGTAGATCATCTATATAGAGGATCTTTAAATCACAATAAGATTATAACAATGGTTAAATGAGATAGCATATTGATATCGTGGAACATATAATATGCTCTATATAAGTCTGAGAGTGCAATTCTAAGTTCTAAGAGTGGATTCAACGAAGAATTAATAAGTAGGAATTTACTTGGTAAATTTGGTTCACTTATTGGAAGCTAAGCATATAGATCCATGGTCCCCATTCTAGTTGAGAACATTCTGCTTGTAAGACTCATTAATTGATTCGTGATTGATCAATTATAATTCTAAAGTTAGACTATGTCTAATTTGTGAATTTTCACTAAGCAGGGGTGAAATTGTAAAAAAAAGAAATTCTAGGTTTGTTTATTTATTAATGGACTTTATATGTCTAGTTAATAATTAAATTAAATGACAATATTATTTAATAATCTATTTTAGTTATTAAATAATTAGTTTTGGCATTTAAAAGGTTAGAATTGGAAAATTGGCGTTTTTGAGAAAATAGAAATAAAATTTGTTAAAACTGCAAAATCAAGTGGGGCCCATTAACACACCATGGTCGGCCACTATTTGTGGAAATTCAAATTGATATTTTCATTATTTTAATGCCAAATAATTCTTAACCTAAACCTAGTAGTTGCCTATAAATAGAAAGTGATGGCTCAGTCAAATCACAAGTTTTCATAACATCTTCTGACAGAAATTTCTCTCTTCAAAAAAACTGAGCCTTCCCTACTTTCTATACCTGGCCGAAACCTCTTCTCTTTTCTCTCTTCATAAAATTTCGACCCTAGTGAAAGAGTGAGTGCCCACACACAACAAGCAGTAACTCAATCATAGATTGGAAGACTGTGAAGGATCAAACTCAAAGAAGAAGGACATTCAGGCTCAGATCTTGATTATACTCTGCTACAGAAAGGATACAAGGGTTAGAGATCTGAGTGGAAGGAGACATTAATTCCGCTGCATCAATGTAAGGTTTTCTTAACTTTATATGTGTTTAATTTATCATTTTAGAAAGTTCATATTTACGGTGTTAAACAACATACTTGTGAGTAGATCTAAGATCCTGGTAAAATAAATTCCAACAAAGGTGTCATCAATTGATGAACAGCTAGATGTTGCATATACAATATTTATCTTTCGAAATCTAACACTATTATGTTAGTCTAATGGTGAAAATCCATTAGGGATTTATCTTATTAGAAAAACAATCCAAGTTAGACCAACAATGAAGATTCGAAATTAAACTACAATTTAATAACAGAAAATAACATGGTTCAATATAAATTCATACACAATTCAGAAATTATTAAAGCATATAGCAAGTAGGAATGACAAGTGAAAATACTAAAACATACAATCCTAAATAATTTCCAAGGTTTTCAACAAACTGATATCAATGTCCCGTTTAGGCGAGAGTCAAAGCTACCATCCATTGAATAGAGTTGTCAGCTCATCTAAAATGATCAACATTCTAGCAACCTTTTATTCGATCAAGATTGGAATCCGCGTTGTCCCGTTTAGGCGAGAGTCAAGGTTATTTTATCTTATGAGCTTCCACCATTGTTTCATATTCTTGCAAGTCTTATACAGTCGCCACCATTAGGGTGATCAAAACTTTATAAAAAAATTACAAGATTACTTATCTTTCGAGATTAAACGGTGCTAACTTGCTAATGAACGTTCTTCCATTAGGGAGGATTACTCACTAAAACAATAGCTATGTAAAACCAACAATGGAGATCGAATATCCTTATAATAAAGCTCATTATTTAATGAAGGTCGTATTTTCTTCTAATATTTATTTTAATCAATTTATTTTAAATATATATTTGTTTAATTAAAATTTCCAATTTAGAATGAAAAATTCCAAATATAAATTTTAATTTAATATTTATAAATTATACTTAGATGGATATGAAAATAACGTGAATTATTTCCATCTTAGTAATAATTTTCATAAATATTTAGAAAATTATTCAATTTAAGTTGTTTCAAAATTAATTTAAATTAATTTACAACTCAAATTTAATTTTCTATAAATATATATTGCATTTCGAAAAATGAAGTGTATAAGAATACTACTTTCGAAAATGCTCTAAAATAAAATAAAAATAAACCCTGGAAAATTACTCTAATTTTATGTTGGCCCAAAATTAATAAAAATTAATTTTCAACAAAAAATATAATTTTCTTATTTAATTAAATATCTAAGAAAAATTTCAAATATTTAAGTATCATGATTAAAAATCAACTTAAATATTAATTTTCTATTTAATTAATACACTAGAAAAATACTTCAAGCAAAACAGATAATAACCATCTAGACTTTCATAAACTAATTAATTCAATTTCTAATTATAATATATTTTAGTTCATTTATTTTAATTAATCATTAAATGAAAAAATTATTGATTTAAGTTGGTCCAAAATTAAATAAATAATTTTCAACTTTAATCTATTTTTCAAATAAAATTCAAAATTTCTGCATCAAAGTGATGCAATTTCGAAATTTTGGGAAATGATTAATAAAATAAAATAAAATATATTTTGAAAATTATTCAGCTTTAAGTTATTCTGAAATAAGATTCCAAACTTAAAATAATTTCCAATTTTAATTAAATAACATGAAAATAACAATATTTAAGTATCACGATGAAACTCAACTTAGATATTGAAATTTTCAATTTAATTAAATGTATTAAATTCAAGAAATAAATAATTAAGTATAGAGGAAACTTAATTATTAATTATAGTTTAATACTAGGAAAATATACTAAACTTAGATTGTACCAAAATTAATTATGAAACAATTAATTTCAAAATCTATGATATTTTCCTAATTAATATTAGAAATAATAATTAGTACTAGAAATAACTATCTAGAATATATATCATTAACTAAGTGTTTTTCTAAAATTAACTTTAAAATATTAAAATGAAAAATAAATTTCATATATTTTAAAAGTTAATTATGTTGTTAATTCAATTTTAATTAGGTTAGACTAATATAATTAACCTAATATAATTATTTAAATAAGGAAAATGGGCCTTCACAATTGGGGTAGTTCATGTGAGGGGGAGCTGGGTTCAGTATGTCGTACCCACTTCTATTGGCCCCCAACTCTCACACAAGGCCCAAAAGAGAGGAATTTAACCTTAAAATAAACAATTGTTATTCATTGAATAAGCCCAAATCTAATTGGGCCTAAATAAATTTACTTATGTCAAAATTTATTTTAGCAACCTAGTCCATTTACTTAGTAAAAACTTAAATGGACTTCCTATATGCATCTAAGCCCAAAAGCAAACATATAGGCTCACACAGGTCAAATGATTTGGATGAGCCCTATCATGTTACTAGGTTTACACAGATGAAAGAAGTACAAAAAATTACCTGTTACAAATTATTTATACGATCTATCGTCAATTGGACTATGATTAAAATCAGATCATTGGATCTATCAACAAGTTAATCATAGCAAGTTAGATCAGATAAATAATAGGTTTGTTAAAAAGTTTTGAATAAACAATATAAATAAACAAACATTGTCCATGTAACAGATGTGAAATAAGATATTAATATAATTAAATTATTATTCTTAAACTAACCAAATAAAGGAAACTAATTTTAAAATATCTAGGTTTGTTTGAATCAAATTAAATTAAGTATCTAATAAGATCAATGATTTAAAATGAAAGAATCTTCAATATCACTTTCAGATCTTATAATTTAATAAAATAAACCAACTTTAAAATAGATTTGGTTAAATAATTATTATTTTAGGAATAAAATAATAAATGAATAATAATTACCATAATTATATGTCAAAATATCTAAATTAAGTTATATTCAAATTTTTACAAAATATCTAAGTTATTTAAATATTTAAGATATGATTTATAAATTTCCAATAAGGAAAAAAAAATGATATATATATAGAAAAATATTATTTTTAAACTTATAATTTATAAATAATTAAATATTTAATAAAATAACAAATTTTGAATTTAAAAATATTATGGTAAGTATATCTATAAAAATATCTATGTTAATTTCAAATTTATTAATTATTTAATTTGTCATATAAGATAATTTTAATATAATATTTTAAAGAAAAAGACAAAGTTATCTTTTAATTTAAAATATGTTAAATATCAAAATTTCTAATCTTATAATTAAATAATATATAAATATTAAAGAAGTTAACAAATTTTTAAATCTGACCATAATAGAAAATATTTAAAATTAAAAATATTCCAAATTGGAAAAATCTAAAATTGAAAATATCAGATTTTGGGAAACAATCCCATCAAAAATTGGATTTTTGGGGAAAAACCCCACCAAATTCGCAATTTGTAGGGGCTGTCAGGATAGGCTGCATGCAGCAGCCATGATTTCCAATCTTCTAAAATTCATATCTTTCTCAATTTTTATCGGAATCGAGTTCTGTAAAAAACAAAATTGCTTAATTTTTCACAAGGAATCCAAATAAAATATTTTAAAAAATATAAAAAATATTTTTCATGGAAAAATTTCGTACAACACATACATTCATCACATAAGTACATAAACGAACATGAAACCATCCAAATCAACACAAAATATTATAAACCATCGTTTTAATTCATATTACATGAAAGTAAATCATTACCATGGCTTTGGTGCTAGTTGTTGGAATTTATTTTACCAGGATCTAGATTTACTAACAAGTATGTTTGATTAACATCCTAATATGAATTCTAAAACAATGAAAATAAACACATATAAAGTTAGAAAACCTTACAGTGGGTGCAGCGGAATATTATGACTCCTTCCATTCAGATCTCTAGCCCTTGATTCCTTTCTGTAGCAGAGCATAATCAAGATCTGAATCTGGATCTTCTTTTCTCCTTCTTTGATGCAGATTTTCCATAGTCTTACATACTAAGATTGATGTACCACTTGATGTGTGTGGGCACTACTCATTCACTCAAGGGAATTTCGAAATTTTGAAGAGAAGAAAAGAGAGAGGAAAGTGGTGGCTTAGGAATTCACTCTGAAAAGAATGAGATGTAATTGTGTGTTGTATCCTGAAGCCATTACTTTCTATTTATAGAATGCCCTCTGGGTTTAGGTTAGAATTGTGTGGCATTAAAATAATGGAAAAATAAATTGGTAAAAGCCTATGCATAGTGGGCGGCCCATATAAGGAAATTGGGCCTCACTTTGCAATTTTCCCATTTTGTTATTTCTCATTCCCATTTTCTCAAAAATGCCAATTTTCCAATTTAACCATTTAAATGCCAATTCTAATTATTTAATAACTTAAAAATAATTATTAAATAATATTGTCATTTAATATATTTATTAATTTAGACATATAAAGTATCTTAATTAATAAATAAACCTAGAATCTCTTTTCTTTACAATTTCGCCCTTGCTTAGTGAAAATTCATAAAGTAGACATAGTCTAACTTTTAAAATTATAATTGATTAATTAAAATCAATTAACTGAGTCTTACAAGCAGTATGGTCTCAACTAGTATGGGGACCATGGGTCTATATAACCGAGCTTCCAATAAGTCGAACCGAATTTACCAAGTAAATTCCCTAACTTATTAATTCCTCATTGAATCCACACTTAGAACTTGGAATTGCACTCTCAGTCATATAGAATGCTCTATATGTTCCATGATATAGACACATCATTAGTTATCCATTGTTATAATCCTAATGTGATCAATGATCCTCTATATAGATGATTTACACTGTAAAGGGATTAAATTACCGTAACACCCTACAATGTATTTTATCCTTAAAACACTTAACCCTGTATAAATGATATTTTAGCTAAGTGAAATGAGATCTCCACCATTTATTTTCGTTTGGTTAAGCTCGAAGGAAATCATCCTTTACTTTCTATTCGCCAGATAGAAGCTATAGATTCCATATTTATGTTAGCGCTCCCACTCAATTGCACTACCGTGTTCCCAAAATGTACGTATCACCCTGACCCAAAAGTAGGCTTAACTAACAAATCAAAGAAGACGAATAACACTCTTGAGATTGAACCTAACCATATCAGGATTAAGATCATTTGATCTAGGATCAACAGGTGATATTGAATTGAATAGATATTACGGTAAGTTTTAATATATCTAATCAAAGTTCAATATCGGTCCCTTCCGATGTATACTCCATACATCCGATACTGGTAAACTTTGCCAATGTCCTGGAAAGGACATAACACTTTTCCTAGGTGTAAGAATACCTATCGATGATTATACCATGTCAGTCTAAATCCAGTGTTCTGACAAATCAGGGAATAAACTTTTGAACATATAATTAAGATTATATTCCACTGTGCTGACAACACTATAATCTTTAACAAACTCATATGTTCTGGACTTAAAAAGAATTCATACATTATATACATATAATCATGAAATAAATCATGTGAACCATGCAACATAAAATGTTCTTTCTGATCTTTATTAATAAGTAAATCTGATTATATTGGAAATGAGTTTTATTTAGGGCACAAAACCCAACAAGGAACTCATGGGGTCTTTAAGAACTTTTGAGTTGAATCAACAGATCAAGAAAAAGAGTAAGCAAAGTCTCTCGAATGAGAAAATCAAAGGTATTGCTTTCAATGATTCTGAAAATATTGTTTCTGATGATGAAAATGATGATGAAATGGCCTTGTTAGCAAAAAATTTCCAAAGATACATGAAATCTGTTGGAAATAAAATGAACTTTTCAAAGAACTCAAATGATAACATTTCAGGTAACAATCCCTCTAAACCTTTTCCATCTAACAAAGGTATTCGTTGCAGAGAGTGTGAAGGGTATGGTCATATTCAATCTGAATGTGCCAATACCTTAAAGAAAAATAAAAAGGGATTGAATGTTACCTGGAGTGATGATTCTGAAAGTAGTGAAGATGAAAAAGAAAAAGTTGCTCTAACAAGTGTTTTGTCAAGAAATTTGCAGGAAAAAGGAAAATTCATGTGGATGAATAATACCTCGATCGATGACAACAAAGAAGAAGCTGGATCCAAATCAGATGAGTCAGAAATTGATGAGAACTCTATGGCTGAATCTTACAAGGTAATGTTTGGTAAGTGGTTGGAAATATGTGCTGAAAATCGTTCCCTGGTTAAAGATAATAAAGACTTGTGTAACAACATTAATGATCTGGATGAAAAAAATTAAATGTGCGAATCTGACCTGTCTTTAAAAGAGTCTGAAATTATTTCTTTGACTAAGGAACCTGAAAACATTAAAAAGAATGTCAAAATGTTAAATCCAGGTTCCAACATTTTTGAAAAGATTCAAAAATCTGGCCAAACTAATCATACTGGTCTAGGTTATGGTTCTACTCAATCTGATTTCAATACCACTTTTGTTAAATCTGATATTTTTGTTTCTGGAAGAACTGTTTCTACCTCGCAGGATTCTGTCACTTCAGCGAAACACTCTGCTATTACAGAAAAGAAGCAGCACGGTAAGTTTGACAATTTCAAAGGGAATGGAAGACGTTTCATCCCTATTTGCCATTTTTGTGGGAGAAAAGGTCACATTCGACCTAAATGCATCACTATGCAAAACATGTTTAAATCTAATTACCTTGGAAATAAACATGTTTTACAAAAACAAAAATGGGTTGTCAAAAATAAATGCTTGGTAGGTTCTTATTGTTTTAAAACTATTACTTCTAACATGTGGTATTTTGATAGTGGTTGTTCTAGACACATGACAAGTGAAAAAGAATTTCTTGAGAACATTAGACCAATGCAGTGTGAAGAAGTTACTTTTGGTAACAGTCTTGTTGGAAAAGTCATAGGGATAGGAACTCTCAATTTCGAAGGGCTTCCTAGACTGAAGAATGTCATGTTGGTTGATGGACTAAAAGCTAATCTTCTTAGCATTAGTCAAATTTGTGATCAGAATTATACTGTGAGCTTTGATAGTAATCATTGTTATGTGTATAATATTCTTGATGAAATTGTCTTGCAAGGGTTCAGATCTAATGATAACTGTTACACCATCACTACCTATGCTACTTGTCACTCTGTTATTGATAACACCACCGATTTATGGCATCTGAGGAGATTGTCTAATGCAGGAATTGTTCGAGGATTACCTAAATTAGGTAAGGAGTCTTTGGGAAAATGTGGACCATGTCAGCTTGGTAAGCAACTGAAAATTTCTCATAAGAGTGTTTCTGATGTGAATACTGTTGGAAGTTATTTTACCAGGAACTTAGATCTACTCACAAGTATGTTGATTTAACAACCTAAATATGAACTTCTAAAACGATGGAAAATTAAACACATGAAAGTATCAGAAATCTTACATTGGGTGCAGCGGAATATATGTCTCCTCCCACTCAGATCTCTAACCCTTGATTCCTTTCTGTCGCAGAGTATAATCAAGATCTGAGCCCGATAGTCCTTCTTTGTTGTTTCTGAATTCTACACAGCCTTCCTCACTATGATTGAGGTATTACTTGATGTGTGTGGGCACTACTCTATCACTCATAGATTTCGAAACAGAGAAGGTAGAGAGAGAGAGGGTGGCGGCTCAGAGAGAGTTTTTGTGTGAGAAAATTCTGTCAGAATGTTCTGTGTATACAAAAACTGAAGTCTTTACCTTCTATTTATAGAAGACCACCTAGGGCTATGGTTGAATTAATTGACATTTAAAAATTGAAAAATCAATGTGAAAAGGGAAGCAAGGTGGCCGGCCTAGGCATTGTGGAAACAAGGCTTGCCACTTTTCCAACTTTCCTTTTCCTACATTGCTAGTTTCCTGTTTTGTCAAAACTGCCAATTCTTTTGTTCAACCACATAAATGTCAAATATAATTATTTAATAATTAAAATTAATTATCAAATAATATATTTTCATTTATTTTTTAATAATAAAACTAATTAAAGTTTCCTAATTAATAAATATGCCCTTCAAAATCTCTATTTACTGTTTTGCCCTTAATAAGTGATAAATTCTCAAATAGACATAGTCTAACTTGAGAATTATAATTGATTAATTAAAATCAATTAAATGAGTCTTACAAGTAATATTGTCTCAACTAGTGGGGGGGCCATGGGTCTATATATCCGAGCTTCCAATAAGCAGATCAAGAATTTACTACTTAAATTCACTGACTTATTAATTCTTCGTTGAATCCACGCATAGAACTTAGAATTGCACTCTCAGTATATAGAATGCTCTATATGTTCCACCATATAGACACATCATTAGTTATCCATTGTTATAATCCTAATTTGATCAATGATCCTCTATATGGATGATTTACATTGTAAAGGGACTAAATTACCGTAACACCCTACAATGTATTTTATCCTTAAAACACTTAACCCTGTATAAATAATATTTCAGCTAAGTGAAATGAGTACTCCACCATTTATCTCGTTTGGTTAAGCTCGAAGGAAATCATCCTTTGCTTACTATTCGCCAGATAGAAGCTATAGATTCTATATTTATGTTAGCGCTCCCACTCAATTGCACTACCGTGTTCCCAAAATGTACGTATCACCCTGACCCAAAAGTAGGCTTAACTAACAAATCAAAGAACACGAATAACACTCTTGAGATTGAGCCTAACCATATCAGGATTTAGATCATGTGATCTAGGATCAACTTAGTGATATTGAATTGAATAGATATTACGGTAAGTTTTATAAATCTATTTCAAAGTTCAATATCAGTCCATTCCAATGCATACTCCATGCATCCAACCTGAGCTTTACTTTAACCAATGTTCTGGAAAGAACATAGCATTTCTCCAAATGCAAGTAAACTCTGTTGTAGATTGTCATATCAGTAAAACCCAGTGTTCTGATAAATCTAGGAATCTTTTATTCACATAGTCATGTTTACTTTCCACTGTGTTGACAACACAATAAACATGATCAAGTATGTGAAAGGGGTTTGGATGAATTTATAAATCAAATATACAAACAATTGATAAAGTGAACCAAAACATACACAAATGAATGAAAAAAAATACTTCTGTTACTTTATTGATATTGAATAATCTGGATTACATTGAAATAGAGTTTTATTTAAGGCATAAAACCCAACAAATACTTCCAGAGTTCTCGAACTCCTACATATGGACTTAATGGATCCAATTCAGGTAGAAAGCTTGAATGGTAAAAGATATATTTTTGTTTATGTTGATGATTTTTCTCGATTTTCATGGGTGGATTTTTTAGAGAAAAATCTGATACTTTTGAAGCTTTCCAATCCTTGTGTTTGAAATTAAGAGTTGAAAAAGATTGTAACATTGGTAAAATTGTTAGGATTAGGAGTGATCATGGAAAAGATTTTGAAAATACTGTGTACGGTATATCTTATTGTATCTTTCATAATTTTTCTGCTTCTAAAACTCCAAAACAAAATGGAGTGGTTGAGGATTCCCACCTTCTTGATCATGTTTTAGACGAGGCTTTGTATGGCTTGAAACAAGCACCCTGGGCATGGTATGAGCGTCTATCTGAGTGTTTACACTCTCATGATTATAGAGGAAGTGTTCTTAAAACACAGTTCATCACACACATTCAATTTGATATTATTTTTTCATATGTTGATGTTCTTGTTTTTGGATCTACTTCTAACTCTGAAGTGCAGGTTTTTGTTTCCCAAATGCAAAAGGAGTTTGAAATGAGCATGGTAGGTGAACTCACATATTTTCTCGGTCTTCAAGTGAAGCAATCAGATGAGGGAACATTTGTCACTCAAAGTAAGTATGCAAATAACTTGGTGAAAAAGTTTTGTCTTGAGAAAGCCAAACATATCAACACTCCCATGAGCACAACTTTGAAATTAAGCAAAGATGAACAAGGAGTAAAGGTAGATCAAACTTTGTATCAAAGTATGATAGGTAGTTTGCTTTATCTCACTGCTAGTCGTCCTGACATTTGGTATAGTGTTGGTGTTTGTGCACGATATCAGGAAAATCCCATGGAATCTCATCTTTTTGGTGTGAAAAGAATTATTCGCTATGTAAATAACACTACTGATTTTGGGATTTGGTTTTCTAAAGACACTAACTCTAACCTTGTTTGCTTTAGTGATGCTGATTGGGCAGGTAATGCAGATGATAAAAAAAGTACTAGTGGTGGATGTTTCTATCTTGGAAACAATCTGGTTTCATGGCATAGCAAGAAGCAAAACTCAATCTCTCTGTCCACAGCTGAGGCTGAGTATATTGCTGTGGGTAGTTGTTGTACCCAATTGTTATGGATGAAACAAATGATGGCAGATTATGGGTTTGGTTTGAAAACTTTAACCATCTTTTGTGATAACACTAGTGCTATAAAAATTTCTAAGAATCCTGTTCAACACTCTCGCACAAAGCACATAGACATTCGTCATCACTTTATTAGAGAGCTTGTGGAAAATAAAATTCTTGTCTTAGAATATGTTGAAACTAGCAAACAAATTGGAGATATTTTTACTAAAGCTCTTGACTCGGTCTGTTTTATTTCTCTAAGGAAATCCTTAGGGGTTTGTACTGTTTAATGCTTTTGTTCTTCTTAATCCTTGATATTTGAGTTGTCTTAGGTTCATAATGTCTTGTCCTTGTTCTAGAAGAAAATCTCAACCTTATAAGAATTCAGTCATTATTTTATTTCTAATGTTGTAATGTTATGGTGTCATACAGGTTTGTTAGGAAAATTGTTCACTCCTCACAGGAATATTCGGGTTCATCAAACAGTGTTATGGAAGCTACCATTTTCGAATAATGATGTTTAAAAACTGTGTGTTCAAGCTCCATTGGATGAATAGAGCTACCTATCTCAATGTGTGAAAGCCATCTCTGAGTAAGTTAGAACTATGTAATTGGGAGTTATGTAGAAGATACTGTTGGGAATTATTTTACCAGGATCTTAGATCTACTCACAAGTATGTTTATTAACATCCTAAATATGAACTTTCTAAAACGATAAAATAAACACATATAAAGTTAAGAAAACCTTACATTGATGCAGCGGAATTAATGTCTCCTTCCACTCAGATCTCTAACCCTTGATTCCTTTCTGTAGCAGAGTATAATCAAGATCTGAGCCCGAATCTCCTTCTTCTTCAAGCTTTGATCCTTCACAGTCTTCCAATCTATGATTGAGTTACTGCTTGCTGTGTGTGGGCACTTACTCTTTCACTAGGGTCATGAAAAAGATGAAGGGAAAAGAGAGAGAGAGATTTCGGCCAAGGTAGAGAGTGAGGAAGGCTCAGTTTTCTGAAGAGAGAAATTTCTGTCAGAAAGGCTTGTTGAAAACTTGTGATTTGACTGAGCCATCACTTTCTATTTATAGGCAACTACTAGGTCTAGGTTTAGAATTATTTGGCATTAAAATAATGAAAATAATAATTTGAAAAATCAACATTAAGTGGCCGGCCATATGGTGTTATTGGGCCTTACTTAATTTTGCAATTTTATCAAATTTTATCTCTATTTTCTCAAAAATGCCAATTTTCCAATTCTAACCTTTTAAATGCCAAAACTAATTATTTAATAACTAAAATAGATTATTAAATAATATTGTCATTTAATTTAATTATTAATTAGACATATAAAGTCCATTAATAAATAAATAAACCTAGAAAACTCTTTTCCTTACAATTTCACCCCTAATTAGTGAAAATTCATAAAATCAGACATAGTCTAACTTTAGAATTATAATTGATCAATCACGAATCAATTAATGAGTCTTACAAGCAGAATGTTCTCAACTAGAATGGGGACCATGGATCTATATGCTGAGCTTCCAATAAGTGAACCAAATTTACCAAGTAAATTCCTACTTATTAATTCTTCGTTGAATCCACTCTTAGAACTTAGAATTGCACTCTCAGGCTTATATAGAGCATATTGTATGTTTCACGATACCAATATACTATCTCATTTAACCATTGTTATAATCTTATTGTGATTTAAAGATCCTCTATATAGATGATTTACATCGAGATGGGATTTCTTTACCGTTCTCACCCCTCAATGTATTTTGCCCCTTAAAACACTTAGCTACCTGTAAATGGTGTTTAATGATCTAATAATTAGTCAGTTAAACAAGAGCTCATCCATTTACTTCTATTTGCTAAGCTCGAAGGGAATCATCACTTGACTTCTATACACCAGTAGAAGCTATAGATTCCATATCTATGTTCAGCACTCCCACTCAATCATAATATCATGTTCTCGAAATATACGTATCACCCTGACCCGAAAGTAGGCTTAACTAATAAATCTAAGAACATGAATAGCACTCCTGAGTTGAGCCTAAGCATATCAGGATTTAGATTCTTTTTAATCTTAAGATCAACTACTGATATTGACTTGGAAAGATATGTATAACGGTAAGTTTGTAATATCTTAACTTAGTTGCAATATCGGTCCAGTCCAATGTATACTCCATACATTCGAAACTAGTATACTTTACTAATGTCCTGGAAAGAACATAACACTTACTCCAAGTGTAAGTACACATCATCGCTGATTATCACATTAGTGTAAATCCAATAACAACGATGAAACGGGACCAAAACTTTTGATTCATATGATCACAATCACATTCCTTGTGTTGACGATACCGTAATTGTGAATAAACATATGATCTGGATTTAACTGATTTTGTGTGTATGAATGTAATAAACATATTAAACATGTTAAACCACTAGCATGTAAAATTCATGCAAACATCAATCACTTCAAATTTCTTATATTGATAACTAATCAGATTGTAAAGAGTTTTATTTAGGGCATAAAACCCAACAAACTCCCACTTGCACTAATATAAAACAAACTGCGCAAATAGGTCAATCTGATGTCTCGATCTTCAGATCAAGTGTAGTATATTTGAATCCACCCAAACTTTTGGAAACTAGTTCATAAATACTCTTATGAAACATCCTTTACTATATGCTTTACTTATCAAGGGATACTGAAATCTTTACTGTTTTAAAAGTACATCTGAATTAACAGAAGACATATCTCTCATATTTTAAAATATGTAATTGAGATAATACAGTGTAGACTTTTCTTTAGTGATATAACTTTCTGGTATTTTCGAATAGACCAAGTTATAGTTCTTCTCTGGTAGAGCTTGAATTATTATACAATAATTCCTCCACCCCCAAAGTAAGCACCATCTTATAGAATTTCGAAATTAGATGGTGTGATACAAAGACAACTGATACACAGTTCCTTAATATCTGACATATAGATCACTTTCATAAATCCTTCTTGAATATCTTCTAATGTTCCCTATTTGATTACATCTCAGATAGCTCCCACTCAATAGCAGATGTCTGGTTAAATAATACTCTGAACCTCTGATTGTTTGGAGAGTTACCTAGTTGCGACTTTTGTATTAGTCTGAAACTTTAAGTCAAGACTAAGTCATCAACATAGCAGTATTTGAAGTGAAAAATACATGCCAGAGATTGAAGTAATCAAAATTAAGATACCATCAAATTTTATGAGGATTAAGAATTCTTGGTTCAAGTCATTCGAATGGACTGAACTAGAGTTCTTTATATTATTCTCATAATTCTGATAAGCTATACCTATCCATGTGAATGGTTAGATTTGCTTTTCAGTAGTGTTCTTAAGTACCTATCACAATTATCAACCTAATGAAGATGGGTATAGAACTTTAAAATTCTCCCACTCAATTAAGGTAGTGTGAAACTTTAACAAAGAACTTTCAAAGGTATCAAACTTTTACTTACAACAGTAAAATCGAAATGGAACATACAATCAAGATCAAGAATTTATATTGACAATAGCTGACTCATTATATTACTTCCATGTTTAAACAAGATATGTGTTTCATAGGGAATTGTGGAATAGACTCCACCCCTAAGAATATACATATAGGGTACTATGGATAACCTCCACCCCTAAGTATATAGAGATTATGATCCACCCCTAAAGGTTGTAAAGATCATGATTCTCTTAGTGTGATAGAGTTTATGTGGAGTTGAATACTATCCAGAGTTCATTAGATATAAAATATCGTTGAACTGCATAGTTTTCTTAACTTTTCTCCACCCCTATCAGATCATAAGATCCTTTTATTAAACAAATTCTTAATAATTGTATGAGAATTAACAATTATTGATAAACATAGAAATAATATCTAGTGTTTATATAATATAACTCTATGAAGAGTTGTAAATATTATAGAATTTGCATCAATAATAAAAACACTTACACATACAAACATACAAATATAATGTGGTAATAATTGATGAAGATTAAATGAAGCTCAATCTCATAAATTGCAATAGGGAATTTCGAAAAAATAAAACTTTATTAATAAAAAAAATATTGCAACAATATGAGAGAAACAGGGATAAATATCCCTAACTAAAATTTGAAATCCAAATTGTCTTTAAACTAAAACAATTAATTCAAAAATAAATTGAAGAGCTTCATCTTCATCTGGACGATTTCACCCTTGGTCCAGCTTTCTGATCGAACTCATCTGAGTTCAAGTAGCTTGACCTATAAGAAGAAGAAAACAAATAAGCAAAGTTTAGTCCAGAATCATAAATCCAATTGGATAACAATTCACTAAACTCTTAAAGTTTATTAATGGAAATTCCTTGTTTCTTTGCAAGAAGTTTAGGACACTGGGGTTTCCAATGACCTTTTTCATTGCAGTGGAAACACTTTCCTTTAAGTGTAGCATCACCAGAAGGAGCAGCCTTTTTCATAGCTTTTGTTCGCTTCTTGGTGTTCTTCCACTTCTTCTTCGATTTGGGCTTTGAAGCAGAGGCAACATTTGCTTCAGGTTTTATCGTCCCATTACTATTACCAGGATTATGAGGTTTACTCCCTTTCTTCTTGGGTCCTCCAATCAAATTTTCATAAGTTTAAAGATCATTGACTTATTCATGAAAGTCAATTTCCTTCTTATTCATGACATAATTTGATGTGTATGGTAGAAATGCTGGAGTCAGGCTATTCAAGATAAGACTAACTTGAGTAGCACTGTCCATTTCAGCACCATGATCCTGGGCTTCTTGGAAATAACTGGACATGAGGAGGACATGATCACGCACGTTTTGATGAGGTTCCATCCGTGCATTGATGTACTTCTTAGTCGCGTCAAAGCGTGACTGAAGTGATGCCTTACCAAATAGCTCATTTAACTTCGTCATAACTTCAGCAGCCTTCTCAGTTTTAGAAAACCGAGTTTTGAGGGTGTCAACCATGCTAGAAAGCATAAAGTATAGAGCTTTGTCATTTGCTTTCTGCCAACGCTCATACTTTTCTTTCACAGCTTTGGATGCATTATCCCCAGGCACTTCAGGTGACGGCTCAGTTAAAACAAACAAGGCACTTTCTCCTATGAGAGCAATATTAATGTTCTCATTCCATTTATTAAAGTTAGATCCATTCAGCTTATTTTCAGTCAACAGTGATAACATGGGATTCATTTTGACAAAACAGGATACTACAAAATAATAGAAATCAACAAATAGAAATTAATAATGGTTTAATACACAAAATCAATTCAGAAATTATAAGCACATAGCAAGTAGGAATGATATGAGAAAATACTTAAAAAAAAATTCAATCTTAAATAATTTCCAAGGTTTTCAACAAACTGATATCAGTGTCCCGTTTAGGCGAGAGTCAAAGCTACCATCCATTGAATAGAGTTGTCAGCTCATCTAAAATGTTAAACATTCTAGCAACCTTTTATTCGATCAAGATCAGAATCCAGCGTTGTCCCGTTTAGGCGAGAGTCAAGGTTATTCTATCTCATGAGCTTCTACCATTGTTTCGCAGTTTGCAAGTCAAATATGGTCGCCACCATTAGGGTGATCTATACCATATAAAACACTTACAAACCACTTATCATGCGAGATTAAACGGTGCGAAATTGCTAATAAACGTTCCTCCATTAGGGAGGATTACTCACTAAAACAAACGCGGTGTAAAACCCACAATGGAGATCGAATATCTTAATAATAATAAAGCTCATTGTTTAAAATGTATTTTCTTTATTATTCTAATAAATAAATCTCATTAAATTCTATTTAAGAATTAAAATTCAAAATAAGAATTTAATATAATATTTATAAAATTATACTTAGATGGTGATTGAAATAAAATTAATTATTTCCATCTTAGTAATAATCTTAAATATAAATATTAAGGAAATTAATTTAAGTTGAATTAAATAAATAATTAGCAACTTAAAAATTTCCTTTGAGAATATATCTATTGGGTTCGAAAATTTAAAGTATATAAAAATACAATTTTCGAAAAATAATAAAAATAGAAAAGAAATACTTCAAGCAAAAATATCACCTATCTAGATTTTCTTTTGATTAGTTAATTCAATTTCTAATAATATATATATATATATTTTAAATTCATTTATTTTAAATTAATCAATTAGATGAAAAAATCATTGATTGTAGTTGGTCCAAGAATTAATTAAAATAAATAATTAATTTACAACTCAATCTATTTTTCAAAAAAAATTCGAAAATATTGCATAATTAAAATGCAAATTTCGAAATTGATTAATAAAATAAAGAAAAATATATATATTGAAAATTATTTAAATTTAAGTTGAAAAATTAAATTTCAACTTAAAAAAAAAACAATTTTCTATTTAATTAAGTGTCATGAAAAATCAATAAATATTTAAGTATCATGATGAAAATCAACTTAGATATTTAGATTTTTCAACTTAATTAAATGTATTAAATTCAAGAAATAATAATTAAGTGTAGAGAAGGCTTAATTATTAATTTCTATTTAATACTAGGAAAAATATACTTAATAAAATTGTACCAAAATTAATTATTTAAATAATTAATTTCACAAAGTATGATTTTCTTATTTAAATATTAGAAATAATAAGTAGTCTAGAAATTACTATCTAGAAAATATCTTATTTGACTAAGTATCTTTTCAAAATTTGAAAAATATCTAATTTAAGTTATATAGAAAAAATCTAAAACTTAAATAATTTCAAATCTAGATTTAATTAAATATCACAAATTAAGTTGTAACCACTTAATTTGAAGATATCTTTTAAAGTTAATATTTGAAAAGATATTAACCAAAAAATATCTAAGATATTCCATTTCAAGTTAATATTTGAAAAGATATTAACTTAAAAAATATCTTAAGAATCTTTAATAACTAATGCCTAAGATTCCTCAACTTGATTTAAAATTTAAATCAAATATTCAAATTTAAGTTAGTTAAGAAAAATCAGTTGATACAACTAATTTATAACTTAAATAGAAATATTTAATTAAATAAGCTCCAGAAAGAATCTTAGTTAGTTAAAATTCTATATTTAATTAAATACAAGAAAAATACAAATAGTTTGTCTAGAAATAATATCTAAAACTAAAAGTGTTTTTCTTAAAATTAACTTTAAAATATTAAAATGAAAATAAATTTTATATATTTTAAAAGTTAATTATGTTGCTAATTCAATTTTTTATTAGGTCAAACTAATATAATTAACCTAGTACAGTTATTTAAATCAGGCAAATGGGCCTTCACAATTGGGGTAGTTCATGTGAGGGGGTGCTGGGTTCAGTATGTCGTACCCACTTCTATGGCTCCCAACTCTCACACAAGGCCCAAAAGAGAGGAATTTAACCTTAAAATAAATAACTGTTATTAATTGAATAGGTCCAATAACTAAATGGACCTAAATAAAATCTATGAAGGTGTGACATTTTATTTAGCAACAACCTATATGCATCTATATTAAAACAAAATAAACATATAGGCTGACACAGGCACACTTTGGATGGATCCTATCATGTTGCTAGGTCATACACAGATGAAAGAAGATTGTAAAATTTACCTGTTACAAATTATTAACTTGACCAAGGGAGCCATCAGATCATTAGATCTGGCAAAAGGTAACCATGGCTATTTGCAATCAAGTAATAATAGGTTTTTAAAACTTACACACAAGCTAAAAACACATACTCCTACAACAAGGTTAGCTGGATAGTTGGAAGTAGGATTTATTTAATTTTAAATAAATAATTTCGAAAAAATAAATAAAAAAATATTTTAAATAAAATATTTTAATTAATTTCGAAAAAAAATAAAAAAAAATTTAATTAATTTTTGAAAATAAAATAAAAAATAAATTTAAATTTCGAAATTATTTTAAAATAAAATATTTAAAATTAAACCTACTATTTTGAAAAATTAGGTTTCAACCAACCTAAATATCATTTCAAAAATTTGCTAGCTACTTTTAAAAATTAAATGTTATTTTAAAAATAAAAATTAAATAAAAAATTAGAAAAGATAAATAAAATATCTTTTCAGATTTTAAATTTAATTTAAATAAATAAAATAACAAAATTTAAAAGTTAGCAAAATATCTTACATCTATTTAAAATTACATGATTATAAATATCTTATTTTAAATTTAAATAAGGTCAAAATATCTAAAAAGATTTAATTAAAAAATCTTAAAAAGATAAGATATTTTTAAAATATCTTAAAAGATAAGATATTTTTAAATATCTTAAAAGATATTATAAATATCTTAAAAAATCTGACCTTAAATTTAAAAAAAATATAATCAAATTTAAAAATAAGATAGATTTTTTTTTTTAAGCAAAAAGATAAATACTAATTCTATTCAAATTCAAATTACACTAATATCTTGAATTAAATTAAAAAAAAATTAAATTAATTCAAAAATGATAATTAGAATTGAATTAGGAATAGTAATAGTATATATACAAAACCATACAAAAAATTAGAAGCTAATTCCATGAAAAAGTATGAAAAATTGAAGAAAAAAGGAAAAATTCGAAACTGTACGGACAGTTCTGCGATCGTAGGAAACTATCAGGATAGCCCCGATTTTGTCAAATCTTCAAAAAATCATAACTAATTCAAATAAAATCCAAATTGAGTTCTGTAAAAGGCTAACTTGCTTAATTTTTTCCATACTATCCAATAAAAATAATTCCAGAAACGAAATCACAATTATTATTCACGAAAATTTCACAAACATCAATCAATCATCAAATAACACTCAATACAACATGATACCATCCAAAGAACATACAAACAATCGTTTTAAAGTCCAAATTACATGTAAGTAAATCAATTACCATGGCTCTGAGGCCAGTTGTTGGGAATTATTTTACCAGGATCTTAGATCTACTCACAAGTATGTTTATTAACATCCTAAATATGAACTTTCTAAAACGATAAAATAAACACATATAAAGTTAAGAAAACCTTACATTGATGCAGCGGAATTAATGTCTCCTTTCACTCAGATCTCTAACCCTTGATTCCTTTCTGTAGCAGAGTATAATCAAGATCTGAGCCCGAATCTCCTTCTTCTTCAAGCTTTGATCCTTCACAGTCTTCCAATCTATGATTGAGTTACTGCTTGCTGTGTGTGGGCACTTACTCTTTCACTAGGGTCATGAAAAAGATGAAGGGAAAAGAGAGAGAGAGATTTCGGCCAAGGTAGAGAGTGAGGAAGGCTCAGTTTTCTGAAGAGAGAAATTTCTGTCAGAAAGGCTTGTTGAAAACTTGTGATTTGACTGAGCCATCACTTTCTATTTATAGGCAACTACTAGGTCTAGGTTTAGAATTATTTGGCATTAAAATAATGAAAATAATAATTTGAAAAATCAACATTAAGTGGCCGGCCATATGGTGTTATTGGGCCTTACTTAATTTTGCAATTTTATCAAATTTTATCTCTATTTTCTCAAAAATGCCAATTTTCCAATTCTAACCTTTTAAATGCCAAAACTAATTATTTAATAACTAAAATAGATTATTAAATAATATTGTCATTTAATTTAATTATTAATTAGACATATAAAGTCCATTAATAAATAAATAAACCTAGAAAACTCTTTTCCTTACAATTTCAACCCTAATTAGTGAAAATTCATAAAATCAGACATAGTCTAACTTTAGAATTATAATTGATCAATCACGAATCAATTAATGAGTCTTACAAGCAGAATGTTCTCAACTAGAATGGGGACCATGGATCTATATGCTGAGCTTCCAATAAGTGAACCAAATTTACCAAGTAAATTCCTACTTATTAATTCTTCGTTGAATCCACTCTTAGAACTTAGAATTGCACTCTCAAACTTATATAGAGCATATTGTATGTTTCACGATACCAATATACTATCTCATTTAACCATTGTTATAATCTTATTGTGATTTAAAGATCCTCTATATAGATGATTTACATCGAGATGGGATTTCTTTACCGTTCTCACCCCTCAATGTATTTTGCCCCTTAAAACACTTAGCTACCTGTAAATGATGTTTAATGATCTAATAATTAGTCAGTTAAACAAGAGCTCATCCATTTACTTCTATTTGCTAAGCTCGAAGGGAATCATCACTTGACTTCTATACACCAGTAGAAGCTATAGATTCCATATTTATGTTCAGCACTCCCACTCAATCATAATATCATGTTCTCGAAATATATGTATCACCCTGACCCGAAAGTAGGCTTAACTAATAAATCTAAGAACATGAATAGCACTCCTGAGTTGAGCCTAA
This sequence comes from Cannabis sativa, assembly GCF_029168945.1. Classification (NCBI taxonomy): domain Eukaryota; kingdom Viridiplantae; phylum Streptophyta; class Magnoliopsida; order Rosales; family Cannabaceae; genus Cannabis; species Cannabis sativa. The sequence continues at coordinate 36,866,415 of NC_083610.1, read as the reverse complement.
GCATATCAGGATTTAGATTCTTTTAATCTTAAGATCAACTACTGATATTGACTTGGAAAGATATGTATAACGGTAAGTTTGTAATATCTTAACTTAGTTGCAATATCGGTCCAGTCCAATGTATACTCCATACATTCGAAACTAGTATACTTTACTAATGTCCTGGAAAGAACATAACACTTACTCCAAGTGTAAGTACACATCATCGCTGATTATCACATTAGTGTAAATCCAATAACACTGATGAAACAGGGACCAAAACTTTTGATTCATATGATCACAATCACATTCCACTGTGTTGACGATACTGTAATTGTGAATAAACATATGATCTGGATTTAACTGATTTTGTGTGTATGAATGTAATAAACATATTAAACATGTTAAACCACTAGCATGTAAAATTCATGCAAACATCAATCACTTCAAATTTCTTATATTGATAACTAATCAGATTGTAAAGAGTTTTATTTAGGGCATAAAACCCAACAGATACGCTACCATTGAAAAGGGCTACCATTGAGGTAGTGTGACAGCGTCTCCTATGGTTACAATTTATCAGAAAAAGTCTTTTTGACAAATTGGGCAATGTTCCCTTCTTACACTTTCACACACTTATGCTTGACACAGTTTGTGGTAAAAAAATTTCTATCCTCGAAAATGGTGTTATAAAGCTGTTACGTACTCTTCGATTTGCTTTAATATTCTTGGTGACTGAGTCAACTTTTTCATGCGTAACCGGTATGACCTCATTCTACTACTTCATTAGCTTGATAAAATAATTTCTGACTATTCTTATGAGTTTGATTTTTTCATCAGGGACAAAGACAAGCGGACATTGTGAATTTTAAGCTACAAAAATATCAAGGTTATTTTATTTTTCTGTTTTTTAAATATAATAAAAAAATAATAAAAAAAAAACAAAAAACAAAAAATTTGTGACCGAGTTTGTCAACTGAGCTTTCTTAAAAATTCTTGTTATTTTTCTTGTTATGTTTCATTGTATTCTTAGACATTTTTTTTTGCTCTTAAGTGGTGATTAGTGCTTTATGTGTCTCTTTGTGTTCTCTTGTTCATTATTTACAAAAAAAATTTTTGGGAGGCATTTTTTGAAAAAATTAAAGAAAAAGGGGGGCATTTTTTTTTTTCGATTCTTTGTCAATATTTTTTCTTTTATTTTTTCATTTTATGGAAACATGGTTTAATTGTATTCTTGGTCCTATTTTGGTCTTTTAGGAAACTTGTTCTTAAATAATTAATTATTTTTTTTTGATTTCCTCCTTGGTGGCAATTTCGGATTTGGTGGGGTCTTTAATACTTAGATCTTGTGGGGATATTTGGTTTCCTTTTCCATTTAAGGAACCATTGACCATTTTTTGAAAAACCTTTTTGGTTTCCTCTTTTCTCTCCACATGTGGTTCAAAGGTAAGGAAGTTACTTTCCTTTTCAGTTATTTTTCTGATTGTGGGTAAGTAAAATCATGTGTATATATTCTCAACTACCCATTCACCCACGATCAATTCTCTCTCTTCTCTTTTATATATTTTTTTTCTCAAAGGTCTAATTGTTTTCAAAGTGTGAGAGTGTTTGTGTTCTAGGGTTTCAAAGAGAAATGGCCAAAACTAAGAATGCCCAACCGTCCAAGAAGGCCTCTCATGGCTCTGCCTCTGCATCTCCGATCAGCCCTCCTGTGCCGCCTGCACCAGCAACCGGAGCTTCTGGTTTGTCCTCTGCTCCGACGAAAACTGCCTAAAAGTCGAAGACCAAAGCTTGAAAGTCGACTTACAACCTTGCTTCCCTTGGTGTTACCGTTGAACCTGCTGCTGCTTCTGCTTCTACAGAAATGGCTGAATTCAACTTTCGTTTGGGGAGAATGGAGACAAGTCAAGCCTTGCTTCTGAGGAAGATGAACAACATCATGAAATACTTCCGACCCAATGATGATGAATAAGTGGTTCAATCTTTTATCTCTTGCTTTTTATTAATGTATGTTTGAACTTATGACTTTGTCCATGTTTGTTTTTGTTATCTTTGGCTTCTTGATAGACAAAAAGGGGGAGTAGTATTATTTTTTTTTGGATTCATTGTTTGGATTCTATGTTTCAACTCTGGACCCTTGGTTTTAGGGGGAGTTGCTTGTTTGTGGTTTGTGCACTTTTCTGTTTAAAAAGTTGCTGTGTTTTCGGTTTGTAAGCTTTTCCGTCCAAAAAAAGTTCTATATTTTATGTGTTAGAGTGCTTTCATGCAGGGGGAGTATTTTCTATACTCTTTTATCTTTAAAAAGCTATTTGCTTTGGTTTCTAACACTTGATGCAGGTTTTCTCATAATAAAATGTTTTGTCAATCAAAGTGCCAAAGGGGGAGATTGTTAATTCCATTTTTGGCATATTTAATTGACAAAAATATTTTATTATTTAATGTATATTTCGGCTGGAGTGTTTAATATGGTTTCCCTATTTGTGTATATCTAAACTTGGAAGGAAAGTTGTCTAGCTTTCCTATTTATGGAAATTGAGGTAAAAATGGTAAGTTTTGATTACACATTTATTCTTATCTAACCAGCTGTATAATCTGATCTTGTGTTGAGTTTCCCATTTTCTCAGATCAGATTTCTTGAAGAGAAAACCGGAGCTAAACTTTCCTTTTCTATAAAAGGAAAGTTGTAGTTACTTCCCACGATTCTGTAGGTACAGAAACAGAAATTCCTGGACTGGTTGAAGAATTATTTTAGGGAAGTTTCTAGTGGGCTGAGGTCTTATTCAGACCGAATGTAAGCTGTCAATAAGATGTATATTCATTATAAATACATCTTATAGCAGCTAGGTTTTGTATCTCTTTCATTCACTTTCAAATCTTTAGGAAAGAGTGTCTTTGTTATGTAGAGAAGAGTTGTTCTACTCTTACTCTGTTTATTTGTTGTTTGTATTGTCTTGAGTCTGTATTCAAGTCTACAACGAAGAAGAACATCAGTGCACCTTCGGAAGAAGGTATTTACAAGCTTTCGGGAGATTGCTTTTGAAGTCTTGCATTGGGATGATACAAGCACACAACCTTCGGGAGATGGTTGTATAGGCTTCCGGGAGATAGCCTTTAAGCCTTGAATCAGGAGGATTCAAGCACTCTTCAAGGTGATCGAAGGGAGTTCGAGCTCTTGGAGTTTTATCAAGATTCGGTTAGTAGGTGGAATACATCAAGCTTGTGGCATACAATAAGAGAGAGTCTATTTATGCATAAGTCAATTACTTTGTATTTTTGATACCGATCTAATGAATCTTATCTCTGGGCGTGGCCCCATGGACTAGTAACAATCTGAAAGGATTTTTGAAACCACGTACAAAAATCTTGTGTGTTTTTACTTTTATGAACTGTTTGTTTTTCTGGGTTTCTCTGGAGTTACAGAGTTGTATTCTGTAACTACGGAAAAACTGTTTTCAGTACCAGTTTCATTATTCCGCATTTAATTAATCAATTAATTAAATAATCAAACTGGGAATATTAAAATATGGAATTTTAAACAACAAATAAAATAGACAAAGAAGACTACTCTTAAGTCTTACCCAAGCCCCAAGCAGAGACAGAGAGAGGATGAGAAGATGAGATGAGCACCGTGCGGTGGTTCTAAATCTACAAATTTTTAATTTTTTAATTTTTGTTTTCTTTTTTTCTTTTTGTTTCTTCTTCTTCCTTCTTTTTCATCAACTTAATTTGTTTTCTAGTCTTCTTTTTTTTGGTTTAATTCATTTTTGGGTTCATATTTTCAGAAATGAAAGACCTCACCAGTCGTATATGCTCGAAACTTGTAAAGAAGGAAGGATATATTGCTATATGGCAGTAGGTCTGCCAGCCTTCTTTAGGTATAGGTGCAGCTTGGTCAAAGTTGTGTTTTGCCATTGCGATTCGATTTTTGCTACTACGATTAGTCTTGTCTCTATGACATGGTTTCGGGTGTTTTAATCTTGACATGGTTTTGGGTATTTTAATCTTGACATGATTTTGAGTGTTTCAGTCTTGTCTGTGTGACATCATTTTATTTTGTTTTATTTTGTTTCGTTGTTGGTTTCTCTTTATTCTTCAATGACTCGACATCAAATCATTGTTAGTGGTTGGGAATAACAAGTTCTCTGCGAGTGAAGGGGTTGTTAATAGTGTAGCTACTTACCTTGCATAATAGTCAACAATTTCTATTGTTGTGTCTTCTTAGCGGTAAATGAAACTAAATATGTGTTATTTGAATGACTACAAAGTCCAGTATGCCTTGAAATTTGAAGTAACTTACAAGTACAAGAAAGACTTAATGTATCGCCCTGGAGTTATTAGAAATGATAAGCGTGCAAGGTTCTTTTTGTCTACACTTGCGAAGAAGCCAAATGAATTTACTCCCTTGTTTGTGACTTTATTAAAGAAGAATGTTTGTGTTGATCCTAGTCCCACACCAAATTCTGTTAAGGACACTCATAGCGAGGTTAGGAGTTTTGTTCCAAAAATAAATCTAGAGGTGTTGGTTGCCGATGTGTTACCTGAATTAAACACTATGATGTCGAGTGCTGATATTATAGCACAAATACCCTTCATTGATGGTTTTTCTGATGGTCCAGACCCTGAATGTTATGTTGAGGGTAATGATGATGTAAGAGATGACCAAGATACAGAGGTCCCTACTGCTGTAGCTTTGAACTTGACTCCACTATCGTACCAAATACCACCCAGGACACCAACATGGAAAAGAATGCCCTGTAGAGAAAATCGCCAAACACCTGGTACTAGTGGTAGTCGTCCAGGCAAAACCAGTAATGTTAGAGGAATCACTAACAGTACAGGAACTAATAATGCTAGAGAGATCAATGATGCTTGTGGTCCTAGTGATGCTAGAGGGACCAATGAGACTGGATTTAGCGATCCATTTTCTTCTTCGACAAGTTACGGTAAATTCAAGGAGAAAATATTTACAAGAGAAGACATTGAGGATCATAGTCGATATATATTTATGGGTGGCACACCAGGCGGGGAGTTACATATAGGAAAGTTTTTTAGAGACAAAGAGCATTTAACGATGGTTGTTGGCTTGACTACTTCGTTAGGAAGTCTGGTACTGCTATTTGGTATGTTACATGTAAAGATATAGATTGTGGGTGGAGATTAAGAGCGAAGAAGAACGTACTTTCTAACATGTTTGAGGTGAGTACATTTCATAATGTACATACATGTTCCCTTAATCTTCGAGGAAAAGATAATCGTCAAGCATCACCTTTGATAGTTGCCCATCTAATTAAGGATAAGTTTGCTATAGACGGCTCGGATCATTTGGCCTCTGATATAAGGAAAGATATGCACAAGGATTACGGGATCCAAATGAGTTATGAAAAGGCTTAGAGGTGCAGAGAGAAGGCACTACACCTAGTTCGGGATACACCTGAAGATTCATACTCGAAATTACCTGGTTACTTGCACAAGTTAAAGTTGAGAAATCCAGGTACCATCACAAATTTTGTGGTAGAGGATGGTCGCTTCAACTATTGTTTCTTCTCTGTTGGTGCTTGTATCCGGGGGTTTAGGTTTTGTCGACCTGTTGTATGCGTTAATGGGTCTTTCTTATAGATTAGGTATGGTGGGAAAATGTTGTGTGCAGTGGCACTGGATGCAGGTAGCCATATCTTTTCGATAGCTTTCATTGTAGTTGATAGTGAAAACCACAATTCTTGGACATATTTTATGAGAAAATTGAAAGAAACGATTGGTGATGTTAAGAACTTAGCCTTTGTGTCGGATAGACATCAAAGCATTGTTCATGCTTTAGAGATCGTGTTCCGTGATGCACCCCACGGTGCATGCTACCACCACATTATTATAAACATCAACCACAAGTTCAAGACTAATGTCTTCACGAATCATATTTACACATGTGCCTACACGTATTCAAAATCAGAGTTTCATAGAGAATTTGAGAACATTCGGGCAATGAATGTTGCAGTTGCGCAATATCTTGAGGAAATTGGATTTGAAAAATGGGTTCGGTCGTACTTTATAGGGGTACATTACAATGTAATGACTAGTAACTGGGCTGAGAGCTTCAACAACACAACTAAGGATGCAAGAGACTTTCCTATCACTGCTGTTGTAGCATTCCTGAGGTCCAAAGTTCAACAGTGGTTTGCTACACGAAAAGAAAAAGCTGATAAGTGGACGAAGACCCTAGCACCAGGATTGGAGGAGGACTTGGCATTACATTTTGAAAAATCTTGGTATTTGAACGTTGACACATGTGGACCTTACACGTTGCATGTTCACCCTGGAGGAACAATTGAGACTGGTGGCGTAATGGATTTGTAGGAACAGACTTGCACTTCCAGCTTGTTCTAGTGCACTAAGTTTCCTTGTCCTCATGCATGTGTTGCAGCTCAACAACGAAGTATTAGTATGTACGCACTACGCTCGCCATATTACACAACAGAATATTGGGGGAGCCCATATGAAGGTACAATTATGCCAATTGGTGACGAAGATGATTGGGAATTGCTTGATGACATAAAGAATATGACAGTTGGAGTGCCTACTGAGAAGCAACCAGTAGGGCGACCCAAGAAGAAAAAAGTTAGAAGAATTAAGTCAAATCGAATTGCTTGTAATGGTGAAAGGATTATCATACCACGAAATTGTGGCAAGTGCGGTGCCAAGGGGCACAAAAAGCAGTTGCACCTACCGAGGTTAAAATTAAATTTTTAATTTAGTCGTGCTGTGATGTGTTGTACTATTATGTATTGTTATTGAATTCAAGTTGGACTTTTTTAAACATTAAAATTTGTGGTATTTTATTTTTTGATAATTATTATAATTTGTGGCATAGCTGGAAAGCCTCAAATTATTATGAACTAATAAAAGAACATAATCATACCAATAAAAGAAACTAGTTACATTGTTATCTTAATAAATACATATATGTAGATAGATAAATATATATAAGAAAAGAAACATAATTGTTCGTGCTAATTTTTGGTAAAACAAATCTACACACCACCGCTCTCTAAATTTCTTCATATTGTCACCGTTCACATTATCAAATGGAAGTTCCAGCATTTTATGCTCGATGTGCTCTATTATATACATCCCGCAATCACCACTGTATGAGACAATAAAAAATAATTAAATAAAAGTATGCAAATTAAATTTAAGTTAATTAATAAAAAAATCAATTGTAATTAAGTTACCGTGATTTCGTCTGTCGTACAATCCTCCCATCGATGACTTCTGAACTAAAATTTCTTACATGGCTCTCTAAGACGGTCAATTGAGGCATGACGATCATTTCATGATTCTCGATAGGTCAGACAGCAACAAAGTTGGGAATAACTCTTCCCACAATGTCCAGTGATTCTTCAATTCATTCGGGGAAATCGATCCAAGGCTCGAGTCAAATATGCTCAACATCCAACAATCAAGGTCTGCCTCTAAAGTCACCCAATGCTTTGCATTGTCGAAGAAGAAGGCCATATATATTCTCTCCTTATTTTTCCAACTGTCCAAGTATTGGGCATCATCCCCTCGAATCAAATCCAATATGTCATCATCCCACTAAAAGTTAGAGTGGTCATTATCCGCAGCTTGCCATCGACCAATAACTCCTGATGGGAAAATGTGAGGCATGAGGACACATCTATTTGGGTACACTTTCGGATATAAGTGTTTTTCGCTTCCTCATCAAATGAAATGTTGCATCTAAATGCTAAAACATGAAAATAAAATATGTAAGAGATTAAATAAAAAAAAGGTTAGATAAAGTCTTTAAAAACCAAAGACGTAAAAAGTCTTAAAAACTTACATCGTCTCCAAGCCATGTCTTCAGAGTATGTAGTTGGAGGAACCAAGCTGAATCGTGTCTAACGAAGTAACACTCCCTCGGGTACTTGTTCCCAATCTGGCCAAGAACCCAACTGTGAAAAGTCGAGAGCAGCTTTCAATCAACGACTCTAAGTGGATCCACATTCACATGTGTCTTCAATGCCCTAGACTTCTTCTTCATTTTAGTGTACTCATCGAACCACCTAGGTTGCTTTCTCTATCTCCGGTGCTCCACTAGTTCGGGAGCTGTCTCTAACACCTGTATCTCAAAATTTTGAGTATCCTCGATGCTGGCGATCTTTGTGTTGTCAGGTGTACAAAACATATCATCATCATCATCATCATCATCTGGTCTATAATCATTTGGGAGAATGATTTCATTTTCCGATGACTGAAGCTCTTCTTGTGGTTGTGGTTGTGAATCTGGTGTCGGCCTTCCAAGATCTTTTAGGAGTCTCATTATGGTCTTCAAATGACCCATAATCTCATTCTGTCATTTCAAAAGAGCAGTCTGACCTTGCTTCAAAGCTAGTTGTTCCCTGTCCAAAATCGCCAACCTTGCCTTATGGCAAAGGATACTGATTCTGGAGGCTCTGAAGTGCTGGGAATAGATGTAGATGGGGCAACCAGACTCATCTGGTAGTGAAGACGGTGCAAGAGGTGTAGAGTCTCTAAATATTCAGGCTGCATCCGCTCGTTCTTCCAATATCGAGGCAAGCTTTTGGGCCTGGCTTCGCAAAGTATCCTGTGTTGGTTGCCCATTGTCACCCAACATAAGTTCCTCTAATTCAATAAATAAAGGTGCCTCACCGCCAGTGATGCAACTCACAAACTCAGTCTCATTCGCTCGGGGACATAACATAGAGTACACTGTCAACTGAAAAATAAAACAAATATATTAATAGATGGAAATTAACATGAAATACATGTAAAGCGTAAAAAACTTACATTTCTAGTAAATAATCGTATCACTTCGTCCTTCCCGAGTATCGTTTTTGGCTTACTTTCCCAGTTCACCATTCTCGAACAGTGATGCGACTTATTCACTGCATACTCGTTGCCCAGCTCCAAGATGGCCTCGTATGCCCAATACTGCAACGTTGTAGTATTGCCATAAGATGAGTATTTAGCCTTCTTCTGACTAACTCCCTTTTCAATCTTCTTAAGCATCATATTCTTCACATCTGTGTAGTCTTTATTGCAAGTTTCCATCAACTTGTTGTACGAAATCTTTCCCCACGGGTATGTTGGAATTAATTTACTAGGATCTTAGATCTACTCACAAGTATGTTGATTAACAACCTAAATATGAACTTCTAAAACGATAAAAGGAAAACACATATAAGGTTAAGAAAACCTTACATTGATTACAGCGGAATAACATGTCTCATTCCAGTCAGATCTCTAACCCTTGATTCCTGTCTGTTGCAGAGTATAATCAAGATCTGAGCCCGAATGTCCTTCAGTTGGAGGTGATCCTGTTAGGTTTTATGCCCTAAATAAAACTCCATTTCAATGTAATCTATTTTATTCAACATCAATAAAGAAACAGAAGTATTTTTCATTCATTTGTGTATGTTTTGGTTCACTTTATCAATTGCTTGTCTAATTGATTTATAAATTCATCTTAAACCCTTTTGACATACTTGATCATGTTTATTGTGCTGTCATCACATTGGAAAGTAAACATGACTATGTGAATAAAGTTTCCTAGATTTATCAAACACAGGGTTTTACTGATATGATAATCTACAACAAGAGTTTACTTGTATTTGGAGAAATACTATGTTCTTTCCAGAACATTGGTTAAAGTAAAGCTCAGGTTGGATGCATGGAGTATGCATCGGAAGGGACCGATATTGAACTTTGATTTAGATTTAATTAAACTTACCGTAAAATCTATTCAAGTCAATATCGCCAAGTTGATCCTAGATCAAATGATCTTAATCTTGTTATGATTAGGCTCAATCTTGAAAGGCTATTCGTGTTCTTTGATTTGTTAGTTAAGCCTACTTTTAGGTCAGGGTGATACGTACATTTTGGGAACACGGTAGTGCAATTGAGTGGGAGCGCTAGCATAAACATGGAATCTATAGCTTCTATCTGGCAAATAGTAAGCAAAGGATGATCTCCTTCGAGCTTGACCAAACGAAAATAAATGGTGGAGATCTCATTTCACATAAGCTGAAATATCATTTATACGGGGTCAAGTGTTTTAAGGATAAAATACATGGTAGGGTGTTACGGTAATTTAATCCCTTTACTGTGTAGATCATTCATATAGAGGATCATTGATCAAATTAGGATTATAACAATGGATAACTAATGATGTGTCTATATGGTGGAACATATAGAGCATTCTATATACTGAGAGTGCAATTCTAAGTTCTATGCGTGGATTCAACGAAGAATTAATAAGTTAGTGAATTTTAGTGCTAAATTCTTGATCTACTTATTGGAAGCTCGGTTATATAGACCCATGGTCCCCCCACTAGTTGAGATAATATTGTTTGTAAGACTCGTGTAATTGGTTTTGATTAATCAATTATAATTCACGAATTAGACTATGTCTATTTGTGAAATTTTCACTAACTAAGGGCGAAATTGTAAAGAAAGAGTTTATAGGGGCATATTTGTTAATTATGATACTTTGTATGGTTCAATTAATAAATATGATAAATGACAATATTATTTAATAATTATTTATAGTTATTAAATAGTTAGAATTGGCATTTAAATGATTGAATTAGGAAATTGGCATTTTTGAGAAAATCAGATACAAAAGGTGTTAAAATTGCAAAATTGCAAAAATCAAGGCCCAGTCCACCTAGCCATGGCCGGCCACCTTTATAGGTATTTTAAATTGATTTTTTCATTATTTTAATGCCATATAATTCAAATCTAACCCTAGTGGAATGCTATAAATAGATAGTGAAGGCTTTAGGAAAATTACACTTTCTGAATCAGAAAAACCTGAGCCTCCACTCTCTCTTCTCTAGCCGCCACTCTCTCTCTTGCTTCTTCCTTTGAATTTCGAAATTACCTTAGTGATTAGAGTAGTGCCCACACACATCAAGCAATACCTCAATCATAGTGAGGAAGATCGTGAAGAAAGATCATCAGCAAAGGAGATTCAGCATCAAGGATTCAGAGAAAGAGATCCAGGTTCAGATCTTGATAATACTCTGCTACAGAAAGGAATCAAGGGTTAGAGATCTGAACGGAATGAGTCATTTAATTCCGCTGCACCCAATGTAAGGTTTCTTAAACTTTATATGTGTTTAATTTATCGTTTTAGAAAGTTCTTATTTAGGATGTTAATAAACATACTTGTGAGTAGATCTAAGATCCTGGTAAAATAATTTCCAACAACTGGCCTCAGAGCCATGGTAATTGATTTACTTGCAAGAAATTTGGACTTTAAAACGATTGTTTGTATGTTCTTTGGATGGTATCATGTTGTATTGAGTGTTATTTGATGATTGATTGATGTTTGTGAAATTTTCGTGAAAAATAATTGCGATTTTATCTCTGGAATTATTTTTATTGGATAGTATGGAAAAAATTAAGCAAGTTAGCCTTTTACAGAACTTAATTTGGATTTTATTTGAATTAGTTATGATTTTTTGAAGATTTGAAAAAATCGGGGCTGTGCTGATATTTTCCTGCGATCGCAAATCTGTCCGTACAGTTTCGATTTTTTTTGTTTTTCTTTGATTTTTCATGCTTTTTCATGGAATTAACTTCCAATTTTTTGTATAGTTTTGTATTTATACTATTACTATTCCTAATTCAATTCTAATTATCATTTTGAATTAATTTAATATTTTTAAATTTAATTCAAGATATTAGTGTAATTTGAATTTGAATAGAATTAATATCTATCTTCTTGCTTAAAAATCTATCTTATTTTTAAATTTGATTATATCTTATTTTTTTTTTAAATTTAAGGTCAGATTTTATAAGATATTTATAAAATCTTTTAAGATATTTTTAAGATATCTTATCTTTTAAGATATTTTTAATTATATCTTATCTTTTAAGATTTTTTTAAATTAAATCTTTTTAGATATTTTGACCTTATTTAAATTTAAAATAAGATATTTATAATCATGTAATTTTAAATAGATGTAAGATATTTTGCTAACTTTTAAATTTTGTTATTGTATTTATTTAAATTAAATTTAAAATCTGAAAAGATATTTTATTTATCTTTTCTAATTTTTATTTAATTTTTATTTTTAAAATAACATTTAATTTTTAAAAGTAGTTAGCAAATTTTGAAATGATATTTAGGTTGGTTGAAACCTAATTTTTCAAAAAGTAGGTTTAATTTTAATTTTTTTTAAATTTCGAAATTTAAATTTTATTTCCGAAATTAATTTTTTTTTATTTTTCGAATATTAAAATATTTTTTAATTATTTATTTTTTCGAAATTATTTATTTAAAATTAAATAAATCCTACTTCTAACTATCCAGCTAACCTTGTTGCAGGAGTATGTGGTTTTAGCTTGTATGTAAGTTTTTCAAAACCTATTATTACTTGATTGCAAATAGCCATGGTTACCTTTTGCCAGATCTAATGATCTGATGGCTCCCTTGGTCATGATAATAATCTGTAACAGGTATATTTACAATCTTCTTTCATCTGTGTATGACCTAGCAACATGATAGGACCCATCCAAAGTGTGCTTGTGTGAGCCTATGTGTTTAATTTTATTATAGATGCATATAGGTTAATGTTGCTAAAATAAATTATCATAGTTCTTGATAGAATTTATTTAGGCCCATTTAGTTTTTGGCCTATTCAATTAATAACAGTTGTTCTTATTAAGGTTAAATTCCTCTCTTTTGGGCCTTGTGTGAGAGTTGGGAGCCATAGAAGTGGGTACGACATACTGAACCCAAAGACTCCCTTCACACAAACCACCCCAATTGTGAAGGCCCATTTGCCTGATTTGAATGACTGTACTAGGTTAATTACACTAGTTTAACCTAATTAAAATTGATTAGCAACATAATTAATTTCATTTATTTTGAAATTAATTTAGAAAATCATAGTTTAAAGAATTTTATATTCTAAGCTAAACTATATGTATTTTCTTGTATTTAATTAAATATAGAATTATAACCATCTAGATTCTTTCTGAAGCTTAATTTAAAATTTTCATTAAATATTCCATTTAAGTTGATATTTAGTTATTTATAACTAACCAACTTAAATCTGAATATCTTTTGAATTCAAAATTTCAAAATTAAGTTGAGGAATTTTAGGCATTGGTTATTAAGATTCTTTAAGATATTTTTTAAGTTAATATCTTTTCAAATATTAACTTAAAATGGAATATCTTCAAATTAAGTGGTTACAACTTAATTTTAAATTTAATTAAATCTGATTTGAAAGATATTTAAGTTGATTTTTTAGATTCTTCTAAAACAACTTAAGTGAGATATTTTCAAATTTGTTCCATTTAAATATTTTTTCGAATTTAAATAATAATTGAAAATTAATTAAAGTTGATTTTTTATTTAAAGCAACTTTGATTTGTAATTTTTCATTATTATATTATGGAACTTGTTCGATATTTATTTGAATTTATTTTTCAAATTAAATAATAATTGAAAATTAATTAAAGTTGATTTTTTATTTAAACCAACTTTAATTTGTAATTTTTCATTATTATAATATCGAATGTTATGATTATACAAAATACATATATATATATTTTTAAATAATGAGCTTTTAATCAAAAGATATTCGATCTCCATTGTTGGTCTTACAATAGTTAAACTTATTCAATATAACCTCGAGACGCTAGACTTCGTCCCCCTATGGATGGTTATTCGTTGAACACTTTTAACACCGTAAGATTTCATTTGATAAGTGTTTTGTGAGTTTTCGTCTCTATTTAGACTCTCCCCTACGGTGACTACTTAGAGATAAACTCATAGAACATGAAACAATGGTGGAAGCTCATAAAATGAGAATAACCTTGACTCTCGCCTACCGGGACAACGTTGGATTCTCATTTTGATCGAATAAAAGGTTGCTAAAATGTTTAATTTTAGATGAGCTGACAACTCTATTCAACTAATGTTATCTTTGACTCTCGCCTACCGGGACACTGTATTTCATTATGTTGGAAACCTTGGAAAATAAACTATGTTAGATTTAGTATTTCTATAACATATGTCATTACTTGTTATTTTCTGAACTTGTGTATGAATTTTGAACCAAAACCTTACTTCTGTTTTATTGATGTGTTGTAGTGTCTATAATCCCCTTCTCATTCCACTCCTAATTAATATCTTAGCAATTGAACTTGAAGTTATAAACTCCTTGTCAGAGTAATACTTCACATATGCTCATGATGGACTTTAAATTCCGAAAGGAGTAAGCCGGGAATTGTTCACTCTGAAGAGCAAATAGTTCATAACTCCATAAATCCTACTACTTCAAGCTTAGTTGAGAAGATAAGAGAAAGTGATTCCACTTCCTCAAGTTATACTTCACAACAAAATGAACTAGCAAGAACAACAATTAACAAACGAATAAGCAGTAATGCTTTAGTCTTCGAATCATGTGTGTTAGAGAATGATAAATCCATTTGGATTCTTGATTCTGGGTCTACAAACCATGTAAGTTGTTCATTGCAATTGCTTGAGAATTGGAATTATTTGAAATCCGGAGAGTTGAAACTTAAAGTTGGTAATGGCGAAATGGTTTCGGTTAGAGCTAGAGGAAAAGCCAAACTCAAGTTTCAAAACAGAATTTTGGAGTTAGACAATGTCTTATACATTCCAAATTTCAGTAGAAACTTGGTTTCTGTTTCATGCTTACAATTGCAACAATACAAATTAGATTTTTCAGATTCTGGTTCTACCATTTCTCGAAATGACATTCAGATTTGTGTTGCATCCATGGAACAGGGGCTTTATGTTCTTAGACCAGAAACACCATTTGCCTTACATAACGAACTTTTTAAAGTAGCTAAACCTAGAAACCACAAAAAGCAAAAGATCGATGATGATAATGAAACATATCTATGGCATTTACGTTTAGGTCATATAGGCTTTGATAGACTCAATAGGCTAACCAAAGACGGTCCATTGAAAAATGTCGTCTTAGGTGAATTGCCAGTTTGCGAGTCCTGCCTGGAAGGAAAAATATACTAAACGTTCTTTCTCTGCAAAGGGAGAGCGTGCCAAAATCCGTCTAGGGTTAGTGCATTCCGATGTCTGCGGACCTTTGAATGTCAAAGCCCGAGGTGGTTATGAGTACTTTGTCACTTTCATTGACGATTACTCTAGATATGGACATATTTACCTTATGCATAAGAAATCTGAAACATTTGCAAAGTTTCAAGAATTTCATGCTTTGGCCCAAAACCAATTAGGTAAATCATTAAAGATCTTGCGAACTGATAGGGGTGGAGAATATATGGATATGCAGTTCAAAGATCATTTAATTGAACTTGGAATTGAATCCCAATTAACCGCCCCTAGCACTCCACAGCAAAATGGAGTTGCAGAGAGACGGAATCGCACGCTTTTGAAAATGGTTAGGTCTATGCTTAGTTTTTCAACTCTACCTACGTCCTTCTGGGGATATGCAATTCAGATGGCAACTGACATTTTAAATGTTGTTCCATCTAAATCAATCCCTAAGACACCTTTAGAACTTTGGAATGGTCGTACACCTAGTTTACGCCATTACAGAATCTGGGGGTGCCCTGCTCATGTCTTAAGAAAGAAAGACGGCAAACTTGAGTCACGTACTGAAGTTTGCATGTTTGTCGGTAATTCTAAAGAGACTAGGGGTGGACTATTTTATAGTTGCAAGGATGATAAAGTGTTTGTTTCTACAAATGCCACTTTCCTTGAAGATGACTATATTAAGAATTTCAAATCACAAAGTAAAGTAGTGTTGGAGGAAATGCTTTCAGATATAAGTCCTTCCAATGTTCCGTTCTCTTCCACACGTGAAGAGGACAATCCCACTCCCTCAGTTGAACAAACTGAGCAATCTACTACTAAAGTTTCTGTTCAGAAGACAACCGTACCTCGTCGTAGTGGGAGGGTTTCAACAAAACCTGCTCGTTATGGCTTGGATGGTGAAATCAATATGGTCGTAGGTGACGGTATTGATGACGATCCATTAACCTATAAACAGGCAATGGCTAGTCCGCAACGGAAACGATGGTCAGCCGGCATGGATTCAGAAATGGATTCCATGAAAAAGAACAAAGTCTGGGAATATGTAGACGCACCTGACGACTATCATCCGATAGGATGCAAGTGGGTTTACAAGAAGAAAAGAGGAGCTGGAGGCGAAGTCGAAACTTTTAAAGCTAGACTTGTAGCCAAGGGTTATACCCAAAGAGAAGGCGTGGACTATGAGGAAACTTTTAGTCCTGTTGCCATGCTCAAATCCATCCGAATTCTTCTCTCCATACCGCCGCTTTCGATTATGAAATGCGGCAAATGGATGTCAAGACTGCCTTCCTTAATGGGGTACTTGAAGAAACCATTTATATGGAGCAACCAGAAGGTTATGTTCTTCCTGGGCAGGAAAAGAAAGTTTGCAAGTTAAACAGGTCTATCTATGGACTTAAGCAAGCTTCTCGCTCATGGAACAAAAGGTTTGATGAAATCATCAAGACCTACGACTTTCTTCAGAATGAAGATGAACCTTGTGTTTACTAACTCAAGGAAGACCAAATAGTAGTATTCCTGGTCCTTTATGTTGATGACATTTTGATCATTGGAAACAATGTCAAGAAAATGACTCACATCAAGGAATGGCTCAACACTCAATTCGATATGAAAGATTTGGGTGAAGCAGCCTATGTTCTTGGTATTCAGATTATCAGAAACCGGAAGAACAGATCTCTTGCTCTCTCTCAAACAACCTACATAGACAAAGTCTTAGAGAGATTCTCCATGAACAACACCAATGGGGCAAACATGCCTTCTAGATATGGTATTCGTCTATCTAAGGCACGATCCACCGACTGATCCTCAAGAGATAGAGGACATGGCGAGAATTCCCTATGCCTCTGCAGTTGGAAGTCTAATGTATGCAATGTTATGCACTAGACCTGACATCTGTTATGCTGTTGGAATCGTGAGCAGGTATCAGTCTAATCCAGGACAAGAACATTAGAATGCAGTTAAGTATATTCTGAAATACTTAAAGAGTACAAGGAATCTTGTGTTAGTCTACAAGGGTGGTGCTTTAAATCCCATAGGCTACACTGATTCAGATTTCCAGGCAAGTCTTGAAGACAGGAAATCAACATCTGGGATGGTGTTTACTCTTGGGGGTGGAGCAGTGGTTTGGAGAAGTGCTAAACAAACCGCGATATCGGACTCAACTATGGAAGCTGAATACATAGCAAGAAATCGAAGTCGCTAAAGAACTTGTCCGGCTAAGAAAGTTCTTCACCAAAGATAGGAGTTGTTCCTGGAATGGAAAAGCCTGCGGTACTACTCCGTGATAACAATGGAGCAATAGCAAACAGTAAAGAACCTCGAAGCCACAAGAGAAGCAAACACATTGAAAGGAAGTATCACATTATCAGAGAATACGTGGCAAGAGGGGATGTACTAGTTGAGAAAGTTGACACAGAGGACAACCTAGCTGATCCATTTACCAAAGTCTTGGCCGTGATAGCCTTTGAAAAGCACCGTCAGAATTTAGGATTAATTGATATGTACTAATTAGTTTTATATTAGTGCAAGTGGGAGTTTGTTAGGTTTTATGCCCTAAATAAAACTCCATTTCAATGTAATCTATTTTATTCAACATCAATAAAGAAACAGAAGTATTTTTCATTCATTTGTGTATGTTTTGGTTCACTTTATCAATTGCTTGTCTAATTGATTTATAAATTCATCTTAAACCCTTTTGACATACTTGATCATGTTTATTGTGCTGTCATCACATTGGAAAGTAAACATGACTATGTGAATAAAGTTTCCTAGATTTATCAAACACAGGGTTTTACTGATATGATAATCTACAACAAGAGTTTACTTGTATTTGGAGAAATACTATGTTCTTTCCAGAACATTGGTTAAAGTAAAGCTCAGGTTGGATGCATGGAGTATGCATCGGAAGGGACTGATATTGAACTTTGATTTAGATTTAATTAAACTTACCGTAAAATCTATTCAAGTCAATATCGCCAAGTTGATCCTAGATCAAATGATCTTAATCCTGTTATGATTAGGCTCAATCTTGAAAGGCTATTCGTGTTCTTTGATTTGTTAGTTAAGCCTACTTTTAGGTCAGGGTGATACGTACATTTTGGAAACACGGTAGTGCAATTGAGTGGGAGCGCTAGCATAAACATGGAATCTATAGCTTCTATCTGGCAAATAGTAAGCAAAGGATGATCTCCTTCGAGCTTGACCAAACGAAAATAAATGGTGGAGATCTCATTTCACATAAGTTGAAATATCATTTATACGGGGTCAAGTGTTTTAAGGATAAAATACATGGTAGGGTGTTACGGTAATTTAATCCCTTTACTGTGTAGATCATTCATATAGAGGATCATTGATCAAATTAGGATTATAACAATGGATAACTAATGATGTGTCTATATGGTGGAACATATAGAGCATTCTATATACTGAGAGTGCAATTCTAAGTTCTATGCGTGGATTCAACGAAGAATTAATAAGTTAGTGAATTTTAGTGCTAAATTCTTGATCTACTTATTGGAAGCTCGGTTATATAGACCCATGGTCCCCCCACTAGTTGAGATAATATTGTTTGTAAGACTCGTGTAATTGGTTTTGATTAATCAATTATAATTCACGAATTAGACTATGTCTATTTGTGAAATTTTCACTAAGTAAGGGCGAAATTGTAAAGAAAGAGTTTATAGGGGCATATTTGTTAATTATGATACTTGTATGGTTCAATTAATAAATATGATAAATGACAATATTATTTAATAATTATTTATAGTTATTAAATAGTTAGAATTGGCATTTAAATGATTGAATTAGGAAATTGGCATTTTTGAGAAAATCAGATACAAAAGGTGTTAAAATTGCAAAATTGCAAAAATCAAGGCCCAGTCCACCTAGCCATGGCCGGCCACCTTTATAGGTATTTTAAATTGATTTTTTCATTATTTTAATGCCATATAATTCAAATCCAACCCTAGTGGAATGCTATAAATAGATAGTGAAGGCTTTAGGAAAATTACACTTTCTGAATCAGAAAAACCTGAGCCTCCACTCTCTCTTCTCTAGCCGCCACTCTCTCTCTTGCTTCTTCCTTTGAATTTCGAAATTACCTTAGTGATTAGAGTAGTGCCCACACACATCAAGCAATACCTCAATCATAGTGAGGAAGATCGTGACAAAAAGATCATCAGCAAAGGAGATTCATCATCAAGGATTCAGAGAAAGAGATCCAGGTTCAGATCTTGATAATACTCTGTACAGAAAGGAATCAAGGGTTAGAGATCTGAACGGAAGGAGTCATTTAATTCCGCTGCACCCAATGTAAGGTTTCTTAAACTTTATATGTGTTTAATTTATCGTTTTAGAAAGTTCTTATGTAGGATGTTAATAAACATACTTGTGAGTAGATCTAAGATCCTGGTAAAATAATTTCCAACAGATCCTTCACAGTCTTCCAATCTATGATTGAGGTACTGTTTGATGTGTGTGGGCACTACTCTCTCACTAGGGAATTCGAAATTGTATCTCTCTCTCTCTCTCTCTTGTGTATTGTGTTGATCGTGTGGTACAAGAGGAAGAGAAGAGGGCAGCTAGATATAGAGAAAAGGGAAGCTCAACTTTCCAAAATAAACAGTTTCCTCAATTACTGAGTAATTGATTAACTGCATTATTTGGTGTGATCCACCACTTTCCTTTAATAGATAGCTGCTAGGTTTAGGTTAGTAATTATTTGCCAGTTAAAAAATTGAAAATAATAATTGGAAAACACAAGCAAGTGGCCGACCAAAGGTGTGATGGGCCTCACTTGGATTTTGCAGTTTCCACAATTTTATTTCTATTTTCCCAAAAATGCCAATTTTCTAATTCTAACCATTTAAATGCCAAAACTAATTATTTAATAACTAAAATAGATTATTAAATAATATTGTAATTTAATATAATTATTAATTTAGACATATAGAGTCTCTTAATTAATAAATAAACATAGAATCTCTTTTCTTTACAATTTTATCCCTGCTTAGTGAAAATTCACAAATTAGACACAGTCTAACTTTTAGAATTATAATTGATTAAACATAAAATCAATTATTGAGTCTTACAAACAGTATGGTCTCAACTAGAATGGGGACCATAGATCTATATTGCTGAGCTTCCAATAAGTTGAACCGAATTTACCAAGTAAATTCCTAACTTATTAATTCCTTGTTGAATCCACTCTTAGAACTTGGAATTGCACTCTCAGACTTATATAGAGCATTCTATATGTTCCACGATATAGATATGCTATCTCATTTAACCATTGTTATAATCTTAATGTGATTAAAGATCCTCTATATAGATGATTTACATCGAGATGGGATAAATTTACCGTTTCCACCCCTCAATGTATTTGGCCCCTTAAAACACTTAGCTACCTGTAAATGATGTTTTATTGATCTAATATATAGTCACTGAAACAAGAGCTCATCCATTTACTTCTATTTAACTAAGCTCGAAGGGAATCATCACTTGACTTCTATACACCAGTAGAAGCTATAGATTCCATATTTATGTTCAGCGCTCCCACTCAGTCATGCTATCATGTTCCCAAAATATACGTATCACCCTGACCCAAAAGTAGGCTTAACTAATAAATCAAAGAACATGAATAGCACTCCTGAGATTGAGCCTAAGCATATCAAGATTTAGATTCGTTTAATCTAAGATCAACTACTAATATTGACTTGGAAAGATACAACGGTAAGTTTATAATATCTTGACCAAGTTCAATATCGGTCCAGTCCAATGCATACTCCATACATTCGAAACTAGTATACTTTACTAATGTCCTGGAAAGAACATAACATTTACTCCAAGTGTAAGTATACTTCTTTGCTGATTATCACATCAGTGTAAATCCAAAACACTGATGAAACGGGGACTTAGTCTTTTGAATCATATAATCACAATTACATTCCACTGTGTTGACTATACTGTAATTGTGAATAAATATATGTTCTGGACTTAACTGATTTTGTGCATATATTAAATATGTATATTAAACCATAAGCATGTAAAATACATGTTAACATAATCACTTCAAAACTCTTAAATTGATAACTATCAGATTGTAATGAGTTTTATTTAGGGCACAAAACCCAACAGGGTACTCGTAGAAGAATGGAAGGTTGTCAACCATTTTTATGACAAAAGGAGGAACGACAGTCTTCTCCTCCTTACCAGTGAGGATGCCCATAACAAACAAGGCCATCCCCAACTTGTAGACATCATCAACTTTTGTGCA
The DNA here is from genome assembly GCF_029168945.1 of Cannabis sativa. NCBI lineage: Eukaryota > Viridiplantae > Streptophyta > Magnoliopsida > Rosales > Cannabaceae > Cannabis > Cannabis sativa. The sequence continues at coordinate 36,845,092 of NC_083610.1, read as the reverse complement.
GCTCTCAAAAACTCTGCACAGTTGGCCTAAGCTGATGGAAGGATTGCTGTTGAAATACTCCATAATCAACCGGTTCGAACTTCCTTTCTCTTTAATTTCTTCTTCAGTAGGTCCGGCCAACAAGTTTAACTCGGTCACCAAACCAAACTCCACCCTACCGAATCTGCATCTCTTTTTTGCCAAGTAAAAGTGTACCTCATCTAGCTTGTCTGATTTGATTTTGTGCAACATTAATTGATGGATCAATGCCCCCAAAAATCGTAATGGTTCTCTCTCAAAGAACTGTTTGAAAGGAGATTCCCTCACCCTATCCCATAATCTGAATTCCTCCAATTTGGCCTTAATCTTTGGGTAATAATAACTTTCGCTGCGCCAAGTGATACGACATGTGTAATGCTCCGAGAGTGAAATTATTAGCTGTGGAGGTCTCTGTAAAAAAACAAGAAAATGAAAGTTAGCAATTCTGTAGCAACTTAAAAAATATCAAAATTTAAGATAGACGGGAATCGGGCCCATCGTCCCATCGTCCTCTATTGGACGGGGTATTAGGCCATATCGGGCCCTTCTATTAAACCACCATTACACATACCATCGGGCACCCCCATCGGACGGGCATCGGGCCCGACCTAAAAAACCCATCTCCAACCTCATTGCACATACCATCAGGCACCCCATCGGACGGGCATCAGGCCCGACCTAAAAACCCATCTTCAACCTCATTTCATTGGGCCCGACCTAAAGGTATATTAAAATAAGAGGGAGAAGAAGAAAAAAATGCATATAGTTTGGTAAGAAAAGACAAAAAAAATAAAAATTAATAAATAAAAGAAAAGGAAATAAAATGAGAAATTATAGTTTGTTAAAGTTGCATTATAATGAGATATGTATTATATATATGATGGTATGTATAATTAAGTACATGGCATGCATAGACCCACCATAATATTTTATTCTTAAAGATAACAAATTGAACAACACATCTCTGTGATTTGTGCATTCATGGGCGACAGCTGCTCCACCTCCTCCGCCATTGGAGAACCCATTCTCAAGCAGAGGAGAGATTCAGCTTGGACTCTTGGAGAACCTCTGATTCACTGCTTGGATGGTAGTGGTGACGGTAGAGTCGGGGATCTCAGATCTCTGATCTCATATCGCATCTCTCTCTCTCTCTCTCTCTCTCCTCCAGATCTCACCCCTATCTCGATATATGGTGTGGTTCCATCTCTGATTTCATCTTTTCTTTCGTGTTGTTTCTGAATTTATATACGATTTTAGGTGATTATTTTTGTTAGTTGATGTTGAGAAGTGGAGTAGCTAATTTTGGTTGTGGTTTAAGATATTGGAGTAGCTGAATCTCACAATAATCTCTACCCCATATTAAAAGGTCCCAAATGAACCCTAATCCTTTCTCTGCGCACTTACATTCTAGATATTCATATTCTTGCTTCCCTGTTCATAGTTGCTAACCTATTCTTTTTTTATTCTAATCTTAGAAAAATCAAACCTTTGAATCTTCTTTTGGTTGAAGTGATATATATCTATATATTTTATAAATGAATCTTTTTTAGGGTTTTATTATTATCGCCTTTCTATATTTCTACCGATTAATTTTGTTGAAAAATTATATATTTATTTCGTTTGATAGATTTTATTAGGATACTGATTTCTCGTCACGTTTTTCTAATGTGTTTATTTGCTTGCCGGGGGTTTCTTAAATTATTAAATCAAGTTTGTTGTAATTCAATGTCTTAACTTTAGAATAGTAGAGTGGTTGGTGTTCGGAGATTAAGAAAATTGAATTCTATGTTCCTGGGGAGAGGCTGATTTAGGAAGTAATAGTTGGATAATCGGGGTAGTTGATTATGAATTAATAACTTTGTCTTGCAGTTGATTTGTGTGTAAATTTTTTCTGGTTTATCTTGAGTTTGTAAAAATGTCTCTAGGTTATTTAGTCTTCTTGCTTGGATGTTGGTTTAGTTTTGAAGGGGAGTTTTTGATGGTAATTATAGTATTTGGATTCTGGGTCTTTTCGGGCTTTTGCAATTTTAGTTTTTAAGCTAAATGCTTTTTTGGTTTTGTTTTGTTTTTTAAGGAATGAAAGTACCAATTTGATGAATGAGTTGCGCCATTATTTATGGCTTTGGTACCTTTTAAGGTTTTTGCGCTTAATATATGGCTGGCCCTTAATTATTTAGTGTAATTTGTTTAAAATATCATGATATCATGAAATATAAAATATTATGAAATTTAAAGTTAAAAGTGTTTGCACAGATTTTACTAATTGGTTCTAAAAGGGTTAACTTTAATAAATGTATGATTTAAGGAAAAATTTAAGTGAATCTGATATTATTTAAGAGGATTAAAGATTAAATAGTAATAATCGTGACTTATTGTGTTCAAGGTATGATTTAAGAAAATGTTTAAAGAATTTTAAGTATTATTTAAGAGGATTAAAGATTTAAATGGTAATAGATGTGATGGCCTAATCTTTAATTAGGATGGATTGGGATCTATCTATTTGCAAATAGGGGAAGTTGTAAAAATTATGAGTAATTAGTCTCTAAGGATATAATATGGAAATTAATTAAGTAAATAGAGTAGCATAAATGGCTCTAATAGTAGTTATATAATAAAAAAATAAGGACAAACTAAACTATAATACTCAAATTGGAGTAAAATTTGTCAAAATAGACTTTTGACAAATTGAAATTAGCAAAATAGACCTTTCTTTTTTATTTTTTTTTATTACTTTTATTTTACACTTAACATTTAAAAAATTAATTTAATATTAAACAAAATTAACTAAAACATCATAAAACAAAATACTAACCCTAATTTTTTTTTACAGCCTCCTCTTTCTTTTTGTTCTTCTTCTCCTCTTCTCCACCCAAGTCACTCCTTCTTCTTGCTAATAAGTAGGCCTGCACATGGGTTGGGTTGGGCGGTTTTTGGGCGGTTTTTTCATTTGGCGGTTTTTTAAAATCACAACCCATACATGCCCAATAAAAGTTTGGGTTGGGTGGTTTTTTAAGGGGCGGTTTATGCGGTTTTTTGGGCGGTTTGGGTTGCTTAAAAATCAAAACTTCCAAAGTATATTGTCACAAGAAAAAAAAAATTAACTAAAAATTTATACCTGTTAATAACAATGCATAAAAGTCCTTAAAAAATTCATATCAATCTTTATAAACTCCATAACAAGGCATAATAATAATCCATAAAAATTTCGTAACAATTCTTATAAAGTCCATAGTACTATTCCATAACAATCTAGAAAAGGTCCTTAAAAAGTCCATACAAGTTCATAACAATCCAAAAAAAATGTCCATAATTTAAGTCCATAACACAATCTAAGTTCATAATAATTCATAAAGTCTCCATAATTAAAACAAAAGTGACTTCAAAAGTTGGCTCCAAATGAAATGCAACTCTGCAAAATAATAAAAAATTTTAATTACCATATAAATAACAACTTGATATTGATTAAATTACAATACATAATTATAATAACCAACCTTAATCTCTAATGAAACCATTTCAAACTTGCAACAACGCTATATATCATTTAGGATGCTCGCTAGCAATAATATCTGCAAACGAATGAAATATATATCATAACAAGATACTTTTTTTTAGCGTAACAGTAATAATAAAATTTATGTATAAGGAGTTTTCAAGATCAAATAGTATATTTTACCATTTTCAAGTTGTTCAGAAGTATTTAGTAATTCTTCTTCATCCATGTATTCCTTGACAATAATTGGTTGGTTGCTTTCACTATACCAATTCTTCAAACATATTAGACCCTCCACTGTCTTTGGTAGTAATGAGCTTCGAAATGGATCAAGAATACGCCCCCCAATTGAAAATGCAGACTCTGATGGCACAGTGGTAACAGGAATGGCCAAAACATCTTGAGCAATCAAAGATAATACCGGATACCTATTCGATTGTCCCGTCCACCACTTCAAGATATCAAAACGCTGACCCACAACAAAATCTTCAGTATCATCAGCCAAATATTTGTCAATCTCATTTCTATTTCTTTCACCATCATGTTGTCGTTTTTTAGACATAAACTTGGAGACAAGTCCCCCAGGTTTAGTTGTATCTCCTTCAACAGAAACTGATAAATTAGAACTTGTAGTTGAACTTGGGCCCACACCAAAGTGCATCTCATTGTAAAAATCAAACAGCTTGCGCAAATTCTCTTCAATTTTCTTAATCAACTTTGACTGCAATGATATATCATAGAAAGTTTCATAACAGTCAACCACAAATTGTAACTTGTACCTAGGATCAAGAACAGTAGCAATGATTAATGCACCATTAGCTGCCTTTGACTCTCCCCAATATTTATCAAATTTTCTCTTCATATTAGCAGCCATGGAGGATAGCATTCCATCTCTTTCCTTTGACAAAGTTATCAACTCATTCTGAATTTCGCAGATCTCTTGAAAATACAAGTTAGAGGTCACATAAGAAGACCCACTAAATTTCAAAATGACTTCATAAAACGTTTTTAAAAACTTCACAAAGATCCTTGCATTTTCCCAATCATCTTCAGTAGGTGGTCCTTCCTTACTCTTTCCATTATCCTCCTCAGTGAAATAATACCTATAATTTTTGTCAGTCTTTATCCTGTCAAATGCCTTTTGGAACTTAAGAGCACACTCTAACATCAAATAAGTAGAGTTCCATCTTGTAGGCACATCTAAACACAATAGCCCCTTACACTCAATATCTTCAGCTTTGACACATTCTTTAAATGCCATCAACCTTGATGGTGATGATCTTACATATTTCACAACATTTCTTATGGCAGCAATTGACTCATTTTTCTCCTTTAGCCCATCAGTTACTATCAGATTGACAATATGTGCACAACATCTTAAATGCAAGAACTCTCCATCCAAAATTATAGCATGCCTTTTGCTCTTGAATTTTCTCAAAACATACTCAATCGCAGTGCTATTTGTACTAGCATTATCAACTGTAATTGTGAAAATCTTATGAATCCCCCATTGATTAAGACAACTTTCAATCTCAGTCCCTATTGTCTCCCCTTTATGATCAGTGATTTGACAAAAGTTAATGATCCTTTTTTGTAACTTCCAATCACTATCAATCCAATGTGCAGTGAGTCACATATAGTTTATATTTTGGATAGAAGTCCATGTGTCAGTAGTAAGAGAAACCCTTACTTTTTTCAAAACACCTCTAATTACTTCTTTTTCATCCAAGTACAGTTGATAAATGTCTCTAGCAATTGTCATACGGGATATAGTTTCAAGTCTCGGTTCTAACTGACGAATCAATTGCCTAAACCCTTCACTCTCCACATGCCTAAAAGGAAACTCCTCCAACAAAATGTATTTTGCAATAGACTGCCTACACTTTTGTTTATCAAATTGCACTGCAATCAAGTTCGCAGTAGCACCACCCTCTCCCTCTTTCTTAGGTTCGAAACACAAGATCTTTTGTTTGTTCACCCTATTAGGATTCTTTGGACACCGATTCAAGTGATTCCATAAAGTACTAGTTCCGCAATTTTTAGGGTGAGCAGCATAATCCTTCCCACAAAAATTACATGCTGCCCTAGGATCCTCAAGATTACCACCCACAATTCTAGTAAAAAACTGCCAAATATCTGACTTCCCCTTAGGCTTCTTATTTTTCTCATTCCCCATTTCCTCTTTATCATTTTCTACTTCCTCTTCTACTTCAATATTAGGCATATCATTATCTTCTATAACCACATCTTGTATTTCTATATTAATATCCATAACTCCACCTAATAATTAAATTAATTTTAGACTATGACAAAATAAATTTCATACACAAAAATAATCAAAACAAACAAGATCAAAAATAAAAAATAAAAACAAAAATTTCAGTTATTCAAAAATGTGATGATCATCCAATTCCATTAAATAAATATAATATTATGGTCTTATGCGTTTTACTAACTTATCAAATTGAAATCCAATTTATTGGCCCTAAATATACATACACATTAACCCTAAGAATAATCAAAATTTATCACTAAACCACATATATATATACTTTTTCACAAAATAAATAAATAAATAAAAATAATAGCAAAATTTCAAATAATATTAGAAGTGATTTTTAAACATTAATTTATGATTTCTTTTTAAATAATAGGATGTCCTTATAATTATATGGTGTATATATAAAATTCCCCAAATTAATATTGTAAAATAATATTTAAGTTATTATTATTAATGTGTAGTTAATAGTTATCTTGTTTGATTTGACATTATATTGTATTTGTACCTAAGGAATATATTCACTTAATTATGCATAGCCGGCGAGGAACTATGAAAACATCTCAACTTTTGTGTTTGACACACACGGTTTAAACTTTAATGTCTTAATTAATTTGACTTAGACTAGACTACTTGTTTAGATATATCTTAATCTCCATATTATGTCTCTCATGTTCTTTCTATAAAACCCAGCTCGTTTTGCTTCTCAAATTTGTTAGGAATGAAAAATATGGATCAGAGATGGAAAGAAGATCTCATTCATCATCCATATATTCTAACTAGTTTACTGTCTCAGTTAAAACCATTGAGATAATTCTTGTGTAGGTATTATTGTGAGTTAATAGTGTTTCTCATTCTTTAGCTAAAGTACTAGTTTTGGTGTAAGACAATCAATATATTGTATTTGAACATTTTCATATATGGTACTTTTTTCCTTCTTGATGATTTAATAAAGCCAAATTTTCTAGAAAGAAATAAAATGGCCAACTATATCTAATTTTATCAAAATTGTCACAACATATAACAGAGCTCCAAAAAATAAATAAATAAAGCAATAATATCATTGAAAAAAATTTACTCCCAATTCATAAATTATTTTGTACTATACATTGTTTAATATCTACATACTTGTAGAGTTATATATAATATCTACCTTTCTCTTTCTTTCTTTTTTTCTTAATATACAATAAAAACAGCTATACATAACTAAAGTTTTATATGTACGAATGCGCACTCATCAATTTCATTAATTTATTTTTATCTCTGTAGCTACCCGACCTACACTCCAGCTGATGCCAGAAACACACAAATTCAGGTGATCATCATCTCTTAAAAAAAATAAGTAAAAATAAAAGATTTTCCATTAATTAACATTTAAATCACATCCAATTCAATTAGGGAGTCTATATATCTTTTAAGTTTATTAATAATTTAATTTATTGAAAACAATTCTACGGCTGATCTATATTTTATATATATTCATCTAACAATTTTGTTGCTATGAACCAGTTAGGTTTTTTCGTTTTTTTTTTTCAGTAAGTTATGAAAGTTGAACCTCTAATTAAATTGAATTTAATATTTTTCTCCCCTCAAATAAAAAAAAATGGATTTGAATCCCAACTCAAATATATAAATATATATAATACCATACCTGGAGATCGGCTGTGGCTGTGGAGTGTCGACGGTCCGGCGAAGTGGCTGGATGAAGGTCCGTCTACGTTGGGCTGGCTGGAAGTGGAGAAGGGAGTCGAGGGGGCTGGCGGCTGTGATGGCCTGAGGCTAGGTGGTGGCTCGACGAGCAGAGAAGAAGGGGGGAGGGGCGACGACGACCGGAGAAGAAGGTGGGGGGGGGGGGGCGACGACAAGCGGAGAAGAAGGTGGGGGTGGGGGGGGGGGGCGATGTCGCTTGTGAAGAAAGAAGGGTTATTTAGTTTTAGGTTTTTTTGTTTTAGTTTTTCAATTTAGGCAGTAGGTAATAGTATAAATTAAATTTAAAAAAAAATAAAAAATATAATATATTACGGGTCGGGTTGAACCCGCCCGTTTTTAGGCTAACCCGTACCCGCCCGCCAAACAGCGGGTTAAAATTCAACCCAATCCAATTTTTGCGGGTTTTTAATGGGCGGTTTCCATACGGGCGGATTCTAATGGGTTAGGCGGTTCCTACGGTTTAGCGGTTTTTATGTTCCGGCCTACTAATAAGACTAAAAAGACCATAAATGCTCACAAGTGAACCATTCTTCTTCTTCTCTTCCTCTTCTCATGCTTTTTCTTCTTCTTGCTGGTAAGACCAAAAAGACCACCCATTATTCATGAATGGTGGCAAGTGGTGGCAGCCATAGACAAAAGAATTTGAAATTCATTCTAACAAAGGTAAACCCTAATAATTTCCTTGTCTCTTCTCATTTTGTTTTTTTTTTCTTTAATTTTTTTTCAGTTGTAGCCATTAATATTTTTCTTCTCTCAATCTCTTATTGCAATAACTAATCATTCAGAATTATAATGGAATCAACAAGTGATGCATCAGCCACAATACCCACACCACCCAATGAACATGAACAGGTAACATATATATTTTATTACAGTCTTTTGGGTTAGAATTTTGATTTTTGTAATTTATGGATAAAAGACCTTGAATTTGCTCTGAATAACCATAAACGACTTTAAATTTACACTATGCGACCATCATGGTCTTTTATGTTCTTTAACTAACTTTAAAGAACTTGAATTTTCTCTGAACGACCATAAACAACCTTAAATTTACATTATGCGACCATCATGGTCTTTTATGTTTTTCAACCATTTAAAGAACTTGTATTTGCATAGAACGACCATAAACGACCTTGAACTTACATTATGCGACCATCATGGTCTTTTATGGTCTTCAACCAATTTTAAAGAACTTGAATTTAATCTGAACGACCATAAACGACCTTGAATTTACATTAAGCGACCATCATGGTCTTTTATGGTCTTCAACCAATTTTAAAGAACTTGAATTTGATCTGAACAATCATAAACGACCTTGAATTTACACTATGCGACCATAATAGTCTTTTATGTCCTTCAACTAATTTTAAAGAACTTGAATTTGCTTTGAACGACCATAAACGACCTTAAATTTATATTATGCGACCATCATGATCTTTTATGGTCTTTAACAAATTTTAAAGAACTTAAATTTGATCTAAACGACCATAAACGACCACTAAGGTCGCACACGGTTGCACAGGTCGCATAGTGTCGCACATGGTCTCACTATCTATTTTCATACCACGTGTGACCTTATTCATTTAGTTAAATTTGTAATTCTTTTTATACTTTTTATATTTATGTTCTTATCATTTATATATTTTTTATTCATTTCACACATTATTATTGTAGATGCCCAAAACTATATTAACAATAGAGCTTCCATGTATACCTCGTGCCATTACTACTAATACAGCTGCAAAATCTAAAGTTACCATCAAATCCCCGCTAAGTGTAATAGGCCAAATAAAGAATTGGCTCACAAAGTCTGACCAGGATGTTTTTAAACATTACTCCCAATTGGGTCGTCTCTTGGACCTCGATACTAAAGGGCTTTTTCCTGGCACCTTAGTAAACCAGATAGTTTTGAGGAGGGTAGATTGCCAAAAGAGGCATGAGTTATGGTTTTTGATTAATGGAAAATCTATGAGATTTTTGTTGGAATTATTTTACCAGGATCTAGATTTACTACCAAGTATGTTTGATTAACATCCTAATATGAATTCTAAAACAATGAAATAAACACATAAGAGTTTAAGAAAACCTTACATTGGGTGTAGCGGAATATTATGACTCATTCCATTCAGATCTCTAGCCCTTGATTCCTTTCTGTAGCAGAGCATAATCAAGATCTGAATCTGGATCTCTTTCTCTCCTTCTTGTTGGTGCTGATTTTCCACAGTCTTACATACTATGATTGAGGTACCACTTGATGTGTGTAGGCACTACTCATTCACTCAAGGGAATTTTGAAAAACAGAGAAGAAAGAGAGGGGAAGTGGCGGCTTTAGAGTGTTTGTGTGAAAGAAATAATACAGTAATGTGTCTGTCTAACCTGAAGCATTTACCTTCTATTTATAGAATACCACATAGGGTTAAGGTTGAATTACCTGGCATTAAAAAATGAAAAATAAATGAGAAAAGGAAGCAACGGTGGCCGGCCATACATTGAGGAAACATGCCTTCCACTTTTCCAACTTTCCTATTTCATCATTTCTAGTTTCCCATTTTCTCAAAAATTGCCAATTTTCTCATTCAACCACATAAATGTCAAATCTAATTATTTAATAACTACAAATAATTATTAAATAATATATTGTCATTTATTTTATTTATTAATAAAAACTAATCAAAGTTTCCCAATTAATAAATATACCCTTTAAACTCTCTATTTACTGTTTTACCCTTGCTTAGTGAAAATTCATAAAGTAGACATAGTCTAACTTTTAGAATTATAATTGATTAATTAAAATCAATTAACTGAGTCTTACAAGCAGTATGGTCTCAACTAGTATGGGGACCATGGGTCTATATAACCGAGCTTCCAATAAGTCAAACCGAATTTACCAAGTAAATTCCCTAACTTAGAACTTGGAATTGCACTCTCAGTCATATAGAACGCTCTATATGTTCCATGATATAGACACGTCATTAGTTATCCATTGTTATAACCCTAATGTGATCAATGACCCTCTAATAGAAGATCTACATTGAAAAGGCACTAAGTTACCGTTACACCTTCAATGTATTTTATCCTTAAAACACTTAGCTCCGTATAAATGATATTTCAGCAAAGTGAAATGAGATCTTTACCATTTATCTATGTTTAGCCAAGCTTGAAGGATATCATCGTTTCACTTCTAAATTCCTATAGAAGTTATAAACTCCATATTTATGGTAGCGCTCCCACTCAATTATACTATCATGTTCCCAAAATGTATGTATCACCCTGACCCAAAAGTAGGCTTAACTAACAAATCAAAGAACATGTATAGTACTCTTGAGATCGAACCTAACCATATCAGGATTAAGATCATTTGATCTAGGATCAACAGGTGATATTGAATTGAATAGATATTACGGTAAGTTTTAATATATCTAATCAAAGTTCAATATCGGTCCCTTCCGATGTATACTCCATACATCCGATACTGGTAAACTTTGCCAATGTCCTAGAAAGGACATAACACTTTTCCAAGGTGTAAGAATACCTATCGCTGATTATACCATGTCAGTCTAAATCCAGTGTTCTGACAAATCAGGGAATAAACTTTCGAACATATAATTAAGATTATATTCCACTGTGCTGACAATACTATAATCTTTAACAAATTCATATGTTCTGGACTTAAATAGAATTCATACATTATATATAATCATGAAATAAATCATGTGAACCATGCAACATAAAATGTTGTTTCTGACCTTTATTAATAAGTAAATCTGATTATATTGAAATGGGTTTTATTTAGGGCACAAAACCCAACAAACTCCCACTTGCACTAATATAAAACAAAAAGGTGCATTTCAAATAATCATTAACACCTTGATATATAAATCAAGTGTAGTAGTAGTAAACTCCTCGTAATAGGATCTGACAGGTTGAATTAATAACAACCTTTTCTCCACCATTACTTTCCCTTAATCACAAAATTCTTGATATTGTGAAATTCCTCTCTATATGTCTGCTCTATTGGGATACTGGATTCTATACCTTTGGCAACTACTTTTGGTTAATCAGGAAATTAACACTAGTAGTTAAGACAAGTTGGAACGGTGCCACAATTGTATAGAACTTTCCTTAGACTGAATAAGTATCTTTCCTGCAACTTTAACATTCAGTCTCTCTCTGGTAGACTAAGAGACTTCAGATAGGTTTCTACACTTCTCCAAAATCACTATTCCACCCCCAGAGTAATCACCATTTTATCAGCATACTTTTTAGCACAAAGGCAAGTCTTGAAATCGGATGTGGTGTAGTCTAAGAGTTTTAAAACCACCCTTATTGACTAACATATAGTTCATCTTCTTAATCTTAAGATTTACTTGATTGTCTTCCAATGTTCCTCTCCTGGATTAATCTGAAACCTACTCATTACTCCCACTCAACAGCATGTGTCTGGTCTAAGGCATACAAAAGCATATCTGAGACCTCTCACTGTTGATTTAAGAAATTCTTTCATGGCTTTATCTTCTCTGGAATAGTTGAGACTTTTCCTTAGATAAATAAAATCTATATCTAAGAAGTTGTGAAGCTTCTATAGATTGCCATTGGAAAGAAAATGCTTTAGCATCTTATGCTTGCATTAGAGTAAGTAATTACCAGGTATACCACAAGCCATAGGTTTAGATAAACTCAAACCTATAATACTAGGAACATGAAGTTTTGTTAAGTCCATTGAATAGACTTATTAATGAAAATTTCCTTTCATGTCCTTGTAATAGAAAACTTTAGGTTACTCCATGTGGATGGATTAAACCATAGTTCTCTTGGCTTTCTTCTTAGTTTCTTATCTTGACAATCCATTACTTGTTTAAACTCACAATGGATTTTAATCTCTAGTGTTTTACAAGTCATAAGAAGGTAAAGTTCCTTGAAACTCTCCCACTACGACAAGGTACCGTGAATTATGTCTAAGAAAACTAAATGGTATTGACCTCTTCGGTTGTGTTAAGACAATAGAGGCAGTGGGATCATCTTGTAAGGAATAAGATGATAGAACACTTATGGAATCAAGAAAAATTATCTCCTTTATTTGCTACTTTATTTTCAGACTTAGTCATTTTCTTAGAAAAGTAGTATTTGTTTAAACAAACACTTTCTTATCTAATGACTATGGGATGATCCACCCCTAATCACTTAGAATAGCTAACAAACATGCAAACCAGGGTTAGCAGTTCTAGCTTTTCTTAAGATTTCGATTAGGTCATCCATGAATCTAGTAATGATTTACATTAAGTATACAACCATTGCATCATTCTGAAATTATATTACCATAGAAGGATTTAGGCAACGACTAGTAACTAATTATCAATATGCAAATTGAATTTCTGGGGAGGTAAGTTTTGATATAATTCAAAAATCAAATTAATGATCTTTGAACTGCATATCTACTAACTTTTTCTCCACCCCTATCAATTCGCAAGATCTTTAACCACTTACCATTGCTAGAAATTCATGAAATTTTTCAAACATTTCAAATTTCTTTTTGCATAAGGTAAAATCTAGAGTGATCGTTTTAAGAATACAACGAAAACTCATATCCACCCTTGAATGTACATCCATCTGCGAATGAGATGAACTTAATTTCAGTGGATATAGGCATATTAACTCTTTGCAGAGAATGATCTTGTCAAAACCACTATGAACAAGATACAAATGCCATAGATTAAAATATGTGGTTGTATCTTTTGATGACTTAAGTTTAGTTACATCAAAGATTCTTAGAATAGTGCAAGTGGATTCTGGTCACAGAATACTAAACTTATATAGTTTGAATCCATTGATAGAAAATGGTTATGAAACACTTGTGAAAGTGTAACTGTATAATGAGTAATTCTTTCTTGGACCACCACTACTAATTTAACTCTAAGTTGATTTGCCCATACAAGTAGGAGATTTTAAGATCGAGAATTTATATCATTTCGGGATAGAATTTCGGGAATATAATCATATTTGTCATTTAATTTCTTAAGATAAAATATAGAATGACTTTATATGATTTATAGACCATTCATCCAATGATATGTCATTGAGCTAATTCGAAATGAATAAGCTAAGAGGAATTAGGATAATTTCGTTTTAAATAAGAATCCAACGATGCTCCGATTAGCGAGAGCCAAAGTAATCTTATTTATACAATCTTCTTGTTTCATATTGTAAAATACTAGTCTAAGGTGTCATCAATTGATTAACAACTAGATGTTGCATATACAATATTTATCTTTCGAGATCTAACACTATTATGTTAGTCTAATGGTGAAAATCCATTAGGGATTTATCTCATTAGAAAAACAAACCAAGTTAGACCAACAATGAAGATTCGAAATTAAACTACAATTCAATAACAGAAAATAACATGATTCAATATAAATTCATACACAATTCAGAAATTATTAAACATATAGCAAGTAGGAATGACAAGGGAAAATACTAAAACATACAATCCTAAATAATTTCCAAGGTCTTCAACAAACTGATATCAGTGTCCCGTTTAGGCGAGAGTCAAAGCTACCATCCATTGAATAGAGTTGTCAGCTCATCTAAAATGATAAACATTCTAGCAACCTTTTATTGGATCAAGATTGGAATCCGCGTTGTCCCGTTTAGGCGAGAGTCAAGGCTATTTTATCTTATGAGCTTCCACCATTGTTTCATATTCTTGCAAGTCTTATACAGTCGCCACCATTAGGGTGATCAATACTATATAAAAAACTTACAAGATTACTTATCTTTCGAGATTAAACGGTGCTAACTTGCTAATGAACGTTCCTCCATTAGGGAGGATTACTCACTAAAACAATAGCTATGTAAAACCAACAATGGAGATCGAATATCCTAATAATAAAGCTCATTATTTAATGAAGGTTGTATTTTCTCCTAATATTTATTTTAATCAATTTATTTTAAATATATATATTTATTTAATTAAAATTTCCAATTTAGAATGAAAAATTCTAAATATAAATTTTAATTTAATATTTATAAATTATACTTAGATGGATATGAAAATAACGTTAATTATTTCCATCTTAGTAATAATTTCCATAAATATTAAGAAAAATATGCAATTTAAGTTGTTTCAAAATTAATTTAAATTAATTTACAACTCAAATTTAATTTTCTATAAATAGATATTGCATTTCGAAAAATGAAGTGTATAAGAATACTACTTTCGAAAATGCTTTAAAATAAAATAAAAATAAATCTTGGAAAAATTATCTTAATTTTATGTTGGCCCAAAATTAATTAATAAAATTAATTTACAACAAAAATATAATTTTCCTATTTAATTAAATATTAAAGAAAAATTTCAAATATTTAAGTATCATGATTAAGAATCAACTTAAATATTAATTTTCTATTTAATTAAATACACTAGAAAAATACTTCAAGCAGATAATAACTATCTAGACTTTCATTGACTAATTAATTCAATTTCTAATTATAATATATTTTAGTTTATTTATTTTAATTAATCATTAAATGAAAAAATCATTGATTTAAGTTGGTCCAAAATAAATAATTTTCAACTTTAATCTATTTTTCAAATGAAATTCGAAATTTCTGCATTAAAGAAATACAATTTCGAAATTGTGGGAAAAAGATTAATAAAATAAAATAAAATATATTTTGAAAATGATTCAGATTTAAGTTATTCTGAAATAAGATTCCAAACTTAAGATAATTTTCAACTTTAATTAAATAACATGAAAATAACAATATTTAAGTATCATGATGAAAATCAACTTAGATATTGAAATTTTCAATTTAATTAATTGTATTAAATTCAAGAAATAAATAATTAAGTATAGAGGAAACTTAATTATTAATTCTAGTTAAATACTAGGAAAATATTCTAAACTTAGATTGTACAAAATTAATTATCAAACAATTAATTTCACAATTAATGATATTTTCCTATTTAATATTAGAAATAATAATTAGTATAGAAATAACTATCTAGAATATATATCATTAACTAAGTGTTTTTCTAAAATTAACTTTAAAATATTAAAACGAAAAATAAATTTCATATATTTTAAAAGTTAATTATGTTGCTAATTCAATTTTAATTAGGTTAGACTAATATAATTAACCTAATACAATTATTTAAATAAGGCAAATGGGCCTTCACAATTGGGGTAGTTAATGTGAGGGGGAGCTGGGTTCAGTATGTCGTACCCACTACTATTGGCCCCCAACTCTCACACAAGGCCCAAAAGAGAGGAATTTAACCGTTAAATAAACAATTGTTATTCATTGAATAAGCCCAAATCTAATTGGGCCTAAATAAAATTACTTATGTCAAATTTTATTTTAGCAACCTAGTTCATTTACTTAGTAAAAACTTAAATGGGCTTCCTATATGCATCTAAGCCCAATAGCAGACATATAGGCTCACACAATCAAATGATTTGGATGGGCCCTATCATGTTACTAGGTTTACACAGATGAAAGAAGTACAAAATTTACCTGTTACAAATTATTTATAAGATCTATTATTAATTGGACTACGATTAAAATCAGATCATTGGATCTGTCAACAAGTTAATCGTAGTAATTTAGATCAAATAAATAATAGGTTTGTTAAATTTTTTTTAAATAAACAATATAAAATTAAACAAACATTGTCCATGTAACAGATGTGAAAATAAGATATTAATATAATTAAATTATTATTCTTAAACTAACTAACTAAATTTTGGAAATTTAGGGTTGTTAAAACAAACCTTAAAATCTCAAAATAAAGGAAACTAATTTTAAAATATCTAGGTTTATTTGAATCAAAATAAATTAAATATCAAATAAGATCAATGATTTGAAAGAAAGAATCTTCAATATCACTTTCAGATCTTATAATTTAATAAAATAAACCAATTTTAAAATAGATTTGGTTAGATAATTATTATTTTAGGAATAAAATAATAAATGAATAATGATTTCCATAATTATATGTCAAAATATCTTAAATTAAGCAATATTCAAATTTCTACAAAAATATCTAAGTTATTTAAATATTTAAGATATGATTTATAAATTTCCAATAAGGAAAAAAATGATATATATATAGAAAAATATCATTTTTGAACTTATAATTTATAAATAATTAAATATTTAACAAAATAACAAACTTTTGAATTTGAAAATATTATGGTAAGTGTATCTATAAAAATATCTATGTTAATTTCAAATTTATTAATTATTTAATTTGTCATATAAGATAATTTTAATATAATATTTTAAATAAAAAGACAAAATTATTTTTTAATTTAAAATATGTTAAATATCAAAATTTCTAATCTTATAATTAAATAATATATAAATATTAAAGAAGTTAACAAATTTTTAAATCTGACCATAATAGGAAATATTTAAAATTGGAAATATTCCAAATTAGAAATATTTAAAAAAAAATGGAAATATTTCAAATTTGGAAATATTTAAAAATGGAAATATTTCAAATTAGAAAAATCTAAAATTGGAAATATTGGATTTTGGGAAACAATCCCATAAAAAATTGGATTTTTTGGGAAAACCCCACAAAAAGCGCAATTTGTAGGGGGCTGCCAGGATAGGCTGCATGCAGCAAGCAGCCATGATTTTCAATCTTCCAAAATTCACATCTTCTTCGTTTTTCATCGGAATTAAGTTCCGTAAAAACAAAAATTGCTTAATTTTTCACAAGGAAAAATATTTTCAAAAATAGAAAAAATATTTTTCATGGAAAATTTCGTACAACACAAACTTTCATCACATAAACACATAAACCAACATGAAACCATCCAAATCAACACAAAACATATAAAAACATTGTTTTAATTCATATTACATGAAAGTAAATCATTACCATGGCTTTTGTAATGACCGCTCTAGTAATGTGGATTAGTAAAGGCAATTAGCACTAATTTTTATTATTTTATTATTATTTGTGAATTAATTTAATTGTGGACCCCAATATTTAGAAATAAATATTAGAGTTATAATTTCTCAATTCCGGAGATTTTATTAAACTCTAGGGGTATTAATTAGTTTATATGTGAAATATGTTAATTTTGTAATTTTTGCTCGGCGACAACGGAAAATGCGATGGATGGCTAGATTGATCACATGGGTAAGTTTAGAACCCTATTTCATAGTGGGAAATAATTTAGAGAAAATAAATTATCGGGATTGAGCGGGGTTATGGAATTTGACCATTTTACCCCTAGTTTCAAAAATACCCTAGTTTTAAGTCTAAAGGGCCTTTTAGTCTTTTGCTATTAAGTGGAATAGGTGGCTGTCCCTCTAGTTGACACCTAGCACATGACTTTTCAGCCATGAATTAATTAAGGAAAACCATTTCATTTGAGGGAAAAATCAAAGAAAAATCAAAATCTAGAGAACTCTTTCTCTTTCTCTTTTTCTCTTTCGGCTGGGGCTTGATCAAGGGGGGAAGGGCTGTTGATTCTTGGAGTTTCCAGCAAAGGAAGCTTGGAAGATTCAAGTTGAGGTAAGCCCTAAAGAAACCTTTCTTAATTTCCAAGTTTTAAAGTTAGGTTGAATTGGTGATTTTGTAATTTTGTAATTTAGGGGCTGTTAAGGTTTGATGTGTTTAGGATTCGAATTCTAGGGTTAGTTTGAGTTGATTGAAGTTCCTAGCAGCTGATTTTATTGCTTGATGTTGGTTTTAAGCAAGCTTGAGTTTTGAAACTCAAGCTTTGAGCTTTAATGGCATAAATTGTTTTGGTGTGTTTTTCTGTGAAATACTGGCTGGGTTTTATTGTCTATGCATTGTTTAGGAGCTCTGAAAAGTTTGGTATCATTTGGTGGAAAATTGAGCAATGGAGGAGGTGTTTTGGGATATCGGTGTGCCTAATAGGCTTTTGCAATGCCACTGGCGAGGCTGGCGGTTTGGCAGAATCCCGAGCACTTCGTTTTCTCAATTTTTGTCCATTTCAGTGCCTCGGTTGGGTGTTTCCCCATTTCCAGAGTTAGAATTGCCCCTTTAGAGTATAGCAGAACCTAGGGTTTTGATTTTGGTTCCCGGGATTAGAGTTTTAATCATGTGACTTACCCGGTTTAAAAATGTGATTAGGGCATCCATCTAGCACGAAATTCCGTTCGGGTGCTCGACGTAAAGACACTTGAATTCGGAAAACGGTAAGACTCGTGTATAATGTATGATGTGATTATCTGAATGTATGTATGTGTTAATATGTATACATGCTCATTTGTTGTGATTCTTACACTACCAACACTTGTATGGTTGAGGTACAAAGTGCATTGGTAAGGTGTAGGATGTTTGAAAGTACATCACAGTGTTACCAGCACTTGTACGGGAAGGTACAAGGTGTACGTGAGGTACAACGGTAGATAGTACTCGAGTGCGGTCATACCTTACCTACACTAATACGAAGGTATACTGAGTGCATGTGGTACATGGTACATGGTCGTATCCTAGTTAGAACGTTCATACTCATCTGTTAAGCTCTGTAAATAGGTGTATGGGCGCCTATTTACAGGTCGGAAATTATATGATATGTTATATGCATTTCTTGCGAGTACGGTGACTCACGGTTTGCTTCCATGTGTAGGTAAAGGAAAGGCGAAGGCTAAACAGAGTGAACACGAGCTCGGGTGAGATTGTACATGTCGAGCGGCGCGACACAGGTGGAGTGTTCGGTCTCGGGACATCTGGGTGTTATATTTTGAAAGTCGCTGTGCGACCTGTGAATTATGTATTTTGAAATGTAAAGTTTAAAAAGTAAATTTTACGAAGTATGAAATCGGGATCCCGGGGTTTGTAAATATTATATTATATTACAAAGTTTAATATCTAAAGTAAAAGTTTTAATTTGACACGTTTTTCGAGAAAATTCTTTGATTAGCAAAGATTGCACAATAATTGAAAAAGCACTGTAGCGTGCCTTAGCATTAGGGCGTTACAATTTTGGTATCGGAAGCCGAGGTTTGTCTACGAAGCTGGCATGACATGTACAATCTTCATCGAGAAAGCTCGGTTCACGGTTCGATGGCTTTGTACTTGTTTAGTACCTTAAATAAATGTGAATGTGAAAGCATGTTAGGAAGCATATTAGATTTAAATTAAATATATTTTCTTAAAAAAAAAAAAAAAGTGTGTTGCCTTTTAAGTCTTTAAAGAGCGGTGTTAAGTTTTGATCGCTGTCTAACCTGCCTGGCTTATGGATTCGCAGGCTAAGTCCTATTAAATGGACGCCCCGCGAAATACAAGAAGTCAGGGTGGCATGGTTGAGACCGGAGGCGGTCAGGGGAATCCTCAAAATCCTCGTGGTCGCGCCGTGGCCGTGGCGAGCTCGGGGTGGTCGCCCCGTAAATCCACCTCGAAACTCACTCCGATTGGGAGCAAAGATTTGCGAAATGCAAGATAGAATCTGCCGACAAGATGAAGAGATCCAAAGATTGAGGCGGGGGTCCTCCGCCGTGCCTCCTCAAGTGGTTCAGCCTGTTGCGGTTCTGCGGTGCCGACGGAGTAACAACCTGTTGTTGGCAACCGTATGGAACGCAGATTGTACGAAAGATTTCGAAAACGAGGCACCTCCAAGTGTTTCGGGAGGCACGATGTGATGAAGGCCGAGCAGTGGCTTTCGATGATCGAGCGTATTCTCAACTTCATGGGAGTGGTTGGAAATGACCGGGTGACCTGCGCCACTTTCCAGTTTCAGGAAGATGCTCTCGTGTGGTGGGAGTTGATAACCCTCACTCGGGACGTCACGGCCGATGACACAGGAAGAATTTAAGGAGTTATTTAACTCAAAGTATTACAACATGTAAGCGGCCCGCAAGGTGCAAAGCGGAAAGAGTTTGCGATCTAGTTCCGGGCGAGGAATGTCGGTCACGAGTACACAACGAAGTTTGATCGGTTGGCTAAGTTGGCGCAGGGGCTGTGTCCTTGACTTCGGTAAGAAAGAAAAATACTTAGCGGGTTTGAGTGCAAAGATCGGCATGATGCGGTTATTACCACTACCGAAGCAACCACGTATGCGAGATATGGTTGAGAAGGCTTTGAGAGCGAGGGTGCGGTAAAATTTCTTCGGGAGCCCCGGGTGACTCGAGTGTCGGTGGAACCCCCAGCTGTTCCTACTCCCGTTTATGGTAGGGATGGTGGTGACTCCACCACTCGAGCGAGAAAGAAAAGTTGTTCCGGCTTCCTGAGGCTCGGGGCAAAGCAAGCGGTTCCGTGGGAACCAAGGTAGAGGAGGACGCCGGGGTTACTCTTATCCGAGTGTCCAAGGTGCAAGAAACATCATCGGGAGAATGTACGGAAGACATGCTTCTGTGTGGCATGGTGGGGCATTTCAAGAAAGATTGCCCCCAGCAAAGAAAGAGGAGCGAAAGGCCGAGGTGAAACCGGTTCTGCTCGTGTATTTGCCATTACCCAAGGCCGATGCGGCCGGTCCTTGTTGTGACGGGTCGGCTTCCGTCAACAACTTGTTATTTACAGTATTATTTGACTCGGGAGCTACACGTTCATATGTGGCTACAAGAGTGATTGATCTTTTGGGTAGGCCTTGTGATATTTTAGAAAGAGGGTTTGGAACCCTAATGCCTAGCGGGGAATTGGTTATCTCTAATAGGCGCATTGGGTACATCTTGCCGATTAGGATCGAAGATAGGGAGTTGAGTACTTACCTTATAGAATTGAAATTAGCGAGTTTGATATTATATCGGGAATGGATTTTCTATCCAAGTATTCGGCCGATATAGATTGTAGGCGTAAAATGGTAACTTTTCAAATTTCGGAAGGTGAAGATCCATTTGTTTATGTTGGATCGGTTCGGGGGTCTCGGATCCGGTTATTTCGTGCCGAGAGCTAGGGATTTACTTATGCAATGGTTGTGTAGGATTTCTAGCGGTGGTATTTGACTCAGCGGACACGAAACATTTGGGCCCGAGGTAGTCGGGTAGTGAAAGATTTTCTTGATGTGTTTCCCGAGGAGTTGCGGGATTAACGCCACGAATGAGAGATTGACTTTGTTATTGATTTGGCACACAGGTCGAACTCGTTTCTAAAGCTCCATATAGGATGGCTCAGAACTCAAGCGAGCTTAAGTTACAACTTCGGGGGATGCTTGATATTGGGTTTATTCGACCCAAAGGTATCGCCCTGGGGAGCTCCGGTTCTTTTTGTGAAAAAGAAAGATGGTTCCCTCAGAATGTGTATTGATTATCGGGAACTAAACAAGCTGACGATTAAGAACAAGTACCCGTTGCCTAGGATCGATGATTTGTTCGATCAGCTTCAGGGAAAGACAGTGTTTTCGAAGATTGATTTACGGTCTGGTTATCATCAACTCAGAATTCGGGAGGAGGACATACCGAAGACTGCTTTTAGAACCAGATATGGGCACTATGAGTTTCTGGTAATGTCATTCGAATTGACTAATGCTCCTGCGGCCTTTATGGATCTCATGAATAGGGTGTTCAAGGATTTCCTCGATAACTGCGTTATAGTGTTTATCGATGACATTCTTGTATACTCTCAGTCAGAAGAGGAGCATGAGCATCATCTTCGAATGGTGTTACAGCGACTTAGGGATCACAAGCTGTATGCCAAGTTCAAAAAGTGTGAATTCTGGTTGTCCGAGGTGTCCTTTCTAGGTCATATTGTTGGGAAGAATGGAATTATGGTCGATCCAAACAAGGTGGAATCAGTGAAGAATTGGCCGAGGCCCAAATCTGTGACGGAAGTTCGAAGTTTTCTCGGGTTAGCAGGGTATTATCGACGTTTCGTCGAAGGATTTTCTAAACTTTCTATGCCCCTAACCGAATTGACCAAGAAAAATCATAGATTTGTGTGGTCAGATAAGTGTGAGTCAAGCTTTCAGGAGTTGAAGCAGCGTTTGATAACAGCTCCGGTGTTAGCTTTGCCATCAGATCAAGAGAAATTTGTTGTGTATTGTGATGCATCCGGACGAGTGCAGGATGTGTTACGATGCAAGTTGACGAGTCATAGCTTATGCCTCTCGTCAGCGGGATTATGACGGCGTTACCCAACTCATGATTTAGAGCTCGCTGCTGTGGTTTTTGCTTTAAAAATATGGCGACATTATCTTTACGGTGAAAAGTGTGAGATTTATACTGATCATAAGAGTCTTAAATACTTTTTCACCCAGAAAGATTTGAATATGAGGCAGAGAAGGTGGTTGGAGTTAGTTAAAGACTACGATTGCGAAATATTGTATCACCCCGGGAAAGCCAATGTGGTGGCCGATGCTCTAAGCAGAAAAGGTTCCGGTCAAGTGTGTACTACGGTTATGATAGCTCCTCAACTAGCCTTGGAAATGGTTAGTGCAGGAATTGAGTTCGTGGTCGGGAAATTACATAATTTAACACTCCAATCTGATCTGTTGGAGAGAATCAGAAAGGCACAACTGGAAGATCCCGAGCTAGTTAAAGTTCGAGATGAAGTAGTGGCTGGTCGGCCTAGAGGTTTTTCAGTCTCGAGCAGTGGAATGTTGTTATATAAAGCTCAAGTTTGTGTTCCTAGTGTTGATAAGCTTAAGAAAGAGATACTTGATGAAGCTCACACCACGCCTTATTCGTTGCATCCGGGAACCACCAAGATGTATCAGGATTTGAAACCCTACTTCTGGTGGTATGGGATGAAAAGAGATGTGGTGGACTACGTGTCCAAGTGTTTAACTCCGCCAAACGGATTAAGGCTGAACATCGGAGCGGCGGGGGTTATTGCAACCTTTAGTCCTTCCAGAATGGAAGTGGGAGGACATCGCAATGGACTTTGTAACTGGTTTGCCTAGAACTACGGGAATGTATGATTCTGTTTGGGTTATCGTGGACAGATTCACAAAGTCAGCTCACTTCTTACCAGTGAAAGTTACATATTCAGTGGATCAATATGCTGAATTGTATGTAAAGGAGATAGTTCGTCTCCATGGAGCCCCTAAATCTATTGTATCAGACAGGGATCCAAAGTTCACATCGAAGTTTTGGGTGAGTCTTCAGAAGGCTATGGGTACCAAGTTAAAGTTTAGTACAACCTTTCACCCTCAGACTGATGGTCAGTCAGAAAGAACTATCCAGATTTTAGAAGACCTATTGCGAGCCTGTGTCATGGACTTTGAGGGTTCATGGAGTAAGTACTTGCCTTTAATTGAATTCTCCTACAACAACAGCTACCAAAGTACAATAGAGATGGCTCCCTATGAGATGTTATATGGTAGAAAATGTCGTTCTCCTATTCATTGGGACGAGACGGGGAGAAAGGAAGTACTGGGTCCCGAGAATTAGTGCGGAGAACCAATGAAGCTATTGATAAGATCAAGGCTCGAATGCTTGCTTCTCAAAGCGGGGCGAAAAGTTATGCGATCGAAGCGCGGGAGATGTTACATTTCGGGCGAGGGAACATGTTTTCCGCGGGTTTCACCAATAAAGGGTATTAGGCGCTTCGGGAAGAAGGGTAAGTTAAGCCACAGGTTCATTGGGCCATTTCGGATACTCGAGAAGGTCGGGCGGAGTAGCGTATCGGCTAGCCTTACCACCGATTATCATTGTTCATGACGTATTTCACATCTCTATGTTAAGGAAATACGTGTCGAGACCGACTCATGTCTTGAGTTATGAAGCCCTTGAACTACAACGGACTTATCCTATGAAGACGAACTGTTCGGATTTTGGATAGAAAAGAAAAAGTTCTCGGAACAAGGCTATTGCACTAGTTAAGGTGCTGCGGAGGAACGATGGGTGGAAGAAGCCACACAGGGAATTGGAGTCGGATATGAGGACTCAGCATCCAGAGCTATTCAGGTTAGATTTCGGGGACGAAATCCTATTAACGGGGGGATAATTGTAATGACCGCTCTAGTAATGTGGATTAGTAAAGGCAATTAGCACTAATTTTTATTATTTTATTATTATTTGTGAATTAATTTAATTGTGGACCCCAATATTTAGAAATAAATATTAGAGTTATAATTTCTCAATTCCGGAGATTTTATTAAACTTTAGGGGTATTAATTAGTTTATATGTGAAATATGTTAATTTTGTAATTTTTGCTCGGCGACAACGGAAAATGCGATGGATGGCTAGATTGATCACATGGGTAAGTTTAGAACCCTATTTCATAGTGGGAAATAATTTAGAGAAAATAAATTATCGGGATTGAGCGGGGTTATGGAATTTGACCATTTTACCCCTAGGTTCAAAAATACCCTAGTTTTAAGTCTAAAGGGCATTTTAGTCTTTTGCTATTAAGTGGAATAGGTGGCTGTCCCTCTAGTTGACACCTAGCACATGACTTTTCAGCCATGAATTAATTAAGGAAAACCATTTCATTTGAGGGAAAAATCAAAGAAAAATCAAAATCTAGAGAACTCTCTCTCTTTCTCTTTTTCTCTTTCGGCTGGGGCTTGATCAAGGGGGGAAGGGCTGTTGATTCTTGGAGTTTCCAGCAAAGGAAGCTTGGAAGATTCAAGTTGAGGTAAGCCCTAAAGAAACCTTTCTTAATTTCCAAGTTTTAAAGTTAGGCTGAATTGGTGATTTTGTAATTTAGGGGCTGTTAAGGTTTGATGTGTTTAGGATTCGAATTCTAGGGTTAGTTTGAGTTGATTGAAGTTCCTAGCAGCTGATTTTATTGCTTGATGTTGGTTTTAAGCAAGCTTGAGTTTTGAAACTCAAGCTTTGAGCTTTAATGGCATAAATTGTTTTGGTGTGTTTTTCTGTGAAATACTGGCTGGGTTTTATTGTCTATGCATTGTTTAGGAGCTCTGAAAAGTTTGGTATCATTTGGTGGAAAATTGAGCAATGGAGGAGGTGTTTTGGGATTGCGGTGCAACCGTGGCTGGGTTTGTAATGCCTAAAACCGGCTAGCCGGTTTTGGCAGGAATCCCGAGCACTTCGTTTTCTCAATTTTTGTCCATTTCAGTGCCTCGGTTGGGTGTTTCCCCATTTCCAGAGTTAGAATTGCCCCTTTAGAGTATAGCAGAACCTAGGGTTTTGATTTTGGTTCCCGGGATTAGAGTTTTAATCATGTGACTTACCCGGTTTAAAAATGTGATTAGGGCATCCATCTAGCACAGAAATTCCGTTCAGGTCGGCCAGCACACTTGAATTCGGAAAACAGGTAAGAACTGTGTATAATGTATGATGTGATTATTTGAATGTATGTATGTGTTAATATGTATACATGCTCATTTGTTGTGATTCTTACACTACCAACACTTGTATGGTTGGGGTACAAAGTGCATTGGTAAGGTGTAGGATGTTTGAAAGTACATCACAGTGTTACCAGCACTTGTACGGGAAGGTACAATGTGTCTGTGGTACAACAGTAGATAGTACTCAAGGTGCGGTCATACCTTACCTACACTAATACGAAGGTATACTGAGTGCATGTGGTACATGGTACATGGTCGTATCCTAGTTAGAACGTTCATACTCATCTGTTAAGCTCTGTAAATAGGTGTATGGGCGCCTATTTACAGGTCGGAAATTATATGATATGTTATATGCATTTCTTGCGAGTACGGTGACTCACAGTTTCTGCTTCCATGTGTAGGTAAAGGAAAGGCGAAGGCTGAACAGGAGTGAACCTGAGCTCGGGTGAGATTGTACATGTCAAGCGGCGCGACCTGGAGTGTTCGGTCTCGGGACATCTGGGTGTTATATTTTGAAAGTCGCTGTGCGACCTGTGAATTATGTATTTTGAAATGTAAAGTTTAAAAAGTAAATTTTACGAAGTATGAAATCGGGATCCCGGGGTTTGTAAATATTATATTATATTACAAAGTTTAATATCTAAAGTAAAAGTTTTAATTTGACACGTTTTTCGAGAAATTTCTTTGATTAGCAAAGATTGCACAATAATTGAAAAAGCACTGTAGCGTGCCTTAGCATTAGGGCGTTACAGCTTTGGTGCCAGTTGTTGGAATTATTTTACCAGGATCTAGATTTACTACCAAGTATGTTTGATTAACATCCTAATATGAATTCTAAAACAATGAAATAAACACATAAGAGTTTAAGAAAACCTTATATTGCGTGCAGCGGAATATTATGACTCCTTCCATTCAGATCTCTAGCCCTTGATTCCTTTCTGTAGCAGAGCATAATCAAGATCTGAATCTGGATCTCTTTCTCTCCTTCTTGTTGGTGCTGATTTTTCACAGTCTTACATACTATGATTGAGGTAACACTTTATGTGTGTAGGCACTACTCATTCACTCAAGGGAATTTTGAAAAATAGAGAAGAAAGAGAGGGGAAGTGGCAGCTTTAGAGTGTTTGTGCGAAAGAAATAATACAGTAATGTGTCTGTCTAACCTGAAGCCTTTACCTTCTATTTATAGAATACCACATAGGGTTAAGGTTGAATTACTTGGCATTAAAAAAATAAAAAATAAATGAGAAAAGGAAGTAAAGGTGGCCGGCCATACATTGAGGAAACAAGCCTTCCACTTTTCCAACTTTCCTATTTCATCATTTATAGTTTCCCATTTTCTCAAAAATTGCCAATTTTCTCATTCAACCACATAAATGTCAAATCTAATTATTTAATAACTATAAATAATTATTAAATAATATATTGTCATTTATTTTATTTATTAATAAAAACTAATCAAAGTTTCCCAATTAATAAATATACCCTTTGAACTCTCTATTTACTGTTTTACCCTTGCTTAGTGAAAATTCATAAAGTAGACATAGTCTAACTTTTAGAATTATAATTGATTAATTAAAATCAATTAACTGAGTCTTACAAGCAGTATGGTCTCAACTAGTATGGGGACCATGGGTCTATATAACCGAGCTTCCAATAAGTTGAACCGAATTTACCAAGTAAATTCCCTAACTTATTAATTCCTTATTAAATCTACACTTAGAACTTGGAATTGCACTCTCAGTCATATAGAACGCTCTATATGTTCCATGATATAGACACGCCATTAGTTATCCATTGTTATAACCCTAATGTGATCAATGACCCTCTAATAGATGATCTACATTGAAAAGGCACTAAGTTACCATTACACCTTCAATGTATTTTATCCTTAAAACACTTAGCTCCGTATAAATGATATTTCAGCAAAGTGAAATGAGATCTCCACCATTTATCTCTGTTTAGCCAAGCTCAAAGGATATCATCGTTTCACTTCTAAATTCCTATAGAAGTTATAGACTCCATATTTATGGTAGCGCTCCCACTCAATTATACTATCATGTTCCCAAAATGTACGTATCACCCTGACCTAAAAGTAGGCTTAACTAACAAATCAAAGAACATGTATAGTACTCTTGAGATTGAACCTAACCATATCAGGATTAAGATCAATTGATCTAGGTTCAACAGGTGATATTGAATTGAATAGATTTTACGGTAAATTTTAATATATCTAATCAAAGTTCAATCTCGGTCCCTTCCGATGTATACTCCATATATCCGATACTGGTAAACTTTTCCAATGTCCTGGAAAGGACATAACACTTTTCCAAGGTGTAAGAATACGTATCGCTGATTATACCATGTCAGTCTAAATCCACTGTTCTGACAAATCAGGGAATAAACTTTCGAACATATAATTAAGATTATATTCCACTGTGCTGACAACACTATAATCTTTAACAAATTCAGATATTCTGGACTTAAATAGAATTCATACATTATATATATAATCATGAAATAAATCATGTGAACCATGCAACATAAAATGTTGTTTCTGATCTTTATTAATAAGTAAATCTGATTATATTGAAATGGATTTTATTTAGGGCACAAAACCCAACAATTTTCTCTCCAAGAGTTTGCAATAGAATCTGGATTGTACACTGATGGTGGCCCGACACCTGAAGAAATGGAGCTTATTTCTTCTAAGAACAAGTTAAAATAAAAGTACTTCAAGAACATGATGTCTATTAAAATAACAGATGTTGCCAATGCTCTAGATAGCATATCTAGAGAAGCAAAGACTAGAGACGGAGTGAAGTTGTGCTTTATCTATTTGCTTAGTGCATTTCTAATAATGCCAAGTCCTTCTTCGATAATAGATCTTGAATGGCTACAACTAGTGGACAATCTACCAATATTTGATAATTATTGTTGGGGAAAGCTGGCATATGAGAAAATAATAGAGCAAATCACAAAAAAAGATATGAAGAATAATCCAAGTGAGAAGGATATTAAGTGGAACCTCTTTAGTTGTCCTTGGATATTTCTGGTAAGAAATATGATTATGATTATAATTTAGTTTATTTATTTTTAGATATTTTTTATTGTATTTTGAGATATAATTTTGATTTGAATTTTTCTTTTATAGATATGGATTTGCGAAGCAATACCAAAGTTGGGTGAAATGGTAGGACAAAGAGTCCCGGGAAATCATATTCCTCGATGGCTTGGTTGGAAAATCAATGATAAACATAAAAATATCACAGTAACAAGATTATTAGAAGTAATAGAAAATAATATTGAGGTATATTTATCCACATGCAAAATTATTTATTGTATTGTATTAAAAAAATATGATCAAGAAACTTATGTTAGTTCATTTTCTTTGTGTATTAGTTTTTTGTACGACCTACATTAGCTCCAACCTCAAAGGAGAAGGCAGAATTATTTTATGAAAGACTTGGTAGCTATGAGGATAATGAAGATGACGTAATTGATCAGATTTCTTCATTTTTAGTGGGTGATGTCATTTTACGTAATCAACAGTGTGTCGCACCACATTTGGAGCCTCCATCTTCGAATGTAGGGCAATCGAATATGGAGCCTCCATCTTCAAATTTTGAACCTCTAACTAATGATGTGGAGCCTCCCCAATTCACTCAAATTCCTCAACATTCACACTTGCATCCCTCCTCACAACCTCCCTCTTCTTATGATGCTCGAAATTACTTGTTAGAGTCAGTGAAGTGTTTGATAGCTGACCAAGAAAAGTTGCACAAGTCAATATATGAGGAGATTGAACTTGTAAATAGAGAAAGATACGAGACAATAATGACAACTATCTCTGACCATGCTTACTTGAATGGAGTGAGGCATGAGACACTATTAACAAAATTGGATGATTTGACTCGCATTTTTCGACCTATAGCTGCACAATTTTCTGGAGCTGGAGGAGAAAAGACTACAGAAAACAACCAACAAGTAATTTGCATAATTTTAATATAGTTATTATTATTATTGTCATCTATATTTTATATATAAATAATATGCCTTGTAACTTCATGGTTGTAGGATTCACCATCTCATGCACACTTTTTTGGAGATGGATTTGTGACACCTGCAAGAGAGAGGAACATGGAGGGTGATCAAGTCTCCACACTTGTAGGAGAGAAGACTGCTGAGAATACAACATCTAACTTTCCTACACAACTTACAGAAAACGAAGTCACCACACAATCTCATGTGTCTGCAAACTCCTATGAGACACCGCCATCAATTATTTATGAAGGGGTTAACTATGAAGAGCATGGTGATGAGGTAGAACAAATTGTTCGAGATGGTCGACCATTGAGGTTAAGAAAACGTGCTGCAAGCTTGAAATCACCTTTCACACCGTGGCCGAGGAAACGTCGGTACTCTAAGTTAGAACCACCTACTTTTGATCCTTTCAGGCAGCCTATTGAAGAGGATGTGCAAGCATTCTTCAGGTGGTACAATGGCGATACAAACGGTAGAAGAACCATTCGTTGTGGCCAAACATCACATGATAGAAGTTTTTTTTGAGATATTGTTGGCAAAGCAACAATATATTGATAGTGAGGTAAGCTTTATCATTCAAATAGATCATAATAATTATATCATATTATCATCATAACTAACAATGAGAAAATAATTTTTTGGCAGCATGTAGATGAAATTACCTATTTATTTAGGAAAAGAATGGATAAGTTTCATAATATCTTTGAAAAAAAAATATGCATATTGACAGATGAGTTTGGACAGCGTGTGCGTGCTCTGTACAAAGAATCTCGAGAGGAAAACAATAATGTATGTAAGACCAATGAAGAGCTAATGATGTTTGTCAAAGGTACCAGACCAATTAGAGGAAGAATTTGGTCGGATGTCAATTACTTCTGTGTGCCTTGGAATGATGATACACACTGGATGTTAGTGGTAGTTGACTGACATAGTTGTTGGAAATATTTTACCAAGATCTAGATTTACTACCAAGTATGTTTCATTAACATCCTAATATGAATTCTAAAACAATGAAATAAACACATATAAAGTTTAGTAAACCTTACATTGGGTGTAGCGGAATATAATGACTCCTTCCATTCAGATCTCTAGCCATTGATTCCTTTCTATAGCAGAGCATAATCAATATCTGAATCTGGATCTCTTTCTCTCCTTCCTTTGATGCTGATTCTCCTTCTTGTTGTTTGGATTCTCCTACAGTCTTACACACTATGATTGAGATACCACTTGATGTGTGTGGGCACTACTCTATCACTCAAGGATTTCGAAATTGAAGAGTGGAAAAGAGAGAGAGGGGCGGCTATGGCTTTTTCTGAAAGAAACAATGTGCAAGTCATGAGTTTCCTGAAGCCAATACTTTCTATTGATAGAATGCCATCTAGGTTTAGGTTAGAATTGTATGGCATTAAAATAATGGAAAAATAAAACGGTAAAAGCTTGCATAGTGGCCGGTCCATATAAGGAAATTGAGCCTCACTTTGCAACTTTCCCATTTTGTTATTTTTCATTCCCATTTTCTCAAAAATGCCAATATTCCAATTTAACCATTTAAATACCAATTCTAATTATTTAATCACTAAAAATTAATTATTAAATAATATTGCCATTTAATATATTTATTAATTTAGACATGTAAAGTATCTTAGTTAATAAATAAACCTAGAATCTCTTTTCTTTACAATTTTGCCCTTGCTTTGTGAAAATTCATAAAGTAGACATAGTCTAACTTTAGAATTATAATTGATTATTAAAATCAATTAACTGAGTCTTACAAGCAGTATGGTCTCAACTAGTATGGGGACCATGGGCCTATATTTCCGAGCTTCCAATAAGTCGAACCGAATTTACCAAGTAAAATCCCTAACTTATTAATTCCTTATTGAATCCACACTTAGAACTTGGAATTGCACTCTCAGTCATATAGAACGCTCTATATGTTCCATGATATAGATACGCTATAAATTATCCATTGTTATAATCTTAAATTGATCAATGACCCTTTAATAGATGATCTACATTGAATAGGAAGTAAATTACCGTTACACCTTCAATGTATTTTATCCTTAAAACACTTAGCTCTGTATAAATGATATTTCAGCGAAGTGAAATGAGATCTCCACTATTTATCTCTGTTTAGCCAAGCTCGAAGGATATCATCGTTTCACTTCTAAATACCTATAGAAGTTATAGACTCCATATTTATGTTAGCATTCCCACTCAATTATACTACCATGTTCCCAAAATGTACGTATCACCCTGACCCAAAAGTAGGCTTAACTAACAAATCAAAGAACATGTATAATACTCAAAGTTCATTTGATCATTTGAGATCGAACCTAACAATATCAGGATTAAGATCATTTGATCTAGGATCAACAGGTGATATTGAATTGAATAGATATTACGGTAAATTTTAATATATCTAATCAAAGTTCAATATCGGTCCCTTCCGATGTATACTCCATACATCTGATACTGGTAATCTTTGCCAATGCCCTGAAAAGGACATAACACTTATCCAAGGTGTAAGAATACCTATCACTGATTATCGTGTCAGTCTAAATCCAGTGAACTGACAAATCAAGGAGTAAACTTTCGAACATATAATTAAGATTATATTCCACTGTGCTGACAACACTATAATCATTAACAAATTTATATGTTCTGGACTTAAATAGAATTGATACATTATATATATAATCATGAAATAAATCATGTGAACCATGCAACATAAAATATTATTTCGGATTTTTATTAATAAGTAAATCTGATTATATTGAAATGGGTTTTATTTAAGGCACAAAACCCAACAAACTCCCACTTGCACTAATATAAAACAAAATGTGCATTTCAAATAATCTCAACACCTTGATATACAAATCAAGTGTAGTAGTAGTATACTCCTCGTAATAAGATCTGACAGGTTGAATTAACCACAACCTTTTCTCCACCATTACTCTTCCTTAATCACAAAATCCTTGATATTGTGAAATTCCTCTCTATATGTCTACTCTCTTGGGATACTGGATTCTATACTTTTGGCAACTACTTTTTGGTTAATTGGGAAATAACACTAGTAGTTAAGACAAGTTGGAATGGTGCCACAAATGTATAGAACTTTCATAGACTGAATAAGTACCTTTCCTGCATCTTTAACATTCAGTCTCTCTCTGGCAGACCTAGAGACTTTTCCTTAGATAAAATCTATGCCTAGAAGTTGAGAAGCTTCTATAGATTGCCATTAGAAAGAAAATGCTTCAGCATCTTACTAAAGTAAGTTTCTTGCATTAGAGTAAGTAATTACCAGGTATACCATAAGCCATAGGCTTAGATAAACTCAAACCTATAATACTAGGAATAGGAAGTTTTGTTAAGTCCATTGAATAGACTTATAAACGAAAATTTCCTTTCTTGTCCTTGTAATACAAAACTTTAGGTTACCCCATGTGAATGGATTAAACCATAGTTCTCTTGGCTTTCTTCTTAGTTTCTTATTTTTTGACAATCCATTGCTTGTTTAAACTTACAATGGGTTTTAATCACTAGTGTCTTCCAAGTCATAAGAAGAGTGAGTTCCTTGAAACCCTCCCACTACGACAAGGTACCGTGAATTATGTCTAAGAAAATTAAATGGTATTGACCTCTTCATTTGTGTCAAGACAACAGAGGCAGTGGGATCATCTTGTAAAGAATAAGATGATAGAACACTTTTGGAATCAAGAAAAAATATCTCATTTATTTGCTACTTTATTTTCAGACTTAGTCATTTTCTTAGAAAAGTAGTATTTGTTTAAACAAACACTTTCTTATCTAAT
Source organism: Cannabis sativa (assembly GCF_029168945.1). Taxonomy (NCBI): domain Eukaryota; kingdom Viridiplantae; phylum Streptophyta; class Magnoliopsida; order Rosales; family Cannabaceae; genus Cannabis; species Cannabis sativa. Next base: position 36,811,554 of record NC_083610.1, on the reverse strand, counting down.
GACTATGGGATGGTCCATCCCTAATCACTTAGAATAGCTAACAAAACATGCAAACCATGGTTCACAGTTCTAGCTTTTCTTAAGATTTCGATTAGGTCATCCATGAATCTAGTAATGGTTTACACTAAGTACCCAACCATTGCATCATTCTGAAATTGTATTACCATAGAAGGATTTAGGCAACGACTAGTAACTAATCATCAATATGCAACTCGAATTTCTGGGGAGGTAAGTTTGGATATAATTCAAAAATCAACTTAATGATCTTTGAAGTGCATATCTACTAACTATTTCTCCACCCCTATTAGTTCGCAAGATCTTTAACCACTTACCTTAATGGTTTTTCACCATTGCTAGAAATTCATGAAATTTTTCAAACATTTCAAATTTCTTTTGCATAATGTAAAATCTAGAGTGATCGTTTTAAGAATATAACGAAAAACTCACATCCACCCCTGAATGTACATCCATCTGCGAATGAGATGAACTTACTTTAAGTGGATATAGGCATATTAACTCTTTGCAAAGAATGGTCTTGTCAAAACCACTATGAACAAGATACAAATGCCATAGATTTATAAAATATGGTTGTGTCTTTTGATGACTCAGGTTTAGTTATATTAAAGAGTTCTTAGAATAGTACAAGTGGATTCTGGTCACAAAATACTAAACTCATATTCCTTACTAACATACAGTTTGAATCCATTGATAGAAAATGGTTATTAAACACCTGTGAAAGTGTAACTGTATAATGAGTAATTCTTTCTTGGACCACCACTACTAATTTAACTCTATGATTGATTTGCCCATACAAGTAGGATATTTTTAAGATAGAGGATTTATATCATTTTGGGATAGAATTTCGGGAATATAATCATATGTGTCATTTAATTTCTTAAGAGAAAATATAATGACATGAAATGATTTATAGACCATTCATCCAATGATATGTTATTGAGCTAATTCGAAATGAATAAGCTAAGAGGAATTAGGATAATTTTGTTTTTAAATAAGAATCCAACGATGCTTCGAGAGTCAAAGTAATCTTATTTATACAATCTTCTTGTTTCATATTGTAAATACTAGTCTAAGGTGTCATCAATTGATGAACATCTAGATGTTGCATTTACAATATTTATCTTTTGAGATCTAACAGTATTATGTTTGTCTAATGGTGACAATCCATTAGGGATTTATCCCATTAGAACAACAAACCAAGTTAGACCAACAATGAAGATTCGAAATTAAACTACAATTTAATAACAGAAAATAACATGGTTCAATATAAATTCATACACAATTCAGAAATTATTAAACATATAACAAGTAGGAATGACAGGTGAAAATACTAAAACATACAATCCTAAATAATTTCCAAGGTCTTCAACAAACTGATATCAGTGTCCCGTTTAGGCGAGAGTCAGTGATACCATCCATTGAATAGAGTTGTCAGCTCATCTAAAATGATAAACATTCTAGCAACCTTTTATTCGATCAAGATTGGAATCCAGCGTTGTCCCGTTTAGGCGAGAGTCAAGGCTATTCTATCTTATGAGCTTTCACCATTGTTTCATACTTTTGTAAGTCAAATACAGTCGCCACCATTAGGGCGATCAATACTAATATAAAATACTTACAAAGTACTTATCTTTCGAGATTAAACGACGCTAACTTGCTAATGAACGTTCCTCCATTAGGGAGGATTACTCACTAAAACAATAGCTATGTAAAACCAACAATGGAGATCGAATATCCTGATAATAAAGCTCATTATTTAAAGAAAATTGTATTTTTTTCTAATATTTATTTTAATCAATTTATTTTAAATATATATTTATTTAATTAAAATTTCCAATTTAGAATAAAAAATTCTAAATATAAATTTTAATTTAATATTTATAAATTATACTTAGATGGATATGAAAATAACGTGAATTATTTCCATCTTAGTAATAATTTCCAATAAATATTTTAGAAAAATATTCAATTTAAGTTGTTTCAAAATTAATTTAAATTAACTTACAACTCAAATTTAATTTTCTATAAATATATATTGCATTTCGAAAAAAATTGAAATATATAAGAATACTACTTTCAAAAAATGCTTTAAAATAAAATAAAAATAAATCCTGGAAAAATTATCTTAATTTTATGTTGGCCCAAAATTAATAAAAATTAATTTACAACAAAAATATAATTTTCCGATTTAATTAAATATTTAAGAAAATTTTCAAATATTCAAGTATCATGTTTAAGAATCAACTTAAATATTAATTTTCTATTTAATTAAATATCACTAGAAAAATACTTCAAGCAAAACAGATAATATCTATCTAGACTTTCATTGACTAATTAATTCAATTTCGAATTATAATATATTTTAGTTCATTTATTTTAATTAATCATTAAATGAAAAAATCATTGATTTAAGTTGGTCCAAAATTAAAATAAATAATTTTCAACTTTAATCTATTTTTCAAATAAAATTCGAAATTTCTACATTAAAGAAATGCAATTTCGAAATTGATAAAAAAAAATTAATAAAATAAAATAAAATATATTTGGAAAATTATTCAAATTTAAGTTATTCAGAAATGAGATTTCAAACTTAAAATAATCTTCTATCTAATTAAATATCATGAAAATAATAATATATAAGTATCATGATGAAAATCAACTTAGATATTTAAATTTTCAATTTAATTAAATGTATTAAATGTTGGAAATTATTTTACCAGGATCTTAGATCTACTCACAAGTATGTTGATTGACACCCTAAATATGAACTTCTAAAACGATTATGAAATAAACACATATAAAGTTTAGGAAACCTTACATTGGGTGCAGCGGAATATAATGACTCCTTCCGTTCAGATATCTAGCCCTTGATTCCTTTCTATAGCAGAGCATTATCAATATCTGAACCTGGATCTCTTTCTCTGATTCTTTAATGCTGAAACTCCTTCTTGCTGAAAGTCTTTCTTCACGATCTTCCTCACTATGATTGAGGTATCACTTGCTGTGTGTGGGCACTACTCTAACACTAAGAATTTCGAAATCTTTAGGAAGAAGAGAGAGAGGGAGTGGTCGGCCAAAGATAGGGAGAGAGAGAGGCTCAGTTTTTTCTGAATGAAAAGTCAGAAGAAAAGTGTGTTTTTCCTGAAGCCTTCACTATCTATTTATAGCATTCCACTAGGGTTAGGTTTGAATTATTTGACATTAAAATAATGAAAATATAAGAGGTAAAACCCTACAAAAGTGGCCGGCCCTATACATGTGGATTTGGGCCTCACTTTTACAATTTTGCAGTTTTATCTTTTCTGCATCTGATTTTCTCAAAAACGCCAATTTTCTAATTCAACAATTTAAATGCCAATTCTAACTATTGAATAACTATAAATAATTATTAAATAATATTGTCATTTATCATATTTATTAATTGAACCATACAAAGTATCATAATTAACAAATATGCCCCTAAAACTCTTTCTTTACAATTTCGCCCTTACTTAGTGAAAAATTCACAAATAGACATAGTCTAATTTGAGAATTATAATTGATTAATCAAAACCAATTATATGAGTCTTACAAGCAATATTATCTCAACTAGTGGGGGGACCATGGGTCTATATAACCGAGCTTCCAATAAGCAGATCAAGAATTTATAACCTAAATTCACTGACTTATTAATTCTTCGTTGAATCCACGCATAGAACTTAGAATTGCACTCTCAGTATATAGAATGCTCTATATGTTCCACCATATAGACACATCATTCGTTATCCATTGTTATAATCCTAATTTGATCAATGATCCTCTATATGAATGATCTACACTGTAAAGGGATTAGATTACCGTTACACCCTACAATGTATTTAATCCTTAAAACACTTAACCCCGTATAAATGATATTTCAGCTTATGTGAAATGAGATCTCCACCATTTATTTTCGTTTGGTCAAGCTCGAAGGAGATCATCCTTTACTTACTATTCACCAGATAGAAGCTATAGATTCCATGTTTATGTTAGCGCTCCCACTCAATTGCACTACCGTGTTCCCAAAATGTACGTATCACCCTGACCCAAAAGTAGGCTTAACTAACAAATCAAAGAACACGAATAGCCTCTCGAGATCGAGCCTAATCATAACAGGATTAAGATCATTTGATCTAGGATCAACTAGGCGATATTGACTTGAATAGATATTACGGTAAGTTTAATAAATCTAAGTCAAAGTTCAATATCGGTCCCTTCCGATGCATACTCCATGCATCCAACCTGAGCTTTACTTTAACCAATGCTCTGGAAAGAACATAGCATTTCTCCAAATGCAAGTAAACTCTGTTGTAAATTACCATATCAGTAAAACCCTGTGTCTGATAAATCTAGGAAACTTTATTTACATAGTCATGTTTACTTTCCAATGTGTTGACAGCACAATAAATAGGATCAAGTATGTGAAAAAGGGTTTCAGATGAATTTATACATTATGTACATATAATCATGAAATAAATCATGTGAACCATGCAACATTAAATGTTATTTCTGATCTATATTAATAAGTAAATCTGATTATATTGAAATGAGTTTTATTTAGGGCATAAAACCCAACAAACTCCCACTTGCACTATGTTAAATGCCAAAATATTACATATTTCATAGTATAAAAATACAAAGTTAATTAAATTTTAAATAATATTTTCATGAAATTAAAGTTATATATTTTTATATTGAAAATATTTTATTTAAGATTAGTTTTATCTTTGTTTATAAATACTAATTAATATTTATGGCATAATTGAGAAAAAGAAATAAAAGATAAAAAAAAATGTATTATTTTTATTAAAAGAATTACAAATTAATTAGATTTTAAAATAAATATTTTCATCTCATATATTTTGTTTGAGAATATTTTGTTTGGATTTAATTTTGTTTGTGTTTGATTGAGAAAATAGCATTTCTAAAAAGAAAGAAAGAAATAAAAAAAGGATGATAAAATTGTGGCCCAAACAAGAGAAAAGTGGTTTTTTTGAAGACCAAATTGAGCCCAAAGAGCATCAGGCCCAACCGGCCCATTTTTCCTCTCCCAGCACATTGCAGCCACGTGGCGCCCTTGGATTCGCGCATAGCCACTGCGCAGCTCCTTTCTCTCCTTCACCTTCCCACGCGCATGTGCACTCCACCTCCTCACTTGGTCCAAGTGTGTATGTCACACAATACTCTTGCAATCTCTCACGTGAACACTAAAGGCAGCCCACAAAAGTCAACATTTCAACTCCCAAAAATCCCTTTTGTCTTCTCTCTTCTGCATGCACCAAGTGGTGCCCTTTTGTCAAACTTGCTCCACTTTCAGCCAATATCAGCGCGACACGTGGCACCGACTCATCAAAGGCAGCTAATCTAATTGTGACACGTGTCACTCCGAATTAACTTTTTTGTATTTACATTTTTACCCACATGCAATTTGTAATAAGTTTAATTGCGCATTAGTCCTTTTACCCTTCTATAAATAGAAGCTTAGGTTTTTAGAATTCAGTGACAGTTTTAGTTTCAGACAGAAAAATCCAGAGAAAACGCTCAGAGCGCTCAGTGTTAGCTTACCGCTTTCTTAGTTAATTTTCTTATGGGTTTCTAAGTTCCCTTATTATTAAGGAGGACGATGAAACCTAGTGTATTTAATTAAGTATTTATTTTTATTTTGATTCTCAGTACAATATATGCTTATGATTTTCGCTTCTTAAAATAATTTCTTTCATCTTTAATATCAAGTATTTTTGATAGTTAGAAATTATTTATGCTTGGTTCCATATTTTATTAAAAATAATATTCTTTGATTTTTTGTATTTACATTAAATTGTTTCACATTTAATGCTTAGAAGTTATAATTTTAAAGCGAAGGAAAATCTATTTTTTATTAGAAAATAATTGGTTTGATTACTGGTTAAATTATGAGAATCAATATAAACATAAATATTTTTATATACACTTAAGTGGATTCTGAACCCTTAATAATATCCCCAAATATCTCTGAAAATATCTGTTACTGTCATTTTTATAGTTTAAACACTTTATTTCATTTTTTTACAAAAAACCTCACCATTTTTGGAACTAGGTTAGAGTTTTATTAGCTTAGGTTAAATTAGTATTTTCTTTGATTTCACGCAATTCCCATGGGTTCGACCTCGTTCTTCACAATCTCCATACTACAATAAAGATTCGTGCGCTTGCGAGTTGATAAATGTAAAACGTACCATTTCGGTATACAACAAACTAATATAAAATAAAATGTGCATTTCAAATAATCTCAACACCTTGATATACAAATCAAGTGTAGTAGTAGTAAACTCCTAAACTCCTTGTAATAGGATCTGAAAGGTTGAATTAAGCACAACCTTTTCTCCATCATTACTCTTCCTTAATCACAAAATCATTGATAATGTGAAATTCCTCTCTATATGTCTACTCTCTTGGGATACTGGATTCTATACCTTTGGTACCTACTTCTTGGTTATTCAGGAAGTAACACTAGTAGTTAAGGCAATTTGGAATGGTGCCAAAAATGTATAGAACTTTCCTTAGACTGAATAAGTACCTTTCCTGCAGCTTTAACATTCAGTCCCTTTCTGGTAGACCTAGAGACTTCAGATAGGTTTTTACACTTCTCCAAAATCGCTATTCCACCCCCAGAGTAATCACCATCTTATCAGAAAGATTTTCTAGCACAAAGGCAAATTTCGAAATCTGATGTGGTGTAGTCTAAGAGTTTTAAACACACCCTTATCGACTAACATATAGTTCATCTTCTTTATCTTAAGATTTACTTGATTGTCTTCCAATGTTCTTCTCCTGGATTAATCTGATACCTACTCATTACTCCCACTCAACAGCAGGTGTCTGGTCTAAGGCATACTAAAGTATATCTGACCTCTCACTGTTGATATAAGAAATTCTTTCATGGCTTTATCTTTTCTGGAATAGTTGAGACTTTTCCTTAGATAAGTAAAATCTATGCCTAGAAGTGGAGAAGCTTCTATAGATTGCCATTAGAAAGAAAATGCTTCAGCATCTTACTAAAGTAAGTTGCTTGCATTAGAGTAAGTAATTACCAGGTATACCACAAGCCATAGGTTTAGATAAACTCAAACCTATAATACTAGGAACATGAAGTTTGTTAAGTCCATAGAATAGACTTATTAACTAAAATTTCCTTTTATGTCCTTGTAATAGAAGACTTTAGGTTACTCCATGTGAATGGATCAAACTATAGTTCTCTTGGCTTTTCTTCTTAGTTTCTTATCTTGACAATCCATTACTTGTTTAAACTCACAATGGATTTTAATCACTAGTGTCTTCCAAGTCATAAGAAGGTGGGTTCCTAGAAACTCTCCCACTACGACAAGGTACCGTGAATTATGTCTAAGAAAACTAAATGGTATTGATCTCTTCGGCTGTGACAAGACAACAGAGGCAGTGGGATCATCATATGTCAAATAAGATGATAGAACACTTTTGGAATCAAGAAATATCTCCTTTATTTGCTACTTTATTTTCAGACTAAGTCATTATCTTAGAAAAGTGGTATTTGTTTAAACAAACACTTTCTTATCTATTGACTATGGGATGGTCCACCCCTAATAACTTAGAATAGCTAACAAACCATGGTTAACAGTTCTAGCTTTCTTAAGATTTTGATTAGGTCATCCATGAATCTAGTAATGATTTACTTTAAGTATACAACCATTGCATCATTCTGAAATTGTATTACCATAGAAGGAATTAGGCAACGACTAGGAACTAATCATCAATATGCAACTCGAAATTTCTGAGGAGGTAAGTTTGGATATAATTCAAAAATCAATTTAATGATCTTTGAACTGCATATCTACTAACTATTTCTCCACCCCTATCAGTTCGCAAGATCTTTAACCACTTACCTTAATGGTGTTTTACCATTGCTAGAAATTAATGAAATTTTTCAAACATTTCAAATTTCTTTGCATAAGGTATAATCTAGAGTTATTGTTTTAAGAATACAACGAAAAACTCATATCCACCCCTGAATGTACATCCATCTACGAATGAGATGAACTACTTTCAGTGGATATAGGCACATTAACTCTTTGCAGAGATAGATCTTGTCAAAACCACTATGAACAAGATACAAATGCCATAGATTAATAAAAATATGGTTGTGTCTTTTTGATGACTTAGGTTTAGTTACATCAAAGAGTTCTTAGAATAGTGCAAGTGGATCCTGGTCACAGAATACTAAACTCATATTCCATACAGTATGAAACCAATAATAGAAAATGGTTATTAAACACTTGTAAAAGTGTAACTGTATTCTATCTGGAATTAGAAATATAAGAACATTTCTGTTTGGATTCTAAAATTAAAGTCAAAGACTTAAATTTAAACCAAATATAATGAGTAATTCTATCTTGGACCACCACTACTAATTTAACTCTAAGTCTGATTTGCCCATACAAGTAGGAGATATCTAAGATTGAGGATTTATATCATTTTGGGATAAAATTTTAGGAATATAATCAAAAATGTCATTCAATTTCTTAAGAGAAAATTTAGAATGACATGAAATAATATATTGACCTGTTGGAAATTATTTTACCAGGATCTTAGATCTACTCACAAGTATGTTTATTAACATCCTAAATAAGAACTTTCTAAAACGATAAATTAAACACATATAAAGTTCAAGAAACCTTACATTGGGTGCAGCGGAATTAAATGACTCCTTCCGTTCAGATCTCTAACCCTTGAATCCTTTCTGTAGCAGAGTATTATCAAGATCTGAACCTGAATCTCTTTCTCTGAATCCTTGATGCTGAATCTCCTTTGTTGATGATCTTTCTTCACGATCTTCCTCACTATGATTGAGGTATCACTTGATGTGTGTGGGCACTACTCTAATCACTAAGGATTTCGAAATTCAAAGGAAGAAGAAAGAAGAAGTGGTAGCTAAAGATAGGGAGAGAGAAGGCTCAGTTTTTCTGATTCAGAAAGTGTCATGAAAAAGTCTAATTTTTCTGAAGCCTTCACTATCTATTTATAGCATTCCACTAGGGTTAGATTTGAATTATATGGCATTAAAATAATGAAAAAATCAACTTAAAAACCTACAATAGGTGGCCGGCGAAGCATTAGTGGATTGGGCCTTGGGTTTTGCAATTTTGCAATTTTAACACCTTTTGTATATGATTTTCTCGAAAATGCCAATTTCCTAATTCAACCATTTAAATGCCAATTCTAACTATTTAATAACTATAAATAATTATTAAATAATATTGTCATTTATCATATTTATTAATTGAACCATACAAAGTATCATAATTAACAAATATGCCCCTATAAACTCTTTCTTTACAATTACGCCCTTACTTAGTGAAAATTTCACAAATTGACATAGTCTAATTTGAGAATTATAATTGATTAATCAAAACCAATTACATGAGTCTTACAAGCAATATTATCTCAACTAGTGGGGGGACCATGGGTCTATATAACCGAGCTTCCAATAAGTAGATCAAGAATTTAGCACTAAAATTCACTAACTTATTAATTCTTCGTTGAATCCACTTATAGAACTTAGAATTGCACTCTCAGTATATAGAATGCTCTATATGTTCCACCATATAGACACATCATTAGTTATCCATTGTTATAATCCTAATTTGATCAATGATCCTCTATATGAATGATCTACACAGTAAAGGGAATAGATTACCGTAACACCCTACTATGTATTTTATCCTTAAAACACTTGACCCCGTATAAATGATATTTCAGCTTATGTGAAATGAGATCTCCACCATTTATTTTCGTTTGGTCAAGCTCGAAGGTGATCATCCTTTGCTTACTATTCGCCAGATAGAAGCTATAGATTCCATGTTTATGCTAGCGCTCCCACTCAATTGCACTACCGTGTTCCCAAAAAGTACGTTTCACCCTGACCTAAAAGTAGGCTTAACTAACAATTCAAGGAACACGAATAGCCTTTCAAGATTGAGCCTAATCATAACAGGATTAAGATCATTTGATTTAGGATCAATTAGGCGATATTGACTTGAATAGATTTTACGGTAAGTTTAATTAATCTAAGTCAAAATTCAATATCGGTCCCTTCCGATGCATACTCCATGCATCCAACCTGAGCTTTACTTTAACCAATGCTCTGGAAAGAACATAGCACTTCTCCAAATGCAAGTAAACTCTGTTGTAGATTATCATATCAGTAAAAACCCCGTGTCGATAAATCTAGGAAACTTTATTCACATAGTCATGTTTACTTTCCAATGTGTTGACGGCACAATAAATAAAGATCAAGTATGTGAAAAGGGTTTTCGGATGAATTTATACATTATGTACATATAATCATGAAATAAATCATGTGAACCATGCAACATTAAATGTTATTTCTGATCTATATTAATAAGTAAATCTGATTATATTGAAATGAGTTTTATTTAGGGCATAAAACCCAACAAACTCCCACTTGCACTAATATAAAACAAAAAGTGCGTTTCAAATAATCTCAACACCTTGATATACAAATCAAGTGTAGTAGTAGTAAACTCCTTGTAATAGGATCTGAAAGGTTGAATTAACCACAACCTTTTCTCCACCATTACTCTTCCTTAATCAAAAAATCATTGATAATGTGAAATTCCTCTCTATATGTCTACTCTCTTGGGATACTGGATTCTATATCTTTGGCAACTACTTTTGGTTAATCAGGAAATTAACACTAGTAGTTTAAGGCAATTTGGAATGGTGCCAAAGATGTATAGAACTTTCCTTAGACTGAATAAGTACCTTTCCTGCAACCTTAACATTCAGTCCCTCTCTGGTAGACCTAGAGACTTCATATAGGTTTTTACACTTCTCCAAAATCACTATTCCACCCCCAGAGTAATCACCATCTTATCAGAAAGATTTACTAGCACAAAGGCAAATTCCGAAATCTGATATGGTGTAGTCTAAGAGTTTTAAACACACCCTTATAGACTAACATATAATTCCTCTTCTTAATCTTAAGATTTACTTGATTGTCTTCCAATGTTCTTCTCCTGGATTAATCTGATACCAACTCATTACTCCCACTCAACAGCAGATGTCTGGTCTAAGGCATACAAAAGCATATCTAAGACCTCTCACTGTTGATATAAGAAATTCTTTCATGGCTTTATCTTTTCTGGAATAGTTAAGACTTTTCCTTAGATAAATAAAATCTATACCTAAGAAGTTGTGAAGCTTCTATAGATTGCCATTAGAAAGAAAATGCTTCAGCATCTTACTAAAGTAAGTTGCTTGCATTAGAGTAAGTAATTACCAGGTATACCACAAGCCATAGGTTTAGATAAACTCAAACCTATAATACTAAGAACAAGAAGTTTGTTAAGTCCATTGAATAGACTTATAAACAAAAATTTCCTTTTATGTCCTTGTAATAGAAAACTTTAGGTTACTCCATGTGAATGGATTAAACCATAGTTCTATTGGCTTTGTTCTTAGTTTCTTATCTTGACAATCCATTACTTGTTTAAACTCACAATGGATTTTAATCACTAGTGTCTCCCAAGTCATAAGAAGGTGAGTTCCTAGAAACTCTCCCACTACGACAAGGCACCGTGAATTATGTCTAAGAAAACTAAATGGTATTGATCTCTTCGGTTGTGACAAGACAACAGAGGCAGTGGGATCATCATATGTTATATAAGATGATAGAACACTTTTAGAATCAAGAATTAAATATCTCCTTTATTTGCTACTTGTTTTTCAGACTTAGTCATTTTCTTAGAAAAGTAGTATTTGTTTGAACAAACACTTTCTTATCTATTGACATTGGGATGGTCCACCCCTAATCACTTAGAATAGCTAACAAACCATGGTTAACAGTTCTAGCTTTTCTTAAGATTTTGATTAGGTCATCCATGAATCTAGTAATGATTTACATTAAGTATACAACCATTACATCATTCTGAAATTGTATTACCATAGAAGGAATTAGGCAACGACTAGTAACTAATCATCAACATGCAACTCAAAATTTCTGGGGAGGTAAGTTTGGATATAATTCAAAAATCAATTTAATGATCTTTGAACGGCATATCAACTAACTATTTTTCCACCCCTATCAGTTCGCAAGATCTTTAACCACTTACCTTAATGGTTTTAACCATTGCTAGAAATTTAAGAAATTTTTCAAACATTTCAAATTTCTTTGCATAAGGTATAATCTAGAGTGATCGTTTTAAGAATACAACGAAAAACTCATATCCACCCCTGAATGTACATCCATCTGCGAATGAGATGAACTAATTTCAGTGGATATAGGCATATTAACTCTTTGCAGAGATTGATCTTGTCAAATCCACTATGAACAAGATACAAATGCCATAGATTAAGAAAAATGTGGTAGTGTCTATGATGACATAGGTTTAGTTACATCAAAGAGTTCTTAGAATACTGCAAGTGGATCCTGGTCACAGAATACCTAACTCATATTCCATACAGTTTTAATCCAATAATAGAAGATGGATATTAAACACTTGAGAAAGTGTAACTGTATTGTATTCTGGAATTAGAAATATAAGAAAATTTCTGTTTGGATTCTAAAATTAAAGTCAAAGACTTAAAGTCAACCAAATATAATGAGTAATTCTTTCTTGGACCACCACTACTATTTAAACTCTAAGTCAGATTTGCCCATACAAGTAGGAGATTTCTAAGATTGAGGATTTATATCAATTGGGAATAGAATTTCGGGATTATAATCATATGCGTCATTTAATTTCTTAAGAGAAAATATAGAATGACATGAAATGATTTATAGACCATTCATCCAATGATATGTTATTGAGCTAATTCAAAATGAATAAGCTAAGAGGAATTAGGATAATTTCGTTTATAAATAAGAATCCAACGATGCTTCGATTAGCGAAAGACAAAGTAATCTTATTTATGTAATCTTCTTGTTTCATATTGTAAAAATACTAGTCTAAGGTGTCATCAATTGATGAACAGCTAGATGTCGCATATACAATATTTATCTTTCGAGATCTTACACTATTATGTATGTCTAATGGTGAAAATCCATTAGGGATTTATCTCATTAGAAAAACAAACATGTTAGACCAATAATGAAGATTCGAAATTAAACTACAACTTAATAACAGAAAATAACATGGTTCAATATAAATTCATACACAATTCAGAAATTATAAGCATATAGCAAGTAGGAATGACAAGTGAAAATACTAAAACATACAATCCTAAATAATTTCCAAGGTTTTTCAACAAACTGATACAGTGTCCCGTTTAAGCGAGAGTCAAAGCATCATCCATTGAATAGAGTTGTCAGCTCATCTAAAATGTTAAACATTCTAGCAACCTTTTATTCGATCAAGATTGGAATTCAGCGTTGTCCCGTTTAGGCGAGAGTCAAGGCAATTCTATTTTATGAGCTTCCACCATTGTTTCATAATTTGCAAGTCAAGTATGGTCGCCACCATTAGGGTGATCCATACCATACAAAACACTTACAAACTACTTATCATGCGAGGTTAAACGGTGCGAAATTGCTAATGAACGTTCCTCCATTAGGGAGGATTACTCACTAAAACAAACGCGGTGTAAAACCCACAATGGAGATCGAATGTCTTAATAATAATCAAGCTCATTATTTAAAGTGAGTTGTATTTTCTTTGATTCTCTTTATTTAATTTATTATTTTAAATATATATTTATTTAAAATTTCCAATTTAGAATGAAAAATTCTAAATATAAATTTTAATTTAATATTTATAAATTTTACTTAGATGGATATGAAAATAACATGAACTATTTCCATCTTAGTAATAATTTCCAATAAATATTTAGAAAAATATTCAATTTAAGTTGTTACAAAATTAATTTAAATTAATTTACAACTCAAAATTTATTTTCTATAAATATATATTGCATTTCGAAAAATTAAAGTATTTACGAATACAATTTTCGAAAATGCATGTTAAAATAAAAAATTAATCCTGGAAAAATTATTCTAATTTAATGTTGGCCAAAAATTAATTAATAAAATTAATTTACAACAAAAAATATAATTTTCCTATTTAATTAAATATATAAGAAAAATTTCAAATATTTAAGTATGATGATGAAAATCAACTTAAACATTAATTTTCTATTTAATTAAATACACTAGAAAAATACTTCAAGCAAAAATATCATCTATCTAGATTTTCCTTTGACTAATTAATTCAATTTCTAATAATATACTTTAATTCAATTTATTTTAAATTAATCAATTAATGAAAAAATCATTGATTTAAGTTGGTCCAAAATTAAAATAAATAATTTACAACTTTAATCTATTTTTCAATTAAAATTCGAAATTCCAGCATTTAAGAAATGCAATTTCGAAAATTGATTAATAAAATAAAGAAAAAAAATATATTTTGAAAATTATTTAAATTTAGTTGAAAAAATAAATTTCAACTAAAAATAATTTTCTATTTAATTAAATGTCATGAAAAAGAAATATTTAAGTATCATGATGAAAATCAACTTAGATATTTAATTTTTAAATTAATTAAATGTATTAAATTCAAGAAATAAATAATTAAGTGTAGAGAAGGCTTAATTATTAATCTCTAATTTAATACTAGGAAAAAATATACTTAAAATAAATTGTACCAAAATTAATTATTTAAATAATTAATTTCACAATGTGTAATATTTCCTATTTAATATTAGAAATAATAAGTAGTCTAGAAATAACTATCTAGAAAATATCTTATTTGACTAAGTATCTTTTCCACAAAATTTAAAAAAATATCTAATTTAAGTTGTATTAGAAAAAATCTAGAACTTAAATATTTTTCAAATTTAAATTTAATTAAATATCAAAAAATTAAGTTGTAACCACTTAATTTGAAAATATTCCATTTTAAGTTAATATTCGAAAAGATATCAACTTAAAAAATATCTAAAATATTCCATTTTAAGTTAATATTCGAAAAGATATTAACTTAAAAAATATCTAAAGAATCTTAATAACCAATGCCTAAAATTCCTCAACTTAATTTTGAAATTTGAAATTCAAAAGATATTCAGATTTAAGTTGGTTAGTTGTAGATAACTAAATATCAAGTTAAATAAGAATATTTAATGAAAAATTTAAATTAAGTTCCAGAAAGAATCTAGATGGTTATAATTCTATATTTAATTAAATTCAAGAAAATACATATAGTTTAGCTTAGAATAAAGAATTCTTAAACTATAATTTTTTTAAATTAATTTCAAAATAAATGAAATTAATTATGTTGCTAATCAATTTTATTAGGTCAAACTAGTGTAATTAACCTAGTACAGTTGTTCAAATCAGGCAAATGGGCCTTCACAATTGGGGTCGTTCATGTGAGGGGGTGCTGGGTTCAGTATGTCGTACCCACTTCTATGGCTCCCAACTCTCACACAAGGCCCAAAAGAGAGGAATTTAACCTTAATAAGAACAACTGTTATTAATTGAATAAGCCCAATAACTAAATGGGCCTAAATAAATTCTATCAAGAACTATGATAATTTATTTTAGCAACAACAACCTATATGTATCTATAATCAAATTAAACACATAGGCTCACACAGGCACACTTTGGATGGGTCCTATCATGTTGCTAGGTCATACACAGATGAAAGAAGATTGTAAATATACCTGTTACAAATGATTAACTTGACCAAGGGAGCCATCAGATCATTAGATCTGGCAAAAAGTAACCATGGCTATTTGCAATCAAGTAATAATAGGTTTTGAAAACTTACAAACAAGTTAAAACACATACTCCTGCAACAGGGTTAGCTGGATAGTTGGATGTAGGATTTATTTAATTTTAAATTAAATATTTAATTTCGAAAATAATTAATTAAATAATAAATAAAAAAAATTCGAAAAATTTAAAAAAAATTTGAAAAATTCGAAATTTTAAATAAAAATTTAAAATTAAACCTACAATTTTTGAAAAATTAGGTTTCAGCCAACCTAAATATCATTTCAAAAATTTGCTAACTACTTTTAAATTTTAAATGTTATTTTATAAATAAAAATTAAATAAAAAATTAAAAAAGATAAATAAATATCTTTTTCAAATTTTAAATGTAATTTAAATAAATAAAATAACAAAATTTAAAAAATTAGCAAAATATCTTATATCATTTAAAAATTACATGATTATAAATATCTTATTTTTAAAATAAGATAAGATATAATCAAATTTTAAAATAAGATAGATTTTTTTAAGCAAGAAGATAGATACTAATTCTATTCAAATTCAAATTACACTAATATCTTGAATTAAATTTAAAAAATATTAAATTAATTCAAAATGATAATTAGAATTGAATTAGGAATAGTAATAGTATAAATACAAAACTATACCAAAAATCGGAAGTTAATTCCATGAAAAAGCATGAAAAATCGAAGAAAAACAAAAAAAATTCGAAACACAGATTTGCGATCGCAGGAAAATATCAGCACAGCCCCGATTTTTTCAAATCTTCAAAAAATCATAACTAATTCAAATAAAATCCAAATTAAGTTTTGTAAAAGGCTAACTTGCTTAATTTTTTCCATACTATCCAATAAAAATAATTCCAGAGATAAAATCGCAATTATTTTTCACGAAAATTTTACAAACATCAATCAATCATCAAATAACACTCAATACAACATGATACCATCCAAAGAACACACAAACAATCGTTTTAAAGTCCAAATTTCTTGCAAGTAAATCAATTACCATGGCTCTGAGGCCAGTTGTTGGAAATTATTTTACCAGGATCTTAGATCTACTCACAAGTATGTTTATTAACATCCTAAATAAGAACTTTCTAAAACGATAAATTAAACACATATAAAGTTCAAGAAACCTTACATTGGGTGCAGCGGAATTAAATGACTCCTTCCGTTCAGATCTCTAACCCTTGAATCCTTTCTGTAGCAGAGTATTATCAAGATCTAAACCTGGATCTCTTTCTCTGAATCCTTGATACTGAATCTCCTTTGTTGATGATCTTTCTTCACGATCTTCCTCACTATGATTGAGGTATCACTTGATGTGTGTGGGCACTACTCTAATCACTAAGGATTTTGAAATTCAAAGGAAGAAGAAAGAAGAAGTGGTAGCTAAAGATAGGGAGAGAGAAGGCTCAGTTTTTCTGATTCAGAAAGTGTCATGAAAAAATCTAATTTTTCTGAAGCCTTCACTATCTATTTATAGCATTCCACTAGGGTTAGATTTGAATTATATGGCATTAAAATAATGAAAAAATCAACTTAAAAACCTACAATAGGTGGCCGGCGAAGCATTAGTGGATTGGGCCTTGGGTTTTGCAATTTTGCAATTTTAACACCTTTTGTATCTGATTTTCTCAAAAATGCCAATTTCCTAATTCAACCATTTAAATGCCAATTCTAACTATTTAATAACTATAAATAATTATTAAATAATATTGTCATTTATCATATTTATTAATTGAACCATACAAAGTATCATAATTAACAAATATGCCCCTATAAACTCTTTCTTTACAATTTCGCCCTTACTTAGTGAAAATTTCACAAATAGACATAGTCTAATTTGAGAATTATAATTGATTAATCAAAACCAATTACATGAGTCTTACAAGCAATATTATCTCAACTAGTGGGGGGACCATGGGTCTATATAACCGAGCTTCCAATAAGTAGATCAAGAATTTAGCACTAAAATTCACTAACTTATTAATTCTTCGTTGAATCCACGCATAGAACTTAGAATTGCACTCTCAGTATATAGAATGCTCTATATGTTCCACCATATAGACACATCATTAGTTATCCATTGTTATAATCCTAATTTGATCAATGATCCTCTATATGAATGATCTACACAGTAAAGGGATTAAATTACCGTAACACCCTACTATGTATTTTATCCTTAAAACACCTCGTATAAATGATATTTCAGCTTATGTGAAATGAGATCTCCACCATTTATTTTCGTTTGGTCAAGCTCGAAGGTGATCATCCTTTGCTTACTATTCGCCAGATAGAAGCTATAGATTCCATGTTTATGCTAGCGCTCCCACTCAATTGCACTACCGTGTTCCCAAAAAGTACGTTTCACCCTGACCTAAAAGTAGGCTTAACTAACAATTCAAGGAACACGAATAGCCTTTCAAGATTGAGCCTAATCATAACAGGATTTAGATCATTTGATCTAGGATCAATTAGGCGATATTGACTTGAATAGATTTTACGGTAAGTTTAATTAAATCTAAGTCAAAATTCAATATCGGTCCCTTCCGATGCATACTCCATGCATCCAACCTGAGCTTTACTTTAACCAATGCTCTGGAAAGAACATAGCACTTCTCCAAATGCAAGTAAACTCTGTTGTAGATTATCATATCAGTAAAACCCTGTGTCTGATAAATCTAGGAAACTTTATTCACATAGTCATGTTTACTTTCCAATGTGTTGACGGCACAATAAACAGGATCAAGTATGTGAAAAGGGTTTCAGATGAATTTATACATTATGTACATATAATCATGAAATAAATCATGTGAACCATGCAACATTAAATGTTAATTCTGATCTATATTAATAAGTAATTCTGATTATATTGAAATGAGTTTTATTTAGGGCATAAAACCCAACAAGACCATTCATCCAATGATATGTTATTGAGCTAATTTGAAATGAATAAGCTAAGAGGAATTAGGATAATTTCGTTATAAATAAGAATCCAACGATGCTTCGATTAGCGAGAGTCAAAGTAATCTTATTTATACAATCTTCTTGTTTCATATTGTAAAAATACTAGTCTAAGGTGTCATCAATTGATGAACAGCTAGATGTTGCATATACAATATTTATCTTTCGAGATCTAACACTATTATGTATGTCTAATGGTGAAAATCCATTAGGGATTTATCTCATTAGATAAACAAACCAAGTTAGACCAACAATGAAGATTCGAAATTAAACTACAACTTAATAACAGAAAATAACATGGTTCAATATAAATTCATACACAATTCAGACATTATTAAACATATAGCAAGTAGGAATGACAAGTGAAAATACTAAAACATACAATCCTAAATAATTTCCAAGGTTTCCAACAAACTGATACAGTGTTTCGGTAGGCGAGAGTCAAAGTATCATTCATTGAATAGAGTTGTCAGCTCATCTAAAATGCAAACCATTCTAGCAACATTTTATTCGATCAAAATAAGAATCCAACGTTGTCCCGGTAGGCGAGAGTCAAGGTTATTCTCATTTTATGAGCTTCCACCATTGTTTCATGTTTTATAAGTTTATCTCTAAGTAGTCACCGTAGGGGAGAGTCTAATAGAGACGAAAACTTACAAAACACTTATCAAATGAGATCTTACGGTGTTAAATGCGTTCAACGAATAACCATCCATAAGGGAGACGAAGTCTAGCGTCTCGAGGTTATATTGAAAACATTTAACTATTGTAAGACCAACAATGGAGATCGAATGTCCTAATAATAATAAAGCTCATTATTTAAAGAGAGTTGTATTTTCTTTGATACTTATTTTAATCTATTTATTTTAAATATATATTTATTTAATTAAAATTTCCAATTTAGAATGAAAAATTCTAAATATAAATTTTAATTTTAATATTTATAAATTTTACTTAGATGGATATGAAAATAACATGAATTATTTCCAATAAATATTTAGAAAAATATTCAATTTAAGTTGTTACAAAATTAATTTAAATTAATTTACAACTCAAATTTAATTTTCTATAAATATATATTGCATTTCGAAAAATTGAAGTATTTAATAATACAATTTTCGAAATTGCTTGTTAAAATAAAATAAAAATAAATCCTGAAAAAATTATTCTAATTTAATGTTGGCCCAAAATTAATTAATAAAATTAATTTACAACAAAAAATATAATTTTCCTATTTAATTAAATATATAAGAAAAATTTCAAATATTTAAGTATGATGATGTAAATCAACTTAAATATTAATTTTCCATTTAATTAAATATACTAGAAAAATACTTCAAGCAAAAACAGATAATATCTATCTAGATTTTCATGGACTAATTAATTCAATTTCTAATAATATAGTTTAACTCATTTATTTTAAATTAATCAATAAATGAAAAAATCATTGATTTAAGTTGGTCCAAGAATTAATTAAAATAAATAATTAATTTACAACTTAATCTATTTTTCAAGATAAATTCAAAATCATCTTGCATTATGAAATGCAATTTCGAAAATTGATTAATAAAATAAAGAAAAAATATATTTTGAAAATTATTTAAATTTAAGTTGAAAAAATAAATTTCAACTAAAAATAATTTTCTATTTAATTAAGTGTCATGAAAAAGAAATATTTAAGTATCATGATGAAAATCAACTTAGATATTTAATTTTCAAATTAATTAAATGTATTAAATTCAAGAAATAAATAATTAAGTGTAGAGAAGGCTTAATTATTAATTTCTAGTTTAATATTAGGAAAAAATATACTTAAAATAAATTGTACCAAAATTAATTATTTAAATAATTAATTTCACAATGAATAATATTTTCCTATTTAATATTAGAAATAATAAGTAGTCTAGAAATAACTATCTAGAAAATATCTTATTTGACTAAGTATCTTTTTCACAAAATTTGAAAAAATATCTAATTTAAGTTGTACTAGAAAAAATCTAGAACTTAAATATTTTTAAATTTAAATTTAACTAAATATCAAAAATTAAGTTGTAACCACTTAATTTGAAAATATTTCATTTTAAGTTAATATTTGAAAAAATATCAACTTAAAAAATATCTAAAGAATCTTAATAACCAATTCCTAAAATTCCTCAACTTAATTTTGAAATTTTAAATCCAAAAGATATTCAGATTTAAGTTGATTAGTTAGAGATAACTAAATATCAACTTAAATAGGAATATTTAATGAAAAATTTAAATTAAGCTTCAGAAAGAATCTAGATGGTTATAATTCTATATTTAATTAAATACAAGAAAATACATATAGTTTAACTTAGAATAAAATTCTTTAAACTATGGTTTTCTTAAATTAATTTCAAAATAAATGAAATTAATTATGTTGCTAATCAATTTTATTAGGTTAAACTAATTTAATTAACCTAGCACAGTTATTCAAATCAAGCAAATGGGCTTTCACAATTGGGGTGGTTCATGTGAGGGGGTGCTGGGTTCAGTATGTCGTACCCACTACTATGGCTCCCAACTCTCACACAAGGCCCAAAAGAGAGTAATTTAACCTTAAAATGAACAACTGTTATTAATTGAATAGGCCCAAAACTAAATGGGCCTAAATAAAATCTATCAAGAACTATGATATTTTATTTAGCAACAACAACCTATATGCATCTATAATGAAATTAAACACATAGGCTCACACAGGCACATAATTTGGATGGATCCTATCATGTTGCTAGGTCATACACAGATGAAAGAAGATTGTGAAAATTACCTGTTACAAATTATTTACTTGATCAAGGGAGCCATGAGTTAAAATCAGATCATTGGATCTGTCAACAAGTTAACCATGGCTATTTGCAATCAAGCAATAATAGGTTTTAAAAAACTTACAAACAAGCTAAAACACATATTCCTGCAACAAGGTTAGCTGGATAGTTGGATGTAGGATTTATTTAATTTTAAATAAATAATTTCGAAAAAATTAATTAAATAAAAAAAAATTATTTTCAAAAAATAAAATAAAATCATAAAATAAAATAAAATTTAAATAATTTCAAAATTAATATAATAATATTTAAAATTAAACCTACAACTTTAAAAAATTAAGTTTTAACCAACCTAAATATCATTTCAAAATTTGCTAACTACTTATAAAAATTTAATGTTATTTTATAAATAAAAATTAAATAAAAATTAAAAAAGATAAATAAATATCTTTTTCAGATTTTATGATTTAATTTAAATAAATAAAATAAAATTTAAAAGTTAGCAAAATATCTTACATCTATTTAAAATTACATGATTATAGTTATCTTATTTTAAATTTAAATAAGGTCAAATTATTAAAAAAAATTTAATATCTGACCTTAAATTTAAAAATAAGATAAGATATAATCAAATTTAAAAATAAGATAGATATTTACTATTTTTCAAATTCAAATTACAATAATATCATGAATTAAATTTTAAAAAAATATTAATTAATTTAATTATGATAATTAAAATTGAATTAGGAATACTAAATGTATAAATACAGAACTACACAAAAAATCGGAAGTTAAATCCATGAAAAAGCACGAAAAATCGAAGAAAAACAAAAAAAAAAATGCAACCTGTACGGATGGTATGTTGTGCATACTCGTCCGCGCGCGCACAAGGGTTGTTTGGGCGTGGTTTCTCGGCGCAGGGGGAAAACAGCATGATTTCCGCGCGCGCAGGAGCCCTGCTGGTGAACCCCGATTTTTTCAAAACTTCAAAAAATCATAACTAATTCAAATTAAATCGAAATTGAGTTCTGTAAAAAAGTAACTTGCTTAATTTTTTCCATACTATCCAATAAAAATAATTCCAGAAACAGATATTTAATTAGTTTTCACGAAAATTCACAAACATCAATTAATCATCAAATAACACTCAATACAACATGATACCATCCAAAACATCAAACAATCGTTTTAAAGTCCAAATTTCTTGCAAGAAAATCAATTACCATGGCTCTATATAACCGAGCTTCCAATAAGCAGATCAAGAATTTATAACCTAAATTCACTGACTTATTAATTCTTCGTTGAGTCTACGCATAGAACTTAGAATTGCACTCTCAGTATATAGAATGCTCTATATGTTCCACCATATAGACACATCATTAGTTATCCATTGTTATAATCCTAATTTGATCAGTGATCCTCTATATGAATGATCCACACTGTAAAGGGATTAGATTACCGTTACACCCTACAATTAATGTATTTAATCCTTAAAACACTTAACCCCGTATAAATGATATTTCAGCTAATGTGAAACGAGATCTCCACCATTTATTTTCGTTTGGTCAAGCTCGAAGGAGATCATCCTTTACTTACTATTCGCCAGATAGAAGCTATAGATTCCATGTTTATGTTAGCGCTCCCACTCAATTGCACTACCGTGTTCCCAAAATGTACGTATCACCCTGACCCAAAAGTAGGCTTAACTAACAAATCAAAGAACACGAATAGCCTCTCGAGATCGAGCCTAATCATAACAGGATTAAGATCATTTGATCTAGGATCAAGTAGGAGATATTGACTTGAATAGATATTACGGTAAGTTTAATAAATCTAAGTCAAAGTTCAATATCGGTCCCTTCCGATGCATACTCCTTGCATCCAACCTGAGCTTTACTTTAACCAATGCTCTGGAAAGAACATAGCATTTCTCCAAATGCAAGTAAACTCTGTTGTAGATTATCATATCAGTAAAACCCTATGTCTGATAAATCTAGGAAACTTTATTCACATAGTCATGTTTACTTTCCAATGTGTTGACAGCACAATAAACAGGATCAAGTATGTGAAAAAGGGTTTCAGATGAATTTATACATTATGTACATATAATCATGAAATAAATCATGTGAACCATGCAACATTAAATGTTATTTCTGATCTATATTAATAAGTAAATCTGATTATATTGAAATGAGTTTTATTTAGGGCATAAAACCCAACATTAAATTCAAGAAATAAATAATTAAGTATAGAGGAAACTTAATTATTAATTCTAGTTTAATACTAGGAAAATATTCTAAACTTAGATTGTACCAAAATTAATTATTAAACAATTAATTTCACAATAAATGATATTCCTATTTTAATATTAGAAATAATAACTAGTATAGAAATAACTATCTAGAATATATATCATTAACTAAGTGTTTTTCTAAAATTAACTTTAAAATATTAAAATGAAAAATAAATTTCATATATTTTAAAAGTTAATTATGTTGCTAATTCAATTTTAATTAGGTTAGACTAATATAATTAACCTAATACAATTATTTAAATAAGGCAAATGGGCCTTCACAATTGGGGTAGTTCATGTGAGGGGGAGTTGGGTTCAGTATGTCGTACCCACTTCTATTGGCCCCCAACTCTCACACAAGGCCCAAAAGAGAGGAATTTAACCTTAAAATGAACAACTGTTATTCATTGAATAGGCCCAAAAACTAAATGAGCCTAAATAAAATCTATCATGGTGTGACATTTTATTTAGCAACAACATATATGCATCTAAACATAAAGTAAACATATAGGCTCATACAGGCATATAGATTTGGATGGATCCTATCATGTTACTAGGTCATACACAGATGAAAGAAGAATGTAAAATTTACATGTTACAAATTATTTACTTGACCTATTGACAATTGAACTATGGGTTAAAATCAGATCATTTGATTTGTCAACAAGTTAACCATGGCAATTTAGATCAAGCAATAATAGACAAAGAAGCTAAAACACATACTCCTGCAACAAGTTGAATTTGGATAGTTGGATGTAGGATTTATTTAATTTTAAATTAATTAATAAAAAAAATCCGAAAATAATATTTAAATAAAAAATATTTTCAGTTTTAAAATAAAATAAATTAAAATTTAAAATTAAACCTACAATTTTAAAAAATTAGGTTTCAACTAACCTAAATATCATTTCAAAATTTTGCTAACCACCTTTTAAATTTCATGTTATTTTATAAATTAAATATTCAATAAATAAAATGATAAATACATACCATTTTCTGATTTTACAATTTAATTTAAGTAAAAAATAACAAAATTTAAAAGTTAGCAAAAATATCTTATTCCTATTTAAAATACCATGATTATAGTAATCTTATTTTAAATTTAAATAAGGTCAAATTACTTAAAATAGAATATTTTATAAAAGGAATTTAATATCTGACCTTAGATTTAAAAAATAAGATAAAATAATCAAATTTTAAAAAATAAGAAAAGAGGTAAGCAAAAATAGATTTTTACCTATTTTCAAATTCAAATTACACTAATATCTAAAATTAATTTTAAAAAATCAAATTAATTTTAAAAAATCAAATTAATTTTAAAAAATCAAATTAATTTTAAAAAATCAAATTAATTTTAAAAAATCAAATTAATTTATTTCTGGTAATTAGATTTGAAATATGAAAAGTTAAAATCAAAATACAAAACTACACAAAAAATCGGAAGTTAATTCCATGAAATAGCATGAAAAATCGAAGAAAAACAAAAAAATTGTAAGCTGTACGGATGGTGTGCAAAGCACACCATCCTGGTGCACATTCTTGGGCGCAAGGGGCTGCTTGGGCGCACAAAGGGTGCTGCCAGCAGCCAGCCGCGCGCACAAGTGTGTGTCACCACCCCCGATTTTTTCAAATTTTTAAAAAATCATAACTAATTCAAATAAAATCGAAATTGAGTTCTGTAAAAAAGGAAATTGCTTAATTTTTTCCAAACTATCCAATAAAAATAATTCCAGAAACGAAAATTCAATTATTTTTCATAAAATTTCACAAGCATCAATCAATCATCATATAACACACAGATCAACATGAAACCATCTAAATCAACGTATATCATCGTTTTAATTCATATTTTATGAAAGTAAATCATTACCATGGCTCTGGTACCAATTGTTTGAAAATATTTTACTAGGATCTAGATTTACTACCAAGTATGTTTCATTAACATCCTAATATGAATTTTAAAACAATGAAATAAACACATATAAAGTTTAGTAAACCTTACATTGGGTGCAGCGAAATATAATGGCTCCTTCCATTCAGATCTCTAGCCCTTGATTCCTTTCTGTAGCAGAGCATAATCAAGATCTGAATCTGGATCTCTTTCTCTCCTTCCTTTAATGCTAATTCTCCTTCTTGTTGTTTAGATTCTCCTACAGTCTTACACACTATGATTGAGATACCACTTGATGTGTGTGGGCACTACTCTATCACTCAAGGATTTCGAAATTGAAGAGAGGAAAAGAGAGAGAGGGGCGGCTATGGCTCTTTCTGAAAGAAACAATATGCAAGTCATGAGTTTCCTGAAGCCAATACTTTCTATTTATAGAATGCCAGCTAGGTTTAGGTTAGAATTTTATGGCATTAAAATAATGGAAAAATAAAATGGTAAAAGCTTGCATAGTGGCAGGTCCATATAAGAAAATTGGGCCTCACTTTGCAACTTTCCCATTTTGTTATTTTTCATTCCCATTTTCTCAAAAATGCCAATTTTCCAATTTAACCATTTAAATGTCAATTCTAATTATTTAATAACTAAAAATTAATTATTAAATAATATTGCCATTTAATATATTTATTAATTTAGACATGTAAAGTATCTTAATTAATAAATAAACTTAGAATCTCTTTTCTTTACAATTTCGCCCTTGCTTGGTGAAAATTCATAAAGTAGACATAGTCTAACTTTAGAATTATAATTGATTAATTAAAATCAATTAACTGAGTCTTACAAGCAGTGTGGTCTCAACTAGTATGGGGACCATGGGCCTATATTTCCGAGCTTCCAATAAGTGGAACCGAATTTACCAAGTAAATTCCCTAACTTATTAATTCCTTATTAAATCCACACTTAGAACTTGGAATTGCACTCTCAGTCATATAGAACGCTCTATATGTTCCACGATATAGATACGCTATAAATTATCTATTGTTATAATCTTAAATTGATCAATGACCCTCTAATAGATGATCTACATTGAATAGGAAGTAAATTACCGTTACACCTTCAATGTATTTTATCCTTAAAACACTTAGCTCCGTATCAATGATATTTCAGCGAAGTGAAATGAGATCTCCACCATTTATCTCTGTTTAGCCAAGCTTGAAGGATATCATCGTTTCACTTCTAAATTCATATAGAAGTTATAGACTCCATATTTATGTTAGCGCTCCCACTCAATTATACTATCATGTTCCCAAAATGTACGTATCACCCTGACCCAAAAGTAGGCTTAACTAACAAATCAAAGGACATGTATAATACTCTTGAGATCGAACCTAACCATATCAGGATTAAGATCATTTGATCTAGGATCAACAGGTGATATTGAATTGAATAGATATTACGGTAAATTTTAATATATCTAATCAAAGTTCAATATCGGTCCTTCCGATGTATACTCCATACATCCGATATTGGTAATCTTTGCCAATGCCCTAGAAAGGACATAACACTTATCCAAGGTGTAAGAATACCTATCGCTGATTATCATGTCAGTCTAAATCCAGTGAACTGACAAATCAAGGAATAAACTTTCGAACATATAATTAAGATTATATTCCACTGTGCTGACAACACTATAATCATTAACAAATTCATATGTTCTGGACTTAAATAGAATTTATACATTATATATATTATCATGACATAAATCATGTGAACCATGCAACACAAAATGTTATTTCTGATCTTTATTAATAAGTAAATCTAATTATATTGAAATGGGTTTTATTTAGGGCACAAAACCCAACAGTTGGACAATATTGATTTATGACTCGATTCCAGATCACTGGATCTCCATAGAGGCAATGCAAAAATATGTGGAGCCACTTGAAGCATATTTTCTTTTTTTACTTAAAAACAGCTGCCATATTGGGAGCCTCCATCATCAGTGTAGTGATCTCATGTGTAATACCCTGGATTTAAGAAATGGATTAGCAAAACCCTAATTAGATAATTATGAGTAATTGAGGAATTACATTATTATATAGTTCAATATATGAGAATTTATTTGATTAATTATATGTTAAGACCCCGTTGGTGAGCCTGGGGTATTTTAGTAATTATGACCCGGGAAGGGTAAAGTAATAAAATTAATCTAATTACGTGCTTAATGGAACTATATTATTATATAGTATGCATGTGTTGTCTTTTCAGGTGTGTTTTGACAGGTTGGTGCAGTCTAGTCACAACCGGGTATTTCGGGCCGAATCGGGTTCAGGCCCGAAATGCAATTTGAATTGAATTAATTGGCATTTTATTTGATAATAAGAAATCTGAATTTTATTTGGAAATAAATGAGTGTGAATTGACAATTATGCCCTTGTATGTATGAATATGTGAGAATTGGCCCTAGGGGCAAAATAGTCTTTTGACCTTTATTTTCTACATTTGATAAAGAATGGGATTTTTGGAAAATAAAATGAATTTTCTGGATTGTTTTCTTAGCCCCTTTGAACCGACCTCCTCTCCCTCTCCTTGTCTCATCTTTTCAACTTGCTAATTGTTGGAAAAATTACTTTGGATCAAGCTTGTGTTGTGGTGATTTTGGGCACTTGAGTTTGGAAGGAATTTAAGGTAGTTCTTCCTACTGTTTTTATGTGATTTGTTGCTGAAATAAGATTGAAGGATTAAGCTTTGGTCATTCTTTAGCTTATGTATGCATGTATATAGGTTTGCTTTGATCTTGATGTTCTTGGCTTGTGTATATTGTTGAGTGATGGAGTATGTTCTTGATGAACTTAGATGAGATTTTAGGGTGTTTTTCTTGTTTGTAATCTGATTGTAGGTTCTGATTTTGGTTGTGTAAAGCAATGTTGAGTTCATGGAACTCAAGCTTGGAGCTTTAATGGCACTTTTTGATTCTTGGTGAAATTATTGTATTTGAGCTGTAGAATATGTTTAATATGTTATATAATGATGCTCTGGAAAGTTTGGTGGTGTTTGAGGAAGATTTGAGTAGGTTATGGGGGCTTAAAGATTGAAATTTTTCGTGTTGTTGCTGCCCAGACAACTGGAATTCTGGTTGGTTCAGGGCTGTTCCAACCGGAATTCTGGTTGGACTGTATCGGGGAAAATGCTAAATTTTGTTTTGGCCATAACTTTTGACTCGGGACTCCGTTTTGGGAGTTCTTTATTGTGACAGTCAGTAGTCCCGTGATCCGTAAGGGAAAATACCGGGTAAGCTGTGCAATCCCACACCGCCTGGGGAAGGTCAAGTGGGATGATTCAGAGACTGTGTAGATATGGGACTACATAGTTGAAAAGGGCTTAAATGGATTGATTGGTACTACCTATATCAACAAGGTGCATCTTGTTTTTCGGTAGCTCATCACGAAAGAACTCCACAGTTAAGCGTGCTTGACCTGGGGCAATTTTAGGATGGGTGACCTCCTGGGAAGTTTTCCTAGGAAGCGTGCGAGTGAGGACAAAGCACGCTGGAAACACTCGTGTTGGTCTGTAGGGTCAGTCATCAGTCCATGAAGCAGCCAGGGTGACGTACTCGTGTATAAGAGCCATTCATTCCGTGGGTGTAAGGGCCTAATGGAGGCTTGAAACGAGGACGTTACATTTATATCGTTGGAAAGCTCGTTCCGAGATCTATCTGATTATCTGTATTTTAAATGCCACGAATATATTTTATGAATGTGAAATCAGGGGTTAACCCTATTTGTGAAAATCCCGGATTGTGTGACTAGGATTACCGGCACCTGGTCAGGAGCACCCCGGGGATTTGGAATCTCTACTTTTGCGAGACAACAGGTAAGATAGTAGTATGCACGTAGAGTTAAGCGTAGTGGCGCTCATATTGAATGTTGAGATTGTGATCAATTAAGAACTAGGATTAGGGTTATTACCCTAAAATGAGCGGTTGTTTGGTCTAGGGTTATTACCCTAGTAGTTAAAAGATGTTGAATGTTATACCATAATAAATATGTTGGAATAAAGAATTATGCGTCTAAGGCATGATTAAGCTAGACTCGGTAAACTAGTACCTTGAGTTAATTTTAATGTGGTCTAGGATTATTACCCTAGAATATTATAAAAGTAAGGAAGCAATAATGTATGGTTATGTTGTTAATTAAATGAAGGCATAAGTTAGGGTTATTACCCTCAATAAATGTTATTTCGGGCATACCGTAATATGTTGTAGGAATGAGTATTTAGTATGCAAGTTAGGGTTATTACCCTAAGATTCTATATGTTTTGATATCTATTGAATGCATACATATATGTCAAGAGTTATGTGCATAAGAGATAACTTGGTTAGACCTAGTATATTACTAGGATAAACTACTGAAAGAACATAATGTATGGATTACGTAAATATATATGAATAGGGTTATGCGAGCAAGGCATAACCAGGTTAGACTCGGTAATTATAACAGAGATAAACCTTACTAAGGCCTTATTGTAAATAGACGTGTAAGCGTAACACGTAGGTCTATGCCATATAGACATATATAGATGTGTGAGAGTAACACACAGGTCTATGCCACATAGACATATATAGGCGTGTGAGCGTAACACGCAGGTCTATAGCAAATAGACAAATAGTGCAGTGGCACCATTAATTATGTAATATATATATTGAGATTAAGGGTTATGCGTTCAAGGCATAATCAGGTTGGACTCGGTAACTAGAACCGAGATGAACTATTCTAAGCCTTATTGTATTTAGACGTGTGAGCGCAACACATAGGTCTACGCCACATAGACATAAATAGGTGTGTGAGCGTAACATGCAGGTCTGTGACATATAGGCATATGAGATTGGCATTATTATTTATATAGTTTGTAAACATGTTATTGATATTTTATACTGTCTTGCTGGGCTTGGCTCACGGGTGCTCTACTGTGCAGAAAAGGGTAAGACTATGCTGATTTGCCATGACTGCAGAAGTTGGACGAAGTGTTGGAATAATTTTACCAGGATCTTAGATCTACTCACAAGTATGTTGATTTAACAACCTAAATATGAACTTCTAAAACGATAGAAAATTAAACACATAAAAGTAAGAGAAATCTTACATTGGGTGCAGCGGAATATATGTCTCCTCCCACTCAGATCTTTAACCCTTGATTCCTTTCTGTCCCAGAGTATAATCAAGATCTGAGCCCGATTGTCCTTCTTTGTTGACTCTGAATTCTACACAGCCTTCCTCACTATGATTGAGGTATTACTTGATGTGTGTAGGCACTACTCTATCACTTAGAGGATTTCGAAAAATAGAGAAGGTACAGAGAGAGAGAGTGGCGGCTTCAAGATGATTTTGAGTGAAAGAAAATAATGTCAAAGTGTGTCAAAAACCTGAAGCCTTTACCTTCTATTTATAGAAGACCACATAGGGTCATGGTTGAATTACTTGGCATTAAAAATTAAAAAATAAATGGGAAAAGGGAAGCAAGGTGGCCGGCCTAGGCAATGTGGAAACAAGACCTTCCACTTTTCAACTTTCCTTTTCCAACATTCCTAGTTTCTCATTTTGTCAAAAACAGCTAATTCCTTTATTCAACCACATAAATGTCAAATCTAATTATTTAATAATTATAATTAATTATCAAATAATATATTGTCATTTATTTATTAATAATAAAACTAATTAAAGTTTCCCAATTAATAAATATACCCTTCAAATTCTCTATTTACTGTTTTACCCTTAATAAGTGATAAATTCTCAAAAAGACATAGTCTAACTTGAGAATTATAATTGATTATTAAAATCAATTAAATGAGGCTTACAAGTAATATTGTCTCAACTAGTCAGGGGACCATGGGTCTATATATCCGAGCTTCCAATAAGCAGATCAAGAATTTACAACTTAAATTCACTGACTTATTAATTCTTCGTTGAATCCACGCATAGAACTTAGAATTGCACTCTCAGTTATATAGAACGCTCTATATGTTCCACCATATAGACACGTCATTAGTTATCCATTGTTATAATCCTAATTTGATCAATGATCTGTTGGATATTATTTTACCAGGATCTTAGATCTACTCACAAGTATGTTTATTAACATCCTAAATAAGAACTTTCTAAAACGATAAATTAAACACATATAAAGTTTAAGAAACCTTACATTGGGTGCAGCGGAATTAAATGACTCCTTCCGTTCAGATCTCTAACCCTTGATTCCTTTCTGTAGCAGAGTATTATCAAGATCTGAACCTGGATCTCTTTCTCTGAATCCTTGATGCTGAATCTCCTTTGCTGATGATCTTTCTTCACGATCTTCCTAACTATGATTGAGGTATTGCTTGATGTGTGTGGGCACAACTCTAATCACTAAGGTAATTTCGAAATTCAAAGGAAGAAGCAAGAGAGAGAGTGGCGGCTAGAGAAGAGAGAGTGGAGGCTCAGGTTAATCTGATTCAGAAAGTGTAATT
Source organism: Cannabis sativa (assembly GCF_029168945.1). Taxonomy (NCBI): domain Eukaryota; kingdom Viridiplantae; phylum Streptophyta; class Magnoliopsida; order Rosales; family Cannabaceae; genus Cannabis; species Cannabis sativa. The sequence continues at coordinate 36,779,310 of NC_083610.1, read as the reverse complement.
TTCCTGAAGCCTTCACTATCTATTTATAGCATTCCACTAGGGTTAGATTTGAATTATATGGCATTAAAATAATGAAAAAATCAATTTAAAATACCTATAAAGGTGGCCGGCCATGGCTAGGTGGACTGGGCTTGATTTTTTGCAATTTTGCAATTTTAACACCTTTTTGTATCTGATTTTCTCAAAAATGCCAATTTCCTAATTCAATCATTTAAATGTCAATTCTAACTATTTAATAACTATAAATAATTATTAAATAATATTTTCATTTATCATATTTATTAATTGAACCATACAAAGTATCATAATTAACAAATATGCCCCTATAAACTCTTTCTTTACAATTTCGCCCTTACTTAGTGAAAATTTCACAAATAGACATAGTCTAATTCGTGAATTATAATTGATTAATCAAAACCAATTACATGAGTCTTACAAACAACATTATCTCAACTAGTGGGGGGACCATGGGTCTATATAACCGAGCTTCCAATAAGTAGATCAAGAATTTAGCACTAAAATTCACTAACTTATTAATTCTTCGTTGAATCCACGCATAGAACTTAGAATTGCACTCTCAGTATATAGAATGCTCTATATGTTCCACCATATAGACACATCATTAGTTATCCATTGTTATAATCTTAATGTGATCAATGATCCTCTATATGAATGATCTACACAGTAAAGGGATTAGATTACCGTAACACCCTACTATGTATTTTATCCTTAAAACACTTGACCCCGTATAAATGATATTTCAGCTTATGTGAAATGAGATCTCCACCATTTATTTTCGTTTGGTCAAGCTCGAAGGAGATCATCCTTTGCTTACTATTTTCCAGATAGAAGCTATGGATTCCATGTTTATGCTAGCGCTCCCACTCAATTGCACTACCGTGTTCCCAAAATGTACGTATCACCCTGACCTAAAAGTAGGCTTAACTAACAAATCAAAGAACACGAATAGCCTTTCAAGATTGAGCCTAATCATAACAGGATTAAGATCATTTGATCTAGGATCAACTTGGCGATATCGACTTGAATAGATTTTACGGTAAGTTTAATTAAATCTAAATCAAAGTTCAATATCGGTCCCTTCCGATGCATACTCCATGCATCCAACCTGAGCTTTACTTTAACCAATGTTCTGGAAAGAACATAGTATTTCTCCAAATACAAGTAAACTCTTGTTGTAGATTATCATATCAGTAAAACCCTGTGTCTGATAAATCTAGGAAACTTTATTCACATAGTCATGTTTACTTTCCAATGTGATGACAACACAATAAACATGATCAAGTATGTGAAAAGGGTTTAAGATGAATTTATAAATCAATTAGACAAGCAATTGATAAAGTGAACCAAAACATACACAAATGAATGAAAAATACTTCTGTTTCTTTATTGATGTTGAATAAAATAGATTACATTGAAATGGAGTTTTATTTAGGGCATAAAACCTAACATGATCCTCTATATGGATAATTTCCACTGTAAAAGGATCTAATTACCGTAACACCCTACAATGTATTTTATCCTTAAAACACTTAACCCCGTATAAATGATATTTCAACTAAGTGAAATGAGCACTCCACCATTTATTTCGTTTGGTTAAGCTCGAAGGAAATCATCCTTTGCTTTCTATTCCCCAGATAGAAGCTATAGATTCCATATTTATATTAGCGCTCCCACTCAATTGCACTACCGTGTTCCCAAAATGTACGTATCACCCTGACCCAAAAGTAGGCTTAACTAACAAATCAAAGAACACGAATAATACTCTTGAGATTGAACCTAATCATATCAGGATTTAGATCATTTGATCTAGGATCAACTTAGTGATATTGAATTGAATAGATATTACGGTAAGTTTAATAAATCTATTTCAAAGTTCAATATCGGTCCATTCCAATGCATACTCCATGCATCCAACCCGAGCTTTACTTTAACCAATGTTCTGGAAAGAACATAGCATTTCTCCAAATGCAAGTAAACTCTGTTGTAGATTGTCATATCAAGAAAAAACCTGGTTCTGATAAATCTAGGAATCTTTATTCACATAGTCATGTTTACTTTCCACTGTGTTGACAACACAATAAACATGATCAAGTATGTGAAAAGGGTTTGAATGAATTTATAAATCGAAAAGATAAACAATTGATAAGGTGAACCAAAACATACACAAATGAATGAAAAATACTTATGTTACTTTATTGATATTGAATAATCTCGATTACATTGAAATGGAGTTTTATTTAGGGCATAAAACCCAACAAACTCCCACTTGCACTAATATAAAACTAATCAGTACATTTCAATTAACCCTAAATTCTGACGGTGCTTTTCAAATGCAGTCACTGCCAAGACTTTGGTGAATGGATCATCTAAGTTGTCCTGTGTGTCCACTTTCTCCACCAGTACATACCCTCTTGCCACATATTCTCTGATAATATGATATTTTCTTTCTATATGTTTGCTTCTCTTGTGGCTCTGAGGTTCCTTACTGTTGGCTATTGCTCCATTGTTATCACAAAGCAGGACTAGAGGCTGACAACCTCTTTAGCTGCTTCAGCCACAGCTATGTATTCTGCCTCCATGGTAGAATTCGAAATCGTGGTTTGTTTAGCACTTCTCCAAACCACTGCTCCACCCCTAAGAGTAAACACCATCCCAGATGTAGATTTCCTGTCTTCAAGACATGCCTGAAAATCTAAGTCTGTATAGCCTATGGGATTTAGAGCACCACCCTTGTAGACTAATACATAATTTCTTGTACTCTTTAAGTATTTCAAAATATACTTAACAGCATTCCAATGTTCCTGTCCTGGATTTGACTGATACCTGCTATTCCGACTGCATAGTAGATGTCAGGTCTAGTGCATAACATTGCATACATTAGACTTCCAACTGCAGAAGCATAAGGAACTTTTGCCATGTCCTCTATCTCTTGAGGATCAGTAGGACATTGTTCCTTAGATAGATAGATACCATATCTAGAAGGCATATTTGCCCCATTGGTGTTAGTCATGGAGAATCTCTCTAGAACTTTGTCAATGTAAGTTGTTTGAGAGAAAGCAAGGGATCTGTTCTTCCGGTTTCTGATGATCTGAATACCAAGAACATAGGCAGCCTCACCCAAATCTTTCATATCGAATTGAGTGTCTAGCCATTCCTTGATGTGAGTCATTTTCTTGATATTGTTGCCAATGATCAAAATTTCATCAACATAAAGGACCAGGAATACTACTACTTGGTCTTCCTTGAGTTGGTAAACACAAGGTTCATCTTCATTCTGATGAAAGCCGTAGGTTTTAATGATCTCATCAAACCTTTTGTTCCTTGAGCGAGAAGCTTGCTTAAGTCCATAAATAGACCTATTTAATTTGCAAACTTTATTTTCCTGCCCAGGAAGAACATAGCCTTCTGGTTGCTCCATATAGATGGTTTCTTCAAGAAGCCCATTAAGGAAAGCTGTCTTGACATCCATTTGCCAGATTTCATAATCGAAAGCGGCCGCGATGGAGAGAAGAATTCGGATGGATTTGAGCATGGCGATAGGACTAAAAGTTTCCTCAGAGTCCACACCTTCTCTTTGGGTATAACCCTTGGCAACCAGTCTAGTTTTAAAAGTTTCGACTTCACCTCCAGCGCCTCTTTTCTTCTTGTAGACCCATTTGCATCCGATTGGACGATAGTCATCGGGTGGATCTACATATTCCCAGACTTTGTTCTTTTTCATGGAATCCATTTCTGAATTCATGTCGGCTGACCATCGCTTCCGTTGCGGACTTGTCATTTCCTGTTTATAGGTTAATGGGTCGTCATCAATACCGTCACTAACGACCATATTGATTTCACCATCCAAGCCATAACGAGATGGTTTTGTAGAAACCCTCCCACTACGACGAGGAGCGGTGACCTTCTGAACAGGAGCTTTGGTAGTAGTTTTCTCAGTTGCTACAACTGAGGGAGTGGGATGGTCCTCTTCTTGAGTAGAAGAGGATGGAACATTTGAAGGAACTATATCTGTAAGCATTTCCTCTAATACAACTTTACTTTTCGGTTTGTTGTCTCTAATATAGTTATCTTCAAGAAAAGTAGCATTTGTAGAAACAAACACTTTGTTATCCTTGTGACTATAAAATAGTCCACCCCTAGTCTCTTTAGAATTTCCGACAAACATGCAAACTTCAGTTCGCGATTCCAGTTTTTCTTCTTTCTTTCTCAAGACGTGAGCAGGGCACCCCCAAATCCTATAACGGCGTAAACTAGGTGTACGACCATTCCATAGTTCGACGGGTGTCTTAGGGACTGCTTTAGATGGAACAACATTTAAAATGTCTTTTGCCATTTGAATAACATATCCCCAGAAGGACGTACACAGAGTTGAATAACTCAGCATGGACCTAACCATTTCCAAGAGAGTGCGATTTCTTCTTTTTGCAACTCCATTTTGTTGTGGAGTGCTTGGGGCATTATATTGGGATACAATTCCAAGTTCAATTAAATGATCTTTGAACTGCATATCCATATATTCTCCACCCCTATCAGTTCGCAAGATCTTTAATGTTTTGCCTAATTGGTTTTGAGCCAAAGCATGAAATTCCTGAAACTTTTCAAATGTTTCAGATTTCTTTTGCATTAGGTAAAGAAAACTATATCTAGAGAAATCGTCAATGAAAGTGACGAAATACTCATAACCACCTCGGGCTTTTACATTTAGAGGTCCGCAAACATCTGAATGCACTAACCCTAGGGGTTGTTTGGCACACTCTCCCTTTGCAGAGAAAGAACGTTTGGTCATTTTTCCTTCTACGCATGACTCGAATACTGGCAGTTCACCTAAGACAACATTTTTCAATGGACCGTCCTTGGTTAGCCTATTGAGTCTATCAAAACCTATATGACCTAAACGTAAATGCCATAGATAAGTTTGATCATCATTATCAATCTGTTTTCTCTTAAGGCTTCTAGGTTTAGCTACATTGAAAAGTTCAGTATTTAGTGAGATTTGCATATCAGGTCTTAGAACATAAAACCCTTGTTCCATGTTAGCAACACATATATGAAATTCATCACGAGAAATTGAACAATTTGAACTCGAAAAATTCAATATATAAAATTGTGTTTGTAAACATGAAACACTAATCAAGTTTCTACTAAAGTTTGGAATATATAAAACATTTTGTAAAAGTAAAAATCTTTTTGTATGAAACTTGATACGGGTCGTTCCTCTAGCTTTAACTGATACTAACTCGCCATTTCCAACTTTTAGCTTTAACTCATTTGGGTGAAGGTTCTCCCAAGTTTCAAGCAGCTACAATGAAGAACATACATGGTTAGTAGATCCAAAATCAACAATCCAAGTGGATTTGTCATTCTCTAAAACACATGATTCAAAGACAAAAGCATCACCTTCGTTTGAATTGTCTAGAAGCCTGGGACATTGTTCTTTTTTATGTCCCTTTCCATTACAATTCGCACATAGAACATGATGTCTGATAATTGTATTTGAAGAAGCAGCTTTGTTAGAGCCCTCATGCTTAATCTTCTTCCTCTGATTAAAGTTTGCAATACCAGGAGGTCCCATTGCAATCAAATTCCGCTCATGGGCCCTCAACTCAGTCTCGAGTTTGTCCATGTCGGAGGAGTGAGGATTGTTCAACAAGTAATACAGAACAAAGCCATCATACTCCGGAGGAATACAATTAAGGATGAGTCGTACCCATTGTTCCTTTGATAAATCAATTCTTAGTAGATTTGCTTTTTGGAACTTCAGATTCATCAACAATAGGTGCGAGTTAATGCAACTACCAGGATGCATTTTCACACTATTGAGTTCTTTTGCCAAGATACTAACTAGGAGTGGATGGGGGTGAGGGTTATTCATATTGGCACTACAACATATCAATAAACAGAAGTAAGGTTTTGGTTCTATAAATTCATACACAAGTTCAGAAAATAACAAATAATCACTTATGTTATAAAAATACTAAATCTAACATAGTTTATTTTCCAAGGTTTCCAACAAACTGATACAGTGTCCCGTTTAGGCGAGAGTCAAAGCATCATCCATTGAATAGAGTTGTCAATTCATCTAAAATGATAAACATTCTAGCAACCTTTTATTCGATCAAGATTGGAATTCAGCGTTGTCCCGTTTAGGCGAGAGTCAAGGCAATTCTATCTTATGAGCTTCCACCATTGTTTCATACTCTTGTAAGTCTTATACAGTCGCCACCATTAGGGTGGTCAAAACTAATATAAAAACTTATAAGAATACTTATCTTTCGAGATTAAACGATGAACTTGCTAATGAGCGTTCCTCCATTAGGGAGGATTACTCACTAAAACAATAGCTATGTAAAACCAACAATGGAGATCGAATTTCTCTTGATTAAAGATCATTATTTAAAATATGTATTTTGTTTAATCATTTATATTCCATATCTTAATAATGAAATATTACAAATTAAAGTTTAAAAAAAAAAACTTAATTAAATTTCATAATGGAATAAATTTGAAAAATATCTTATTTAAGTTGTTTAGACAAATCTAAGATATCCAACTTAAAAATATTCTTCAATCAATGACTTAATTAAATATTAACAATTAAGTGGTAACCACTTAATTTAGAAGATATTCCATTTTAAGTTTTCCATATTTATAAAATATCAACTTAAAAATATCCAAAGAATCTTAATAACCAATTTATAAAATTACTCAACTTAATTTTATAATAGGAAATTCAAAAGATATTCAAATCTAAGTTGATTTGTTAGATATAACAAAATCTCAACTTAAATAGGAATATTTAATGAAATTATGAAATTAAGCTTCAGAAAGAATTTACATAGTTACAATTCTATATTTAATTAACACAAGAAAAATACATATAGTTTTCTAGAATATTATTCATCAAACTATGTTATTCTTAAATTAATTTCAAGGAAGAATGAAATTAATTATGTTGCTAATCAATTTTATTAGGTCAAACTAATATAATTAACCTAGCACAGTTATCCAAATCAGGCAAATGGGCCTTCACAATTGGGGTTGTTCATGTGAGGGGGAGCTGGGTTCAATATGTCGTACTCACTTCTATGGCTCCCAACTCTCACACAAAGCCCAAAAGAGAGGAATTTAACCTTTTGAATAGGCCCATTACTAAATGAGCCTAATAAAATCTATCAAGTTATGACATTTTATTTAGCAACAACAACCTATATGTATCTATAACAGAAATTAAACATATAGGCTCACACAGGCACACAGATTTAGATGGATCCTATCATGTTACTAGGTCATACACAGATGAAAGAAGATTGTAAAAATTACCTGTTACAAATTATTTACTTGACCTATTGACAATTAAACCGTGGGTTAAAATCAGATCATTGGATCTGTCAACAAGTTAACCATGGCAATTTAGATCAAGCAATAATAGGTTTTAGAAAACTTACAAACAATCTAAAACACATACTCCTGCAACAAGTTAGATTGGGATAGTTGGATGTAGGATTTATTTAATTTTTAAATATATTTCGAAAATAATAAAAAAAAATCGATTTTAAAAAAAATATTTAAAAATTAAACCTACAATTTTGAAAAATTAGGTTTTGAGTAACCTAAATATCATTTCAAAAAAAAATTGTTAACATACCTTTTAAATTTCATGTTATTTAATAAATTAAATAAAATAGAAAATGGTAACTACATACCCTTTTCTGATTTTACAATTTAATTTAAATAAAAAAATAACAAAACTTAAAAAAGTTAACAAAATATCTTATTTCCCCTTTTAAAATATCATGATTATTGTGATCTTATTTTAAATAAGGTCAAGTTACCAAAAAAATATATTAATAATTGACCTTAAAAAAAAAAATAATCAAATTTTAAAGGAAATAAGAAAAGAGGTAAGCAAAAATTTGATTTTTTCCTATTTTCAAAATCAAATTTCACTAATATCTAAAATTAATTTTGAAAATCAAATTAATTTATTTCTGATAATTAGATTTGAAATTTGAAAAACAAAAATCAATATACAAAACTACACAAAAAATCGGAAGTTAATTCCATGAAATAGCATGAAAAATCGAAGAAAATGAAAAAATTGATGAACAGTATGGATGGTATGCATAGCATGCCAATCCGCGCGCGCATCTGGGGAGCTGGCCAAGCATTCACGTCGCAGGGAGGCTGCATGCAGCCACACCGCGCGCGTGGGAAGAGTGCTCATCAGCCCGATTTTTCTGTAAAAAAGTAAATTGCTTAGAATTTTCCAAACTATCCAATAAAAATAATTATAGAAATATTAAAGTAACTTTTTTTCCCAGAATTTACAAACAACAATCAAACATCATTATGACATACAAAGCAACATGATACCATCCAAATCACAAACAAATCGTTTTAAGTCCAAATTTCTTGCAAGAAAATCAATTTACCATGACTCTAGTGCCAGTTGTTGGAATAATTTTACCAGGATCTTAGATCTACTCACAAGTATGTTGATTTAACAACCTAAATATGAACTTCTAAAACGATAGAAAATTAAACACATAAAAGTAAGAGAAATCTTACATTGGGTGCAGCGGAATATATGTCTCCTCCCACTCAGATCTCTAACCCTTGATTCCTTTCTGTCCCAGAGTATAATCAAGATCTGAGCCCGAATGTCCTTCTTTGTTGACTCTGAATTCTACACAGCCTTCCTCACTATGATTGAGGTATTACTTGATGTGTGTGGGCACTACTCTATCACTTAGAGGATTTCGAAAAATAGAGAAGGTAGAGAGAGAGAGAGTGGCGGCTTCAAGATGATTTTGAGTGAAAGAAAATAATGTCAAAGTGTGTCAAAAACCTGAAGCCTTTACCTTCTATTTATAGAAGACCACATAGGGTCATGGTTGAATTACTTGGCATTAAAAATTGAAAAATAAATGGGAAAAGGGAAGCAAGGTGGCCGGCCTAGGCAATGTGGAAACAAGACCTTCCACTTTTCAACTTTCCTTTTCCAACATTCCTAGTTTCCCATTTTGTCAAAAACTGCCAATTCCTTTATTCAACCACATAAATGTCAAATCTAATTATTTAATAATTATAATTAATTATCAAATAATATATTGTCATTTATTTATTAATAATAAAACTAATTAAAGTTTCCCAATTAATAAATATACCCTTCAAATTCTCTATTTACTGTTTTACCCTTAATAAGTGATAAATTCTCAAATAGACATAGTCTAACTTGAGAATTATAATTGATTAATTAAAATCAATTAAATGAGTCTTACAAGTAATATTGTCTCAACTAGTCAGGGGACCATGGGTCTATATATCCGAGCTTCCAATAAGCAGATCAAGAATTTACAACTTAAATTCACTGACTTATTAATTCTTTGTTGAATCCACGCATAGAACTTAGACTTGCACTCTCAGTTATATAGAACGCTCTATATGTTCCACCATATAGACACGTCATTAGTTATCTATTGTTATAATCCTAATTTGATCAATGATCCTCTATATGGATGATTTACACTGTAAAGGGATTTAATTACCGTAACACCCTACAATGTATTTTATCCTTAAAACACTTAACCCCATATAAATGATATTTCAGCTAAGTGAAATGAGTACTCCACCATTTATTTCGTTTGGTTAAGCTCGAAGGAAATCATCCTTTGCTTTCTATTCGCCAGATAGAAGCTATAGATTCCATATTTATATTAGCGCTCCCACTCAATTGCACTACCGTGTTCCCAAAATATACGTATCACCCTGACCCAAAAGTAGGCTTAACTAACAAATCAAAGAACACGAATAATACTCTTGAGATTGAACCTAATCATATCAGGATTTAGATCATTTGATCTAGGATCAACTTAGTGATATTGAATTGAATAGATATTACGGTAAGTTTAATAAATCTATTTCAAAGTTCAATATCGGTCCATTCCAATGCATACTCCATGCACCCAACCCGAGCTTTACTTTAACCAATGTTCTGGAAAGAACATAGCATTTCTCCAAATGCAAGTAAACTCTGTTGTAGATTGTAATATCAGTAAAATCCAGTGTTCTGATAAATCTAGGAATCTTTATTCACATAGTCATGTTTACTTTCCACTGTGTTGACAACACAATAAACATGATCAAGTATGTGAAAAGGGTTTGAATGAATTTATAAATCAAAAAGACAAACAATTGATAATGTGAACCAAAACATACACAAATGAATGAAAAATACTTCTGTTACTTTATTGATATTGAATAATCTGGATTACATTGAAATAGAATTTTATTTAGGGCATAAAACCCAACACGAAGAATGTACATGTCCGGGCCATATCAGACCAAGCGGGTTGGGGTCTACCGGTGTTGTGTTTTTGAAACTCTATTTTGCCGCTTAGGCCGGCTGAAAGAAATGGACTTGTAATAATATTTTGTAAATATTTTTTTGGGGATCCCAACATCTGTAACTTGGGTAGCGTGCCTAATTATTTAGGGCGTTAGTATAATAGTAGCTCCTGCAAATACTATTCCTCTGAACAAGAGAATTTAAATTTTATTTAATATGTCTGCCTTTAAATCCAAACTGTTAAATTAATGCTAACGTAGTTAAATTTGTCTTTATAGTGGAGATTGTGGTATATTCATGCTTAAGATAATGGAAATGCACATTGCTGATAAGTGCAACGAGTCAGCTATAATGTTGCTCAACGACAACAACATAAATACATTCAGGAAGGCATATGCAGTTCAATTATATGTGGGTAGTGCAGATCCTTAATTAACCATGTCCTTGTTCATAATTCTGAATTTTGTAATTTTGTGGATAAACTTGAATTTACTCTGAACGATCGCAAACGACCTTGAATTTATACTATGCGACCATCATGGTCTTTTATGCTCTTCAACAAACTTTAAAGAACTTGAATTTACTTTGAACGACCATAAACGACCTTGAATTTACACTATACGACCATCATAGTCTTTTATGTTCTTCAACAATCTTTAAAGAACTTAAATTTGCATAGAACGACCATAAACGACTTTGAATTTATACTATGCGACCATCATGGTCTTTTATGTTCTTCAACAAACTTTAAAGAACTTAAATTTGCTCTGAACGGCCATAAACAACCTTGAGATTACACTATGCGATCATTATGGTCTTTTATGTTCTTCAACAAACTTTAAAGAACTTGAATTTGCATAGAACGACCATAAATGTAAAGACCGCTTAGTTTAATTTGCAAATTAGCAGTTAATCACGTTTAATTATGAAATTATTTATATCTATTTAAATAATTTATTATACTGTTATTATTGAATTCAGAGATGCATTTTTATGTCATGTAGTAGTTTGCATAATTTTGCATTCCGGTGTCCGGTATTTTAGAACTCGGTGTTTGGCTCAGTAAAAATCACAACTTAGTATGTTAGTAGTTTGGGACGGTTTATTAGACATTGGGAATGTCGGGAATGGCCGGGAATTTAGAATTTCCCAAAAGTATCCCTTTAGTGTTATTTATGTTATTTTAGTGTGGAGGGGCAAAATGGTCTTTTTGCCCCAATGAGATTTTGTCCTTTAGTGGGCTTTATTTTATTCAATTAAGTGTTTATTTTATTTATGTGTTGGCTGAAATAGATTTTTGCTTAAGTATTCAATTTATCTCATTTTCATGCAAAGCTTAGAAAATAGAAAAAAATTTCAAAAGACCATTCTCTCTTTTCCTCTCTCTCTTGGCTGGTTTTGTGTGTGCAAGAAGCTGGATTTTTCCTTTGATTTTCAAGCCATTTCTCTTCCAATCTAAGTATTCTTCAAGCTTTGGTAAGGTCCCTAATTTCTTCCTCTTGTATTTTATGAAGAAAATGTTTAAAAGATGATTGTTGCATGTGAATTGTTGTGATACTTGCTGCTGTGTTTTGTTGTTGTTTTCAAAGGTTTAATCTTGCTATTTTAAGTAGCTTAGAGTTAGTGTATGCATGATGGTTGCTTGGATTCAAGCTTTGAAGTTTTTAGCTCTAGAACATGAAAATTGTATGTTCTGTTGCTGTGATGTTGTTGATGTTTGTAGTTGTTTCCAGAGGCTATTTTATGCATGATTATGTAGGTTTAATCTAGTATGGATGCATGTTAGTTGATTCTAACCAAGTTTGAGTTTTGGAACTCAAAGCTTGGTCTTTAATGGTGTTTTGTGATTCTGTGAGTTCTGGGTGATTTTGTTGCCTTTGAATGGTTATTTGGGTTATATGGAGTAGGTCTGGAAGGTTTGAGATGATTTGGAGTTGATTTGGTTGAGTTATGAATTTTTGATGTTGCTGCCTGCGAGGAACCGGAATTCCGGTTGTGCATCCGGAATTCCGGATGAGGTTCTAAAATTTCCCAGAACCGGAATTCCGGTTGGGCAACCGGTCTACCGGTTGGGGAAAATTCAGGAACCCTAGATTTCCTCAATTTTATGTTTTAGGGGGTATTTCCATGCTTTTTATCGATAGAGAAACTTTTAGTTCCTAGTTTAAGTCCCCGGGAAGTGATTTAGCGTGTCATTTATAGTGTTGTGATTTTTATGGTTTAGGAGTCTGTAATCCGCCGCGCAGATAAGTTCCAGTCAGGTGGACCGGCACACCTGAATTCGGAATCCAGGTAAGATTAGTATAACAGTATGCATATGTAGATTACATGTTTAGCGTGCATGTAGGAAGCCTGTTAGATTACATTAGTTATGTATGTTGGCTTCGAACAATCCAACCCTGTCACGTCGGTACAGGCTGGAGTATGACCAGCAGCCGGAGTATGACCGGTTCGACCGATCAGGCTGACACTTAGGTTGGTGGTTCCGTACTATTGACGTATCCCGTCGGTACAGGCTGGAGTATGACCAGCAGCCGGAGTATGACCAGCAGCCGGAGTATGACCGGTTCGACCGATCAGGCGGATACTCTAACACGTCGGTACAGGCTGGAGTATGACCAGCAGTCGGAGTATGACCGGTTCGACCGATCAGGCTGTTACTTGTCAATAGTACATTCCCTATGAACGTTCAAAACTCAGTACCGTGTTGGACACGGCAGTTAGGGGGACTCAGTATCGTGTTGGACACGGCAGTTAGGGTTATGATCAGGGGTATGGGCGTCTGATCATGACCGGGATTTATGTATGAGTATTATTATGCTTTTCTTACTGAGTCTGTCGACTCACAGTGCTACGTTTATGTGTAGGTAAAGGCAAGGCTAAAGCTGATGGACCCTGAACGAGCTTATGAAGATTGTACATGTTGGGGCGGTTAGGCCTGGAGCGTACGATCCTCGGGACAGCAAGGCTAAGTTTTGTAACTAGTCGCTAGGCGACAATTATTTTGTATGAACAGTAAACTTTTGTAAATGATTTTGTAATCGGGATCTCGAGTCTTTTGTATAAATATTTTATAAGTTTAATTAAAAAGCAAAAATTTTAATTAATCACGTTTTCCATAAACCTCGTTGATTAGCAACGAGCTGCACAGCATGTTTAAAAATCACGTAATACGCCTATGTTAGTTAGGGTGTTACAATTTGGTATCAGAGCCACCAGGTTGTCTTCCGAAGATCGTCACGACATGTACAATCATCATCAGCAGTTAGCTCGTTCCACGATTCAGTAAACCTTTATTGCTTTAGTAGTTTATTTATTTATTTATGAATAAGAAAAGTCTGATAGGAAGCATGTTAGTAGCCTGATAGTAGAATAGGCGCATGTTTCGTTTTTAATTTCCAATTAAGCGGCATTAGTAAGCTCTTGATGATCGTGACCTGAAGTGCCAACTCGGGGTTTCGAGGCTGTTCAGACTAGATGGACGCCAGACGAAATATTAGGAGTCAGGGCATCTCAGTCGGGTCAGATCAAGGTCAAGGAGCTCAACTTTCCCCAAGTGTTATGGGCCGAGGTAGAGGTCCCAGGGGCAGGGCTCGTGGTCGGGGTGATGTCAACTCGCCACAGGCTGCCCAGGTCAATCAGGAAGCCCAGAATTGGGAAGTTGGGTTTGCTGAAATGCAAGCCAGAATAGAGGAGCAAGATAATGAGATTCAGAGATTGAGGCAGCAGGGTGCTCCTGCTGTGCCGGTGCCAGAAGTTCCAGTGGCACCCGCCCCTGCTGCTCATGCCGAGGTAGTGGTAGCGGCAAAGTGAATGGAACCCTTGTATGAACGATTCCGGGAGCAACCACCTCTGGTCTTTCTGGGAGGTCCAAATGTGATGAAGGCCGAGCAGTGGCTAACGGTGATCACCAAAATCCTGAACTTTATGGGTGTCACCGGGAACAACAGAGTGGTGTGTGCCACTTTCCAGTTTCAAGAAGACGCTCTGGTCTGGTGGAACATGGTGTCTCAGATTCACGACGTCACCACCATGACCTGGGAAAGGTTCCAGGAACTCTTCAACGCCTAGTATTATAACGAGGCGGTCAGAAGCGCCAAGAGGAAAGAGTTCGCTCACCTGACCCAGCGAGAGAATATGAGCGTGACCGAGTATACTACTCAGTTCAACCGGTTGGCGAGGTTAGCCTTGGGATTTGTGCCAACCGATTTCAGTAAGAAAGAAAAATATCTGGATGGACTTAATGTGAAGATCAAGTATGACCTTATGATCACTACCGACGATAAGATCATCTATGCTGAGATGGTGGAGAAAGCACTGTGAGCTGAGGGCGCAGTTAGATGTATGTGGAATCAGTTAGGACTCCAGTATGTGGCGGGGCTCCTACCCCTCGTGCGTCAGGTTTCAGCAGGGGAGGTAGTGGTTCGGCCATGGACTAGAGGAGGAAATCATCCACTGCATCTGGTGGCTCAGGGCAGAACAAGAGGTTCCGAGGGAACCAGAATCAAGGTGGTCGTCAGGGTAGTGTTGAGACCCGTTATTCCTACTAGAGTGTCTCATAAGTAAGAGGCATCCTCCGGGTGAGTGCTTGGGTCAAGGTTGTTTTTGTGTGGCTGCCAGAATCTTTAGTAAATTGGATAGACCGTATGATAGTTATGAATCAGGGTTTGGAACCCTATTACCTGGCGGAGAGTTGGTTATCTCCAACAGGTGGATTAGGTCTATGCCGATCAGGATAGATGGTAGAGAGTTAAGTGCTGACTTGATAGAGATGAGTTTAGTAGAGTTTGATATTATTTTAGGAATGGATTTCCTATCTAAATATTCGGCGAGCATTGATTGCAAAAGGAAGATGGTGATCTTCCAACCGAAAAGTGAAGAACCATTCGTGTTTGTTGGTTCAGTTCGGGGATCTCGGATCCCGGTGATTTCGGCCATGTCAGCTAGAGATTTATTGCATGGCGGTTGTTTAGGGTTTCTGGCCGTGGTGGTGGACACCACTCGGCCAGATACCATTCGGCCAGAGGACATCAAGGTGGTTCGGGAATTTTTGGATGTTTTTCTCGAAGAACTTCCATGATTACCACCTCAACGGGAGATTGACTTCGTGATAGATTTGGCACCAGGGGTGGAACCGGTTTCCAAAGCCCCATATAGAATGGCTCCAGCTGAACTTAAGGAATTAAAGATTCAGCTCCAAGGGTTGCTTTACATAGGGTTTATTCGGCCCAGTGTGTCACCCTGGGGAGCCCCGGTTTTATTCGTCAAGAAGAAAGATGGATCTATGAGGATGTGCATCAACTACAGAGAATTGAACAAGCTGGCGATGAAGAATAAATATCCATTACCTAGGATCGATGATTTGTTCGATCAGCTTCAGGGGAAGACGGTCTTTTCTAAGATTGATCTCCGTTCGGGTTATCATCAGTTGAGAATCTAAGAGGAGGACATTCCGAAGACGGCTTTCCGCACTAGGTATGGACACTACAAATTCCTGGTTATGTCGTTCGGACTAACCAATGCTCCTGCAGCATTTATGGACTTGATGAATAGAGTATTCAAGGATTTCCTCGATATCTGTGTGATTGTGTTTATCGACGACATCCTAGTGTACTCTCAATCAGAAGAGGAGCATGAACTACATCTTCAGATGGTACTGCAACGGCTTTGGGAACACAAGCCTTATGCCAAGTTCAAGAAATGTGAATTCTGGCTATCTCAGGTGTCCTTCCTATGGCACATTGTGAGCAAAGAGGGGATCAAGGTAGATCCCGGGAAGATCGAATCCGTCAGGGATTGGCCAAGACCGAAGACAGTGACAGAGATCAGAAGCTTCTTGGGTTTAGCTGAGTACTACCGTAGGTTCGTGGAAGGGTTCTCTAAAATTTCAATGCCCCTAACCGAACTTACAAAGAAGAATCAACGGTTTGTCTGGTCAGACAAGTGCGAAGCTAGTTTTCAGGAGCTGAAACAGAGGTTGATTACTGCTCCAGTGCTAGCTTTGCCTTCAGACAGCGAGAAGTTTGTAGTTTATTGTGATGCATCCAAACAAGGTTTGGGGTGTGTGTTGATGCAAGCCGATCGGGTCATCGCTTATGCCTCTCGTCAGTTAAAGGATTATGAACAGTGATACCCGACTCATGATCTAGAGTTGGCCGCAGTGGTTTTCGCATTGAAGATTTGGCGGCATTACCTTTACGGAGAAAGGTGTGAAATCTATACCGACCATAAAAGTCTCAAGTATTTCTTTACTCATAAGGATTTGAATATGAGACAAAGGCATTGGTTGGAATTAGTGAAAGATTACGACTGTGAGATCCTCTATCATCCTGGGAAGGCCAATGTAGTGGCTGATGCCCTGAGCAGAAAGGGTCCCGGGCAGGTAGCTAGTATGGTTCAGATCTCACCTCAGCTAGCAGAGGATATGGTTAGATCCAGCATTGAGTTTGTGGTAGGTCAGCTTCACAACTTAACGCTGCAATCTGATCTGTTGGAAAGAATAAAAGTCGCTCAGATGACGGATCCAGAGTTAGTGAAGATCAGAGATGAGGTGTTGGCTGGTCAAGCCAAGGACTTTTCAGTGTCAGACAGCGGGATGCTCCTGTATAAAGCTAGGGTTTGTGTTCCGAATAGTATGGAACTCAGGAATGAGATCTTTGAGGAGGCTCATTCTACCCCGTATTCCCTGCATCCCGGCACCACTAAGATGTACCAAGATCTGAAACCGTACTTCTGGTGAAGCGGTATGAAGAAGAATTTGGTAGAATTCGTATCGAGATGCCTCACTTGTCAGCAGATTAAGGCTGAACATCAGAGACCAGCAGGGTTGTTGCAGCCTCTAACCCTGCCAGAATGGAAGTGGGAAGATATCACGATGGATTTTGTGGTCGGGTTACCTAGGACCACGGGTTTGTTTGATTCCATCTGGGTAGTGGTGGATCGATTCACGAAATCTGCTCATTTTCTGCCGGTTAGAACAACATTTACAGTGGATCAGTTGGCAGAGTTGTATGTCAGAGAGATCGTAAGACTTCACGGGGTACCGAAGTCTATAGTTTCGGACAGGGATCCGAAGTTCACCTCCAAATTTTGGCAGAGTTTGCAGCGAGCAATGGGTACAAAGCTGAAATTTAGTACAGCATTCCATCCTCAGACAGATGGTCAGTCCGAAAGGACAATTCAGATATTGGAGGACATGTTGCGAGCCTGTGTTATGGATTTTGAAGGCTCATGGAATAAGTATCTACCGTTGATAGAATTTTCTTACAACAACAGTTATCAGAGTACGATAGGGATGGCTCCCTATGAACTGTTATACGGTAGGAAATGTAGATCTCCCATTCACTGGGATGAGACAGGGGAGAGGAAATACCTAGGTCCAAAGTCAGTGCAACGGACCAATGAGGCAATAGAGAAGATAAAAGCTAGAATGCTTGCCTCACAGAGTAGACAGAAGAGTTACGCAGATCCGAAACGCAGAGATGTTGAGTTCCAAGTAGGGGACCATGTGTTTTTACGGGTATCTCCGATGAAGGGGATCAAACGTTTCGGGAAAAGAGGCAAGTTATGCCCTAGATTTACAGGACCTTTCGAGATTCTCGAGAAGATAGGTCAAGTGGCATACCGGTTAGCATTGCCTCCAGCTTTATCAGCAGTTCACAACGTATTCCATGTCTTGATGTTGAGAAAATACGTTTCAGATCCCTCTCATATACTCAGTTATGAGAGCCTTGAGCTAACGACGGACGACTTATGAAGAACAGCCAGTGCAGATCCTGGATAAAAAGGATAAAGTCCTTCGGAATAAGACCATAGCATTGGTCAAAGTTCTCTGGAGAAACAGCAAGGTGGAGGAAGCCACCTGGGAGCTAGAGTCAGATATGAGAGCTCAATATCCAGAGTTATTCAGGTTAGATTTCGGGGACGAAATCCTTTTAAGGAGGGATAGTTGTAAAGACCGCTTAGTTTAATTTGGAAATTAGCAGTTAATCACGTTTAATTATGAAATTATTTTTAGCTATTTAAATAATTTATTATACTATTATTATTGAATTCAGAGATGCATTTTTATGTCATGTAGTAGTTTGCATAATTTTGCATTCTGGTGCCCGGTATTTTGGAACTCGATGTTTGACTCAATAAAAATCACAACTTAGTATGTTAGTAGTTTGGGACGGTTTATTAGACATTGGGAATGTCGGGAATGGCCGGGAATTTAGAATTTCCCAAAAGTACCCCTTTAGTGTTATTTATGTTATTTTAGTGTGGAGGGGCAAAATGGTCTTTTTGCCCCAATGAGATTTTGTCCTTTAGTGGGCTTTATTTTATTGAATTAAGTGTTTATTTTATTTATGTGTTGGCTGAAATAGATTTTTGCTTAAGTATTCAATTTATCTCATTTTCATGCAAAGCTTAGAAAATAAAAAAAAATTTTAAAAAACCATTCTCTCTTTTCCTCTCTCTCTCGGCTGGTTGTGTGTGTGCAAGAAGCTGGATTTTTCCTTTGATTTTCAAGCCATTTCTCTTCCAATCTAAGTATTCTTCAAGCTTTGGTAAGGTCCCTAATTTCTTCCTCTTGTATTTTATGAAGAAAATGTTTAAAAGATGATTGTTGCATGTGAATTGTTGTGATACTTGCTGCTGTGTTTTGTTGTTGTTTTCAAAGGTTTAATCTTGCTATTTTAAGTAGCTTAGAGTTAGTGTATGCATGATGGTTGCTTGGATTCAAGCTTTGAAGTTTTTAGCTCTAGAACATGAAAATTGTATGTTCTGTTGCTGTGATGTTGTTGATGTTTGTAGTTGTTTCCAGAGGCTATTTTATGCATGATTATGTAGGTTTAATCTAGTATGGATGCATGTTAGTTGATTCTAACCAAGTTTGAGTTTTGGAACTCAAAGCTTGGTCTTTAATGGTGTTTTGTGATTCTGTGAGTTCTGGGTGATTTTATTGCCTTTGAATGGTTATTTGGGTTATATGGAGTAGGTCTGGAAGGTTTGAGATGATTTGGAGTTGATTTGTTTGAGTTATGAATTTTTGATGTTGCTGCCTGCGAGGAACCGGAATTCCGGTTGTGCATTCGGAATTCCGGATGAGGTTCTGAAATTTCCCAGAACCAGAATTCCGGTTGGGCAACCGGTCTACCGGTTGGAGAAATTTCAGGAACCCTAGATTTCCTCGATTTTATGTTTTAGGGGGTATTGCCATGCTTTTTATCGATAGGGAAACTTTTAGTTCCTAGTTTAAGTCCCCGGGAAGTGATTTAGCGTGTCACTTATAGTGTTGTGATTTTTATGGTTTAGGAGCCTGTAATCCGTCGCGCAGATAAGTTCCAGTCAGGTTGACCGGCACACCTAAATTCAGAATCCAGGTAAGATTAGTATAACAGTATGCATATGTAGATTACATGTTTAGCGTGCATGTAGGAAGCCTGTTAGATTACATTAGTTATGTATGTTGGCTTCGAACCATCCAACCATGTCACGTCGGTACAGCGGAGTATGACCAAGAACCTGAGTATGACCGGTTCGACCGATCAGGCTGACACTTAGGTTGGTGGTTCCGTACTATTGACGTATCCCGTCGGTACAGGCTGGAGTATGACCAGCAGCCGGAGTATGACCGGTTCGACCGATCAGGCGGATACTGTAACACGTCGGTACAGGCTGGAGTATGACCAGCAGCCGGAGTATGACCGGTTCGACCGATCAGGCTGTTACTTGTCAATAGTACGGTCCCTATGAACGTTCAGAACTCAATACCGTGTTGGACACGGCAGTTAGGGGGACTCAGTATCGTGTTGGACACGGCAGTTAGGGTTATGATCAGGGGTATGGGCGTCTGATCATGACCGGGATTTATGTATGAGTATTATTATGCTTTTCTTACTGAGTCTGTCGACTCACAGTGCTACGTTTATGTGTAGGTAAAGGCAAGGCTAAAGCTGATGGACCCTGAACGAGCTTATGAAGATTGTACATGTCGGGGCGGTTAGGCCTGGAGCGTACGATCCTCGGGACAGCAAGGCTAATTTTTGTAACTAGTCGCTAGGCGACAATTATTTTGTATGAACAGTAAACTTTTGTAAATGATTTTGTAATCGGGATCCCGAGTCTTTTGTATAAATATTTTATAAGTTTAATTAAAAAGCAAAAATTTTAATTAATCACGTTTTCCATAAACCTCGTTGATTAGCAACGAGCTGCACAGTATGTTTAAAAATCACGTAGTACGCCTATGTTAGTTAGGGTGTTACAATAAACGACCTTGAATTTAAACTATGCGACCATCATGGTCTTTTATGTTCTTCGATAAAAACATAACTTTGCTCTTAACGACCATGAACAACCTTGAATTTATACTTGTATATTGTGTACTCTAATTCCTTAAATAGTTAAAAATTTTCTTATACCATGTAATTCAATGATTGAGTTATGTTAAATATGTAAGTATATAGTCACCAAGACTTATACAATGTACTTTAATGGTGAAATCTCTATACAATTATAAAATATACTTTAATTATAATCTATAGATTATACTTAAATGGTTATACATACATATTTTATAAAATAATCTTATTTATATATTGAATCTCAAATATATAATGTAATTAAATAGTCATCTAGACTTATACAATGTACTTTAATGGTGAATCACTATACAACTATAAAATATACTTTATTTATAATCTATAGATTATACTTAAATGGTTATACATACATAATTTATAAAATAATTTAATTTATATATTGAATCTCATATATATATAATGTAATTAAATAATCACATAGACTTATATAATTATATAATATACTTTAATTATAATTTATAAATTATACTAACTGATTATACTCGTAGATACTTAATGAAATAACTTAGAAAATATAGTTAAATAATTTATTGTCATATATATATAATGTATTAAATGATTATATTGAAATATACTATGGTCGCACATAGTCGCATAGACCAATATTAGGATATATTTTGAAATATATTATGGTCGTACATAGTCGCACATGGTCGCACAGAAGCGCATAGACTAATATTAGGATATATTTTAAAATATACTATGGTCGCACATAGTCGCACATGGTCGCATAGGGTCGCATAGACCAATATTAGGATATATTTTGAAATATACTATGGTCGCATATAGTCGCACATGGTCGCATATAGTCGCACATGGTCGCATAGACCAATATCAAAATAAAGTTTTAAATATACTATGGTCGCACATGGTCGCACATGGTCGCACAGGATCGCACAGACCAATATTAGAATACAGTTTTAAATATACTTGGTCGCACAGAGTCGCACAAGACCAATATTAGAATACAGTTTTAAATATACTTGGTCGCACAGAGTCGCACAAGATCCATAATAAGTACTTTAATTAGCATAAATTTTACAAATAGATATAAATAAAAGTTTGCATATATCAAACACAAGAAACATTAAATATATAATTTAGAGAACTAAATAATAATAAATCACACATGAGTTGTGCTTCTACCATCTGATGGCACTTGTGGACATGTTTGCGAATTATGTCCTGACTGTCCACATGCTCCACAATTATATTGTTTCTTAAGAAATTCACCTTTGGAAGGTATGCGATTGGTTCTTGGTCTTCCTATAGTCTTGTCTTCAGGAGGTTCTATCACTTGTATTGCAAGAATATCTTCAGGAATCAGTGGCGGAACTAGACAAAGACCCAAGGAGGGGCCAAACATGAAGGTCAAGAAAATTGTAATTTTACCTTTTTTCTTTTTAGAAAATAATAATAAAATTAGGCTATTTAAAAATTTTATAACCTTGAATTATTACAATGATCAATGATCGTATCATACCCCTTAAAAAATTTTCTACTAAAACATGTCAATGTATTTGATATATTATTGTCAGTGTCACATATTTAATTTAAAATTTTAAAAAATATTTTCTTATTACCTATAAATTATAGGATAAATACTATTTCGGACCCTATGTTTGTTAAATGACAAAATAGACCCTATATTTTCTAAAATGGTAAAATAGGACCTGAACTCTTTTAACAATTTTATTTTTTAATATAATTAACTTTAAGATAATTTCTAACACAAACAGATACAAAAAATGTAACTAGATTTGTTATAACATATTTAGATTAGATTATTATTAAGTTTTATTTTGACAAAAAATCAATTCAGGGTTCTATTTGTACATTTTTCAAAAAATATAGGGTCCATTTTATCATTTAATAAAATAGAAAGTCCAATTAGTAACTTTTTACAAAATACAAGATCCAAAATAGTATTTACCCTAAATTATATGAATAAAAATAAATTAATCTTAAATTTTCTTAAAAATTATTGATAAGAAAATAAATTTCTTAAATTTTAAATTATTTTTTATTTAAATTATACTTCTGGCACTTATGTGACAATAACACACAATTCTCATTACTATTTTATTAGCAACATTGGATAAAACTTATTAGAAGACTTATATTTCAGCATTGTGACATAGTTCAAAGGGAATAGTAAAAAAATTTAAAAGACGATTTGATAACCGTATTAATTCGAGGGACAAATTCTACACATAGCCTTTAAATTAATATAAGAAATAAAATACACCTATACAACCCTATATAATAATACACCATCTATTTATGTACATTGAGGTAAACTAAACTAATTGTATTTCTTTAATAACTAAATTTAATTTTTATAAATTATAAATATATAAAAAATGATTCCCCAAAATATTAGGGGGGGCCATGGCCACCCCATACAATAACATAGTTCTGCCACTGTCAGGAATGTCAGTCCATTGTGAGTTTGGAGGTACAGGATAAATAGTTTCAGCATATGCTAACAACCAATAGTCTGATGTGTAGTACTGTGAACCCATAGAATATATGAGTTCCCCAATATTTTGGGATTGTGCCTTTCGTGCTGCTGCTATTGCATGGATACATGGAAGTTTCTCAATATCAAAAACTTTGCACGTGCAACTCTTTGACCTTAAATTTACTATTGCATCGAGTTCTCCACACATCACATTGTACTCATTCTCATTTAACTGGAGAGTTATCAATGAACCGGCTTCATCCCATCTCTTGTGTAATATTTCTTCCCTCTTTGGTGTTAATGGAGTTGTAACTACACATGCTTCTCGTCGATGTTCAAAAAACCATTGTCCCATCGTGCTAATGATAAAATTAATCATAGTAATAATTGGATACTCTCTGGCCTTTCGCATCTTATTGTTCACTGACTCAACTATGTTAGTGGTCATGACTTCATATCGGTTACCAACAAAATGTGCTCTAGACCACTTTCTGAACTCGACATCATTCTCAAGATACTTAGCGACACGTGGATATGTTTTGCGAAGTTGGTCGAAGTGTTTATTAAACTCTTTGATACGGTATGCTATTGCAGCTTTCTTATACAATTTAGTCCTAGCAGCACTTTTGAAACGGTATTTTATATTTTGCTTTACATGCCAATAACATGCCCCATGAGAAGCCATAACATAAACACGATGAACTGCATGTTCAATACTTTGATGTCTATCAGAAACAAGACATAAGTCTGAGCTATCAGGTATCAAGTCCATGAAGTGTTATTCTCACTATCAACCAAACCCCATCCAATGGGGTAACTATGGTATTCACTATCTTGTGTAGTTGCTACTGATAACACACCTTTATGCTTAGTCTTGATCAAGCTGCATCTATACCAATTACTTTTCTCATGTAAGTGAACCCTCTTATGGCAACACCTAAAGCCATAAAAAAATACTTGAATTTATTTTCTAAATCAAGTTCAATGTGGGTAATTGTACCTGGATTTGCCCGCTTCAACATGTAACAATACGAAGGGAGCAATGCAAAATTTTCTTTAGCTGTTCCTCTAATCAAATTTTAAGCCCATTGTTTTCCTTTCCATGCTTTCCAATAACTGACTTGAACTTTCATTTCCTCACGCATGAATCCTGCAAGGCTTCTTGGGTTAAGTGGGTCCTTACTATTCTTAAAGTGTCCCTGTACACGAGAACCAATAACGCGACTGGATGCTTGTCTATGATTGGCATTTCGGTTCATTAATGAGCAACTGTGAAGACTATGGTATTGTCGAATGACAAAGAAATGTGAATCTTTCATCTTTGTAGCACGCACTCTCCGTGAGCAATTTTCACTGACATAACGAACCTCCTTTATAGACTTGTTTGATTTGGTTGTTCGCATTTCATATCTCCCATTAATGACAATGATGCTAAGATAATAACTCAATTCATCCTTACTCACAAAGTGTTGACCCACTTTCAAATTCGATCCATGTTTGCCACTATTCTGACTTGCTTCTCTATTACATTGTGCAACATTTCCCATAAACATATCATAATGTTGATAAGGGATAATTTGACCTCCTCCGACTACAATGTCATTCTCAATTACATCATTATTTTCTTCAACTGCTTTATCACATTCCTGAAGTTCATTATCACCGCTCTCATGTACAATATCATCTGGTGTGAGATTGGAACCAATGATGCCTTCACCACTCTCTCTGAGGTATATCTTCATTCAGGACATAACTTGGATCATTCGGAACTTGATCTATTATATGACACTCAAAATAGTTATCGTAAAAGCTTCCATTATCAAAAACATCATCATCACAATCAAATTCAACATCATTACCAGTGAGTTCATTACCATCACCATCATCATCATTGACAAACTTTGTCTTTCCTTTATCATTATTCTTTTTTACGCACACATATAAAGGAATAACTTCTTTAACTTTGTACAACTCCTTCAATAGATCCTCCACATCAGAATCACCACAAATCTTACTTGGTGCCATCTTGTTGAATGTTTCACCTACCACCTTATAAGTTATTTCAATTTCATACAAATTTCGATCAACACCTATTTTTTCATAGACTTTATTCACTAGTTGGTGAAACTTGATACTACGATCAACCACAAATCCCTTGTTGCAACCAGTACCAAATCATTCCCAAATACGATTATCGGTAATCTTCCACTCACCATTATAGTCCATGCATATAAAGATATGATCCATACCTGTCATAAAGTTAAAGTTTCAAATTAACAAGTGTAAAGTAAGAATATTGAATCACTTAGCTTATAGTTATTTTGAAGCCATTTAGATGCATTTAGAAATACATGTTGGAATCCAAAAATTAGTAGAAAGCGACCATGTTAGACCATGTGCGACCATGTACGACCTACATGGTCGCATAGTATAATTTTCTAGTTACATCGAGCGACCATGTACGACCATGTACCACCTACATGGTCGCATAGTGTAGTTTTCTAGTTACACTGAGCGACCATGTGCGACCTACATGGTCGCGCATGGTCGCATAGTATTTTTTTTTGTTTTCACTAAACGACCATATGCGACCAAAGGCGACCAAAATTGGTCGCACATGGTCGCATATCACAGGTCATCTTCAACCTCGAACTGGAGTTATTTTCACACCAATTTTTTTTTTAGAATAACCTAAATTTATGCTTTATATTGTTATATAACTGTAAAATAACAAATACCCAATCATTAACTTGCGAGTAAAGTTAGTTACTTACATTTACAATTGTTGGATGGAATTCTCACTTCTTCTTTAAGGGTTTCTTGAATTTTTTAGGTCAAATGTGCATGAAAACCATTGAAGAAGAAATACTTGAGTAGTGCTATGAAGATGAAGATAAAAACTCATATGGTAATGAAGAACTCAATTGAAGATGAAGATGAAGATGAAGATGATGAGAGGTTATGGGAGTCCAACCAAATCTATATTTTTAATGATAAAAAAAAAATTAATATTAATTGTATTTATTAGATTAATTATTATATCAATTTTTAAAAAAAAAAGCTATTTTGCTAATTAAAATATTTGAAAAGTCATTTTCCTAATAAAAGTTTTCACAAAGCCTATTTTGCCAATTCACTCCAAATTGGAGGGTGATTATATTAGCTGATTCATTTTACTTCAATTTCCAAAAATTACAAATGACAATAAATATGAATTTTATTATAGATAACATAATATAATTTTGTGTATAAATTATAAATGTGTAGATTTTGTAATCAATGTGAGGTGGAGACATTAATAGTGAATTGGGAATATTTTGTTTGTTTTATAATTGGAAAATATTGAAATAAATGGGCAGTTACTAAAGGCTAATGAAATATTGAATTTTTTGTTTTTTAGTTGAATAGGAAGATACAAATTTAAATGGTTTTTATAATAAATCGAATGAATTTAATATTTAGGAGATTTGCCAACCCATCTATTTAAATAATAAATAAGGAATTATTATGTCAAAAAACCGAATTGGATTATGATTTATTAATTAATATTAATTTAGTTTGTATTGACTATAAATAAGATTTTTACTAAAATCAATATCTTTATATATTAAAAGTGCCTATTTAACGAAAATTCTTGGTTTAACGGCAATTCTTGGTTTAACGATTATTTTAACGATTCTTTTTTTTTTTTATTTTGAAAAGTTAACGTGAAGTTAACGGAACATCAAAACAAAATCTATTTCTTTAGCCCTAACCGATTTACTAAAATTATGGGATCTAGAGAAAAATCAACCGAACTGTTAACTTAAAGGAAAACAAAATCTATTTTTTTAGCCCTAACCGATTTTACTAAAATTATGGGATCCAGAGAAAAATTAGAGTTTAATTAATCAACGCCAACGATTAAGAAGCTTCTCCTTCGCAACAATTTTGAGTTAATCAGTGCGGGAACAAAGTTAAGAAAATAAAGGGCGAGGACTCTCCATCTGAACATGAACACGATGATGCACAGGGCAAGAGGTCTGGATTCTATTTGATAGCTTATTACATAGTTAATTGTCTTTAATTAAGAAGTTTCTTTCTGTTTGAGGCTTACATTCTTCTCCAATATTAATTTAACAGTGAGAGCAAGAAATTAGATACCTCATTGAAGAAGATGGCCAAGAAACATAATATGGATGTGAAAACATGCCAACAGAAAACGTACTCAATTAAGAAGAAATCGGATGAAACAGTTGGAGAATGGCCAAAAAGAAGGAGGTGTGAAAAGAAATATACAACAAAGAGTGCGTGATATATCTTCTTTGCTTTCTGTCTTTTTTCTGTAAAAACATTTTTTCTTTCTGACACTGTTTACGAAACAGAGAATGTATTATGAGCCGAAGATGGAGAAACGAATTGTACGCACCAGCCCTTTGGGTAAAGACAAATATTATAAAAGATTATAATAGGTATTGGTGGTTTCAGCGTGAAGAGAGAATAATATCTGTGGAGAGTTCTGATTCCAAGTAGTGGGGATACTACAGTAGCAAGGATGAGGTATTAAGGGTATTAAAATATGTTGTGATTTGTTTATGTATTTATGATCCTTACTGCACTTGATATTTTTGGAACAGCTTGATGCATTGATGCATGGGTTTGCTAAATTGTAAGGGCGAGAGAGAGTGTGTGCTAAAAATTGAAGGATTTGATGAGGCTCTTAAGGCGCGATGACCCACAAAATGGAGATGTGTTTAAGCAATACCTATAATCAGAGAAGAGAAGAAAAAGTATCTCCGGCTAGAAAATTGACAAAATGGAGTTGATTCTGTTCAATCACCGGTGGCGAAAGCAGTTGGAATGGTTGTTGCACTGTGTAAATTTCAACTTCTTCTTCTTATAATAATAATAATAATTCTCATGGGGCGGCTATTTTGATTGCTGTGCTACCGCCGGCGGGAGCCATACAGCAACCACCACCACCGCAACAACAACCTCCTCTGCGGTCTCAAACATCCACAGTACAATCTCTTCCTATTGCTACTACTACTACTACTTCCTCCTCCAATCTTTGCTCAATGATGTCTACTAAATAATATATTGTTATTTATTTATTGTACAATTTAAAGTAATGATTTCTTGAAAAATTTAGTTCATTTTCCATTAGTTCACATGTAATACATACACAGTAGTTTAAGCATTACACGCAAGCCTATTTTCACCTGGTAGTGATATATATATATGTTATATAATTTTTTGCAAGCTTATGATATATTCATCAACACTAAAAACACACACATATATATTATATATATGTATATAAATTGCATATTTCAGAGTTTTTTTTTTTCCTTTTGCTTCCCTGTTATTTTACTTTTGAAATTATGTTAGTAGTGTGTAATAATGCTTATTAATTTCTACAAAGTTTGGGTTTTGAGTTAGGGAGGACAGGAAAATTAATAGGGTTATCAGTTGGTCCTATTCCCATGTGGCCTTATTTGGAATAGAGCTTCTTTGAAATCGGTATTGCCAATTTGGGAGTCAGATGCATTGTGGTATTGGGATGAAATGATGTTTGTATTGGGATGATACAAAAATAGTTAGTTTCGCAATTTTTTATTTTAAATTTTATTGAATTGTCGATTATTTAAACTCATAATAATTTTTTTCTCTTTTTTTTGTTAATTTTTTTTATGAAGCTACTGCATATTGAAGAAATTCTCGTCTTTTCTTCCTTCTCTAGCATTGAATATAAGCTTTTAACTAATATATAACTAAATATATGTGATTGCACGTAACTTCAAACTAGTATATTTATATATATATATAAAGGAAAGTTTAAAGAGAGTGAAGTGACTAATTTAAGAGCTTTTTTCTATTTTTTTTTATTTTATCATTTTTTTCACAATTATATCAATTTTTGTTATTATTTTATTATTTAAATCACTTAATTAATAATAATAATGTAAAACATTCAAAAACAAACTTTTAACATGTAATAATTTAATAATAATCACTTTCTAACTCTTTGCATTCTATACAAATTATTCATAAATTACTTTGTAAAAAATCTCAATTAGAAAAGTTACTAGGAATATTAAAAAATTTAATTTGGTTATTTAAAAAGACAATTCAATTATAGATTTTGTAACTTTTCATCTTTCAATTTTTTTTTATCTAAACATCTCTCAACCTTTCAAAAGTCTCTACTCTATATAAATATTATTCACTCTCCATTTAATTTCCCAGCACCTCACTCTCTCAATCATTTTTCATCCTCTCATTTTTTTAAAAAAAAAAACAAAACAAGTTGCTGTAACAATGGCATTGCACAATGAAAAAAAGGATCAAGTATCTTCTCCTTCATCTTATATAATTCATATTAATATTTATTTTGAACAAAGAATATATCTTATATAATTTAATTTCTCATTTAATTTCAAGATATTTATATATTTTTTTTGAAGGGACTATGACAAAGTAGCCCCAAATTATGAAAATATATTTATATATATTTATATAAAATTGTGATAGTTAGGAACGAAAACAGGTGACCATGCAAACTAAAGACCAACAAAGATGGTGTTAATCGACGATGAACGATGCTGTTATGATAGATTTTGGGAAGCGGGCAATGAAAAATAATTTTAGAGAGTAACATTGACTAGCAAACGACAACCAACGACTACAAACAATGAACAGTGATGTGATTGGTAGATTTAAATTTTCTAATTTTAGTTTTATTTTTTTTCTTTTCCTTTTTATGTTTTTTATTCATTTATTTTTCCAGTTTAATTTATTTTTATTAACTATTTACTTACTTCAATTTTATTATTAATAATTAAAAATAAAAGTGATATAGTATATGTTCCTTAGATCTAATATCCTTTAATATAAAGTGCAAAATTAACGGTTTACCATCATTGAATTGTTTATTTAATTTTTTTTTTGTCATTGTTACCAATAAAATAATATTTTCGTATTACCTAATTATAAGAATATGAAAAACTACAAATTGATTACAAAAAGTAGTTTTAATTATATAACTAAAATTTTAAGTTTCTATATTGATTATTAATTGATAATGATAATATACTTTATACGAATGACAAAGGATTATACTTTAACTACAAATTAATTGCAAAGGTCATAAGGGCTTCATTATACTACAACTGAAGTAACAACTAACAAGTAATCAAGTATGTTCGATAAAATTTTTATTTCATAAACAATTTAACTGTTTAATTGTTATAATATGTATCTACTAACAAATTTACTATTTTTTAATTCATTTTTTAAATATCATATAACTACACTATAAATATTATTTTTTTCTTTCTAATTTTATACTACTTTTTTTCTCTTCATTTTTATACTTTCACTATAAATGTTTAGATTGTTCATCTACAACACATATACTTAGTACTTTTAGTATTAATTTACTATATGTATTTTTTTTTCTCTAGATGGTTCATTTATAATTTACATGTATACTGATTTGATTTATATCAACTTATCCGTACATTGATTTGATTTACTATGTCAACTATATGTGTTATATAGTTGTTAGTAGATGGTTCAATAAATTTTGCAAAATATTTTATATGTTTAAATTTATAGGGAAACTTTTAAAAATATTGGAATTTGGATTGATTTTTACAAAAATACTGTGTTTTTATAAAACACCAGTAAAACACAAAGTAGAACAGCTCAAAACAACAGTAGAACACCAGTAAAATACCAGTAGAACACAGTGAAAACAGTATACTGCAGTATAAAACTTATAAAAAAACACAGTAAAAAAGTAAAAAAATACCACCTGACAGTATTTTTGTAAAAAAATGGCAAAAATTAGTATACCATGTAAATTTCTCAATTTATATTGTTCTTTTGTAAAATAAAAAAAATTACAAATAAAAATAAATTAGTAGTAACGACAGAGCCTCTTAATTTGAAATAATTTTATATTTACATTTGTTCAAAAGCAAAACTCAATTTGTTTGACAAATGATATTGTAAATATTTATATTTATTAATTATAATTAAAAATATTAAAATTATTTTTATACAAACTGTAAATTATTTTTATTGAAAAAATTCCTAAAAAATTATAGTATATCACGATTACAATATCACACCAACAATAAATATTTATATAACCTCACAATGTAATTATTTTAGATTAATTTACAACCTAAATGTCTTATTATATTAATAATTAATTTGACAATATAAATTTCTAATTCATTAAATGTATTGATAACATAATGTCTCTTCAAATAATAATGAAGAAATTAACTTTGATCATAAGTTATTATTTTTTTTATCAATGATGTAAAGGTTATAATTAATTTATTTTTTGACTAAATAATTTTCACAAATTTCTATTAATTAATTATATATATAGTTTGTTTTCTAAATTTATGATTGAAAAATAAATCATAAAAATAAACAATTTTATTATGTTAAATATCAATTAGTTTTTTAAAAAGAATTATATGACCGCACGATGTGCGGTTTTGTTTTCTAGTTAGATACATAAAATAATTTTAGCTTTGATGTATAAATTATAAATATGGAGATTCAGTAATCAATGGGAGATGGGATATTAAATATGTATTAAAAAGTTTGATTTATTCCATTCTTATGAAGATTTTGAAATAAATGGGTAATTAAAGTTTAAGGGTGATTCTACAATGCACCCTCTTAAAAGGGATATATTGATGCACCCCCTACTTGTTTCGGCATCTAACAAAAATTTTACCCTAATTTTTTTTCATATTCATGTACGTGATATTTATTTAAGATATCCTACAAAATTTTGAGAAATTCAAAATAATTTACAATATAGAAAACGATGTTCAAACAGTCTATTTTACACGCGTATAAAATAAAATAGTCACGCGTGCAACACACTGTTTGAACGTAATTTTCGGCGTGTTAAACTTTTCTGAATTTTTTAAAATTTTGCAGGATGTGTTAAATAACTATAATTTACATGACTATGAGAAAAAATTTGACTAAAAAATTATTTCGGATACTAAAACAGATAGAGATGTATCGGTGTATCCCTTTTAAGGGGTGCATTATAGAATTTTCCAAAGTTTAATATGTATGAGGTTTATGATTTTCTTAGTATTGAAAGATACTAATATGAATAGCTATATATAGTACTGCTAAAGCACTAAGACATACACTATTATTTTTCTCTGACATCTATCTATCTAATATTAATTAAATTTAGATTATTAATAAATGTATGATTAAGTGGTACTTATGAATGAGTAATGTTGAATGTGGAGATTGTAATATTAAGTTTTAAAGGAGATAAACACAATTTTGGTCAAATTTAAGTTAAATAAAGATTATAGGTACTATGTTTTATGCTATAACTAAAATAGTATATAATTTGAATTAATTAAGATTTTTGACATGTTTTTTTGTCTAAAAATAAGTAAAAGGTTTTCAAAGAGAAAATGAAATAATTAGTATATAATATGTTGAGTACTTAAGGAATAATGGGTATTAAATATAAATTTTACTTATGGTTGTTTTAAAAAGGGTAATGGTAATAACAATTTAATTAAGGAATAATTACATAAGACACCATTTTTTGTAAAATATTTACATTTTTACGTTCAAAGAATGTTTTTTTTTTTACATTTTTACGGTTTTTCAAAAATTAACACGAAAACAACATAAAATCAATAAGAAAATAACATAAAAGTAACATCAAAATAACATCAAAATAACAACAAAAAAACAACAAAAAATAACATACAGATAACAAAAAAATTAACAACAAATGAACAAAATTTGAACATAAAAAGACCGTATTTTATGTAAATAAAATCAAAAAAATCGTAAAAATATTTAAAATTTCGTGAAACCGTTTTGTTATTTTTGTGTATTTGTGAAATTATCCCTTTAATTAATATTGTTTGATAGGTATCACAATTTTATTTTATAATTAATTGTATTAGTATAATAAATATAAGAAAATATTTAATATCTTGAGTACTCATGGGATAATGGGGATTAAAAGGAAATTGTAATAGAATGCTAAGAAGGTTATGAAATATATTGCTATAATTTAGTTCTTACTAGCCAAAGGGTAATCCCTTTAGCTAGTTCTAGTATTTCTACAGGGGGTCTAGTTGCGTAGTACTTGGTGTTTGGTTGATTTTGTTTAGCTTGATAATTTTCTTATTAAAGTTTTATTTTGGTTTTCTGATGTGTTTCAGGTGGAATTACAGTTTATTCAGATTTGTTAGCTTTGGTGACAGCTAGTACCAATGGGAAGATGTATGCCAAATGAGTTAGAAGCATTATTTGAAGATGTTATAGCTTTATTGTCTAAATTTTTGGGGACAGTTTTGTCCCACGTGGCCGCTTTGAGTATTTAGCGGCCTATGGTTTGGCAAAGCATGCTCTGCAGTTAGACGATGAGTTATCCTGATTCGAGGAGGTTCCAGCACCGGTGACGGACGCTCGTAAATTCATGAATGATTCTATTCACTTTGTTAAAAAAAATTGTATTAATCTAATATTTAATATATATTATGTGTGTATAAATAGACTAAAAGAAATCATTTAATATAAATATATATTTTTTTTCAAGAATTACATTTTTAATATGTACAGCATATTTTCTTCTAACATCAATACAATAAAACGATAATTTTTTTTCTAAAAAAATTCTGCATATTAAAAGAACAATAGCTAGCATCACAAAAGAGATCCTAGACCTAATTTTGAGGAAAAAAACAACTAGCATGCAGGTGGATGCAAATGGTTAATTGTGGAAGTTAAAAGTTAAAGAAAAAAAATTAATTAATGTGTACAAGTATAGGTAATGTATGAGAAAGAATGGAAAAGGCAGAGAGAATATTTGCCTTTGATTTTGTTATTATTCAATTGATCTTTTACAGAAAAGGAAAGAGCTTTATATAGCTCATAATAAAATCAAGAATGGCTGTAACAGAAAATGTACAGCTGTAATACAATATTGATGAAGGACTAAACTACCCTTAACAACCTATAACTGATTTAATACAAAGCTTATAACAGAATTCCAACTAATCCTAAGAGCCCCCCTCAAGATGGAGTGTAGATGTTGATTAAGCCCATCTTGGATACAATGTTGGAGAAGTGAGTTGGTAATAGTGCTTTGGTGAAAATATCAGCAAGGCTGTTTTGGGAAGAGACATGAAGTAGCTTGATCGAGCCTTGTTGGACCTTCTCTCGTATGAAATGGCAGTCAATTTCCACATGCTTTGTGCGTTCATGATAAACTGGATTTTCACTAATGTGGATGGCAGTGGTGTTGTCGCAATAAAGCAGTGCTGGAGTGGCAAGGTTGACGCCAAAGTCTTTGAGGAGAGCGATGATCCAAGTAAGTTCAGAAGTGGCATTAGCCATTGCTCTATATTCTGCTTCAGCAGAAGAGCGGGAAACAATTTGTTGTTTTTTTTTATTTCCATGAGACTAGAGAGTTGCCAAGGAAAAGACAATAGCCCGAAATGGAGCGCCTTGTGTCTTGACAAGCCCCCCAATCGGCATCCGAGAAGAAGGACACTTGAACATTGGACGGGGAAAGGCTTGTTTCAGCATATGCTGATATAGTAGCTATTGTATTGGAAGGAAAAAACAGCCCTTGGCCAGGGGTTGATTTGAGATATTGCAAGATGCGATGTGCAGCATGGAGATGTGGAACCCGTGGAGAAGTTAGAAATTGACTTAGATGGTTCACGGCATAGGAAATGTCGGGCCGTGTAATGGTCAAGTAGATGAGTTTGCCTATGAGACTTCTATAGGCTGTGGGATCGGGAAGAAGGTTCCCTTTATCTTTACTTAACTTGAGGTTTGTTTCCATGGGGGTGGATACGGGTTTTGCACCAGTATAGCCCGTATCTTGTAGTAATTGAAGAGTAAAAGGCCGTTGAGAGATGGAAATGCCTTTCTTTGTGCGACCAACTTCGAGACCAAGAAAGAAACGAATATTGCCAAGGTCTTTAAGTTTGAATTTGTCATGAAGATATGTTTTGAAGTGTGATATGGCATGGTCGTTGTTGCTTGCAACAACTATGTCATCCACATATATGAGAATGACCAAGAAGGTATTGTTGGTCTTCCTTATGAACAATGAATTGTCCGAGAGAGATTGAATGAAACCATCCGAAATGAGAGTTTGACTAAGTTTGCTAAACCATTGTCGTGAGGCTTGCTTGAGCCCATAAATGCTCTTGTTGAGTTTGCATACCGAGTTTGGAGGTGCTTTATAACCCGGAGGGATTTTCATGTATACTTCTTCATGGAGATCTCCATGGAGAAAAGCATTATTGATGTCTAGTTGATGGACGTTCCAATTGTACATGGCTGCTAAAGCTAAAAAAATTTTGAGGGTATTGAATTTAGCTACGGGAGCATAGGTTTCGGAATAATCAATTCCATGTCGTTGAGTGAAGCCTTTGGCTACTAGACGAGCTTTAAACCTTTCAACAGCCCCACTTTCGTTATATTTGACTTTATATACCCATTTGCAACCAATGGCTTTATGGCCGGGTGGTAGCTTGGTAATGATCCATGTTTTGTTGTTTTCAAAGGCAGTGGTTTCTTTATCCATGGCAAGAAGCCAATGGCAAAATTGAGCCGCTTCAGCATAGCTTTTAGGTTCAATTTCAGAGTAGGCTGCAAGGACAGCTGCTCGAAATTGAGGGTGTAATTTGATGTATGAGAGGAATGGCTCAATTGGATGAGATGTAGATGAAGCATGACAAACATAGTCATTGAGATGAGGAGGTTTTTGTAAAATCCTGCCAGTTTTGGTAGTTTTTGGAGCTACTGTGGTGGCAGGTTGTGTGTGGAAACCAGTATTTCTGGTTGCAGATGTGGAAGCTTGAGTGCTTTCAGTTTGTGGAAGGTGTTGAGGTTTTCTATTGGTAATGGATGCTGGTGTGTTGATGTTACCAGTTGCTGAATTGTTGAGTTGATGGTTTTCTGGTGTGGAAACCAAATTGTCGAAGCCACATCTCAATGGTTAGGATTGTGGCATAGGGTCAATAGTATCTGGTGTTACACCAGATGGTTTTATGCATGTTATTGCTGGTTTGAAACCAGATGAATATGTGCATTCGGTTGTTGGTTTGGGACATGTTGTTGCTGGTTTGAAACCAGGTGAAGGTGTGCATTCGGTTGCTGGTTTGGGGCATGTTATTGCTGGTTTTAAACCAGATGGACAAGTTGAGTTTTGGATGGATGTACTTGGACATGCTTGTTGTTGTATAGGTTTAAAAATTGGGAGTACAACATCACGGAACAACTTGTGTATTTCAGATGTGGATATTGATGAAACCAAAGGAAAAATCATTTCATGGAAGACAACGTCTCGCGAAACATAAACTTGTTTGGTTTCAATATCAAGTAAAGTATAGGCTTTCATGCCATGACGGTAACCAATGAAGATAAAAGCCCTACTTCTAGGTGTGAATTTATGTCTTTTGGAAGGAAGGGTGGAGCCATAGGCTAGGCACCCAAAACTTCGAAGGTGGTCATATTTAGGGGGTGTACCATGCAGAATTTGGTACGAAGTTAAACCTTTGAATAATTTGGAGGGTGTTCTATTCATTAGGTATGTAGCCGTTTGGGCTAGGTAGGACCAATAAACCAAGGGTAAATTGGATTGAAATTCTAGTGCTCGGGCTATATTTAGTATGTGTTGGTGTTTTCGTTCCACAACGGAGTTTTGTTGTGGTCTTTCCACACAAGAGTGGTAATTAATAATGCCCTTTGAGGCAAAAAAAGATTGTAGGTTCAATTCTTTTGCATTGTCCGAGCGAATTGCTTTAATAGACAAAGAGAATTGAGTACAAATCATATTGAAAAAATTTGGAATTATTTGTTGAACATTCGATTTGTTCTTGAGCATGTAAATCCAAGTAAATCTTGACTTGTCATCAACTATAGTAAGGAAATATTTATAGCCTTCTATAGTAGTTATATTGAAAGGACCCCAAATGTCCATGTGAACCAAATCAAATATATTTTTGGCAAAATGATTATTAGAAATAAATGGCAATCTTTTTTGCTTTGCTAAATGGCAAATGTGACAATGTAAAGAGGAATTTGGATGTGAAATGTTGTGTTCTTTATTGAAAAAACTTGAAATACACATCGATGGATGTCCAAGGCGATTATGCCATGGATTTACATTGTTTTTTATTTGACAGAAATGAAGCAGTAGTAGCAGTAGTTGTTGCTGTAGTGTCAGCCGTGACAGTAGAGGCTGCTGTAGGTGACATTTCTTGGTGAAGCAAGAATAGTTTGCCACATTTTTTAGCTATCCCAATCACCAAATTCAGAGAATGATCCTGAATAACACAACGATTTTGATGAAACAACACTGAGTTAGAAGTGGTGAGCATATAATCTGTTATAGAAAAAAGATTAAGCTGGAATTGTGGTACATAAAGCACATTCTGCAATGTTATTTTCGGGTTTATTTGGACAGTGCCAATGTTGTGGAGAGAAAGATTGTGTCCATTTGGTAAGGAAACATACTTGGGAAATGGTGTGTTAGAAAAAGATGAAAAATAACTTGGATTGCAGCACATGTGGTGAGTAGCACCACTGTCCACAATCCAATGAGTTGAATTTAAAGATTTACCTGCCAAATTTGATGCAGCAGGAGCTATAGCAGTTGGTTCTGCAGTGGTGTTGCTGCTGAGTTGTTGGCTCAACAAGGAGATTAATTGTTGGCATTGAGAGGATAGATCAATGGGACCCGAAGTGCCATCTGTGTCGTTTTTCTGGGTGTTTGCAGTAGCAATGTTTGCCTTTGCTTTGACTTTGTCTTGCTTTCTTTTGTCCCCATAACCGGGAGGAAATCCGTGTAGGAAATAACACTTGTCAACAAGATGACCGGGTTTCCCACAATTTGAACAAGATGGTCTAGGTTTCTTTGTTCTTGGAGGATTTGTAGAACTAGATGCGACAGCCAAGGGAATTGAATCAGAGTTTCCAAGCGATCTTTGGCGTTCTTCTTGAACAACCATTGCAAACACTCGGGACAGATTTGGTATGGGTTCGTTAAGCAAGATTTGAGCCCGAACCGAAGCATAGGATTCATTTAAACCGGTCAAGAATTGGAGCACTTGATTTTGGTTGTAAGAATCCAAAAAAACTTTCATTGCACCACAAGTGCAAGTGGTAATGGGTTGAAATTCTTTCAACTCATCCCAAAGAGATTTCAATTTTGTAAAATAGGTAGAAACAGAGTTATCACCCTGCTGAAGCCGAGTAAGCTGAGTTTGTAATTGAAAAATTCGAGGACCATTGCCTTCGTTGAATCGCTCAGCAAGATCACTCCACATTTCAGTGGCTAAATCAAAGTACATTATACTTTGTGCAATTTCAGGGGAAACGGAATTAACTAACCAAGACATTACCATATTATTGCACCTTAACCAAGAGTTTAGATTGGAGTTACCAGTTTCGGGACGAGGGAGAGATCCATCTATGAATGCGATCTTGTTCTTGGCCATCAACGCCATGGTGATGCCTCGTTTCCACGGCTGGTAGTTGGTTCCATTGAGGACTGTGGTTACAAGAACCAAGCCAGGGTGGTCGCCGGTGCTTAGGAAGAACGGGCTGTGAATGATCATCAGCTACCGATCGAGATTGGAGGTTCTGGTTGGGGTTGTCTGCAGCAATGGTGGAAGTGTCTTGAAACCCTTGTTCTGCATTCTGAGATGGGACTCGAACAGAGGGAACTCGACGAGGGATTGCTGAGGAAGGAGGAGCAGGCATGGAGTCGGAATTGACTTCTGCTGTAGCGTTGTTGTCGATCGTTAATGGTGCAGAGCCATCTTGGGATCGTGTGGTTGGCCGAGCCATGGAAGGTGAAGGCCTTTGTTCTGCTGATACCATATGAGAAAGAATGGAAAAGGCAGAAAGAATATTTGTCTTTGATTTTGTTATTATTCAATTGATCTTTTACAGAAAAGGAAAGAGCTTTATATAGCTCATAATAAAATCAAGAATGGCTGTAACAGAAAATGTATAGCTGTAATACAATATTGATGAAGGACTAAACTACCCTTAACAACCTATAACTGATTTAATACAAAGCTTATAACAGAATTCCAACTAATCCTAAGATAATGGTTAGTTTTTTTTATTTATTTTCCTACTATTAACAAACTTTCCTTGAAAAACTAGAAAAACAAAATATATATTAAAAAACATATATATGTGTATCCATAAAGTTGAGACATAAGATATTCCAAATAATAAGTGATCTAAAATTTATTAAATACTATCTAATTTTTTTATATATATAATTGAAGAAGAAAAAAAATAATATTTCCTTGTATAATTAAAAAATTGACTTAAAAGTTTAATTAATTTTTTTTTCTTAAATTGATTTTGGTCAATTAACTGAGATGATGATAATGAGTTTAAGTATGTTGCTAACTATAACTGAGATGCGATAATAATATTAACTTTAAATGTAGTGTCTACAAATGAAACACAATGATTAAAACGACATTTATAATGGTGAAGACAAATAAGATACGATAATGACGACGACGATTTAACTTTTTTGTCTTTCAATTTACATAGATAAAATATAATTTTTATATTAACATACATAAAACAAAAAATTATCTGAGAGTTAACTAAAATTAATATATATTTACGATATATAATCTGAATTTTATCGTATATATCAACTAAAAATATCTAATTAATTTATATACACTTAATATAGATGTGAATTAAATAAATGATTCATTCTATTAGTATTTTTGTAATATCTACACTATAAACTATTTTGTACTAAATTTTAAATAAATAATTGAAAACTTTAAAATATTTTAACTACTGCGCAAGAAAAAATAATTGCCGCGCCGCATGATGGGCGGCTTTGTTACCTAGTTATAAAATAATTTAGCTGAAGCATGAAAACAAAAGCAACTTGATTTATCAGAGTTTGTGGAAATAATCTTGAGTGAAAGCTGAACAATAAAAGTTCATTGCAAGTCCTATAGCATTTAGGTGAGAAAATACCATCATCAAGGGAGAGAGAAAGTCAATACAAAATTGAGCATATAAAAATGCAATTCACCGTGAAATCATGATTGATATCTCCATAAGAACTGCAATGTTATTTTAAGTCCAAAACGAAAAAAAAAAGAACAACAAGAAAGAATGGAAAATTATACATAATACTAAGAAGAGGGCTATGAATATGAAGACAAAGCAACCGAAATTCTATTGTGTAGCTGAATACAAAGCCCAGAAAAAAAAAACAGAAGTAAAGAAATGAAGAGACATGAAATGAGATCATTTGAAGGGGTCTCATGAGCAAATTCCAATCAAATTGACCCAACTTGTGTAGCACGTGAATTTCTGAACCTATCAAAACCATAAGTCAGTAAAAGCACATCCAATTCCATGAGAACTATTCTACCAGGCAGAACCCTCTGGGAAAGGATCTAGTGCATCTTGTTTGCCGTTAACATAGAACTCGACTACAGCTTTCATTCTTGGAAGTTTATCCGGATGGTAGTTTACATGAACAACTACTGGTTTCAACTTCCTTAAATTAGGATCTTTCCTAACTGTCTTGAATAGGACTTTACTGTTCATGAAAAGATAGAAATCCAATGTTCTCTTGGCAGCATGGAGCCCTTCATACCCAGGGTGCGAAGGGTAAAAGAGCTCTTCATTAAAAACAGCTTGATCCCAAGACTTTGGTTCTCGTGAAAGCCGTCCAGCCACACGATCCAAAAGCTCAATAGAAGCAACTGTAGGACGTATGTAAAAAAAACCAGAGTTGTAAACCCAGATTCTCATTGTATGCGCATATCGTGCCCAACCCATGGAAGGTTCATCAAAGACATCGTTATATCCATAAGCTGTCATGTTATTGTGACCATCAGTCATAGATTCAACATCTGAATCACGATGAAGATAATCAAATGGATTCTGCAAATACACTATATCGACATCTGATAGAAGAACACCGTAACCCAATTGTAAAAACTCTCTCAAAATACGAAATTTTGTTCCAGATACGGCATGGTTCCCTCCTGTTTTTGCAATCGAATCAACACCATCTTCTGGATCTCTCTTGTAGAAAGGAACGTCATTGGATTTGCAGAAATCTACAATCACGTCATCAAGTGCTACAACCAAATAATTTGTGATACCAACC
This sequence comes from Cannabis sativa, assembly GCF_029168945.1. NCBI lineage: Eukaryota > Viridiplantae > Streptophyta > Magnoliopsida > Rosales > Cannabaceae > Cannabis > Cannabis sativa. The sequence continues at coordinate 36,737,908 of NC_083610.1, read as the reverse complement.
TTCTTGATGCTATTAAACCAGACTTCCAACATGCTTTTAACATTTGAATTTGCAAGTGCAACTATAATCTCATTTTGAACTGAGACTTTCTCTAAAATCTTAGCCAATCTGGGATTTACAGATTCATCAGGACTTACAGTTGGATTGGTCCTCAAGGCTTTGACAGTACCCATAGGCCCAGCTTTATGAGGCTTACCAAGCACCAAAACCTGCTTCTCAGCATGATCCTTTACTTGTTCAGCTAGCCGTAGCTTCCCCGTCAGATCTCTGACCTGCTTCTGCAACTCTGAGTTCGAATTCGATAGTGATAGAATATCTAACTTCAGGGCATCAATCTTGTCCGATGACTCGCATGATGACAAACTCAGCTAAATCAAGAAAATTAAACGGTGAGATTGAAGTATGCTAGGCAAAATCTGGACTCATAAATATCCAATGCGATTAACTGAGGCTACTAAAGATAATTCAACACCCCTTTTCTCTTCAAACCATTTCATAGCAAGAAACAGGTCCACAACAAAGACCCACATTTCGATTTTTATGCTAGAGACAGATAACCACAGAAAATTAATCTATGGCGTGAGACTACATAGTTCAATGCTACAGGAAACGAGTTGTACATTCTTCAAATTCTACCGACAATATTTTACGAAACGTAAAGTTAACGTTTGGAGTTTAATACTACAATCAATTTAGATATATTTGCCAAACAAAGTTCTGAGTAGTTGCTACTCGTACTAAATGAACATTGATCACAACATTTGAAGCATTAAACATAAATCAACACTGAAAATCTAAAAGTCAACTCTCTCAAGTTAAAATCTGAATTTAAAAGGAAAGTCAAAGAGGTAAATTTAAAGAACTAGAGAAAAACAAATCAAAACCTGAAGATCCGAGTGACGGGTTTGGATAGTCGAATCTGAAACGAATAATCCATGAGGGTAGAACACAGCAAAGAGGCAGCCAAGAAGAACTCCAATCACAATTGCTATAGCAATTCGTGATCCACGGCCCGTGTGGCCCTTCTCCCTCATCAACGGTCCATCTCTACGGCCGCCCAGCATGCCTTCTCCGGACAAAGAAAAGAGACTCAGAGAGAGAGAGAGAGAGATCCCTAATTTGAAGTTGAGAAGTTGAACTTGAGCTCAGGCGAGGGATATTTTGGTAATTTTGAAAACCCCAAGCAGGGAAGAAAAGTCTCCGGACTAATTAGTCAGTAACGCAGCTGAGCTCGCACCTGTTTATACTTGTTAATATTTATTTTCAGATCAAAAAAATACTTTTTTTTTGTTTGATTAATATACTTGTTAATTATAGTTCTAAACATTAAAAAAAGATAGACAGCCTACTACTTCTGGGCGCGGATCTCCTATGGCCGAATTATCTGTCTTGATCCCTGTCCACTAAATAGCACAAAGACACGTGTCAAATGACTAATACATAATATTATTAGGGGTGGCCAAATGGATTTCGACACAGCCACACGAATACAAAATTTACGGGTTAGGGTCGAAAAAATTATGAGCGGATTGAAAATGGGTCGAAGCGTTTCACACGAAATTAAAACGGGTCAAACACGACATGATCTACTTAACACGAACATAACAAGTTTGACACGACTAATTTGCGGCGAAACTCTCTTATGTTTTAATTTTTATACACTTAACCCCCTTATTTTCTTTTTTTGTGGCAAAACCCTCTTATATTTTAATTTTTATACACTTAACCTTCTTATCTTTTTTTTTTTTGGCCAAACTCCCTTAAATTTACTTTTCTTTGCAAATTTAAAGTTTTAGTTAGATATTATATTAAATACTAACTGGATTACTACTGTATCGACTTCGAGATTTTACTGTTACATATACACAGGTGTATACAGTGGTCATCCAGTTAATATTTAACGGTAATATTTGACTGGCGTGTCAAATTTGTAAAATAAAAATAAATATAAGAGGGTTTTGCCACCAAAAAAAAGATAAGAAGGTTAACTGTATAAAAATTAAAGCATAAGAGAGTTTTGCCACAAAAAAAAAAGATAAGGAGGTTAAGTGTATAAAAATTAGAACATAAGATGGTTTTGCCACAAAAAAAAAAATAAGGGAGTCAAGTGTCTAAAAATTAAAATATAAAAGGATTTCGCCGTAAATTGCTCACTTTTTTTTAAAAAAAAAAATTAAATAAATAAAATAAACAAAAAGTTATTAATAATAGTATAACTATATAAAAATATATATTTACTGAAAAATATACAAAACTAAAAATATTTTTTCTAAAAAAAAAATACACATACATTTATAAATTTTCTAATAGAAATCTAAATTTACTTCTTTTTTTCTATAACTTAAGTTTTTGTGATAGCAAAATAGGTCAACACAATATGATACTGTTTATCGAGATTTTTGAAAAATTCAATATAATAAAATAAGAACTAATAAAATAAATCAAGTGAACAAAATAGAGATGTAGATTTTTATGTGGTTCGGGTATTGATGAACCCTAGTCCACGAGTCTATTGTATTAGGCTAAGTAGCCTTAAAGTATTACACCAATGTTCTTGACAAGCTTGAGAACCACTTTTTACTATATTGTTTGAGTAATGAATTGCCAACCATTTGCTAGAAGGAACAATGTAGTATTTGTAGGCTAGGATCCAGGTATAAGTATACCAGGGACCTGCTAGGGTTGGTGTGTAACATGGTCCACTAATAGAGTAAATACATATAATTCACTAACTTAGGGCCCACGGATTGAGGCTCAACCCGTGTGGCTATGATCTTCCGTACGACTGGGGACCATTTGATGCCGACAGGTGACATTCGTGGGTCGTCCCTGCATACTGTAGCTGTTAGAATAGTGGTCGTCGAACAATGGGTATGTTCTCTTTGTTTGTGCGCACACTCTAATGGTACGACACTAGGGACAAAGCCCTGACATTGTGGGATTCAGTGTCAAAGGATAGTCACATCAACTTATGCTTCCAGGGCGTCTCTTGAAAAGCCCTTATATTGATACCAAAAGTGGTATGTTTTTACATTTATCAACTCGCAAGCGCACGAATTTTTATTGTAGTGTAAAGATTGTGAAGAACGAGGTTGAATCCATGGGAATTGCGTGAGATCGAAGAAACTACTTTTTTAATCTAAATTATTAACATTCTAACCTAGTCCTGAAAATAGTGAAATTTTTGGTAACAAAATAAAATAAAGTGTTTAACAATAAAAATGATAAGTAATATATATATTTTTAATGGTATTTAGAGAAATTATTAACATTTCAGAATGTACCTAAGTGTAAACAAAAATATTTATCATTATATTAATTCTCATATTTTAATTAGTAATCAAACTAATTATTTTTTAACAAAAATAGATTTTTCTCCGCTTTAAAATTATAAGCATTAAATGTAAAATAAATTAATGTAAATACATAAAATCAAAAAATATCATTTTTTAAAATATAAAACCAAGCATTAATAATTTCTAACTGTAAAAAATACATGATATTAAAGATGAAAGAAATTATTTTAAGAAATAAAAATCATAAGCATATATTACACTGAAAATCAAAATAAAAATAAATATTTAATTAAATACACTATTTTTTATCATCCACCTTAATAATAAGGGAGCTATTATTGGAAATTATTTTACTAGGATCTAGATTTACTACCAAGTATGTTGGATTAACAACCTAATATGAATTCTAAAACAATGAAAATAAACACATATAAAGTTAGAAAACCTTACAGTGGGTGCAGCGGAATATTATGACTTCTTCCGTTCAGATCTCTAGCCCTTGATTCCTTTCTGTAGCAGAGCATCACCAAGATCTGAACCTGGATCTTCTTTTCTCCTTCTTTGATGCAGAATTTCCATCTTACATACTATGATTGAGGTACCACTTGATGTGTGTGGGCACTACTCTTCTCACAAGGATTTCGAAATTTTCTCTCTCTTTTCTCTCTTGAATTCGTGTGATCTGAAGCATAAAGAGAAGAGAACAAGGGCTGCTATATATAGGGAAAAGGGAGAGCACTACTTTCCAAATAAGCAGTTTCCTCTTTTACTGTGTAATTGATTAACTGTCTTATTTAGTGTGATCCACCACTTTCCTATTATTGCTAGGCTTTGATTAGCAATTACATGGCAATTAAAATTGAAAATAATAATTGGGAAACACACAAAGAGGTGGCCGGCCATAGGGTGAAATGGGCCTCACTGGGATTTTGCAGTTTTCTCAATTTTATTTCTATTTCTCCAAAAATGCTATTTTTCTAATTCTAATCATTTAAATGCCAAAACTAATTATTTAATAACTAAAATAGATTATTAAATAATATTGTCATTTAAAATAATTATTAATTAGACATACAAAGTCTCTTAATTAATAATTAAACCTAGAAACCCTTTTATTTACGATTTCATCCTTACTAAGTGAGAATTCATAAAGTAGACATAGTCTAACTTTTAGAATTATAATTGATTAATTAAAATCAATTAACTGAGTCTTACAAGCAGTATGGTCTCAACTAGTATGGGGACTACGGGTCTATATAACCGAGCTTCCAATAAGTCGAACCGAATTTACCAAGTAAATTCCGTAACTTATTAATTCCTCATTGAATCCACACTTAGAACTTGGAATTGCACTCTCAGTCATATAGAACGCTCTGTATGTTCCATGATATAGACACGTCATTAGTTATCCATTGTTATAATCCTAATGTGATCAATGATCCTCTATATAGATGATTTACATTGTAAAGGGATTAAATTACCGTAACACCCTACAATCTATTTTATCCTTAAAACACTTAACCCTGTATAAATGATATTTCAGCTAAGTGAAATGATATCTCCACCATTTATCTTCGTTTGGTTAAGCTCGAAGGAAATCATCCTTTACTTTCTATTTGCCAAATAGAAGCTATAGATTCCATATTTATGTTAGCGCTCCTACTCAATTGCATTACCGTGTTCCCAAAATGTACGTATCACCCTGACCCAAAAGTAGGCTTAACTAACAAATCAAAGAACACGAGTAACACTCTTGAGATTGAACCTAACCATATCAGGATTAAGATCATTTGATCTAGGATCAACAGGTGATATTGAATTGAATAGATATTACGGTAAACTTTGCCAATGTCCTGGAAAGGACATAACACTTTTCCAAGGTGTAAGAATACCTATCGCTGATTATACCATGTCAGTTTAAATCCAGTGTTCTGACAAATCAGGGAATAAACTTTTGAACATATAATTAAGATTATATTCCACTGTGCTGACAACACTATAATCTTAACAAATTCATATGTTCTGGACTTAAAAAGAATTCATACATTATATACATATAATCATGAAATAAATCATGTGAACCATGCAACATAAAATAACAAATGTTATTTCTGATCTTTATTAATAAGTAAATCTGATTATATTGAAATGAGTTTTATTTAGGGCATAAAACCTAACAGCTATTTACCGAGATTTTTGGAAATTAATAAATTAGAGTTTAGGAAACATATAAAACAATAAATAATAGACAAGTAATTTTTACGTGGTTCAAGCATTAATAATCCCTAGTCCATGAGTCCGTTGTATTAGTCTTGCAGGCGAGTGTTGGAATATCATAAGTATTTACAACATAAACCCTAGCTCTGTATTCCTATTGTTTCTCCCTTGAAGAAGAAAGCTAGTAGGAATTTTAGCAGAGGTTTGGTAAGTATGAGAATGTTCACCTTTTGTACATGAAAAGTAAGGGTATTTATAGGCACACATGTGGGTAAGGGCATTACTCTTTACCCACCTAGGGTTTCTTACTCAACACGCCACAAGGGCTGATACTACAACATGATGATTTGACAATTGGTTGGTAGGAAGCTTTCCCATCGTGTGGTGTACGACTGTTATAAGGCATTTCGTGGGAATGAGGACATGTGCCGCTCAAAAGTTTCAGCTTTAAAAGTTATTGCCTAAACAAGTCATTGGACAAAAAAGGGGCTTCAGCGGCGCGTACGTGCACTACCATGGTCTGACGCAAGTGACAAGATCTAATTTGGTGTCAAAATATATGTAACTGTCGCCTTGAGCTACGGGTAGGGTACAACCAAATAGGTTCCAGGATCATCTCGTCACATCTTTCTCAGATCACACTAAACTGCTACCCTTCTGGAAAAATCGTGGCGTCTGAGGACTCTAATCCTTCTTAATAGCGGACGAATAGTGGGAGTCCTAGAGTCCTTTCTGTCCTCGCTGATAGGGAGAACCTTCGACTAACTCTTGGAATATAACTCCTTTTGTGATACTAATAAATAAAAGATACATATTAATTGCAAACAATCTGGCATGGCACCTTCCGTGATTGCCATGTAACAGGCATCCGGGAATACATATAACATTTATCCCCAAGTTCTAAGCACTTGCGAGTGATGAGAGCTTGTAGCTTCCTTTCGGATGCTTGATTCACTATCTCGACATGCAAGCCATGTGTTGAAATGTGGAAGAAGTCTTCCGTATTACTTTGGGTAGCTGAAGCGTTGGTACTTTAGTCGTCTTGCTAAAGCATGGTGCTTGTTTGCAGGAGCCGTGGGGCTTACGCTCTACGCTTAAGCACGTTTCTTGTGGGAAGTGAATGACAACTAGACTTGAAAAGATGATAGATTGATGGCATGTTGGTGATGCCGCCATGAAATGATGAGTAATGAATGTCTTATTCTCTTTCCTCATGCACATTAAATGTAAACTCTTTTAGTCCCCAACCATTGGATGGAGCAAATTTTGATCAATTCAATTTGGACCGTATATTTCAAAAATGCTCTAAACTCGTACAATGTACCAATGCACTCAGTACTGCTACTATACTAGTGTCAGTAGCATACGAATCACAAACAACATGCATATATTACACATACACATATTCATATATAAATACATATTCTATGCTAGTCTTATCTCGTTTCCAAATTCAAGTGTACCAGTCGACCTAAATAGAAAATCACGCGCTGAACGGAGGCCCTATGTCACAATCACGTAAAATGGTAAACAACTTTTTAAAACCTTTTTGAGGATCTAAACTCGAAACAAAAAGTTTTCTTATCGATAAATAACATGGCAAGACCTTAAATATCGAGGAAATACGAGAAAACGATGAAATGGGGAGAAACTACCTAAAAAACGGCAGGCCATTTTCTAAAAAAAGGTAGGCCATTTTTTTGGGTCTGCACCAATAAAAACGGTAGACCATTTCTACAGAAACAACATGACATTTTCACTACAAAAAAAAATGGTTCTCCAATTCGATACAAAACAATCCCCAAACTTCACCATAAGCTCCAGAACACCTAATATCATCAATATAAACAAAATCCAAGCAACAAAACTAGATAAAACTCAAAATTACACAATTTACAATTATTTACCCAAGTTTGAATTCTTGAACTCAAACTTGCTCAACTCAAGAATCACTGATCAAAATAACCTCATGCTAGCATAAACAACCTCAAATTAAACTCAGAAAATAACTCAAGATCAGCCAGGGTTAGGACAGAACCTACCCTTAAATCTTTCACTCTAAAACTAAAAAGAAATCATCAAAACTAAGGAACCAAATTTTATGACTTTACCTTCAATTCCTTGCTGAATTCTGCTAGGATTAGGTGAATTAGGATCTGGTTCCTTTGGGTTTTGGGTGAGGCTGAAAAAGAGAAAGAGAGAGGTTGATTACTTGGTTTTTCTTTTTAATGTTTATCCTAAAATAATATATTGTCTTATTCTAACATAAATATCAGCCTTAAACAAAAGGACTAATTTAGGAAGTCTACTAAAAAAAGACTAAATCTTAATAATTAGCTGTAATGACCGCTTTAGTAATTTAGGTTAGTAAAGGCAATTAGCACTAATTTTTATTATTTTATTATTATTTGTGAATTAATTTAATTGTGGACCCCAATATTTAGAAATAAATATTAGAGTTATAATTTCTCAATTCCGGAGATTTTATTAGACTCTAGGGGTATTATTTAGCTTATATGTGAAATATGTTATTTTTGTAATTTTTGCTCGGCGACAACGGAAAATGCGATGGATGGCTAGATTGATCACATGGGTAAGTTAAGAACCTTATTTCTTAGTGGGAAATATTTTAGAGAAAATAAATTATCGGGTTTGAGCGGGGTTATGGAAATTGACCATTTTACCCCTAGCTTTAGTAATACCTAAGTTTTATGTGTAAGGGCATTTTAGTCATTTGGTTTAATGGTGGGATAGGTGGCTGCCTTAGCTTGGTGACACCTTGCAAGTCTTTTTTTTTCAACCAAGATTAAGTAATTGATTTACTTAGTTAGAAAAGAGAAATTAGAAAAATACCAAAAATTTGAAAGAGAAGCTCTTTCTTCTCTCTCTCTCTCTCTCTCTCTCTCTCTCTCTCTCTCTCTCTCTCTCTCTCTCTCTCTCTCTCTCTCTCTCTCTCTCTCTCTCTCTCTCTTCAGCCAAAGATTCAAGGGGAAATCAACCTAAGGTAAGCTCTAATGAAACCCTTCTTTAGTTTTCAAGTTTTAAGTTTAGGTTGAATATGTGGAATTGTAAATCAAGGTCTGTTAGGGTTAGAGTTGTTTGAATTTCGAATTCTAGGGTTAGTTTGAGTTAATTTAAGTTCCTAGTAGCTGGTTTTGATGGTTGTTGTTGGTTTTGTGCAACTTTGAACATTGAGTTCAAAGCTTTGAGCTTTAATGGCAAATTGATTTTGATTGGTTTATTCTGTGAAATACTGGCTGGGTTTTATTGTTTATGCATTGAATAGGAGCTCTGGAAGGTTTCATGGCAATTGGTGAAGAATTGAGCAAAAAATGAAAAGTTTGGGGAAAACTGGTGCAAACCGGTTAGCCGGTTTGCAGTGCCACAAAAACCGGCTAGCCGGTTTTGGCAGGGTTCCCCGGGCCTTTCATTTTCTCAATTTTTGCCATTTCGATGCCTCAGTTGGGTGTTTTCCCATTTCCAGAGTTAGAATAACCCATTAAGAGCATAGCAGAACCTAGGGTTTTGATTTTGGGTTTCCCAGGATTAGGGTTTTAATCATGTAAATTACCCGGTTTCAAATGTGATTAAGGCATCCATCTAGCACGAGATTTCCGTTCAGGTCGGCCATCACACTTGAATTCGGAAAACAGGTAAGAACTGAATATAATATGTGATGTGATTATCTGAATGTGTGTATATGTGTTTGTATATGCATGCTTAAATTGTGATTTGCACTACCAACACTTGTATGGATATGATACATAGTGCATTGGTATAGTGAGTATTGTTGTTGTGAGTACGATACAGTGATACCAACACGGGTACGAGAAAGTGCTAAGGTGTGTGGTATATCACTCAGTGGTACTTAAGGTACGAGATAAACCCTACCAACACTCGTACGGTGAGGTACGTTGTGTATGTGGTATAGTGGTTGTACCCTAGTATTGAACGTTCATACTCATCTGTTAAGCTCTGTAAATAGGTGTATGGGCGCCTATTTACAGGTCGGAAATTATATGATATGTTATATGCATTTCTTACTGAGTCTGTCGACTCACAGTTCTGCTTCCATGTGTAGGTAAAGGAAAGGCGAAGGCTGAACAGGAGTGAACCTGAGCTCGGGTGGGATTGTACATGTCAAAGCAGCGCGACCTGGAGTGTTCGGTCTCGGGACATCTGGGGATTGTATTTTGATAGTCGTTGTGCGACCTGTAATAAATGTATATTTTGAAAAGTTAAATTTACAAAGTTTGAAAACGGGATCCCGACATTTGTAAATATTTTAATATATTACAAAGTTTAATATTTAATGCAAAAGTTTTAATTTGACACGTTTTTCGAGAAAATTCTTTGATTAGCAAAGATTGCACTATAATTGAAAAAGCACTGTAGCGTGCCTTAGCATTAGGGCGTTACATTAGCAAAATTCCAATTTTGCCCCTTCGCTTCATAACTAAACAACTTATAGGTTTAGAGATAAATTGGTCCAAAATTATAACTCCGCCTAACCCCGATATTCTAAAATCAACATATGGATGCCCCGCTAAAATAAAAAAGGCTCTAACTTACCCATGTGACTAAATTGGCCATCCATCGCATTTTGTATCGTTGACGAGCAAAAATTATAAAAATTATAAATTTTGCTTAAAAAAAAATTGTAATATCCTAATATGGTAAATATGGTAAATAATTAGGGTTTATATTTATATTATGAGTTAATCAGGTAATAAGTGGGATTATGATCTTACTAGTCTATTTCAGTATAAATTTTAAATCTATTATAAGTAGATAAATAAGCGTAATTTATTAATTACGGAGAATTATATAGCATGTGTGAATGTAATATGAGCTATTTGTGGAATAAAAATATTTTTAAATTTGGCGACCTTAGAGACTCGATCAGGGCCCAAAAATGTCATAACGAGTTTAATTAATAAATTTGGAAGGAATATTATGATAAGTTGATAGTGTAAGTATTAGGGTAATTAAAGCTTGTAAGTGTTCCATACGTATAGTATATATATGTAAGAGTGACTACTCAATAGTTACATTTTTTTTTTGTAACCATGATGGTTACATTTTTGTTGACCTGTAATAGCAGGTTATCAACATTAAAAATTCCTTTTTTAGAGTTAAATTAACTATAATTAACTATTTCTTAAAATAATTAATTTTTTAATTTGAAAATTTAATAGACTCTTTTTAGCAATTAATATTAATAATTTTATTTTTATATTTGAGTCTCTATTATATTTTTTTTAACAATTAAGCCATTTAATTATAATATCTACAATAAAACTCTATTATTTTATAAAATTTAAACTTTCACCCTTTCTAAAAATATATTTTTGAATAATTAATCACAAAATATGAGAAAAGTGCAAAATACTAGAATATGAGAATTCATGTTTTATACATCATATCTAAACCCCCATTTCATCCGTATATCGTTTTAGACACAACTTGAAAATAAACTAACAATTTCATATATGTATATTTTTAATAGTAACACATATTCGAGATCAATAACCAGTAAATGATGTACTAACTTTGTTGATGATACATAGACAAAATCAATAATTAATAATAATCAATAACATCGGTTGCTAAGTTTATAAAGAACACATGTTCAAGATTCATAACCAATAACAATTAATATTTTTAAAATTTTCAATAATACATATTCAAGTTCAATAACCAATAACAATTATTAACTTTTAAACTTTTTCAATAACACGTATTCAAGATCAATAACCGATATCAGTTAGTAACTTTCAAACCTTTCAATAATATATTCAATAATCAAAACGATCAATATTTTTTAAACTTTTGTAATTTTTTCTTTTTTTATGATTCATCTCCGATCAAATGATACATATACAATATATTAATATGTGTGTAATATTTTTAAATTATAAGTGGCTTTATTATAAATATTTTAATAATTTAAATCTAAAAATGTTAATTTTTGAAAGATTATTATTTAGTAACAAATTGTAAAAAATTAATTAATGATTATTAGTAATTTAATTTTAAATATAATTAATTTTAATTAAGATTTTATGAGGAAATAAATTTTCAGGTTACTATCAGGTAATAAGTTATTTATTTATTTATTTATTTTAAGTTCTAAATTAATCACAACCATTCAATAGTAATCTAATGACTAAAAATAAATGTAATTATGATGGTTACATGATATAACGATTGAAACCTCTTCCTATTGTAAAAAAAAAAAAATTAAAATAGAAAATGTTTGGTCTAAACAAAGCTACGTCCCTTCTGGAAAAAAAAATTGGAGGTCCAATACATTTTTTTTTTTTTAATTTTAGTTTTAATTAAAAGTTTTCCCCACTTTTTCCCATTCAAACAAAATGACACAATAAGCTGAAAAACAAAAGTTACTACTTTTGATGGTAGTCAAAAAGCTAAGAAATATATGCTTTGAATAGTAACACACTTCACTTAAATAAGTCAATCATTTTTTTAATTTAATTTAATTTTAATTTTTAATTTTCATATTTTATTTTTCTTTCTTTTATATAATTTTTAATTTTGTTTTATTTTTTAAATAAATAATAATTTTCATACCCAAATTTACATATTAAATTATTTTTTTAGTATTTAAAGTACACCATCATATATTTTGTTTGAGATAAAACTCCTAAAGAAATATCTCTTTAGTGTTTTTGGTTTGAAAGGAGTTTCAATAATTTTTTTTTTGTGCTTTTTCTCACACGATGGCACAATAAGCTGAAATAAATAGTTACTAATTTTGATCTTAGCCAAAAAGTTGAAAAACATATGCTTTGAACAGTAACATACTTCACTTAAATTAGTCATACATACAAAAAATTCTCTCTAGATAATCAATGCGGGACTAGAGTTATCATAAAATTAAAATACATATATAAGAATCCTACATACTAAGTGTTGTAGAATCCTCACCATTGGATTGTTGAGAAGATCTGCTCTTGAGGCTCCGTCAAGCCTAGCAATGTGATCCTCTAAGGCTTTAGGGCGCCCCCTCACCTCTTGCATCTAGATTATGTGTTTTAGAATCCTGACCACCATTAGAATGCTGAGAAAATCCCAATCTTGATCTCAAGGCTCCAGTAAGCCTATCGACGTGACCCTCCAAGACTCGAAGGAGTTCCTTCACTTCCTGCATCTCCTGTGAGTAGGTGGTGGTAGTAGTGATGGAAGAAATGCGGTGTCAACATTCAAGGAAATCCTACGACCAAGTCTCAGCAGACGGCCTCGACAACACCCAAAGACCGACTCAATGAGGACAATGTCATCCTTGTCTGCCAGGTCAGTAGTACTCGAACTCAAGGAATAATATCATTGAGAGTGTAAAACTAAACAAAATGACAAACTGTACATACATTTACTTACATTACACTTATGTAAATTATGTGTATATGTATTTTCATTTTTTTTATATCAATATACATACCATAACCATTAGAAGAATTGTTTGTTCAAGGATCACACACAGTACCAATTCATAGGCATTCGCGTGAAAGAGTATTTTTGAGAAAAACTAGGACAACTTATCTTTCTCCAAGCTCACCTAAAGCATCTTAGAAAGCCACATGAGAGTTCAATATTTTCCTAAATAAGCGCATTTGTCATCTTAAATAAGGTGATGTAACATCCTAAATTTTTTGAAATATGTTTTATTTTTTTTATTATTTTAATTTTTATATTCATAAAAAATACTTACAGTAAGAATAATCAAACCAAAAGGTATCCAAATTTATTTTCATTTAAGAATAAAAACAAAGAAATAATAATAAAAAAAAATGGTTCGCTATAACATTTTTCTTATTATATATATATGGAACAATATGAAAATTAAATAAAAATTTGAATAGATATTAGTTTTATCTTATTATGTCTTTACATCATATATTAATCAACTGAAAGATTAGAAAAATTATTATTTGTTTAAAAAATTAAATTAAATTAAAACTTATGTCAATATAAATTATTCTTTTTTATCAATAATTTTTTTCCCATATAAAATCATCAACAAACCAAATAAGAGAGAATAAAAATAAGAAAAGTTTAACATGAGAAAATAGGAGACTATTTGGCTGTGTTTTTAGTTATTCAGATTTTAAAATTGCGTTTTTAAAAGTAAGAATAGAAAACAGTTTTTTGTCATTTTAAAATTTTAATGTTGTTTGGCTTAGGTTTTTTAAAACTATTTTTAAATTCTTTTTACTAAAAAAAAGTTTCAATATTCTACAGCATACCATGAGATAAACCCATCCCACCTCTGACCGGACCTCATACCTCAGACCCCAGCCCCAACCTGGATCCAGACCCAAACCCAAACCCAAACTCGGACCTGGACTCGAATCCAGACCCCGAACCCAAACCTGTACCCGATTTCGAACCCAAAACCTAGACTTGGAACTGGACCACGGACACTGACCCGAACCCCAGCCTGGACCAAGACCCCGAACTCGGACCCCAAACTCGGGGCTGAGTCCAGGTTATGGGGTCTGTCTGGGTCTGGGGTCGTGTTCGAGGTCCAGGGTCAGGGCAGAGTCCGAGGTTGAAGGCCAGGGTCGGGTACGACACCTGGGATCTCAAGGTCCATCTAGGTCCGTGGTCCAGGTCCAAGTCCGGATCCAGGTCTGGGCCAGATTCGGGTCTGAGTCCGGGTTCGGTCTAGATCCATGTTCGGGTTTGGGTCCAGGGTCTGGATTCAAGATCCAGGTCCAGGTATGTGAGCAAAAATAAAAAAAAAATTATGTTAGACAAAAAAAATATTTTTGAAAATAGTTAATAACATTTTGATGTTTTTTATTATTCTAGTTTTTTAAAACTCAGTTTTCAAAAAACAGTTTTTAAATATTTGGCCAAACGCCTCTTATTAGTTTTTGAAAGTTGTTTTCTGTTTTTAAAAATTAAAAACAGTTTTTAAGTTATGAAACCAAATAACCCCTAGAATTTTTTCCTTTCTATATTTTTTCCTCACTTTTTTCTTTCCCTATCAAATTCTTACTTCCAAACACAGCCTTAGTAATTTTGGTCACAATCTCTCTCTCACTCACTTGTTTCCTCAACACTTGTCCTAGTAGCGTTCTAGCTTCATGTTCACATGAATTGGATAAAGAAGAATATGATAACTATAAAAACTAAATCCAAACACAAATAATTTCCAACACATAATTTACAAAAGTGTAATGTAAGTAAATGATAGAATATGTATATATTTATTTAGCGTATATGTATATATTTAGACAATAGTTAATTGTATTTATTAGGTAATATTTGATTCCTCATTATCAGCCTAATATCAAGCTTGTAACCATTGGTAATTTTTGTATATTATGAACCTTTGACTATCAATGAAAGGCAGGGAATTATATTCTTTCATGGTATCACGAGACTAAGGTTTTTCTCGCTTCCGCAACCTTACCCAGTTACCTTCCTATTCATCATCCCTCTTTCTTTCCATTATATAGCTATCCACCATGGCTGAAACTTCCAAATTTCATTCAGCCTTAGCCATCACCAATGTGAAAACTCTCATCCCCATCACATTGGACTTGGAATCAGGACAGTACCATTCATGGGCAGCGTTATTCAAGGTTCAAGCAAGGGTTCATAACGTGCTTGACCATATCATCCCACCCACCGATGCAAAAGAGAAAGCTGCATATGACAAGGCCAAAGCCGAGGATCTCCCTATCTGGAAACGACTCGATGCGGCGGTCTTACAATGGATTTATGCCACGGTCTCCTCCGACATCCTCACCTCCATTCTCATAGATGATGACTCGACTGAACATGCTTGGCACAGTGTTGCGGATCTCTTTCATGATAATAAAAACTCAAGGGCCTTGTATCTCAATAAGGCATTCACCAACACAAGTCTTGCGGATTTTTCGACGACAAATGCGTATTGCAATCGTCTCAAAAGTCTTGCCGATCAACTCGCCAATGTCGGAGCTCCCGTCAATGATCAAAGTATGGTTTTGAGAATGCTACAAGGATTGACAGAACAATATTCTAACTTTGTCACTGTGATGCAAAACAAGAAAAGCCTACCTAGTTTTGCTACAGCCCGTTCCAAACTCGCCTTGGAAGAGACCACCATTTTAGAGCGAGCAAAACAAGAATCTGCTCTTGTAGCCCATTCCCAAACGTCAGATGATGATATGAATCACCAACATCCTTCTCAAGGTAATTCTAATCATAATAATCGTCATAATCGTCATAATAATAATTCTCGTGACAAAAATGGTACAAACAGAAAAAACAATAAGAATTCTGGCGGTCGAAACTCCGACAAGGGTGGTCGAAACTCTGCCAGTGGTTCAGCTGGTGGGTTCGGTAGTGGTGGCGGACGTGGAAGACACCCACAACAATGGCAGCCTGGGTCTTGGATGCAATGGGCTCCATGGACTTGCCCTCCTTCTCCATATCCTTCCTACAACAATTGGGCCAGACCCACTTTCACTCCTCCACCACCACAGCATGGTCTTCTTGGACCAAAACCTCAACAGGCAGCTTATAATGCCAATGCACCCAGTCCAACTGACATTGAAGCAGCTCTTCATACTCTCAGTCTTACTCCACCTGATCCGTCATGGTACATGGACACCGGGGCAACATCTCACATGACATCTGCGGAAGGTAATCTCTCGTCTTATTCTAATTTGAGCAAAAGTCGTGGTATAATTGTTGGAAATGGCCATTTTATTCCTATTCGTGGTTTTGGTAGTGCTAATTTACCTCATCCCCACCCTCCTTTAGTATTAAAAAATGTCCTCCATGCTCCAAATTTAATTAAAAACTTAGTTTCGGTTCGTAAATTCACCACTGATAACCAAGTTTCTGTTGAATTTGATCCTTTTGGCTTTTCTGTGAAGGACTTTCAGACGGGAATGCCACTAATGAGATGTGATAGTCAGGGAGATCTTTATCCCATCACCACCACCACCAGAAATACTCAAGCCGTTTTCCCATCCACTTTTGCAGCTTTATCCACTTCTATTTGGCATGACCGTTTAGGTCACCCAGGAGCATCTGTTTTAGACTCCCTTAGGCGAAATAAATTTATTGAATGTACTAAGACTAGAGTCTCGAGTTTTTGTCATTCTTGTCCGCTTGGTAAACATGTTAAATTGCCATTTATTGATTCTCATAATTCTACCTATATGCCTTTTGATATTTTGCATAGTGATTTGTGGACATCTCCCATTTTGAGTTCTTTAGGTCACAAATACTATGTGCTCTTTTTGGATGACTATTCGAAATTTTTGTGGACTTTCCCTATTTCAAAAAAATCTGAAGTCTATTCAACCTTTCTCAAACTTAGAGCTTACATAAAAACTCAATTTGAACGAGAAATTAAAAATATCCAATGTGATAATGGTAGAGAATATGATAATGGTCCTTTTATGAGTCTTTGTGAAGCTAATGGAATTTCTTTTCGTTTTTCTTGTCCTCACACTTCATCCCAAAATGGAAAAGCCGAACGAAAAATTCGTACCATTAATAATATCATTCGAACTTTATTAGTTCATGCTTCGCTCCCTCCCACTTTTTGGCACCATGCTTTGGAAATGGCAACATATCTTCTCAACATCTTACCAAGTAAAACTCTAAATTATCAATCGCCACTACAAATTCTCTACCAAAAAGACCCTTCATACTCACATTTACGAGTCTTTGGTTGCTTATGTTATCCTCTATTTCCTTCTACTATGATAAATAAGCTCCAACCTCGTTCCACACCTTGTGTTTTTTTGGGTTATCCATCAAATCATCGTGGTTACAAATGCTATGACTTATCCTCCAATAAAGTTATAATTTGTCGCCATGTGTTATTTGAGGAAAATGAATTTCCCTTCTCCAAATTGCATCCTTCTTCTTCCACCACCTATGATTTTCTTGACAATGGATTATCACCTTACATGATACACCATTTACAAAATCAGTCCACTCCTCCCATTCAAGTGTAAAACCACCCTTCTCTGGCCCCTACATTGTCACCTCGCCAGCCATGCTCACCTAATCATGCAACTCCCCCTTCTCCACAACCGACCCAACCGGCCTCCTCACCACTACAATCAATCCAGTCCACATCTACCAACCCCGAATCATCATCCTCAACTTTGGGTCAACCAGATCTCAACCCACATTTAGACCATACACAACATCTTCCTCTTCCTCCCATTTTCCAACCTACCTCGAGTTCAGCAAACAAACCTGTTACGAGGAGCCAACATGGTATTTATAGACCAAATACAAAATATCACCATGGATTAAATGCTAATGTCACAAAGTCTCCTCTCCCCCGTAACCCCGTGTCTGCACTCCGAGACCCGAACTGGAAAATGGCTATGGATGATGAACATATTGCTCTTATTAAGAATAAAACGTGGGTTTTAGTGCCTCGTCCCCTTGATGCTAATGTTATTCGATCTATGTGGATTTTCAAACATAAAGAAAACTCTGACGGTTCTTTTGAGCGGCATAAGGCCCGACTTGTATGTGATGGTGCAGGACAACAGGTTGGCGTGGATTGTGGAGAAACTTTTAGCCCGGTAGTTAAACCGGCAACTATTCGAACGGTGCTCAGTCTTGCTCTCTCTAAGGATTGGCCCATTCATCAGTTGGATGTTAAAAATGCCTTCTTACATGGTGAACTAAAAGAAACAGTGTACATGCATCAGCCCTTGGGTTTCAAGGATCCAGATCATCCCAATCATGTGTGTCTTCTGCGAAAATCGTTAATGGGCCCAAGCAAGCTCCTAGAGCTTGGTACAAACGATTCTCCGACTATGTTTCTTCTATTGGGTTCTCTCAGAGCAAGTCTGACAACTCTCTTTTCATATACAAGAAAGGTATGGAGATGGCTTATATTCTACTTTATGTGGATGATATCATCCTCACTACTTCTTCTGTTGCTCTTCGCAAATCTATCATGCTACTTCTCAGCACCGAATTCGCTATGAAAGACTTGGGTCCACTGAGTTCTTTTTTGGGAATCGCAGTCACTCAACATGCTAGCGGTCTATTTTTGTCTCAGAAAAAGTATGCTCAAAAAATTATTGAACGCGCTGGCATGTCATCTTGTAAACCTTGTCCAACTCCGGTTGATACTAAACCAAAACTTAGTGCTAAAACAAGCACTCCATATGAGGATCCCTCTCAATACCGCAGCCTAGCCGGAGCCCTCCAATATCTCACGTTCACAAGACCTGACATATCTTATGGCGTACAACAGATCTGTTTATTTATGCATAATCCAATGGATGCTCATATGCATGCTCTAAAGCGCATCCTGCGCTACGTTCAGGGGACTCTTCATTTGGATTGCATCATTATCCCTCATCAACCACTTCTTTGATTTCGTATACAGATGCAGATTGGGGTGGTTGCCCCGATACCAGAAAATCTACTTCTGGTTATTGTGTGTTTCTTGGAGACAACCTGCTCTCTTGGTCTTCTAAACGACAACCCACACTCTCTCGCTCCAGTGCCGAGGCCGAATACCGAGGCGTTGCCAATGTGGTTTCTGAGTCATGTTGGTTACGCAATCTTCTTTTGGAGTTACATTGTCCTATCAATCAAGCTACATTAGTCTACTGTGATAATGTTAGCGCAATATATCTTGCTGGAAATCCAGTTCAACATCAACGCACTAAACACATCGAGATGGATATTCACTTTGTGCGTGAGAAAGTTGCTCGTGGTCAAGTACGCGTCCTCCATGTTCCTTCGCGCTATCAAATTGCAGATATCTTCACGAAAGGTCTTCCTTTGGTGCTATTTGAAGATTTCAGGGACAGTCTCAGCGTACGACAACCTCCCGCTTCAACTGCGGGGGTGTGATAGAATATGTATATATTTATTTAGCGTATATGTATATATTTAGACAATAGTTAATTGTATTTATTAGGTAATATTTGATTCCTCATTATCAGCCTAATATCAAGCTTGTAACCGTTGGTAATTTTTGTATATTATGAACCTTTGACTATCAATGAAAGGCAGGGAATTATATTCTTTCAGTAAACGTATGTACTGTACTTTATGAGTTTGTCATTTTGTTTAGTTTTACACTCTCAATGATATTATTCCTTGAGTCCGAGTACTATTGACCCAGCAGACAAGGATGACACTGTCCTCTTGAGTCGGTCTTTGGGAGTCGTCGAGGCCATCTGCCGGGACTTGGTCGTAGGATTTGCTTGAATGCTGACACCGCATTTCCTCCATCACTACTACCACCATCTACTATCACACAGGAGATGCATGAAGTGAAGGAGCTCCTTCGAGTCTTGGAGGGTCACGTCACTAGGCTTATTGGAGCCTCGAGATCAAGATTGAAATTTTCTCAGCAATCCAATGGTAGTCAGGATTCTAAAACACATAGTCTAGATACAGGAGGTGAGGCTGCGCCCTAAAGCCTTAGAGGTTCACATTGCTAGGCTTGACAGAGCCTCAAGAGCAGATCTTCTCAACAATCCAATGGTGAGGATTCTACAACACTTAGTATGTAGGATTCTTATCTATGTATTTTAATTTTATGACAACTCTAGTCCCACATTGACTATCTAGAGAGACCTTCTTGTATGTGTGACTAATTTAAGTGAAGTGTGTTTCTATTCAAAGCATATGTTTTTGAGTTCTTTGGCTAAGATCAAAAGTATTAATTGTTTCTTTCAGCTTATTGTGCCATCATGTGAGAAAAAGCACAAGCAAAAAATTGTTGAAACTCCTTTCAAACCACCCAAACCATACACGACTCACAACCAAAAACACTAGGAGATATTTCTTTATTTACGATAATATGAAAATGAAATAAAAATTTGAATATATAGGAGTTTTATCTCAAACAAAATATATGATTGTGTACTTCAAAGACTAAAAAAAGAATTTAATATGTAAATTTGGATATGAAAAATTATTATTTATTTAAAAAATAAAATAAAATTAAAAATTATATAAGAGAAAGAAAAATAAAATGTGAAAATTAAAAATTAAATTAAATTAAATTAAATAAATGTGTGTGATTTAAGTGAAATGTGTTACTATTCAATGTTATATTATTTTATAATATAATAAGTGTAGATTAAAATGTAGTAATATATATTATTATGTGAATAATATGTATTAAGTGTTTGGTAAATAAATTGTGTACCATATAATTTATTTAACCTAAAATTGTAACCTACACTTTATAACATGGAGAGGAGTTACAAAGTTAATTGCTTTTGTAACTTCTTTTGGTTGATCATAATATTGTGTAATAAAAGAGATGTTACACAATTTGATGATAGGATTCAAATGGTTTGAAATATAGTTGTTACAAACTATATTAATGCTCATTATATGAGAGAAATGAGATGGTGAGTTTGAATTCTAAGTGTGATCACTTTAACACTATATAAAGGAGTCTAATGTGCTCATTTGGAAGAGAGGAAGTTTTCTATCAAGAAAGCACTTTGCTAGAAAACCCTAAAAGGCTTGATAATTCCCAAAGCTATTTCCTAGAGAGTTCCCTTAGTGCTTAGAGATAGGGGGAAATAAGCTTTTGGACAAAGGTGTAATACCTTGTTCAAGTCATGGTGATCTCCACTAATCTACACTCAAGGTTGTGAGTGAGTGTTTATATATATATTATTCTCTTGTTATATATAGTGTAACACGTGTGTAATACATGTGTTGTAATCTTCTCTTCTACCTTTCATATATATATATGTAATATATATAGTGTATATATATGTATTGTAACATATATTTAATCAATCTCTTATTTTAGTCCTTGTATTATTTTATAATAGAGTTGTAATAAATCTTGATTTTCTTCCATTGTTATAAAATCTCTAACATTCAAAGCATATATTATTCAATTTTTTGGCTACGATCAAAAGTAGTAACTAATTATTTTTTTTTTCAGCTTATTGTGTCATTTTGTTTGAATGGGAAAAATTGGGAAATTTTTTTAATTAAAACACAATTTTTTTTTAAAAAAAAATGTATTGAACCTCCAAAACTCCTTTCGAGAAGGGACATAACTTTGTTTAGACCAAACCTTTTCTACTTTAATTTATTTTTTGAACTATTTACGCCTACAGACACAAATCTCAACTTATTTACAGAAATGTGGTGAGACAATTTATTATTGGAAGTGCGGTATATTACTTTTTTCCCTGTAAGGGGAAATTTTTTTCTCTTTTAATTTATTCTTTTATGTTATTTCCATCAGACTCTTTTATTTTTCCATTTTATTTTTTTAAGAGAGTTTCTCTTCTTTGTTTATTATTTTTTATCTATGCTAGACTAATGATAGTTTATGCTTTAAAATGATTGCATTCTACTATTTTTAAATGACTATAAGGAAAGTTTATGTTTTTTTACTTTTGCTATAGAAGATGATACCTATTAGTTTCTAGCTAATCTCTTTAGTCTATTAAACGTTACACTAAAAAAATTAATCACATCCCAACACATAAATATCAAATTATTTAAAAAATTATTATTAGTTATTAAAATATCAACTATTATGTAATCATTTTACACCCGCATACGGATAGTTTGTTTTGAAAATTGTTAATTTTTTTTTAAAATAGGCTGATACATATATCAATATATTTAGTGGCTCTCTTCTAGGCTTCAACATTTACATTTTTTTTCTTTTTTATTGATTACTTTTTTTTTTTTTCTTTATATGACTCATAATATATACAGTGTATTTTTATAATGATGATAAACTTGTCAAACATTTTCTTTTTTCTTCGTCTTTTTTATTAAATATTTTAAGTTTCTTATACATTTTGTTAATAAATAAATAATATTTAAAATTTAAATAAAATTTAATATATCAAACAACTTCATAAGTTACTAATTTTTTTTTATTTTTTATATTTAAACATTACAAAATTAAATAAAAATAAATCTATTTTTATAAAACTATTTTAATAAGTTTATAAATAATTTGTAAATAAATTGAATAGTATCTGAAACATCATATAACTTACACTAAAGAAAAGGAAAAAGTAACATCAAAGTATCTTAAACAATAAAATAACATAATATAGCCTAAAAATATAAAAAAAAAATCAAAAAAATTTCTTTAATATTAGTCGTCCTTTTTGTAAAAAGGAGACAGAAAAATATAATTATTTTATTATTTATATGTGTGTAAAATTATATAATAATTTTTTTTATAGAAAAGAAACCAATTAATATCTTATTTACATCAAAAGTAACTAAATGGTTGCTTTTTTCAAAACTCCCAAAAAGCGAAAATTTCTGGAAACGAGATTTTTTCAGTTTTTTCTATTTTTGGTAATTATTTTGAATTTCAGTATATATACTGACGTGGCATAACGGTATTTGTGCAAATAATTTTTTTAAAGGTTTTTTTATAAATAAAATCAATTTTAAGTATAATATTAAAAAAACCCTTATTTTTTTTACAATAATATGAAAATTAAATAAAAATTTGAATAAATATGAGTTTAACTTATTATCTGCTTTACATCATATATTAATCAATTGAAGGATTAGAAAAGTTATTATTTTTTTAAAAAATAAAATTAAATTAAAAATTATGTCAATATAAATTTTATCAATAATTTTTTTCCCATATAAAATCATCAACAAACCATATAAGAGAGAATAAAAATAAGAAAAGTTTTTTTCCTACAATATTTATTTCCTTACCAAACATGAGAAAATAAGAGGCTATTTGGTTGTGTTTTTAGTTTTTCAGTTTTCAGAATTGTATTTTTAAAAGTTAGAATAGAAAATATTTTTTTGTTATTTTAAAATTTTAATGTTATTTGGCTCAGGTTTTTTAAAACTATTTTTAGATTTTTGTTACTAAGAAAAGGTTTCAATATTCTACACCATACCACGAGATGAACCTATCCCACATTTGACCGGACCTCAGACATAGATCCGGACCCCAGCCCTAACTCGGATTCGGACCCAAACTCAGACCCGGACCTGGACCCAGATTTGGACCCCGAACCTAGATCCGGACCCGAACTCGAACCCAGACCCTAGACCTGGAACTGGACAACAGACCCTGACCCGAACGCTAGCCCAAACCCCAGACTCGGGGCCGAGTCTGGGTTTTGGGGTCTGTTTGAGTCTGGTGTCGTGTTCGAGGTCTAGGGCCGGGGCAGAGTCCAAGGTTTAGGGCTAGGGTTGTGTACGACAAATGGGATCTCGAGGTCCATCCGGGTCCGTGGTCCAGGTCCAGGTTCAAGTCCGGATCTTGGTCTGAGCCATATTCGGGTCCTAGTCCGGGTTCGGTCTAGATCCATGTTCAGTTCGAGTTCGGGTCCAGGGTTTGGATTTGAGATCCAGGTCTAGGTATGTGAGCAAAATTGTAAGAAAAAAATTTGTTAGGCAATTTTTTTTTTTTTTTGAAAATAGAAAATAACACTCCGTTTTCAAAAAACAGTTTTTAAATATTTGGCCAAATGCCTCTTATTATTTTTTGAAAGTTATTTTCTATTTTAAAAAATTGAAAACGGTTTTAAGTTATAAAGCCAAATAGCCTTTAAAAAAATTTCCTTCCACATTTTTCTCCTCACTTTTTTCTTTCCTTATCAAATTCTTACTTCCAAACACAGCCTTAGTAATTTTGGTCACAATCTCTCTTTCATTCACTTGTTTCCTCAACACTTGTCCTAATGGCGTTCCAGCTTCATGTTCACATGAATTGGATAAAGAAGAATATGATAATTATAAAAACTGAATCCAAACACAAATTCCCTTAAAAGCAACTTAAGATACTGATAATTCATTTCTTTTATAATTAAGTCCACTCCAATGTCTCAGCTTATTAATTTTGACATGTGTGTAAGTAAGTTCCATGAAACGAATTGTCTTCATAAACAAGATGGTATCCTCATGTTGTTGCAGCAGCACTCAGTAGTAACGAGAATATGTGTTTTAACTCAATCTTTTTTCTTAAAACTGTCCAAAAGTTTCTAGGCTAAAAAAATTACCAACCAGCAGCTACCTTTGATCTGATCAAACTAGTACATTGATTGAATTTCATTATGTGACCATTATATATATTACATATAAGTTGTCTGTGGTTAAGCTATCTACATTGAAGCAATAAGCTAAAATGAAAGAAAGAGCTAAACCAAAAGTTACAAAATCAGAAGAAAACTCAAAGAGAGTTCATTTTTTTTACATATAAATAAAAAGTGAATCACGTGATGCAGATTCCTTCTCCATCCCTTCAGTAGCTTCCGTCAGTTGTTCTATTCTTCACTTGGCTTTTCATAAAGGAGATCTGTCTTCCAAACATATACTTCTGTTCCAATCTGCTGCACTTCTTATTAAGAATATAGAAGAGATTGCACTATATTGCACTATATTTACTCTGTTTTTTTTACTCTGTAACTCTTATATTCTGCTTCTTATTTCCGAAGCTTTAGGACCCTTGTCATAGTTTGTTAGAGTAGGTTAGTTAGTTAAATAATGTTTAGTTAGTTAGTTAATGGTTTTTGGTCCAACCGACCTTGCTGTGTATTTAAAGGGTCTCTTTCCCTTTCCTTTTCAACTCAGTACAGTATTTTTCAAATACAATAAAAAACTCTTTTTCTCTTTTTCTCAATATGGTATCAGAGCGGGAAACTTAGGTTTTTCCCGTCTGATCTGTTCTCTTCCAGTTTGTTGCATCTTCATCTCTGTCTAAGCTGTGTCTTTGTCTTCTTCATTCGATCCTTTCGTTCTCCCTGTTCTTTTCATTCTGGCCATGGCAGCAGATGGAGACCAATCCGAAGTTCAGACCGCCATTTTTGGTGTTGGAATCAATCCTGAACAATCTAATCGAGGACTTCAAGTTGTTCCTGTCAAGAACCCTCTCGAGGATCCAGCGAGTCCATATTTTCTTCACCATGGAGACAATCTAGGAAACTCTCTTGTTTCTCAACCTCTCACAGGGCAAGACAATTATGTCTCCTGGTGCAGAGCAATGCAGCTCGCCATTTCGGTGAAAAATAAAATCGGTTTTCTTGACGGTTCTATTCCTAAACCCTATACTTCTGATCAAAATCTTTATAATGCTTGGTATAGGAATAACAATATTGTGATTTCTTGGATTCTAAACTCTGTGTCAAAGGAAATTTCCTCTAGTATTCTATATGATGAATGTGCTTCTGCTATATGGAATGATTTAAAGGTTAGGTTTCATCAGAAAAATGGGCCACATATATACAATCTAAGGAAAGATCTTATGAACCTTAAGCAAGAAAATCAAACCATTAGTATGCATTTTACTAAACTGAAAACGATTTGGGAAGAACTAACAAATTACAGGCCATCATGCACTTGTAATGGATGTACATGTGGTGGAGTCAAGAAGCTTCAAGACCATTATCACATGGAGTACATCATGTCTTTCCTAATGGGACTTTCGGACTCTTTTTCTCAAGTTAGAGGAAGCATCTTGCTTATGGATCCTCTACCCGAAGTCAATAGAGTTTTTCACCTAGTTACTCAAGAAGAGCATCAAAGAGGTACTAACTCAGCAGCTAATCCCAACAATTCCAGCCATGCTATGGCTTTTGCCTTTCAAAATGACAAGAAAGGGAATCAAAAGGATGACACTCAAGCCTCTCGGTCACATCCCCCCAAAAGAAATCGCCCATTTTGCACCCATTGTAACATTCTTGGACACACAATCGAGAAGTGCTACAAAATCCACAGTTATCCCCCCGGTTTCAACAAGCAAAATAAATCCAAAGAAGCTGGTGCAAATCAGGTACAAACTGGAACAGAAGAAGACACTACTGCCTCAGAAAATCATGCTATGCTTCCGCAACTAACCAATGTTCAATACCAGCAGTTATTGAACTTGCTCGCTTCACAGCAAACCGGTAACAACGTCAATGAACCTGGCTCTTCCTCTGGAAATTCAAGTATTATCCTATCACATAATTATATACTTCCATTACACAACTCTTGGATCATTGATACCGGAGCAACAAGACATATTTGCTCTAATATCAAACTTTTCCAATGCATATGTAAGATCTCTCCAACCAAACTCATACTTCCAAATAATAATTTCCTTATGGTTAATCAAAGTGGGACTGTAAATCTTGGTAATAACATGACACTTGACAATGTATTATATGCTCCTACATTCAAGTATAATATTATTTATGTCCGTTTTCTTACCAAGAACACTCCCATCTCTATAAAATTCACATCTGACAAGTTCATTATGCAGGACAATACCAGCAACAAGATGATTGGAAGAGGGAATGAAATCAATGACCTTTATGTTCTTTAGACTGCATCTGAAATCCCTCAAGTGCTCTCGGTTTCTGCTGAAACCTGGCATTCTAGGCTTGGGCACATGTCTCTTAAAAGATTAGATTTGCTTCGAAATATTTTGGATTGTAATTTTTCTGCTTTACATAAAAAAGAACCTTGTTACATATGTCCTATTGCTAAACAAAAGAAGCTCCCATTCAATAATAATGTCAAGTTTGCTGCCAAGATTTTTGATCTAATTCATTGTGACATTTGGGGACCATATCACATTACATCTCACTCTAATTTCAAATATTTTCTTACTTTGGTTGATGATAAATCTAGATTTACTTGGATTTTTTTAATGCAACATAAATCTGATGTATCTTTTATCATTCCTCAATTTTTATCATATGTTAAAACTCAGTTTAATGTTGTCTTTAAAACTTTCAGATCTGACAATGCCCCGGAGTTATTTTTCAAAGATCTTTTCTCTAAGCATGGCATCTTGCATGATTTCACATGTGTTGAAACTCCCGAACAAAATGCCATCGCTGAGAGAAAACATCAGCATTTATTAAATGTTGCCCGAGCTTTGTTCTTTCAAGCCAAGATGCCAACTAAATTTTGGTCCGAATGCATCCTTACTTCAGCATATTTGATAAATAGAACACCAACACCCCTATTGGAAAATAAAACTCCATATGAAATTTTATTTGGAAAAGAACCAGATTATCATCATCTTCGATCCTTTGGTTGTCTTGCTTTTGCTTCTACTTTAATGGCTCATAGGACTAAATTTTCTCCTAGAGCCCGAGTATGTGTTTTTACAGGATACTCTCAAGGTGTCAAAGTGTATAAGCTTTTTGATTTAAATACCAATCAATTTTTTATTTTAAGAAATGTTGTGTTTCATGAAAATATTTTTCCTTTTCATAAACTTAACACTAATGACAGCAATATTGATCCTTTTACACAAATTGTTCTGCCACATTCTACAATTAATGACACCTCTATGTGTGAGTATCCT
Source organism: Cannabis sativa (assembly GCF_029168945.1). Taxonomy (NCBI): domain Eukaryota; kingdom Viridiplantae; phylum Streptophyta; class Magnoliopsida; order Rosales; family Cannabaceae; genus Cannabis; species Cannabis sativa. Next base: position 36,710,095 of record NC_083610.1, on the reverse strand, counting down.
ACAGATTCTACCAAACATTCACCAGCTATCCCACATGTGCACAATCTGTATGAACAGAATTTGGAAGAACAACCAAATCCCACAACAACTACTGTTGCAGAAACCCGAGATACTGCTGCTCACAATCAGACCACTGCTGCTGCAGAAACTCGGGACACTGCTGCTCAAAATAATACAGCAACACAAGGCTCTTCACAAGAGGCACCTAGAAGATCTCAAAGACAAACAAGGCCACCATCTCACCTAAGAGATTTTGAGTGTTATTCACTCATTCAGGACACTTCTTCAACACCACATCCTATCAATAAATTTCTATCATATTCGAATTTGTCTAACACATACAAAGATTTTATCCTTGCATTGTCTTCTGTCAAAGAGCCAAGATCATACTTTGAAGCTATTCAAATTGTGGGTTGGCTAAAAGCTATGCAATGTGAACTTAAGGCTCTCACCGACAACAAAACATGGACTATAGTTCCATTACCACCAAATAAAAGAGCCATAGGATGTCGATGGGTATACAAGATTAAGTATAATAGCGATGGCAGCGTTGAAAGGTTAAAAGCTCGGCTTGTTGCTCAAGGGTACACGCAACAAGAAGGGCTAGATTTCTTTTATACTTTTTCTCCTGTCGCTAAAATGGTTACCCTTAAATTGCTTTTAGCTGTCTCTACTATCAAAAATTGGCATATTTTACAAATCGATATAAACAATGCCTTCCTTAATGGAGACCTCAATGAAGAGGTCTACATGTGTATACCACAAGGACTAACTCTCCCTTCTACTCTTAATGCAGAAAATAACTTGGTATGCAAATTACACAAGTCAATATACGGACTCAAACAATCTTCTAGGAAATGGTACAAGAAGTTATCCGAGGCTCTTTTATAAGAGGGATTCAAACAATCTCAGGCAGATTACACTCTTTTCACTAGAGGAACGGAGGAGACCTTCATAACCTTACTCGTATACGTAGATGACATTGTAATCACTGGACCCAACATCAGTATTTTACATGATCTGCAAACATCATTACACCAGAAATTCAAGCTCAAAGCCTTGGGAAAACTGAAGTATTTTCTCGGTTTTGAGGTGGCTCGTTCTCAAGAAGGACTATTCCTTTCCCAAAGAAAATATACTCTTCAATTGCTTGAAGACTCCGGTTATTTGAGCAGTAAACCCAGCAAAACACCAATGGACCCCAAAGTGAAACTCGATAATGAAAACGGAGAAGCCTTGGACAACCCCTCGCATTATCGACAACTTGTTGGGAAACTTTTATACTTAACACTGTCTTGGCCAGATATTACCTTTGCCGTGAACTCTCTTAGCCAATTCATGGCAAATCCTCGGACAACACATTTACAGGCAGTGCATCATCTTCTTCAATATCTTAAGGGTTGTCCTAGACAAGGACTCCTCTACTCGAAGAACTCCACACTCCACCTCCGCGGTTTCTCAGATTCTGATTGGGCTTCTTGCCCCATTACGAGACGATCTACCACAGGCTTTTGCATCTTCTTAGGAGACTGTCTCATTTCATGGCGTACAAAGAAACAACCAACTATCTCCAAGAGTTCAGCCGAGGCTGAATATCGGGTCGTAGCTGCCACTACTAGTGAAGTGACTTGGCTACAATATCTCTTACAAGATTTTCAAATTGCTCAACCACACCCTGCCTTTATTTACTGCGATAACAACTCAGCCATTCACATTGCCAACAACCCTACCTTCCATGAGAGAACTAAACATATAGAACTAAACTGCCACTTCATCAGAGACAAGATCAACAACTCTTCTATAAGGCTCATTCCCATCTCAAGCAAACTTCAACTGGCTGATGCTTTCACCAAGCCTGTTACTGCTCCTATACTCAGCTCTCATGTTTCCAAAATGTCCGTTTTCGACATATACGCTCCATCTTGAGGAGGGGGTATTAAGAATATAGAAGAGATTGCACTATATTGCACTATATTTACTCTGTTTTTTGTTTTACTCTGTAACTCTTATATTCTGCTTCTTATTTCCGAAGCTTTAGGACCCTTGTCAGAGTTTGTTAGAGTAGGTTAGTTAGTTAAATAATGTTTAGTTAGTTAGTTAATGGTTTTTGGTCCAACCGACCTTGCTGTGTATTTAAAGGGTCTCTTTCCCTTTCCTTTGCAACTCAGTACAGTATTTTTCAAATACAATAAAAAACTCTTTTTCTCTTTTTCTCAATACTTCTTCATCACACTTCTCAACACAAGTCTAAACAGCCTTTATTTAGCTCATCTTATATATGGTACACTCATGAGTCAGACTTGAAGAACTCAAAATGAATAAATTCTAGACACAAAAAAAATCCCTTAAGATTGTTTGTGAAAGAGTTTGTCAATTTCTTCCTCCTCATCACTCAGCCTTTTCGATTACAACAACAACCTCCTTCACAATCTTTCTTCTCAGCTTTGAAAAGTTTGCAAATTAGTAAATATTTGTTGATAGAGACTTTCCCTAAAGGTGGTCGACCTGTTAGTTTCTCTGAACTTGGTATATCATGTGGTGAACTTTTAAATTTTTTTTTAATTATAATCTATTTTGTATTTCTTTTATTAATATTCATTTACTTTTATTTTATCTGTCGTCATTTCCTATCACTTTCCTTTTTTTATACTAACTTCTAAATAAAAAATAAATAAATAAATAAGAGTTACCAAACATATTTTTTATTTTTAAAATATGTTTTGGATTTTTTTTTTAAAAACGCATTTTCAATCATTTAAAAAAAAAACACTCTTATTTGAAATATAGCAACAAACAAAGATTATAATTGGTGATTAAATTTTTTATTTTTTTTGTCCATAATAATAATGATTACTATTATTTTAGTATCATCAAGGCTGATTAGATTTCTTAGTACATCTCCAATACAGAGCTATAAATGAAATGTGGTGTATTGCTATTTTTTTAAAACATTTTGGTAAAATTTGACTCTAATGGTAATGCAAAATGTATATCAAATTTGATCTGAGCTAAAAATTGTGTCAAATTTAATACAAAAGATAGTATGTGTCAAATTTTAGCTCATAATAAATACCATATTTTTTAGTTATCTCTTTGTCACTTATTAATACTATTCATTAATAAAAAAGATTTTTATATTTATAAGATATTAAAATAATATAAATAAATTAATTATTTTGTATATTTTCAACAAGCATTCATGATAAGATTGACTTTTATAACTAATTTTCACTTAGTGCATTAGAATACAAATATAAAAATTAGACCAAATATAATTTTATAATATATCTAGTTCAAATTTAACATAAAATATATTATCCATTGGAGATAGCCTTAAACCACTCTTCATAGTTCTCATCCCATTTTATTTTTATTTTCTAGATTTTATGCTATTGCAATCATCACTGAGAGACTATTATCTTTTCACTTTATTATTTTCTAGGTAAAAACAAGTTGCTTTCTACTCATCTAGCCCCACATCGATTATATAGAGAAGCCTTTTGTATGTGTAACTTATTTAAGTGAAATTATTTCATTATTTCAAAACATATGTTTCTTGTCCTTTGGCTAAAGCATCTATTTTATTAATTAACTTACAAATCTTACAAGCCCTCTTGGGCCAATGCTCAGAATTTTTAATTTCCAGTTTTTTCTAACAACGAGTTAGGTTAACAATATTGATCTAAATGAATATTAAAAAAAATCACTAAGTATGAAAAAGTAAATTATTTATGTTATAACTAATTTAGGATGCATTAGTTTTTTTTTAAGATCTAGATATCTGAATCTGAATGCACATCTTAATAATAAGATGTTAATAAGATGTCATATCTAAATTTAAATACTGGACAATTTATGTTTTCACATCTGAATATATTTTATAATGTTTTTAATTATATAATATTAACAAATTAAGTAAATTATATATTTGAAAAAAAAATATTTAAATTTAAATATAAAACATAATTAATTTATTAACTTTAAGAAATTTTATGCTTTAAGTACTCTAAATACATTTAAGTTCTATATAAATAAAATTGCTAACAAAATAATTATATATTAAAAAATAAACTATTAATATTTAAATTAAAGATAAATATAACTAAATTGTTAACATTTGTTTTGGGTGGTATGCTACACAACACTAATATAAACCAAATGTTGTGTAATATTGTATATAATATCAAATTATGGCACAATTTTTTTAATATTTTAATATTATATAAAAAGATAGATAAGGGTAATGACTTGATTTGATGTGGTTCACATGAATTGGATAAAGAAGAATATGATAACTATAAAAACTGATACTGATAATTCATTTCTTTTATAATTAAGTCCTATCCAATGTCTCGGCTTATTGATTTTGACATGTGTGTGAGTAAGTTCCATGAAACGAATGGTCTTCATAAACAAGATGGTATCTTCATGTTGTTTCAGCAGCATTCAGTAGTAACGAGAATATGTGTTTAACTCAATCTTTTTTCTTAAAATTGTCCAAAAGTTTCTAGGCTAAACACTATTCCCCACCCATTATGGTGTTGGGAATAAATGACAGTATTCCAATTCCCCTTCAGGATCAATATTTGCGGGAAAATACAATGGGGACTCTAAAATTCCTTTCTGATGTGAAAGATCAGTCAAATCTGCAATCACAGAGCACATTTAGAATTTTTGGATATCTTCCAATGTAAATAGTACTTTACGAATAATAATCAAAAAACTAAATGCACGCCAAGAAGTTATCTCGTGGCTAATAAAAACTACGGTAAATCTTCCACTATAACAATACTAATGGGTACACAATATTACACTCTCAAGTTTTGACAAATACTTGAGGAATACACTCAAATCTCTCACACTCACTAGTGCGCAATCTCACCATCTCTCTACAAAATATTTCTCATAATTTTGTAGGAACTCTCTTTTTCTCACTCTCTTAGATTTCTCTTACTAAGAGGTATTCTCACTATTTTTCTCTCAAGAGCCTCACTCTTCAGTCTTGAAATAGCTTGTGATGGCTGTAATGGGATGAACAAATGAAAGGGATGGAGCTCTATTTATAGGCCTCCTTGGATGTATGAACAAGACACAAAAAATCAATCTTGCATTAAATGCATAGTTGAAAATGTGCATATGCCTCAAGTCAAAAATTACCATTGTAATTTTTTCACATGGTTGAAAAATACAACCATATTTTCACATGGTTGAAAAACAACCATTACCCATCATATGGCACCCTCGAAAGAAAGTTGAATATAACTACATTAAGGGTACGAAGCTAAACATATTACCAACCAGCAGCTACCTTTGATCTGAATCTGATCAAACCAGTACATTGATTGAATTTCATTATGTGACCATTATATTACATATAAGTTGTCTGTGGTTAAGCTGTCTACATTGAAGCAATAAGCTAAAATGAAAGAAATAACTAAACCAAAAGTTACAAAATCAGAAGAAAACTCAAAAAGAGTTTATATATATATATAACTAAAAAGGGAATTACGTGATGCAGATTCCTTCTCCATCCCTTCAGTAGCTTCCGTTAGTTGTTCTATTCCTCACTTGGCTTTTCATAAAGGAAATTGGTCTTCCAAGCATATACTTCTGTTCCAATCTGCTGCACTTCTTCATCACACTTCTCAACGCATGTGTAAATAGCCTTTATTTAGTTCATCTTATATGTGGCACACTCATTAGTTAGACTTGGAGAACTCAAAATGGATTCTAGACACAGACAATTCCCTTAAGATTGTGTAGTGGAATAAACCACTCTCAAGAACACAATGCAGCAATCAAAAGAAAAATAAAAATAACCAAAACAGTTTGATCACAAACTGTGATGATGAAACCAACAACTTAATGAACAAAACAAAGAGAAAAATTAATACTAAGAGTAGATAAACATAGACCTTTTATTGATGTTGAAATCAGTACAAGAGTGTCTTGGATACAATAGAGAATGGATGAGTATAAATTACACAAGAACCTCACCAATGGGGAACCAAGATCAAATACACTTGATTCCCTTATACATCCCTCATTTTCACTCTCTTTCTTACTAAAATTCTGAATTATTCAACATAACTAAAAAGGTGTGTTACAAGGTCTATTTATAGTAGGTATAATTGGTTGTTTGTTTAGACAACAAACTCGGGTACCAACTGTCAAAACAGTTAGTGACACATCAGCTAAGATAAAACATAAAATGGCTGAACTAAAACACCACAAATCCACCTTAGTTTAGTCATTTTAGATTTTAGAAGGAATATGATGTGTGTAGCACATTTGAACATATAGATAGGAATCAACTCTTGCAGATGTTGAGTAGACTTAAATAATGTTTAAGCTTGGTCAAGTTGACACTTTTTTGTCAACATATTAGTAGGGTTGTCATCACTGCTGATTTTCTTGGCTTGAACCTCTCCTTTAGCTACAATTTTTCTAATAAAGTAAAAATTTATGTCTATATGTTTAGAACTTTCATGTAGCATAGGATTTTAAATCAAGTGGAGTGCACTTTGATTAGCACAGTATATGGTTATGTTGTTGGAGTTTAAGCCAAGTTCTGCTGTCAAACCTTTCAACCAGAGTGCTTCTTTGAAGGCTTCAGCAGCTGCCATGTACTCTGCTTCTGTTGTTGAAAGAGCAACTACCTTTTGTAGGTTTGATTTCCAGATGACTGCTCCACCAAAAACAGTGAACACCAGTCTAGTTAGAGATCTTCTTGTGTGTATGTTGGCAGCATAGTCACTGTCACCATATCCTACAACTTCTTCAGCAGTTTCTATTTGGTTGTTGTAGAATATTCCCATGTTTAGTGTGCCTTTAATATACCTAAGTATCTATTTAACCGCTGTCCATTGAGCATTTCCTGGGTTAGCCATAAATCTGCTCACTACACTTAGAGCATGAGCCAGGTTTGGTCTGGTACAAACTATGGCATACATCAAGCTCCCAACAATGCTGATGTATAATACTTTCTCCATGAGCTTCTTTTCAGCATTAGTTTGGGGATTCTGAGATTGAGAGAGCTTGAAGTGAGGAGCCAGGGGTGTAGATACTACCTTTGAGTTGTCCATCCCAAACTTTTCAAGTATTTTCTTCAAGTAGTCAGTTTGTGATAACTTGATCATTCTATTCTGGCTTTGATCAATTTCTATCCCCAAGATTTTCTTAGCCTTGCCAAGATCTTTCATATCAAATTCCTCACTGAGCTTGCCCTTGATCTTCTTGATCTCACTCTTTTCTTTTCCAAGAATCAGTATGTCATCAACATATAGAAGCAAATATACATGTTGATTCATATACACACAGGGATCATACTGACTTTTAGTGAAACCAATGTTAGTGATAAAGCTGTCAAACCTGATATTTCATTGCCTTGGTGCCTATTTTGAGCCATACAGGGACCTTTCAAGCAAGCATACTTGGTCTGGATCTCCATGTTCATATCCTTGTGGTTGTTCCATATAGGTTTCTTAATCTAATTCTCTATGAAGAAATGTTGTCTTCACATCTATTTGGTCTACCTTAAAGTTGTCTTTGGCTGCTTTGGCAAGCATGACTCTAGTAGATGTTTGTTTGACAACAGGGTAAAAAATCTCATAAACAATAGAAGCTAAACAACAGAAAATGGAAGAAAAAAACAGAATAGAATAGAATAAATTTCATGCAACTCCTCCAATCAACTACCAGAGGGCAGCTCCTCGAATCAACTCACATTGTCTCCTTGTAAATTATAACAACAACATAAAATAGTGTTTGAAATTTAATCAACCCCAGCCATTCCATCTCTGTGAAAACTCCATATCGATTCCCAATTAAAGCTTGTAAGTGTTTCATATTTATAGTATATAAATATATATTTATATAGGTCCTATATTGATGTACAACATGAATCCCATGAGGATTATTTACACTATCTACATAAATCAAACCAAAGTAATTAAATAAATATTACTAAGAAACACTAACAAAAATATTCAAACACCATTTTGCTTGATTGATGAAAATTACACTCCCAACCTTGAGCACTATAAAAAGAATGAGAAACCTTCTATTATATTAGAAAATGAACATTGAATGTAGGACATTGAAACTATGAAATTAGCATGTACACATCTCTCTCATCAAGCTTGAGTGTTAATCTGAAAAACAGAGTTACCAAATCTACAAATAACCAAGAAAACATTAATAAGCAGAGAAACATATATATTTATTCAAGCATATAATGTAAAAAAAATGAAAAGTTACTAAATTTTTTGAATAATTAAATGTGAAATGAAAGAAGCCAAATAATTTATTTTTTAATGGAAGTTATGAGAATGAAAAGTCATTAAATTTTTTTAAGTGAATAATACTCAAAATTAACAAAAATCTAAATAATGTAAAAAATTGAGAGAATAGAAAAATGGAAGGAAAGCTCATACAAGATGCCATATCACATACCTTAACAACACAATTATATAAATATATAAATTGGAGAATTATAATTTAGATAAACAATGCCTTCCTTAATGGAGACCTCAATGAAGAGGTCTACATGTGTATACCACAAGGACTAACTCTCCCTTCTACTCTTAATGCAGAAAATAACTTGGTATGCAAATTACACAAGTCAATATACGGACTCAAACAATCTTCTAGGAAATGGTACAAGAAGTTATCCGAGGCTCTTTTACAAGAGGGATTCAAACAATCTAGGCAGATTACACTCTTTTCACTAGAGGAACGGAGGAGACCTTCATAACCTTACTCGTATACGTAGATGACATTGTAATCACTGGACCCAACATCAGTATTTTACATGATCTGCAAATATCATTACACCAGAAATTCAAGCTCAAAGCCTTGGGAAAACTGAAGTATTTTCTCGGTTTTGAGGTGGCTCGTTCTCAAGAAAGACTATTCCTTTCCCAAAGAAAATATACTCTTCAATTGCTTGAAGACTTCGGTTATTTGAGCAGTAAACCCAGCAAAATACCAATGGACCCCAAAGTGAAACTCGATAATGAAAACGGAGAAGCCTTGGACAACCCCTCGCATTATCGACAACTTGTTGGGAAACTTTTATACTTAACACTGTCTCGGCCAGATATTACCTTTGCCGTGAACTCTCTTAGCCAATTCATGGCAAATCCTCGGACAACACATTTACAGGCAGTGCATCATCTTCTTCAATATCTTAAGGGCTGTCCTGGACAAGGACTCCTCTACTCGAAGAAATCCACACTCCACCTCCGCGGTTTCTCAAATTCTGATTGGGCTTCTTGCCCCATTACGAGACGATCTACCACAGGCTTTTGCATCTTCTTAGGAGACTGTCTCATTTCATGGCGTACAAAGAAACAACCAACTATCTCCAAGAGTTCAGCCGAGGCTGAATATCGGGTCGTAGCTGCCACTACTAGTGAAGTGACTTGGCTACAATATCTCTTACAAGATTTTCAAATTGCTCAACCACACCCTGCCTTTATTTACTGCGATAACAACTCAGCCATTCACATTGCCAACAACCCTACCTTCCATGAGAGAACTAAACATATAGAACTAAACTGCCACTTCATCAGAGACAAGATCAACAACTCTTCTATAAGGCTCATTCCCATCTCAAGCAAACTTCAACTGGCTGATGCTTTCACCAAGCCTGTTACTGCTCCTATACTCAGCTCTCATGTTTCCAAAATGTCCGTTTTCGACATATACGCTCCATCTTGAGGAGGGGGTATTAAGAATATAGAAGAGATTGCACTATATTGCACTATATTTACTCTGTTTTTTCTTTACTCTGTAACTCTTATATTCTGCTTCTTATTTCCGAAGCTTTAGGACCCTTGTCAGAGTTTGTTAGAGTAGGTTAGTTAGTAAAATAATGTTTAGTTAGTTAGTTAATGGTTTTTGGTCCAACCGACCTTGCTGTGTATTTAAAGGGTCTCTTTCCCTTTCCTTTGCAACTCAGTACAGTATTTTTCAAATACAATAAAAAACTCTTTTTCTCTTTTTCTCAATACTTCTTCATCACACTTCTCAACACAAGTCTAAACAGCCTTTATTTAGCTCATCTTATATATGGTACACTCATGAGTCAGACTTGAAGAACTCAAAATGAATAAATTCTAGACACAAAAAAATTCCCTTAAGATTGTTTGTGAAAGAGTTTGTCAATTTCTTCCTCCTCATCACTCAGCCTTTTCGATTACAGCAACAACCTCCTTCACAATCTTTCTTCTCAGCTTTGAAAAGTTTGCAAATCAGTAAATGTTTGTTGATAGAGACTTTCCCTAAAGGTGGTCTACCTGTTAGTTTCTCTGAACTTGGTATATCATGTGGTGAACTTTTAAAATTTTTTTTAATTATAATCTATTTTGTATTTCTTTTATTAATATTCATTTACTTTTATTTTATCTGTCGTCATTTCCTATCACTTTACTTTTTTTATACTAACTTCTAAATAAAAAATAAATAAATAAATAACAGTTACCAAACATATTTTTTATTTTTAAAATATGTTTTGGATTTTTTTTTTCTTAAAAACGCATTTTCAATCATTTAAAAAAAAAAAACACTCTTATTTGAAATATAGCAATAAACAAAGATTATAATTGGTGATTAAATTTTTTATTTTTTTTGTCCATAATAATAATGATTACTATTATTTTAGTATCATCAAGGCTGATTAGATTTCTTAGTACATCTCCAATACAGAGCTATAAATGAAATGTGGTGTATTGCTATTTTTTTTAAAACATTTTGGTAAAATTTGACTCTAATGGTGATGCAAAATGTATATCAAATTTGATCTGAGCTAAAAATTGTGTCAAATTTAATACAAAAGATAGTATGTGTCAAATTTTAGCTCATAATAAATACCATATTTTTTAATTATCTCTTTATCACTTATTAATACTATTCATTAATAAAAAAGATTTTTATATTTATAAGATATTAAAATAATATAAATAAATTAATTATTTTGTATATTTTCAACAAGCATTCATGATAAGATTGACTTTTATAACTAATTTTCACTTAGTGCATTAGAATACAAACATAAAAATTGGACCAAATATAATTTTATAATATATCTAGTTCAAATTTAACATAAAATATATTATCCATTGGAGATAGCCTTAAACCACTCTTCATAGTTCTCATCCCATTTTATTTTTATTTTCTAGATTTTATGCTATTGCAATCATCACTGAGAGACTATTATCTTTTCACTTTATTATTTTCTAGGTAAAAACAAGTTGCTTTCTACTCATCTAGCCCCACATCGATTATATAGAGAAGCCTTTTGTATGTGTAACTTATTTGAGTGAAATTATTTCATTATTTCAAAACATATGTTTCTTGTCCTTTGGCTAAAGCATCTATTTTATTAATTAACTTACAAATCTTACAAGCCCTCTTGGGCCAATGCTCAGAATTTTTAATTTCCAGTTTTTTCTAACAACGAGTTAGGTTAACAATATTGATCTAAATGAATATTAAAAAAAATCACTACATTTGAATATGAAAAAGTAAATTATTTATGTTATAACTAATTTAGGATGCATTAGTTTTTTTTTAAGATCTAGATATCTGAATCTGAATGCACATCTTAATAATAAGATGTTAATAGAATGTCAAATCTAAATTTAAATACTGGACAATTTATGTTTTCACATCTGAATATATTTTATAATGTTTTTAATTATATAATATTAACAAATTAAGTAAATTATATATTTGAAAAAAAAATATTTAAATTTAAATATAAAACATAATTAATTTATTAACTTTAAGAAATTTTATGCTTTAAGTACTCTAAATACATTTAAGTTCTATATAAATAAAATTGCTAACAAAATAATTATATATTAAAAAATAAACTATTAATATTTAAATTAAAGATAAATATAACTAAATTGTTAATATTTGTTTTGGGTGGTATGCTACACAACACTAATATAAACCAAATGTCGTGTAATATTGTATATAATATCAAATTATGGCACAATTTTTTTAATATTTTAATATTATATAAAAAGATAGATAAGGGTAATGACTTGATTTGATGTTGCAACAATGAAAAATAAACATCATATATATGTATTTAGACAATCTTTCAATTGGAGATGTAAAAATTGTGTTATATTTAGCACAAAAAGTAGTTTTGTAGTAAATTTACACCAAATTTTAGCTTTATGCTCCAATGCATAATTACAAAATTTTGATGTAAAATTTAATATCTAATTAAGATTTTATTAAAAAAAATAAAATCTAAAAACTTTATAATCAATTTTATTATTTTTTTTTTTTTGAAAAGAAGTGCTCTTTATTAACTCGAGCAATCGCTCGTAAGAATAGACATCAACTCCAAAGAAACACTATTAATAGAGAACATACGCTCAGCTAAAGAAATAGAATGCCGGGCAACAAAGTGTGCAGCACAATTCCCAGAACGTTTAACAAAAAATACCGAAACATTTAACAAATTTTTAAGAATATTCTTGCAATCTTCCACCACCAAACCGAAAGTTGAAGCAAAGATTTTTGCACTCCAAATGGCTTCAGCACAGACTAGGCTGTCTGTCTCAACAATAGCCTGTGTGTAAGTGTGATTTTTCAGCCAACTTAAAGCCTCCCTAATGCCCATGATTTCAGCCAAATCAGGGGACACTTTGCCATGTTTGACCCCAGCAAAGGCAGCAACCAGATCTCCATTCGTGTTTCAAACAACACACCCGAAGCCATGTTTGAAGAAATGATCGAAAATGGTTGCATCTACGTTAAGCTTGATACCTGAAGTCGACTTAACCCACTGCTCCGATCCATCTCCATCTTTGAGAGGAGACAACAAGGGAATGTTACCCTTTCCATGAGCTTTCAACCATTGATCAAGACTCGAATTGGCAAAAGTAACCACATCCCTCACACTTCGAACATGCTGCTTCCATAAAAGATCATTTCTTGCTGACCAAATGGCCCAACACAACATCACCACTCTGCCCATGGACTCACCATCTACTAGCCTGAAGGTATCGTCCAGCCAAGACCGAAGAGATGAAGATTCTCTACTAACAGCAGCCAAACCAGCATACTCCCAACATGACCATGCAAAGTTGCAGGACACCAGAATATGCCATTCCGTCTCAGCAAACACACCACACAAAGGACAAGTTTTTTCAACCAAGACCTTCTTGATGCACAAATTTCCTTTAGTAGCAAGACAGTTAGAGGCTGCCCTCCAAACAAGGTCTTTAGCTTTAGGAGGCACTTTGAGTGACCACAGCTTCTTCCAAAGCTCATTGGTTCCTGAATTGTCTGAGATATGCTTCATACCTTGAAGCAAATTATATGCACTTCGGACCAAGTAAAAACCATTTTTCTCAGCAACCCAATACCAGGAGTCACTTCCACCAGAGGGATTTATAGGTATACCAAGAATGATTGCAGCATCTTCGGGTAAGAAAAAATCTCGCACAATTTCACCATCCCAGCTACTGTTATTAGCTTGAAAGAGGCTGCTGACAGTGAAATTTTCAAGACCATGAACAGTAGGAACAGGTGTAGAGCGATCGATAATTGGTAGCCATGGATCTGTGGTAATTTGCACAGTCGTACCCGCACCAATTCTTTTCCTCAAACCCAATTTGACAGTATCCCTTGCAGCAAAAATACTGCTCCAAATAAAACACGGGTTCAACCCAAGTACAGCAGAGAGATAATCACCTTGTGGGTAATATCTAGCTTTAAAAACTTTGCTAACCATGGAATCATGTCTCAACAAAAGCCTCCAACCTTGTTTACCAAGCATAGCTAGATTAAAGTCCCTCAAACTACGAAATCCCATGCCACCATCAAACTTATGCTTTGTCATTCTATCACAATTCATCCAAATAATGCCACTTCCATTACCATTAGAATTATTCGATTTCCACCAAAAGCTTGCCAACATTCGCTCGATTTCTTTACAAGTTCCAATCGGAAAAAGGAAGACATTCATAGCATACGAGGGAAGAGCTTGGGCTACGGTCTTGATAAGGATCTCTTTCCCAGCCCGAAATAGAAATTTACCCTCCCAACCATTAATTCTCTTTCTCATTTTCTCTTTAAGAAACCCCAAAACAGCGTTCTTATTACGTCCGACAATACTTGGAAGCCCCAAATACATGTTATCCACCCCAGCTTCTTGAACTCGCATCAAGCCACAAATGCGGTTCCTAATATCCATCCTAGTGTTGGAACTGAAGAAAGCTGAAGATTTATGGAGGTTGACTTTTTGACTCGAGGCATCTTCAAAGGTCTGAAGGAGTGATAGAACACGATTAGCTTCTTCTCCCGATGCTTGGCAATAGACGTAGCTATCATCCGCAAATAGCATATGGGAGATAGTAGGTGCACTCCTAGCTACCTTAGAGCCGGTAAGCAGTCTAGTAGCCTCATAATCCCTAATCAAGGAGGACAAACCTTCCATGCACACAATAAATAAATATGGGGATAAAGGACAACCTTGGCGAATACCTCTAGTGGGGATAATCGTCCCCAATTTCTTACCACTGTTGATGACATGGTACCGAACAGAGTTGACACAACTAAGTGTTAATCCAATCCAACGTTCGTTGAATCCCATCACCCGAAGTATAGCTTCCAAGAAACCCCACTCAACACGATCATAGGCTTTGCTCATGTCGATCTTGAGCGCCATATAACCCTTCCTTCCATTAGTCTTCCTTTTCAAGTAGTGCATTACTTTGAAAGCCACCATAACGTTGTCCGATATCAACCTCCCCGACACAAAAGCGCTCTGAGTTTCAAAGATAGCTTGGTTCAAAACACCCTTCATTCTATTAGCAACAACCTTCGAGGCTATTTTGTATAGTACATTACAAAGTGAAATCGGCCTCAAATCACTCATCTGGGACGGGTGTTTCTTCTTTGTGATAAGGACTATATTGAATCCGGAAGCTTACCCTTATCAAAGAAGTCACGAACAAATTGAATCACATCCGCCCCAACAATATTCCAATGTTTCTGGTAAAATGCTGGGGTCATACCTTCGGGTCCTGGAGACTTATCCGGATGCATTTGGAAGATAGCATTCCTAACTTCATCCTCAGAAATAGTCACCAAGAGATCTTCATTTTGCTCACGGGTTATAGACGGTCGGATTCCCTCCAAAATTGCTCCCAGATTTATGCTAGAAGTTCGAAACATGTCTTGGAAATAGCTTGTTATGACATTTGGCAACCCCAACTCCCAATTAACCCAAACTCTGTTGCTATCTTGAAGCTGAATGATACTGTTATTTCTCTTTCTAGAGCTTGCAATGGAATGGAAATACTTACTATTCGTGTCACTCAAATTAAGACAAAATTGTTTCAATCTTTGTTTCCAAAAGATTTCTCGTTGAGCCAGAACTTCAGACAACTTATCCTTCCCTTCCTTATGTTGTTGAATTGAAATCGGATCTCTACCCCATTTAGAGTTTTGAATTTGGCTTTTACAATGGTTGATTCGCTTACGAAAATTTCCTGTAATATCCCGACCCCACTTTCCCAACACTTCCCCACACTTTTGAATTTTCTCTTGAATGTTAATAATACCCGAACCCATCCAACACCCCTCAACAAGCTGCTTACAAAGAGGTTCTCGGAGCCAAGCGTTTTCAAAACAAAAAGAGTGATGAGATATAGTTGGAATATTACCTTTGAAGACCAAAAGCAACGGGCAATGATCAGAGGTTGAGAATTCTGGATTGAAAAGAACCGGTTGTGCAAATAAAGACAGCCACTCATTAGTCACCAAAGCTCTATCAAGCCTTTCTTCAATCCAATCACTGATGTTTCTCCCTTTCTCCCAAGTGTACGGGTATCCAACTAGAGGCAAATCAATCAAATTACAATCACCCAAGGCCCTAATAAACCCTTCAATTAATCGGTCAGGGTATTTCCTACCACCTTTCTTCTCAAAGTGAGAACCCAAATTATTCATATCTCCCATAAGGCACCATGGAAGGTTGCTGTCATTTTTGAGAGAGCGAAAAAGATCCCATGTCTGACACCGAACCTCCCTTTTTGGCTCTCCATAGACTCCTGTAAAACGCCAACGGGGAGACCCCAGCAGTTGAACCGTAGCATCAATGTGGTTAAAGGAGAACCCTTGAATTGCTACCTTGCTCGCATCCCTCCATAACAAAGCTAAACCGCCACTGTGCCCACGTGCATCCACCACAAAACAACCTTCAAAGCCCAAGTGGGCTCTAATACTCTCCATACTAGTCTTAGTACATAAAGTTTCACAAAGAAATAACAAGTTGGGCTTCTTTCGGGACACGAGGTCCATTAAGAATTGTTTGGCCCGCGGGTTCCCAAGCCCACGACAATTCCAACTTAAGCAACTCATGGCTCTGGGTGGGCCTAGAAACCAGAACCCACCAAAGATCCATTTTTTGGAAGCCCCACAATATCTTGTTCCATATCATCTATTATATCAGAATATTCCTTTTCAAGTGGTCCCACAAGATCCCCCAAATTGGTGTCTGGCCTTCTCCTTTTTGAGTCAACCATTGTAGTAATGGTAGAATCAAAGAAATTTCCATTACTATTGACATTTAAAGTCAAATCTTCATCATTGACTCCCAAAGTCTTCTTTATACTGTTGCGCCTCTCATTCAGCATATAATTATGGTTAATATCATGACCATGATTCTTGCAAATTAATCCCCTTGTTTTCTCCGGAATCCTAGGAATTAAAATGGCCCCCTGTTCAGCCCTGCTACCGTGAGTCTCATGCTGAGATCCATCACGCACCGCCGCCCCTGACCGGAGCCACTGTGCCCTGAAAGTCGATTGCCTCCTTTGTGTCGATGCCCTCAATTCCAGGCTATATGGCTTCTCTTGCAGATGCAAAGGCTTCAAGAAAATTCTAGGACAAAACTTCTCCGAATGTCCTATGATTCCACATTTGAAACAAAACGTTGGTATTTTTTCATATTTGAAATTCACCCAATACCATGAGGAGTTGTCAATGCTTATCATCATTGTTCGTTTGATTGGTTTGTTAACATTTATCCGAACTTGAACACGAAGGTAATCCCTCCAAACTCCCACAAAATTGTTAGGATCTAATTCGATGAACGTACCGATATAATTTCCGAGCGCCATCACAACACTAAGAGTCATATTACCCGTTTGTAAATCATGAAGTTGAACCCACATATCGAGATGGTTGATTTCTACAAGCCGTGGGTTGTCACCATCCTTCAGCCTAGTGAAAATGAATGGCTTTCGGTCGTAGGTCCACGGACTCCCATCAATGAGCCTTTGTAAATCGATCTCATGGTAGAATTGGAAAAGAAACAAATTTGGACTGAGTTCCTTAACGTACATTCTCATCCCCGGCTGCCATAGGAACGCCATCATATTTTGAAAAACATTGAAATCTGAAACTCGGCCCGTTAATAGCTTACCCACCAAACACCATCTGGTGTCTATCGCCACCTCTTCTATATTACTCATCGGGATGCTTAACACTGCTGCCTCTTCCTCCTCCAGGCTAATAGGTTCTCTTCTGACCTCCAGGACTCTCCCTTCACCACTACTTGATGCCATAGCAAGACCAAACACAGCCAAAATCAAACAAACTCTCAAAATAGAGAGACAGCAAACGTATCAGGGGATACGACTCTACTCAAATAATTTAGATTTGTCCTCTAATTAGGGATGCAAAAAGTACTAATCAATTTTATTATTATTTTAACATACAAGACAATAAAAAAATCATATAAATGTTTCATAATTTAATGTGATAGTTAAATATACTAATAAAATAATAGAAATGACATAAATGTAAATGAAAAAGTAGTGCATTTATTGTGGTGTAAATTTTACATCATAGCAAATATTATGTCAAATTTGGCACAAAATTTTCTATGTGCCAAATTTACATCACTTTTTGGCACACCATTAGAGCACATTAAATGAGCTATATTTTAATTTTTCACCACTTATTTGCACCTCAATTGAAGATGCTCTTAGGAAAGAAAATATACACTTCTAATTCATTCATACATATTAAGAGTAAAAAAGTGGTTGGAAAAAGTAAAAAACAAATAATCTTAATGGCTCTATATCTGAACGAATCAGATTCAGACTCTCATTAAGTGCAAACAAAATTAATAATTTGTAATTATAATCATTGTTATTAGTAATTGTTCACAAGTTAATATTGTTACAGTAAATTAAAAATTGTCTTTATATTCCTCAATGAAGTTGTTTAATTTAGACTATTCCTCATCAGACCATTCTACTATTTTTCTTGAAAAGCACACTCACCAACATGGTGTTTCTTTCAAGTCTTTTAGATTTGAGAATGCTTTGTTATTTGATCCCATGTGTTTTCAAATTGTAAAAAACAGCTAGAAAACTAATGAAGGGGCTTTGGTCCAAGAAAAGCTTGTTATTTGTGGTGAAAATTTAGCATGTTGGGGTGATTCTGTTACTGAAATTTTCAAGCAGCGTATTAATAATGTTAAGGTGGCCCTTAAGTGCTTGAAGGGTAAAAGTGATCCTCAGGCATGTAGCTTGTATGTGGGTGAGAAAAATAGTTTGGCTACTGCTCTTCACCAACGTGAGATTTACTGGTGTCAACGTTCTAAGCAGCTCTGACTCAAAGATGGTTATTAGAATAGCAAGTTTTTCCATGCTTCTGCTTCTTCGAGAAGAAAAAATAATTTTATTCACAAGCTTCAAAGTGATTATGGTCTTTGGATTAATTGGGATAATGGGTTGGATAAAGTTATGGTGGATTATTTTAAAATACTTTTTTCCCTTCTAATGTGGAATGGTAAAAAATTGTTGATTATGCATTTAATTTAGTTTCTGATGGTCAAAATGAGGAGCTTTTGAAGCTAGATTCTTTTGAGGAAGTTAAGAGTGTTTTGTTTGATATGCATCCAGATTCTCTTGGTCTGATGGGATGACCCCTGCATTTTATAAAAAAAAAAAAAATTGGTCTATTGTGGGTTCTGATGTGGTGGCTACAGTTAGAGCTTTTTTCGAATGTTCTCTTGTTCCTCCGAGTTTGAATGATACTAACCTTGTCCCTGTTCCAAAAAAGAAAAATCCCTTAGGGATGGGAGATCTTAGACCGATTGAGCTATGTAATGTCCTTTATAAAAGGCTAATTAGGATTTTTTTTCCCCCGAATTTTGACATGTACCAAATCATGCCCCCTGAACTATTGAGATTAATAGATTTAAGGACTTTTGTCTAATTTCATTCAATTTTACTGTTTCAGTGATTGTTTATGTACAAAATCATACTTCCCAGACTTTGATATCTACCAGATCATGCCCCTCAAACTTTAATATGTACTAAATCATGCATTCTAAACTTTCATCCATGTTAGAATTTTTTGACTAATTAGACAAAAGTTCTTAAATCTAACAATCTCAATAATTCAGGGAGAATTTTAACGGTCAAAAAAGTTCAGGGGCATGATTTGGTACATGTCAAAGTTCGATGGAAAAAATCCTAATTAGCCTTTATAAAATTATTTACAAGGTTCTGGAGAATAGGCTTGAAGGCTTTTTTTAGTAGTGTTATTTTTTATGCTCAATATGCTTTTATTCCTGGGCGTTTAATTTTAGATAATATTCTCATCTCCTTTGAAATTTTATATTATCTGTAGAGGAAGAATCAAGGGAATGGTGATTATATGGTTCTAAAACTCGATATGAGTAAGGATATGATTTGAGTGAGATTTTCTTAAATCTATCTTATTGAAAATGGACTTTCACAAGAAGTGGGTGGATTTAGTACTTATTTATTCAAAATACTATATATCATACATCAATTCAATATAATATTATACGATACAATACCACTTTAAAAAATTTTAAAAAAAAGTTTTTTAGCAAGAAAAATAAGAAAAGAAAAAGTTGAGTTTGAGTTAAATATTTTTGTATGAACATATTTTTGATATAGTGTAGAAAGAGATCTCTTTTGATATTTTTTTTAATTAAGTAGTTAAATTAAGCATAGAAATTCAAATTTGTGATTTAATTATTTGTTATTAAATCAAAATTCGATGGTTTGATATTTTTAAAAATTAATATTTATCGTTAAATTTGTTTAATAACCATTCATGGGCAATACCCATTAAGAAGTGTTCCATATATATATATCATATTGTTATTAGTACAATTAAATATTAAGTTCCACATGATTAAATATAATAATTTTTATGAAATATCACTAACAATTTTTAAGATGTCACCTCGCAGCAATACTAATACTTTATAAGGGATATTGGCGGCTAAACCATCTAAACTTTAAATTTTTTAACACTTAACCACAAAAATCGATTTTTTGGGAGCAAAACTACCTAAACTCCCATTCAGTTTTACTCTGTACCCCTCCGTCCAAAAATCACAGTTGCCACAGTAGATTGCCCACGTGTACACACCTTGTACACGTAGCAAATTTTTAGTGGCTCGCGTAATATTAATTTTAAAAAATGATTATAAAATTTAAAAAAAATAAAAAATCAAAAAAATATTTTCTTTTTCTTTTTCTTCTTCCTTTTTCTTTCTTCTTTTTTCTTCTTCTTTTTCTACTGAACCCCCTCACAGGCCCGTTCTTTCTCTCTCTCGTCTCACCACCCAAGACGAAGCACCCAGGCCCTCGCCGAAGCCATTTTCCCTCTCTTTCTCTCTCCCGATCTTCTCCTTCCCAAACCCTTTCTTTCTCTTTCTCTCTCTCGATCTTCTCCTTCCCAAACTCTCTCTCTCTCTCTCTCTCTCTCTCTCTTTCTCTCTCTCTCTCTCTCTCTCTCTCTCTCTCTCTCTCTCTCTCTCTCTCTCTCTCTCTCTCTTTCTCTCTTCGTGGTGGTCGCCGGGGTTGGTTGAGAGATTGGGGAGAGGAGGGAGGTCAGGGTTTTCGGTTTCGGGGCTTAAAGATTCTAATTTTGTTATCTCCTAGTCCGTTGGTAGCTCCGACGTCGCACACGAAAAGAAAGGGGGGTCGAAGTGGTTGTCGGCGTTGTACACCGTGAGAGAGAGTGTGTAAGAGGGGGTTGGGTGCTAGGGTTTGGTAGGGTTTTTTTTAGTTAAGAAGAAGAAGAAAAGGACAAGGAAAAGGAAAAAAAAAAGAAAATAATTTTTTTTATAATTTTAAATTATTTTTATAATATTTTAATAATTAATATTACGTGGGCCACTAAAAATTTGACACATGTACAAGTGTGTACACGTGGGCAGTCCACTGTGGAACTTAACTGTAATTTTTGGACGGAGGAGTACAGAGCAAAACAGAATAAGAGTTTAGGTAGTTTTGCCCCCAAAAAATCGATTTTTGTGGTTAAGTGTTAAAAAATTTAAAGTTCAAGTAGTTTAGCCACCAATATCTCTATCTTATAACAATCCTCTTTTTATATAACAAAAAAATGACTTAGTAAAATATAAAAATAAAAGGGAAAAATGCTTTTTTTTATATAGTAAGGACAAATATTTTGATAATTTATCTCACAAAGATATTAAAAAAATAAAAAATAAAAAAATTCATAAATATATAGGGAAATTTCATTTTTTAATGCTTAAAAAAGTACCCTCTAATAAAATTTAAACTCCTAATTAATTTATACAATTTAATGCTATTGTTTTCAATTTCTACCCAAAATACCCTTCGTTTCATTTTCCTTCTCTCTTTGTCTCTTTCTCTTCCTCACT
Source organism: Cannabis sativa (assembly GCF_029168945.1). Classification (NCBI taxonomy): domain Eukaryota; kingdom Viridiplantae; phylum Streptophyta; class Magnoliopsida; order Rosales; family Cannabaceae; genus Cannabis; species Cannabis sativa. The sequence continues at coordinate 36,688,374 of NC_083610.1, read as the reverse complement.
CTCTCTTCCTCTTTCTCGCACCACTGAGACACTCAAACTCAGGCACCGACACCACCAATGAACCTCTTCTCCTCCACCATCGAACTTCCTCATCTACCCAAAACTTAATCCAACAACCCCCAAATCCCACCTAACCCTCCCCAACCAGAAGCTCATTGAATTCGTATTTATTTGACACATTAGATGGTGGTGGAAGGTATGATTTTCTGGCCAAAATGTGATTATCGATGGGTTATCGATACTTTATCGATAGTTTATCGATGGTTTTGTCTGCACACTGTTTTTTTTGTCACTACAACATTTTATGGCTATAGCGGCGGACCTATTAGCGGCGGACCTCTTCCGCCGCTAATAACATGGGTATTAGCGGCGGAGAGGGTGGTCCGCCGCTAATTGTGGCCGTTTTTATTTTTTTTTTTTGAAAAATTATTAGCGGCGGGCAGTCCGCCGCAACTGCTCCGCCGCTAATACTAATAGCGGCGGACCCGCCGCAATTGCTCCGCCGCTATTAGTATTAGCGGCGGGACCCGCCGCTAATAGTCCGCCGCTACTACATGGGCGGGATTTTTCCCGCTTATCCCATTCAAAACAGTAGCGGCGGAGTATTAGCGGCGGGGGTCCGCCGCTAATACTATTTATTTTTTTTTTAATTATTTTATTACTATTAGCGGCGGACCCCCGCCGCTAATAGTCCGCCGCTAAACCCTCTATAAATACCCCATCAGACCCTTTTCCCCCACTTTCCTTTTTTCCTTTCTAAAATTCAAAACCACCTTTCCCCCCTTTTCCCTCTCAGCCCGTCGACCCCCCTTTCCCCCTTCACCCCGACCGCCCTCTGTTGCTATAATTTTAAACACTACGCAAGTATACGCAATCAAGTAGTAAATCTCACACAGGTGAGGTCGATCCCACAGGGAATTGGATTAAGTACCACTAAATTATACTTATGATTCTATTCGGTAAATCAAAAGTAATTATGATTTAAAAACAGTAAAATTTGAAAGAAATTCAGAAAACTTAGTAACACAATTTAAAGTTGAGCAAGATGAGACAATAGGGAGGAGAATCCTGTTGTTGTTTACCCAAATCGTTAATGATTAATTACTATCCTATTCTTGCAGTGAATGACAGATTATGAAATAACCTAGCTCCTTTCAGATCTTCTAGATTCTAAATCACATGTTATCTAATTAATTCCTTAATTAAACTAATCATGAAATCAGCATTAAGCAATAATCTACTCGTCACATAAGTCATGCAAATACTTTCGTTTCACATAGAACATCGATTATCTTAATTTTAGCATTCTCAATTCTCACTTTTCAGATTTTGAATTGAGATCATAGAACATGCACAAGGTGATCAATCTTAAACATGAAATTAAACACAAATTAAGATAATTTCACACCCAAGAATGGAGGAATGGTAATTAAACATTAACTAGGCAAAACATTAAACAACGATCATCATCCTCCCTAAATGGGAAATTTAGTTCAGAAACAAATCCATAACCATTCCTATAGCAATATTCAACATAAATAAATTAAAGAGGAATAAAGAAAAGAACTGTTGGAGAATGAATTCTGGATCTTCACTTGAATCTCTATGCTCTTCCTGCCGCTCTCACCGTGTTTGTGGTTCCAAATCGCTCTCCCTGACTTTCAATCGCAGTTTTCTATTTATAATTGAAATTTAGGGTTCGATGGACGAAAATGCCCCTGGTCCGTACGGGATCTCGCCGCGGCCAAGCTTCCTCTCGCCGCGGCGAGAAATTGCCAAATTTAGGCTCTCTCGTATCTCGTAACTCGCCGCGCGAGCCTCTTCATCGCCGCGCGATCGATGCTTCTGAATTCTCGAGATCTAGCCGCGGCCATGTTGTGTTTAGTCGCGGCCAGATATGCACAAAAACTCAAAAATTGAGTTTTCTTCGGCCAAAGACGTCTTTTAATGAATTTCTGCACCCGAGACCTCTTTTATTCCAAAGAACTCCGAAAACATAGAAAACAAGCGTAATTCCGTCCCAACACAAGCCTAGAAATGCACATAAATTGGATCCAAAACATAGGCTAAAAATAGCCTAACAAACTCCCCCAAACTGACTCTTTACTCGTCCCCGAGTAAACTAAGACTAAACTAAAAAAAAAAACTGACAATGATAGCTGAACTTTCCAACAATTTAATTGTTACCACCACCTGCACAACTTCAATCCATCAATAACCAGAATTTCAACTTGCCAACTCTAAGAACTAAGTTGAATGTGCAATTTACAAGTAAGTAATTCATACAAACATAAAGCATCGCAATTTCCATCAATATCACAACTGTTCTAACTTTCCAACATCCCACTAACACATGATCAATAAGTTTGAATGACATACCTCTCTCCACTAATGTTGACAAATTTCTATTTGGAATCAATAGGTCTTTTTCGGTTAGCATCACATGGCTTAGGTACATGGGTAGGTGAGAAGTCATTTAGGCTATACTATACCATAAGCACAATTATACCAAACAACCCTAGACAATTCTTTTGCTTTCTTTCCATATATCCCAAAAACAGAAATAAGAGATTGCAATTTTTCTTATGTGTGTACCTCATAATTTTCTTAACTTTTTTTTTTCAAGAAGACACATTTTTTTTTTTCATAGGCACAACACACAATATTATTCTTTTTTTTTTTTCAATCTCTCATTCCTACACTTTATATTTTTTCACTTACAGCACTTATTCCCCCCAAACTTGCTTCAAGGCTCATGGCATAATAAGATATGTTCAGGGTGAAAAAAGTTCAAGATAACGCTCAGTTAAGTGGTGAAAAATTTTTTCAAACAGGCTAAGGCTCAACTTTGGGTATACTATGGTAAAAAATTCATAGGCAGGCTTGAAAGGCTCAATCGTTCCAAAGAAAACTTGCCTAAATCACTTTCCAAACAAAAATCATCAAGGATTTCGCTTCAAGAGAGTATGTCAAACAAATTCTATTCCATGTTCAATCAATCATTCCACAAACCAAATAGAACAGAGGTGATATGTGAGAATAGCAAATGTTTTAAATCTACATGAATCACTTCCTAGCACACATCCAATTTAATTCAAACAGTTGCAAGTCAAGCACACAGTTATGTTTTAATCCATTGCACAAGTGAATAACAACAATTCAATCCATCTTTCAATTTAGCTATCACACAAGACTAAAAGAAAAACTAAAACAAACTCAAATAAAACAAATAAACTGGAACTGAAAAATTTAAGTCTCCCCCCCCAAACTGAAATGCACATTGTCCCCAATGTATGAAAATAAACCAGGGTGAGAGAAACTTACCTGAGCCCCATCAGAAGGGATCAAGTCCACCCTTTGCATTCAAAAGAGCCCTCGCACTAAATGAAGAAAATTTACCACCAATAGTGTTGATTTCAGAGTTTTGCACAAGAGTAAGCTCACCTTCAGAACTACCACACATCAATCTTTTCCAACGACGCTGAATCGTTCGAAGTCGCTCTTTAGGCTTTGCTTTCTTCTTATCAGTTTTAACAAAAGAACCCTTCACCACCTCAATCTTGCAACAGGTAGGAATGTCAGTTGGGGCAAAAACATTAAAATTGACCTCTTCATCTTGGACTCGCAACTTTAACTCCCCCTTTTGAACATCTATTAATGCTCGACCCGTGGCCAAGAATGGTCTTCCCAAAATAATGGGAATAGTTGAATCTTCCTCCATATCAAGAATTAAGAAATCAGCAGGGAAGATAAACTTACCAACCTTCACCAGTACATCTTCAATTATGCCACGAGGATGAGTTAGAGAACGATCCGCTAGTTGTAGAGTCACTGTTGTGGGCTTTGCTTTTCCCAATCCTAGCCTTTTGAAGACAGACAACGACATTAGATTAATGCTTGCTCCCAGATCACATAGAGCTTTAGTTTCCACTGAACCCCCTATAGAGCATGGAATATTGAAACTACCCGGATCTTTAAGCTTGGGCGGTAGTTTCTTTTGCAAAATGGCGCTACACTCCTCAGTTAATGCCACTGTTTCATAGTCCTCCATTTTTCTCTTCTTAGACAATATCTCCTTCATGAACTTCACATAACGGGGCATTTGTTCCAAGGCTTCAACAAAAGGAATGTTGATGTGTAGTCTTTTGAAGACCTCTAGAAATTTTGTAAACTGCTTGTCTAGATTGGTCTTTCTTAGTCTCTGAGGATAAGGTATCTTCACATGATGATCAATACTGATTGGTGGAGACTGTTGTGGTGGTGCAGGGCTATCAGTAGCCTTCTTTTCCTTTGGTGTTGGAGTTGGTGCTGATTGATCTTTAACTTCTTCATTGCATGGTTGTACCACATCAGGCCCATCATAATTCTTTCCACTCCTCAAGGAAATTGCTTTACATTGCTCTTTTCCTTTTGCCTCACTAGTGCTCGCTGAATTTCCTTGAGCTTGGTTTGCCACTTGAGTAGCCAATTGTTCCATTTGAGTTTCTAGAGTTTTAATAGAGGCTCTAGTTTCCATCATGAATTGGAGCAATAAATCAGCTTGGATATTGGAGCCACTAGGACTTTGTTGTTGGTTTTGCTGGGGCTGATTTCTCTGCTGGTAGAACCCCTGTTGGTTGTGCCCATAATTATTATTTTGGGAGTAGTTCCCAATGGCTTTTGCTTGATCCATTGGCAAATTATCCACATCGGCCTGACACTCTGAAAAGTGATGGTTGCCTCCACATATCTCACAAATAACTTGGGCTTGTTTAGCTTGCCCTGCAATCAGCTTTGTCAAGGCCTCAACTTGAGCTGTCAATTTTGTGATGGCATCAACCTCTAGCACACCAGCTACTTTCTTAGTTTGACTCCTTTCAGTTGGCCACTGCTGATTATTTAGAGCCATCTCCTCCAATAGATCGTAAGCCTCATTAGCACTCTTTCTCATAAAAGCTCCACCAGCTGCTGCATCTATCAGAGTTCTAGTGTTACCAACCAACCCGTTGTAGAAATTGTGAACCAGCATCCACTTTTCTATGCCATGATGAGGGCATTTTCTGATTAGATCTTTAAACCTCTCCCAAGCCTCATGGAGAGATTCATTATCTTGCTGACAGAAGTTGTTTATTTCTCCTCGCAGCTTTGCGTACTTTGCTTGGAGGGAAGAATTTAGACAGAAATTTTGTTGCTAAGTCTGTCCATGTTGCTATAGAATTTGGTGGCAAGGAGATCAACCAACTCTTGGCTCGCTCTCTCAGTGAGAATGGAAACAGTCTCAAACGGATGGCGTCATCACTAACCCCATTGACTTTGAAGGTCTGACATAACTCCATGAAGTTCGATAGATGCAGATTGGGGTCTTCAGAAGGGAGTCCACCAAACTGGACTGAAGACTGCACCATTTGTAGTATGGCAGGCTTAATCTCGAAATTGTTTGCATCCACTGCCGGTGGCCTGATACATGACTGCACTCCCGTCAGAGTAGGGAGAATGTAATCTCTCAAGCTACGGCCATTCGCTTGATCTTCCACAGCACCTCCATTATTACCGTTATTACCCCCATTGTTTCCGCATTATTGTTCACATTCGCAGACCATGATCTCTGATGTTTCAGCAGTTGCTGAAACTCTTTCTTGCCTCTTGTTCTTTCGATTCCTCCTGCAAGTTTTCTCAATTTCAGGATCAACTGGTAATATGACTGTTTGTCCTTGACGGCGCATGCACTTAGGATTCCTGAAATAAATCAAGAAAATATTGCAAGAAAAAGGTTAGAAAAATCAGCAAGAGAAAATATACCAAAGTAGAAGTTAGTATAATTTTATGTAATATTAATCTTAGACAATTCCCCGGCAACGGCGCCAAAAACTTGTTGCTATAATTTTAAACACTACGCAAGTATACGCAATCAAGTAGTAAATCTCACACAGGTGAGGTCGATCCCACAGGGAATTGGATTAAGTACCACTAAATTATACTTATGATTCTATTCGGTAAATCAAAAGCAATTATGATTTAAAAACAGTAAAATTTGAAAGAAATTCAGAAAACTTAGTAACACAATTTAAAGTTGAGCAAGATGAGACAATAGGGAGGAGAATCCTGTTGTTGTTTACCCAAATCGTTAATGATTAATTACTATCCTATTCTTGCAGTGAATGACAGATTATGAAATAACCTAGCTCCTTTCAGATCTTCTAGATTCTAAATCACATGTTATCTAATTAATTCCTTAATTAAACTAATCATGAAATCAGCATTAAGCAATAATCTACTCGTCACATAAGTCATGCAAATACTTTCGTTTCACATAGAACATCGATTATCTTAATTTTAGCATTCTCAATTCTCACTTTTCAGATTTTGAATTGAGATCATAGAACATGCACAAGGTGATCAATCTTAAACATGAAATTAAACACAAATTAAGATAATTTCACACCCAAGAATGGAGGAATGGTAATTAAACATTAACTAGGCAAAACATTAAACAACGATCATCATCCTCCCTAAATGGGAAATTTAGTTCAGAAACAAATCCATAACCATTCCTATAGCAATATTCAACATAAATAAATTAAAGAGGAATAAAGAAAAGAACTGTTGGAGAATGAATTCTGGATCTTCACTTGAATCTCTATGCTCTTCCTGCCGCTCTCAGCTGTGTTTTAGGGTTCCAAATCGCTCTCCCTGACTTTCAATCGCAGTTTTCTATTTATAATTGAAATTTAGGGTTCGATGGACGAAAATGCCCCTGGTCCGTACGGGATCTCGCCGCGGCCAAGCTTCCTCTCGCCGCGGCGAGAAATTGCCAAATTTAGGCTCTCTCTGTATCTCGTAACTCGCCGCGGCGAGCCTCTTCATCGCCGCGGCGACTGATGCTTCTGAATTCTCGAGATCTAGCCGCGGCCAAGTTGTGTTTAGCCGCGGCCAGATATGCACAAAAACTCAAAAATTGAGTTTTCTTCGGCTCAGCACGTCTTTTAATGAATTTCTGCACCCGAGACCTCTTTTATTCCAAAGAACCTGAAAACATAGAAAACAAGCGTAATTCCGTCCCAACACAGCTAGAAATGCACATAAATTGGATCCAAAACATAGGCTAAAAATAGCCTAACACCCTCACCACCCCGTCGCACCACCGACCAGCGAACGACCGACCACAACCACCGGAATATAGGTAAGTATTATTATTTTTATTTTAGATTTTATAATATAATGTGTATTTATAATGTGTTTGGTTTTAAATTTGTACATAAAATGTGTATTTATGGTGTTTTTGTATATAATAAAATGTTTATATATTTAAAAATCTGGTTATATTTGTGTATATATAATATTTAGTTATATGAGTTTGATTTTTTTAATTTTTTTATATGTGTATATATTTGATAATCTGTGTATATACATATATATATATTTCTATATAAAAATAGAAATTTGTTTATATATTTTGTGTATATATGATTTGGTATATGAGTTTTTATTTTTTTTTATTTTGGTATCTGTATATATATACATATATAATTTTCTGTGTATATAATTATTATATATATATATTGTATTGTAGTGTATATATTGTAGTGTATCTTATATATATAACGTATATAATATATTTTGTTATCTGTATATATATATATTGTAGTGTATCTTATATATATAAAGTATATAATATATTTTGTAATATATATATTGTATATATTAATCTGTCCATATATATGTTTTATTTATATATATATTTATTATTAATGTGTAGAAGTTGTAAATATATATATAAGATTGATATTTTTTTTATATATATGTGTATATAAAATATGTAGTATATATTAATGTTTATATAATTTATACATATTGTAACAATAATATATATATATATATGGTATGTTATTTGTTTAGATTAAGAAAAATGTGTATTTGTTTATTTTATATTAGATTTTATTTAAATCAAAAAGTTTGTTGGATAGTTAAATAAAAATTTGAAACCTAAGTTTAGTAAATTTAGAATAAATAAAAAAATCTAAAAAAGTTGTTGAAAATTAATTTTAGTAGGTTTAGTAAAGTTTGTTGGTAAGTGAAATAAATATTTAAAATATTTGAATAAAATTTTTATTTAAATTTTTAAAAAATAATTATTATTGCATTTTTGAGATGGTATAAAAAATTAAAAAATATGAATAAATAAAAAAAATGGTAACTTTAAATGAATTTTACTTTAAATAATAAATTTATTTTTATATAAATAATAAATAACTTAAAAATTAAAAAATTAGTAATTTAATGAATAAACTTTTTATTTAAATATATTTTAAATCATAAAATATTCATAATTTTATATTTTATATTTATTTAAATTTAAAAAATAAATTTAGTTTTGTATAAATAATAAATAACTCAAAAATTAAAAAATGAAAAATTAAATAGTAGTAATTTAATAAATAAAATTTTTATTTAAATATATTTTAATTCATAAAATTTTATATTTTATATTTTATATTTATTTAAATTTAAAAAATAAATTTGTTTTCATATAAATAATAAATAACTTAAAAATTAAAAAATTAAAAATTAAATAGTAGTAATTTAATAAATAAAATATATTTAAATATATTTTAATTCATAAAATATTCATAAAATTTTATATTTTATATTTTATATTTATTTAAATTTGAAAAATAAATTGTTTTCATATAAATTATAAATAACTCAAAAATTAAAAAATTGAAAATTAAAAAAGTAGTAATTTAATGAATAATTTTTTTTTTTAATTCATAAAATATTTATAAAATTTTATATTTTTTATTTTATATTTTATATTTATTTAATTTTGAAAAATAAATTGTTTTCATATAAATTATAAATAACTCAAAAATTAAAAAGTTAAAAATTAAAAGAGTAGTACTTTAATGAATAATTTTTTTATTTAAATATATTTTAATTCATAAAATATTCATAAAATTTTATAATTATAATTAATAAGTAGTTGAAAAGAGCGATGGATATACAAGAGTGATGTATATACATGGCATAATTTTTATATATAAAATTTCATAACACTTAACAAATCATTCAAATTTGTAATACTTTATTTGTCGCCTAAATTGTAGATGGCGACAATCGATAAGTCTTGGACCAAAATCAGAAATCGTGGTTGCCATGAATTTTGGAATGGTCTTCAAGCCTTTTTAGCAATGGCATCAGAACATAAGGATTGTGATGGAATAATTCGATGTCCTTGTGTAAGATGTATAAATAGTAGGTTTGAAAAAATAGATAGGGTTAGAGCACACGTATTTGATCGAGGTTTCATGCTCTAACATTTGTGTGATATTTCAATTATTTTTTCCCCCTTCATAATTCTTACATTTTTTTCCGTCTACAAAGTAAAGTAAAATGTCAGCTACGTTAGCGACATACCACGGTGGAGATGGTGATGGCAGGGATCCCCCTGATCCTTCTAGGGTACCGTCGTCTTGCGAAACAGGTTTTCATATTTTTTCAAATCTACAATTGTTCTGAATATAAATAGTGAATGTATGATTTACTAATAAAATTATTTTTCCCTCGAATATATATAGTTCCACCTCCGGTCAGAAAGGGTCGTGGGGTTGCCGCAAACGCTAATCTCGAAAAAAAAAAAAGAGAGATGCTGGTAAGCCCTTGCCGGTGGAGGTAGATCTTGAAACAGGCAAAGTTGTTGGCGCTGAAGCAAGCAATTATGTTCGATTTCTTGGCCAACAAGTAAGCATGTTGTGCCCGGGTGGTCATCTTAATTTTTCTGATGTACCCCAACAATACAAGGATCAAGTGCTCAATCGAATTAGAGTGAGTGATTTTGAATTATTAAAAGTTGTAATAATTTTATGTCCTCATTTATAATTTAACATAACTTTAAATTACTTTTATTACATAGTACTACTTTGATATCGATGGGAATCCCCATCGAGACCTACTTATGGGGACTTTATATTCGGTGATGGCGGAGCGGTATAGTGAGCGAAAGACACTCAGACACAAGCATTTCAAACAACATTACAAAAAACCAGAAGATTGGGACACAGTTCTCAAATTCCCTCCTGACTACTTGAATACCGAGACTTGGAAACCGGTTTGCTAATTGTTCGTTAGCGAGGCATTTTTGAATCGTTCAACTAAAAATAAATCGAATCGGCAATTAATGAAATATCCAACAACGCAAGGCACAAAATCGTTGGCGTCCATACGCCACGGAATGGTATGTATTAATTCTTTAATTCTTTAATAGTTAATAATATTTTTTTCTTATAATAAACTAATTTAATTGTTTATATTTGTATAGGGGGGTACTCCTGGAGAGCATGTAGTTGACGCATGGAAGGAGATCCATGTGAAAAAACCGTCTGGAACTTTCGTTAATGAATTAGCTGCAAAAGATTATGTAAGTGATTAAAATGATTTATTATTAAAATTTATATTTTATATTAATTACATATTCTAATAATTTAGATTTAAATAGGAGGAACTGATCAAGGAGCTTGATAGGAAGCGACTGGAACGACAATCCCAGAGCGATACTGGAACTGAATCTGAATCTGATACTGGTTATCAGTTTGACGTTATGGAAACAGTTCTAGGCCAAAGATCTGACTATCAAAGAGGCGTGGGTAAAAGGCTCAAGGGCAAAGGAAAGAAACCAATCCCTCAAACTCAATCAACGGTGCCTCCCCAACCAACTACTGAAATGATGGGCACTGTGGCAGATATATTCTCAGCTATGCGTGCCACTTGGGGGGTAATTTGACGCCTGAACAACGTGCCCAAATATTTAACCCACGCTTTGACAATTTCATTCAAACGTATAGTCAGTCGCGCCGCTCGGTGGTTCGTCTTCTCGTAGTCATGCCGCTCCTCCGAACAAAGAATAACAACCTCCTTCGCAACCACAATTTCAGCCTTCCTCGCAACAACAATTCCAAAATTTGTCACAAGAAGAATTTGAAAATTTTTTGCGGCGAAGAACCCCAATCTTTTCCTCGGCGCTTCCTCGGAAGCAATAAATACCGCTCCGCCAATGGGAAATCAGTTCTTATACCGAACACCGTCAGAGTCTCCTTCGCTCGGCTCAAACTTTGCTGATTTTGGATTATTTGGGAGTTCATCGCAGGAGAACCAATTTTTTTCAACTCCCATTTTCAACCAAGCTGAGCTCGGTAATTTAACGCTTGGTTTATCATCAGACCAAGCGTATGTGCCTTCTCCGCCACGGGCTTCGGGGACTCGTACCGAAAATAATCCAGATCAAGACTTCATAATTAGAGACCTGAATGAAGATGTTAATGAATAATTTATTTATGTTTTGTAATAATTTAGTTTAATTTTGAGACAATATTTTATTAGGATTATTATGTTAAAGTTAATTACTTTGAGACAATTTTAAATTATTAATAAATTTTATTAAATTGTTTTAATTATATTAATTAGATTTATTTATTAAATATTCGTATATTAATTAATTATTTATTTATATATAAGATTAATATATATATTTATTATTATTTATTATTTATAAATATTTATAATTTTTTTTTATTCTGATGGGCAATAGCGGCGGAGCAATAGCGGCGGGACCCCGCCGCTATTGCCCTGTGTCAGTCTCGAAACACGAACCGACACGGGGCAATAGCGGCGGGTCCGCCGCTATTGCTCCGCCGCTATTAATAGTATTAGCGGCGGAGCATGTTTTTGGCCGCTAATACTATTAATAGCGGCCAAGCAATAGCGGCGGACCAATAGCGGCCGAGGTCCGCCGCTATTGCCCTTTAGCGGCCAGAATCTAGACCAATAGCGGCCGAGGGGCCCGCCGCTATTGGTCCTTAATGTTGTAGTGTGTGTGCAAACAGAAATCATCGATAACCTATCGACAACTTATCGATATACTATCGATAACCTATCGATAAATGCCATCGATAAACTATCGATAACTTATCGATAATCTATCGATAAATCCAATAAAAAAAATAAACACGAAGATGAAGATGAAGACGGAGACAGAGGTTCGGGGCCTCTGGGTTTTTTTATGCTTGAGTGCTATGGAGGTCCGACCGGTCTTGGGCCTCTGGGTTTCGTCTGGGTTTTTGAGTAGATGAGGAGGTTCGGTGGTGGAGGAAAGGAGGTTCGGTGGTGGTGGTTGGGTGGTCTCGGTGCCTGGGTCTGGTTGGTCTCGGTGGTGCAAGGAAGAGGAAGAGAGAGTGGAGAAGAGAAAGAGACGGAGAGAGGAGGAAAATGAAGGGAGGGTATTTTGGGTAGAAATTGAAAACAATAACATTTAATTGTATAAATTAATTAGGAGTCTAAATTTTGTTAGAGGGTATTTTTTTTAAGCATTAAAAATGAAATTTCCCAATATATATACACGGAACACTTCTCAATGGGTATTACCCTATTGATGGTTACTGAAAGTAAACCATTAGATTTTGATCCAATGATGAATAATAAAAGAGAAGTTTGAATTTCTATGCTTAATTTAGCTACTTAATTAAAAAAAATATAAAAAATATCTCTTTTTACACTATATCAAAAATATGTTTATATACAAAATATTTAAATCAAAATCATTTTTTTTTCTTAACAACCTCAGCCCATATAATATAAAAATGAGAGATTATTCTAATTAGATAGAAAAAATTAGGAATTATTACATAGAAAATATAAATTGACATTTTATTTACAAAAATACCTCCATAAGGTAAAGACAACATTAATACCTTTTATGTGATTTTAATTACCAAAATACCACTTACACATTCAGACGATAGTTGCAGGATGGTTGCTGCGTGGTTGCGCGGTGGTTGCATCAGACGAAGGTTTCAATCAAACGATAGTTGCAGGGTGGTTGCAGGGTGGTTGGTAGGTGGTTGGCCAAAGGTTGCCTTAGACGAAGGTTTCAATCAAACGAAAGTTTCGGGGTGGTTGGTTGAAGGTTGCATCAGACGAAGGTTTCAATCAGACGAAATAACTGTTAGCAAAATGGTTAGGCAACTGTAATGCAACTGTTGTGAAACATTAAAAATCAAAATAGTGTTTCCACGTACGTAACTCTATCTATATGTCTCTTAATGATTTAATATGAATAAATTCACCATTAGAAATTTAGAAAACAACAAAAATACACAAAGATAAACATTTTATTATAATATTTATGTAATTATTTTATTATTATACTTGAGTTGGATTGTTTAGGAACTCCAGCTCAACTTTTTGAGATCTGTCTTTCATGAATTTAAAAATTGAAGTCAGGACATTAGTTTTATGCAAATTAAATTGGATTTTCAGTTAAATTTTAGTTTCGTAGTAGTTTTTTTACACTTTTTTTATGAATTCGAAGCAACTCCTGTTTTGATTGATTCTGGTTGTCTTCTCAGGTGAAGTCGTCGGAATTAATGGTGGTTCTCTTTCTGATTGAATTTTTTGTTTCTGTTGCGTTGGGTTGCTGCGTAGTTGCACGATGGTTGCACGATAGTTGCCCAGGAAGCATGGATCTTGGGTTGAAGGTGTGTGTAAGTGGTATTTGTGTAATTTTTTTATTTGCTGTACATTTGTTTATTTGGCCAGCTGGAAGTATTTTTTTAATATTGTTACTTTTTTTGGTTAAAACTGAAAAAAAAAAAAAAAAAAAAAAAAAAAAAAACCCCAAAAAATTAAGCATAAAAATTGAATTTTTCCTAATACTACCCATTCATAGGTAACCCATTAAATATAAGCTATACTCCTCACTCAACAAAAGTTTTTCCATCAACATGGCCTACACCTCCAAAGGATTTAATTCAAGGGATAATTATATAAAATACTCATTTTTGTAAAAAAAAAAATTATATTTTTAAGTTCAAAGTTTTTTTTTACATGGTATTTTATAAAAATACAAGAAAACAACAAAAGGACTATATGAAAGTAACAAGAAAACAACAACAAAACAACATCAAAAATAATATACAAATAACAAAAAATCAACAACAAAATAACCGTAGTACAACATAAAAATATATAAAAAAAATCATATTTTATGTAAATAAAATCTAAATAACCGTAAAAATGTTAAAAATTCTCTATATTTTTGTAATATTTTTTTTGTTGTTTTTGTGATTTTTTAAAATTATTCCTTAATTCAAACTCTGATGAGCATCACCGACCAGTAGGGTCGACCCTGCATGTCCAAAGACACGACTGACCCTCATGACATACACCTTTGTGACGAGACATGCGCCCATGACAAGACATGCCTCTGTGACAAGACACGCCTCCATTACGAGATAAGATCAACCGTATGTGACAAGCCACATGGGCCAACCCTCCACAGCCAGCCACAAGGCCAACCCTTCATGACGAGAAATAGGGCCGACTCTCGGTGACTGGCAACAAGGCTAACCCTAGTGCTTAACCACCTACACTAGGCGTGGTAGCTAGACTCACAAGTCACCAAGGCTACTTACGGGATATTCTAGAGTATTATTTTATGTTTAAACTAACTTAAATCTAGTTTAGAGAAGTGGGACGGGTATTGGATTAGGAAACCCCAAGTCATGCTATTATGTAAACCTATAAATAGGTCATTTGCTCAGGTGTAAAGACTACCATTCTTTTGAACAAAATTATTTATTTTTTCTTAATACTATTTACTAAATGGTAACCCCAAGCTATAGGTAGGTATAACATATTCTTGAAAATTAAACTCCTCGTAAAATCCGTTATAAATAACTAAACTTTTCACAAGTGTGGAGCCACAAGGGCTATAAGTATTTTCCAAAGATACACTAATAAAATGAAACAAAATAAAAAACTTTGGAAAATTTTGAAAAATACCTAACTAGCCATATAGAACTCGAGCCTTTTGGTGTTAACAGGATCTAGCTACATATATTACACACCAAAATTGTGATGAAGGCAGCTTTGGCGCCATTTTTAGCTCCTTAAGGTGATTAAGTTTAGAAACCAAAGAAGCCAAGCTCACTGGCTCTCTCCTTCTCAAAAGTCTCGAAGTATTGGTAAATAATAGTCACGGCAAGCAGAATTCCGGTTCCAGAACCAATTGCCCCCATGAAATCTGCCAACACTGTCAATGCGCCAATGCACATGCCACCAAATGCTGCAGCAGTAGGTATGTAGCGGTTCAACTCCTTCTGCAAGTTTGATTCACGGTGTCCGGGCATCACCATTTGTTGTTCCTGCAATTAAGCCAAAGATGATATGTAAAACACACTTTCTACTGCATTTCAGAAATTGTGTACCCCATTTTATTTTTTAAAAAAAAAAATACATGTTAATTGACTTGAGTTTATTATACCTTAAGTTGCTTGGCAACATCTCTGGCAGAAGATCCAGACACTTCAATCCATGTTTTGGAGAAAAGGGCACAGGCAGATAGCATAAAAACCAGATAGAACAATGCATGAAAAGGATTTGCAGCCATATCTGCTAAGCTGCACAAATGAATAAAAATCTTCAGTGTGTATTTGAAATCAATTAAATTTCAAGATTGTTGAAACAAGAGAAAAATTCTTTTGTTACCTTGAAGGTGCGGTGATATAATAAGCTATACCGCCAACGGGGACATACTGACCACCTGAATACTCAGACTCCTTCCATATGCCCAAAAGATTTACCAGAAAGTTTCCACTGTACCTCCTATAGAGTAACTGTATAATAAAAGAAAATAAAAGGTTAAGATTGGTAAAGCAAAAAAATAAAACTATCTAATCTGTCCATTTAAATATCAAAATCAATCACCTGAGAGATAAAATAAAGGTTGGAAACAAGTGCAGATTGCAGAATGATTGGCATGTTTGAGGTGTAGAACAATTTGATAGGATAAGATCCTTGTTGTCCACGGGCATTCTTTGACCTCACAGGGAGGACAACACGGAACCCTTGGAAGTAGATAACAATCAGGAAGATCAGGACAGTAGCGAGGAGATTCGTAACATTGGGGAGATTTTGCCGGTAAAAAGCTTCGCGCAGAGCACGAACTTTGTCTGTTCTGGTTATCAGTAGATGGAACAGAGCAATAACAGCACCTTCAAACTCAGCTCCACGGCCGCTGTTAATGGTGGTCGGGCTGAATGCCTTCCATATTATATTTTCGCTGAAAAATCATAGCAGGTCAAAAGAATGAGATATGGTTGCTAGTAACATACTGCTAATACCATCGATCTATCCAAAGGGAGATAAGCTTAGAAGAATAAAACTCACCAAATATTGGTTGCAATGAAAAGAGAAATTCCAGAACCTAATCCGTATCCCTTCTGAAGCAGTTCATCCAAGCATATAACAATGATCCCAGCAAAGAAGAGCTGAAGGATAATAAGGATAGCATTTCCAACTCCGAGTTGGTCAACACTTCCATACATGCCAGAGCAAACATAGGCAACAGCCTCACCAATAGCTATAAGGATTCCCAATAGCTTTTGTGCTCCGTTTCTGCGAAGAATAATTAAAACCATTCTTATAATCTAACAAGCAACAAAGGGATTTTCCAATATTCATATATTGAATATATTTAAGAAATTGACAAATTTATGCAATTGATAACGGCTACATACAAGAGAGCCCGATCCTCCCGGACATTGTTGTCAACTTCAATGATCTTTGAACCAGCGAGAAGTTGCATCACAAGCCCTGATGTCACAATCGGTGTGATTCCGAGCTCCATAACAGTCCCCCTGTTGGAAGCAAGAATGACTCTCATCCAATAGAAGGGATCCGATCCTGTTGTAGAGTGAATGCCATAAAGAGGCAATTGACTGCACACCAGAAAGACGAAAAGCGCTACAACGGTGTATAGCACCTTCTCTCTGAATGGAATCTTTCGGTCAGCGCTCTGCACTTCAGGCAGAAAAGCGAGGAAAGGCCTCACCAGATGGAGGACACGAAAACCACCTCCCATCTTATCTTGTTTCTGCCAAAACTAAGCTAAACCAATCTGCATAATACAACCAAAATTTGAATACAAAATCAATCACATCCAAGATCCATGGTCCAGAACATGAGGAATTTTTGTACAGAAAAGGATAACCCAGTTTTTATTATTGATTTTTATCATACGTACAAAATCATACAGTGTGAACAAACCAGTGTGATAGCAGTCAATTCAAATCATACGTACGACAATGAATCTAGCCCAAATGTAAAAACTTTCCCAATGAAAAAACAAGTTTGAAAAATCCAGCTATCTATCCCAGCATTCAATTTGAAATCATAACATATTTCACGAAACCCAATCGATACAAAAGCTTGCAATTACATATAACGTTAAAAAGGTCTGGAAAATTTTGAAAATCTAATAGATCTGGAAAAATTAACACAAACAAGATAGAAGAAAAAGACAAATAATGAATGAGATACTAGGAGGGATAAATTGGGCTTACAAGGTTGAAGACGTGATATGAGAAGAGATCAAACCCTAGCTTGATTAGCCTAAAGATCTCGGATCTGAGCTGAGCTCCCAAAGGGGAAGAGAAATTGGGGAAAAGAATAGGAGAGACGAGGAGAGCTCTTCGTTTGGCCTTTAGTACTAAAATAAGTTCACGTATATTTTTTTTAAAAAAAAAAAAAGAATAATTAACATTTTTGAAAGGTTCCATTAAAAGAATAAAATTGAAGGGTAACGTGACATATCTATACCTATCTATATCTTTATATATTAAAAGTGTCTATTTAACGGCAATTGTTGGTTTAACGGAATTTGTTGGTTTAACGTTTTTTTCCTTTAAAACCTGGTTTAATTTTTTTTTTTTTTTGACAAAAGTTAACGTCACGTTACTTGGACGTTAGCTTAGAAAAAAAAAATAACAAACAAACTAACCTTCCTTGTTTATTGAGAAAAAACAACTAACCCTCCTCCTTTTTTGCTCAGAAACAAAGTGTTTTTTATTCCCTTTCTTCTTCAAATTTTGTTTCGCATATCTTCATTCTCAATTCCAAATTCTCTCCGCCTCCATTCGCATCATAAAAGCCTAAGCTTTGACTCTCAAACCTCGTACAGATAACGATGAATGCCCCGATAATCGGTAAGCTTTTCTCCTTTCCTAATTTATTTGAATTTTTTGCAAATTTCTGATGATTGGTTTGTCATTTTATAGTCTAAGTTTTATAATTGCCTGAACTTTTTCGTGCTTTCTCTTTTTTCTATTTTTTTTTGGTAAAGATCCTTTGCGAGGGGATTTCCCTGAAGTTATAGAAGAGTATTTAGAACATGGGGTCATGAAGTGCATTGCTTTTAATCGTCGCGACACTCTTCTTGCTGGTAATATTCGCACTTTTAGCTATTTCCCTTATGTTTTTTCTGTACTTACTGTTACAGAGTTTACTATATATGCGTGTTTTCGCGAGTTGGTGGAAATTGGCATGCCTTTGATAATGTGGCTATCTGGGTAGCCTTGAAATTAGTTACTGTAGTGGAGCTTACTGTCGCTTATTTGTCATCATGTAGAATTTCGTCTGTGTAAGTTTTTAATTCTCTGCCAAAAGAAAAGTTTTTCATTCTGATTAATGAAAAGTGGCTTTGTTTGTCTCAACTTGTCAATTTTAGGCATATATTTGGGATTAGTTGTGTTAAGAAAAATGAATTAATTCTAATTAATGTTTTGCTCTCTATTTTGATTAATGTACGCATATATGAAGTCGAAAAGAAAAGAAAAATCTAGAAACGATTTTTAAATCAGATGGAAATAAATGGCTTATTTGAAAGAGGAAGAAGAAGTTAAAGAGGATGAACACGGAGAAGAAGGATAAGAACTTAAAGAGGTATAAATCTTTGCTCACTCCATTAAAAAAAAACATTTACTCACTCTATCAGGTATGTCATTCTTTTACAATGCATGTTGTGACATTGGTAGATCATTTGAATTTGGGGAGTTTTGTTTTTGATTTTTTAGTTGTGGAAACAATTGGGCTATTTCCTCATAGTTCTCCTCTCAAATTTCTCTGTCTTCGTAAATGTCTCAAATATCAATGAGGTTATAATTTTTTTCAATCTAGAATTTTTACATATATATTTTGATTGATTTATTGGTTTGATTCTGATTCCTATTGAACTGCATTTCAAAAATTTGCTGGGTGATTGAGAATTTGAGGTTTTAATTTTGGGTGGAGGATATCCTAGGAGGTCAACGAATATTTGGAATTCAATGGATCTTTGTTCATTGAATCTTTGCTGATTGTGGTATATTTTGATTAATTGCATTGTTGCTATATTTATATTTGCTTATATATATTTTGGGTTCATATTGTTACAGATTTCACTATCCAATAGAGTTAAACATAAGTGGGTTTTTTTGCTTTTTTGTTTTTATCTCAATTATTTTTAAATTTCTTTAAAATTCGAAATTGGGGTTTTTTTATCCTTTGAAAATTAAATTTGATTGGAGAATGTCATTATGAAATTCTTATTCTTAACTCTTGTCTGCAATCTTTTCATGCTTCAGCTTCCATGCTCATTCTTCTAGCAATAGTTGTGGTCCTAAATTATCTAACAGTACTAGCAATTATAGTTTCAAGAATAGGTTTTATTCAGAAGAAATAAAGAAAAAATTGGATGGTAATAGTAGTGACTAAGATTATCTTTGAGCAACTTGTGAATGATGATAAAGTTAATCCAGTGATCAAATTTATGAATAAAGCTCAAAGAGAAGAAGCAAATGTGCTTTTGGCAATTTTAACTAAGAACATGTATAATTTTCTCTATTTGATGAAATTATGGTGTAAGTAGATTTTAGAATGATAATATAAAAACTTTGAAGAGTACATATTTTTTGCAAGTTGTGATACTTTGCTTATAAAATATTATTTGGGGTGGTGGTAAAGCAATTTTTGATGTGTAAACAATTCTCATTCATGGTTTTAGTTTCTTGTAATTTTATCTACATGGGTCTTTACTATTAGTAGGCGAGGAGCTCTTAAAAACGAAATTAACTTCTAGGTTTATAATTGAAGCTTCCAAATGTATGAGCAAGATTATTGAGACACTTAATACTTTACTATGAGTGTTTATTTTTATTAAGTTAATGCTGGTTGAATAAATTTATTCCAAAATCTAATCCTTTGCAGGTAAAGTTGGAAAATAATATAGCAGAATTAGGCTATATTAAGATAAATGACCATAGTCTCTACAAAAACAAAAAGATAAATGACCATAGTGACTTGGTGTATGAGCTGGTTGATTGTCACCCCTCCAAACAATATAATCTTTATATGAATCAAAAATTAATATCCAATAAAGGATTTTTTTTTTCTCTTTAAGGGATGTTGAACTTATATTTTCTTTAAGTTTTATGGTTAAGAAGTTTTATGGTTTGTGTGCTTCTCATGTTTATGTTGTTATTCCCTATTTATCTCTTTTCTACTGCAATATAAAGTAGCTTGTGCTCTAGCTGATCCAACTTTCATTCCTCCAGCTGTTGTTCCTGGCCCATGTGAACCTTGGAAGTTCCCTACTAGAGGAGACCTGAAGCTTAACGTTGATGCAGCTATTAATATTGCTGGTAGAATTTCAGGTGTCGGAGCTATTGTTTGGAGTGAATTTGGCCACATGGTTGTTGCTTTGTCCAAACCTCTCACAGGGTGTTATAAGGCTCATGAGATGGAAGTCTTGGCTCTTTTTCACAGCCTCCTTTGGGCTTCACAGTTGCAGTTGCCTATTAATGAAATAGAAATAAATGCGCTTAAAGTTTCCATGGCAATCAATCAACCCTCGCCTATGTTATCTACTTTTGCATCAATCAACCCTCGCCTATGTTATCTACTTTTGCAGATATTATTGGAAGTTGTAGGTCTTTTTTCATTTTTTTTCTGGATTTGTTGTCTTTCATGTTTGTAGAGATGCCAATAAAACTGCTCATGACTTAGCAAAACATACTTTTGAGTTGGATAAATCTCTGTTTGGTTAAAGGATGTCCCCTCCCCTATATCATTTGTTGTTGTAAATGAATAAGTTTGATTTATAATTACAGGTTTAATTATTCCAAAAAAAGAACATATTAAATGTCTTATTACCATAGAAGAATAAGAATGATCTATTATACTCTTGACCACTTTTACTCTTTTATTTCCCTTTTATACATTATATTAAACACTTAATTACTTTCTAAAATGATATTATTTATTTAATTAAAATATATATAATAGTTTATTATAATAATTAAAATTTATTATATACTTCAAATAAAAAAAAAAGTATAATATACTAAATAAAAGAAATTAATAAAAACTAAATGTACGTGCATTTGCACGTAACTTCAGTATAGTATATATATATATATTATAGGAATTTTTTAAGTTTTAACCAAAAAAAAAATAACAATATTACAAAAATACTTTCAGCTGGCCAAATAAACAAATATACATCCCAACTAAAAAATTACACAATTACCACTAACACATACCTTTAACCCATGATCTATGCTTCCTGAGCAACTATCACACAATCATCGCGCAACTATCGTGTAACTACGCAGCAACCCAACGCAACCGAAACGAAAATTCAATCAGAAAGAGAACCATCATTAATTCTGGCGACTTCAACTGAGAAGACGACCAGAATCAATCAAAAGAGAGACTGTTTCAAATTCATAAAAAAAGTGTAGAAAAACTATTATGAAACTAAAATTCAACTGGAAATCCAGTTTAATTTGCATAAAACTAATGTCCTGACTTCAATTTTTAAATCCATAAAAGGCAGATCTTAAAAAGTTGAATTGGAGTTCCCAAACAATCCAACTCAAGTATAATCCCAAAAAAATACATCAATACTATAGTAAAATGTTTTATCCTGGTATATTTTGTTGTTTTCTAAATTTCTAATGGTGAATTTGTTCATATTAAATTATAAAAAGACATGTAGATAGAGTTATGTACATGAAAATACTGTTCTGATTTTTAATGTTTCACAACAGTTGCATTACAGTTACATAAACATTTTGCTAACAGTTATTTCGTCTGATTCAAACCTTTATTTGATGCAACCTTCGGCCAACCACCCAACAACTACCCAGAAACTTTCGTCTTAAACCCTAAACCCTAAACCTTCGTCTGATGCAACCTTTGGCCAACCACCTAGCAACCACCATGCAATCATCGTCTGATTGAAACTTTCGTCTGATGCAACCACCGCGCAACCACGCAGCAACCACTCTGCAACTATCGTCTAATTGTGTAAGTGATGATAGTGTAAGTGGTATTTTGGTAATTAAAATTACATAAAAGGTATAAATGTTGACTTTACCTTATAGAGGTATTTTTGTAAATAAAATGTCAATTTATATTTTCTATGTAATTATTCCTATATTATATATAAGATAATTAGAAAACAAGTCATGGTGGCGGTTAAATTGGATGAAGAATTGGATGTTGACAAAGTGCAGTATGACATTTGAAGTAAATTACAATGAAAGACTTAATGTATCGCCTAGAAGTTATTGGAAATGATAAGCATGCAAGGTTCTTTTTGTCTACACTTGCGAAGAAGCCAGATGAATTTACTCCTTTGTAACTTTGTTAAAGAAGAATGTTTGTGTCGATCCTAGTCCCACACTAAGTTTTGTTAAGGACACTCGTAGCGATGTTGGGAGTTTTGTTCCAGAAACAAATTCAGAGGTGTTGGTTGCCGATGTATTACCTGGATTAGACACTATGATGTCGAGTGCTGATATTGTAGCACAAATGCCCTTCATTGATGGTTTTTTTTATGATCCAGACCCTGAATGTTATGTTGAGGGCAATGATGACGTAAGAGATGACCAAGGTACAGAGGTTTCTGTTGTTGTAGCTTTGAACTTGACTATACTATCGTACTAAATACCACTCAGGCCACCGACACGAAAGTGAATGCCCCGTAGAGAAAATCCTCAAACACCTGGTACTAGTAGTAGTCGTCCAGGCAAAACTAGTAATGCTAGAGAAACCACTGACAGTACAAGTCCTAATAATGTTAGAAGACCAATGATGCTGGTGGTCCTAGTGATGCTAGAGGACTAATGAGACTGGATTTAGCGATCCATTTTCTTATTCGACAAGTTACAGTAAAGTCAAGGAGAAAATGTTTACAAGAGAAGACATCGAGGATCATAGTCATTATATATCTATGGGTGGCACACCAGGTGGGGAGTTACATGTAGGAAAGTTTTTTAGAGACAAAGAGCATTTAAAGATGGTTGTTGGCTTGTATGCAATGAAGAAAGGGTTTGGCTACTTCGTTAGAAAGTTCGGTACTGATGTTTGGTACGTCACATGTAAAGATACAGATTGTGGGTGGAGATTAAGAGCGAAGAAGAACGTATTTTGTAACATATTTGAGGTGAGTACATTTCATAATGTACATACATGTTCCCTTGATCTTCGAGGAAAAGATAACTGTCAAGCATCACCTTTGATAGTTTCCCATCTAATTAAGGATAAGTTCGCAACTGACGGCTCGGATCATTTGGCCTCTGATATAAGGAAAAATATGCACAAGGATTACGGGATCCAAATGAGTTATGAAAAGGCATGGAGGTGCATAGAGAAGGCACTATACCTAGCTCCGGGTACACCTGAAGATTCATACTCAAAATTGTTGGGTTTTGTGCCCTAAATAAAACCCATTTCAATATAATTAGATTTACTAGTTAATAAAGATAAAAAAAAATTATGTTGCATGGTTCACATAATTTATTTCATGATTATAAATTCTATTAAGTCCAGAACATATGTATTTGTTCATGATTATAGTGTTGTCAACACATTGGAATATAATCATGATTATATGTTCAAAAAGTTTAATTCCCTGATTTGTCAGTTCACTGGATTTAGACTTGCATGGTAATTAGCGATAGGTATACTTACACCTTGGATAAGTGTTATGTTCTTTCCTGGGCATTGGCAAAGTGTACCAGTATCGGATGTATGGAGTATACATTGGAAGGGACCGATATTGAACTTTGATTAGATATGATAAATTTACCGTAATATCTATTCAATACAATATCACCTAGTTGATCCTAGATCAAATGATCTTAGTCCTCACATGATTAGGTTCAATCTCAAGAGTGTTATTCATGTTCTTTGATTTGTTAGTTAAGTCTATTTTTTGGTCAGGGTGATACGTACATTTTAGAAACACGATAGTACAATTGAGTGGGAGCGCTAAACATAGATATGGAATCTATAGCTTCTATAGGTATTTATAAGTGAAACGAAGATTTCCTTCGAGCTTGACTGAATAAAGATAAATGATTGAGATCTCATTTTAGTGATTATATATTTCACTAAAATATTATTTATAGGTGGTCAAGTGTTTTAAGGATAAAATATATTGAAAGGGTGTAACGGTAATTTTATCCCTATGCAGTGTAGATCATCTATAGAGGATCATTGATTATTGGAATTATAACAATTGATAATTAATAGCGTATCTATATCGTGGAACATATAGAGCATTCTATATAACTGAGAGTGCAATTTCAAGTTCTATGAGTGGATGAAATAAGGAATTAATAAGTTAGTGGATTTACTTGGTAAATTTTAGATCAGCTTATTGGAAGCTCGGTTATATAGGTCCATGGTCCCCATACTAGTTGAGACCATACTGCTTGTAAGACTCAGATAATTGATTTTGATTAATCAATTATAATTCTAAAATTAAACTATGTCTAGTTTATGAATTTTCACTAAGCAAGGGCAAAATTGTGAAGAAAAGAAATTCTAGGTTTTATTTGTTAATTAAGAGACTTTGATTAGTCTAATTAATAAATATATTAAATGAATATTATTTAATAATTAATTTTTAGTTGTTAAATAATTGGAATTGGCATTTAAGTGGTTAAATTGGAAAATTGGAGTTTTTGAGAAAATAAGATGGGAAAATGACAAAATGGCAAAATTGCAAAGTGGGCCATTATCCAACCCATGGGCCGGCCACTATGCATGGATTTTACCATTTATTTTTATTATTATTTTAATGCTAATTAAATCTAATCTAAACCTAGGTGGTTACCTATAAATAGATAGTGATGGCTCACACTTAAAGATTGATGAAATTTAACTTTCAGAAATTTTCCTGAGCCTTCTTTCTCTTTAGGCCAAAACCACCTTCTCTTCCTATTCTCTTCATATTTTCATACCTTGAGTGATAGAGTGAGTGTCCACACACATCAAGTGGTATCTCAATCATAGTGTGTAAGACTGTGAAGAATCCAATCAACAAGAAGGAGAATCGGGCTCAAGAAGGAGAGAAAGAGATCCAGGTTCAGATCTTGATAATGTTATGCTATAGAAAGGAATCAAGGGCTAGAGATCTAAACGGAAGGAGTCATTATATTCCGCTGCACCCAATGTAAGGTTTTTTTAAACCCTTATGTGTTTATTTCATTGTTTTAGAAATTCATATTAGGATGTTAAACAACATACATGGTAGTAAATCTAGATCCTGGTAAAATATTCCAACATAAATTACGTAGTTACTTGCACATGCTAAAGTTGAGAAATCCAGGTACCATCACGGATTTTGTGGTAGAGGATGGTCGTTTAAAGTATTGTTTCTTCTCTCTGGGTCCTTTATATTTGGGGTTTTAGGTTTTGCCAACCTGTTGTATGCATTGATGGGTCTTTCTTGAAGACTAGGTATGGTGGGCAAATATTGTGTGTAGTGGCACTCGATGCAGGGAGCCATATCTTTTCGATAGCTTTCGTTGTAGTTGACAGTGAAAACCACAATTCTTGGACCTATTTTATGAGAAAATTGAAAGAAACGATTGGTGATGTTGAGAACTTAGCCTTTGTGTCGGATAGGCATCAAAGCATTGTTCATGCTTTGGAGATCATGTTCCCTAATGCACACCACGGTACATGCTACCACCACATTATTATGAATGTCAACCACAAGTTCAAGACTGACATCTTCAAAATCAGAGTTTCACAGAGAATTTGAGAACATTCTAGCAATGAATGTTGCGGTTACACAATATCTTGAGGAAATTAGATTTGAAAATTGGGTTCGGTGGTACTTTCCACAAATATTTTTTATTTTATTTGAAAATTGGGTTCGGTGGTACGTTACAATGTAATGACGAGTAACTAGGTTGAGAGCTTCAACAACATAACTAAGGACGCAAAAGGCTTCCTGATCACTACTATTGTAGCATTCTTGAGGTCCAAAGTCCAACAGTGGCTTCTACACGAAAAGAAAAAGTTGACAAGTGGACGAAGACCTTAGCACTAGAAATAGAGGAGGACTTGGCATTGTAATTTGAAAAATCTCGTATTTGAACGTTGACACATGTGGACCTTACACGTTGTAGGTTCACCCTGGAGGAACAGTTGAGACCGGTGGCGTAGTGGACTTGCAGGAACAAGCTTGCACTTGCGGCTTGTTCCAGTGCATGAAGTTTCCTTGTCCTCATGCATGTGCTGCAACTCAGCAATGAAGTATTAGCATACACGCACTATGCTCGCCATATTACACAATAAAATATTGGAGGAGCACATATGAAGGTACAATTATGTCAGGTGGTGAAGAGGATGATTGGAAATTGCCTGATGACATAAAGAACATGAGAATTGGAAAGCCTGTTGAGAAGCAACCAGTAGGGCGACCCAAGAAGCAAAAGGTTTGAAGAATTAAGTAAAACCGAACTACTTGTAATGGTGAAAGAATTATCATACCACGAAATTATGGCAAGTGCGGTGCGGTGCCAAAGGGCACAACAGAAGCACTTGCACCTACCGAGGTTAAAAATGAATTTTTAATTTAGTCTTACTGTGCTGTGTTGTATTTGTTGGGTTTTATGCCCTAAATAAAACCATTTACAATCTGATTAGTTATCAATATAAGAAATTTGAAGTGATTTATGTTTGCATGAATTTTACATGCTAATGGTTTAATATGTTTATTACATTTACACACAAAATCAGCTAATTCCAGATCATATGTTTATTCACAATTACAGTATCGTCAACACAGTGGAATGTGATTGTGATAATATGAATTAAAAGACTAAGTCCCTGTTTCATCAGTGTTTTGGATTTACACTAATATGATAATCAGCAATGATGTGTACTTACACTTGGAGTAAGTGTTATGTTCTTTCCAGGACGTTGGTAAAGTATACTAGTTTCGAATGTATGGAGTATACATTGGACTCGACCGATATTGCAACTTAGTTAAGATATTATAAACTTACCGTCATATCTTTCTAAGTCAATATCAGTAGTTGATCTTAAGATTAAAAGAATCTAAATCCTGATATGCTTAGGCTCAACTCAGGAGTGTTATTCATGTTCTTTGATTTATTAGTTAAGCCTACTTTTGGGTCAAGGTGATACGTATATTTTGGGAACATGATAGTATGATTGAGTGGGAGTGGTGAACATAAATATGGAATCTATAGCTTCTACTGGTGTATAGAAGTCAAGTGATGATTCCCTTCGAGCTTAGCTAAATAGAAGTAAATGGATGAGCTCTTGTTTAAGTGACTAATTCTTAGATCACTAAACATCATTTACAGGTAGCTAAGTGTTTTAAGGGGCAAAATACGTTGAGAGGTGAGAACGGTAAAATTATCCCATCTCGATGTAAATCATCTATATAGAGGATCTTTGATCACAATAAGATTGTAACAATGGTTAAATGAGATAGCATATCTATATCGTGAAACATATAATATGCTCTATATAAGTCTGAAAGTGCAATTCTAAGTTCTAAGAGTGGATTCAACGAGGAATTAATAAGTAGGGATTTACTTAGTAAATTCGGTTCACTTATTGGAAGCTCAGCATATAGATCCATGGTCCCCATTCTAGTTGAGACTATACTGCTTGTAAGACTTAATAATTGATTTGTGATTAATCAATTATAATTCTAAAGTTAGACTATGTCTAATTTGTGAATTTTCACTAAGCAGGGGCGAAATTATAAAGACAAGAGATTCTAGGTTTATTTATTAATTAATAGACTTTACATGTCTAATTAATAATTAAATTAAATGACAATATTATTTAATAATCTATTTTAGTTATTAAATAATTAGTTTTGATATTTAAATGGTTAGAATTGGAAAATTGACATTTTTGAGAAAATAGAAATAAAAATTGTGAAAACTGCAAAATCCAAGTAAGGCCCATTAACACCTATGGCCGGCCACTTGGATAGCTCTTTCCAATTAATATTTTCATTATTTTAATGCCAAATAATTACTAACTTAAACCTAGTAGTTGCCTATAAATAGAAAGTGATGGCTCAGTAAAATAACAAGTTTTCATAACCTTTTCTCAGAAAATCAACTTTTTCAGAAACTGAGCCTTCCCTCTCTCTCTATAGCCAAACCAACCCTCTCTCTTTTCCTCTTCATAATTTTGAAACCCTCGGTGATAGAGTAGTGCCCACACACAGCAAGTGGTACCTCAATCATAGATTGGAAGACTGTGAAGGATCACACACAAAGAGAAAGACATTCGGGCTCAGATCTTGATAATACTCTGCGGCAGAAAGGATACAAGGGTTAGAGATCTGAGTGGAAGGAGACATTATTCCGCTGCAACCAATGTAATGTTTTCTTAACTTTATATGTGTTTATTTATCGTTTTAGAAAGTTCATATTTAGGGTGTTAAACAACATACTTGTGAGTAGATCTAAGATCCTGGTAAAATAAATTCCAACAACTGGCCTCAGAGCCATGGTAATTGATTTGCTTGCAAGAAATTTGGACTTTAAAACAATTTGTTTGTGTTTTGGATGGTTTCATGTTGTGTTGTGTGTTATATGATGATTGATTGATGTTTGTGAATTTTAGTGAAAAATAATTGAAATTCTGTTTCTGGAATTATTTTTGTTGGATAGTATGGAAAAAATTAAGCAATTTACTTTTTTACAGAACTCAATTTCGATTTAATTTGAATTAGTTATGATTTTTTGAAGTTTCGAAAAAAATATCGGGATGAAGCCTCACCCACGCGCGCGCGGAACCTAGTGATCCTCGGTCATACGCGTGTTAGGACAAGATTTTGTCCGAGCAACACGCCCAGGGGTGTCTGATACCCCCTCTCCGCGCGCGGACATGCTGCAGCTTCACCCCTGCGCGCGCGGGCAGTATGCACAACATACTGTCCGTACAACTCGCATTTTTTTTTTTTCGTTTTTCTTCGATTTTTCATGCTATTTCATGGATTGAACTTCCGATTTTTTGTGTAGTTTTGTATTTAGATATTTACTATTCCTATTTCAATTCTAAATATCATAATTAAATTAATTATTTTTTTTTTAAAATTAATTCATGATATTAGTGTAATTTGAATTTGAAAACAAGTAAATTTCTATCTTTTTGCTTGATTTTTTATCTTATTTTTAAATTTATGGTCAGATATTAATTTTTTTTTTAATTAAATATTTTTTTAAATTTGACCTTATTTAAATTTAAAATAAGATAACTATAATCATGATATTTTGAATAGAAATAAGATATTTTGCTAACTTTTAAATTTTGTTATTTTATTTATTTAAATTAAATCATAAAATCTAAAAAAAATATTTATTTATCTTTTTTTAATTTTTATTGAATATTTAATTTATAAAATAACATTAATTTTTAAAAGTAGTTAGCAAATTTTGAAATGATATTTAGGTTAGTTGAAACCTAATTTTTCAAAATTCTAGGTTTAATTTTAAATATTATTTTATTTTTTTAAAAAATTCGAAAATAAATATTTTTTTATTTATTATTTATTTAATTTTTTTGAAATTTAATTATTTAAAATTAAATAAATCCTACATCCAACTATCCAGTTAACCTTGTTGCAGGAGTATGTGTTTTAGCTTGTTTGTAAATTTTATAAAACCTATTATTGTTTGATTGCAAATAGCCATGGTTAACTTGTTGACAGATCCAATGATCTGATTTTAACCCATGGTTCAATTGGTCAAGTAAATAATTTGTAACAGGTAAATTTTACAATCTTCTTTCATCTGTGTATGACCTAGCAACATGATAGGATCCATCCAAATGTGTGCCTGTGTGAGCCTATATGTTTATTTTATTATATATATGCATATAGGTTATTGCTAAATAAAATGTCACACCATGATAGATTTTATTTAGGTCCATTTAGTTATTGGACCTATTCAATTAATAACATTTATTTATTTTAAGGTTAAATTCCTCTCTTTTGGGCCTTGTGTGAGAGTTGGGGGCCATTAGAAGTGGATACGACATACTGAACCCAGCTCCCCCTCACATGAGCTACCCCAATTGTGAAGGTCCATTTGCCTGATTTGAATAACTGTGCTAGGTTAATTAAATTAGTTTAACCTAATAAAATTGATTAGCAACATAATTAACTTTTAAAATATATGAAATTTATTTTCATTTTAATATTTTAAAGTTAATTTTAAGAAAAACACTCTTAGTTTTAGATATTATTTCCAGACAAACTATTTGTATTTTTCTTGTATTTAATTAAATAAAGAATTTTAACTAACTAGATTCTTTCTGAAGCTTATTTAATTAAATATTCCTATTTAAGTTATAAATTAGTTATTTTAACTGATTTTTCTTATCTAACTTAAATTTGAATATTTTATTTGAATTTAAAATTAAGTTGAGGAATTCTAGGCATTAGTTATTAAAAATTCTTAAGATATTTTTTAAGTTAGTTTTAAACTTAAAATGGAATATTTTTCAAATTAAGTGGTTACAACTTAATTTTTGATATTTAATTAAATTTAAATTTGAAAATATTTAAGTTCTAGATTTTTTCTATAATAACTTAAATTAGATACTTTTTCAAATTTTTGTTGAAAAGATACTTAATCAAATAAGATATTTTCTAGATAGTTATTTCTAGACTACTTAATATATCTAATATTAAATAGGAAAATATTATACATTGTGAAATTAATTATTTAAATAATTAATTTTGGTACAATTTATTTAAGTATATTTTTTCCTAGTATTAAACTAGAGATTAATAATTAAGCATTCTCTACACTTAATTATTTATTTCTTGAATTTAATACATTTAATTAAATTGAAAAATTAAATATCTAAGTTGATTTTCATCATGATACTTAAATATTTCTTTTTCATGACACTTAATTAAATAGAAAATTATTTTTTAGCTGAAATTTAATTTTTCAACTTAAATTTAAATAACTTTCAAAATATATATATTTTTTTTATTTTATTAATCAATTTCGAATTGCATTTAATTATGCTAGATGATTTTGAATTTATCTTGAAAAATAGATTAAGTTGTAAATTAATTATTTATTTTAATTAATTCTTGGACCAACTTAAATCAATGATTTTTTCATTTATTGATTAATTTAAAATAAATGAATTAAGGTATATTATTAGAAATTGAATTAATTAGTCAAAAGAAAATCTAGATAGGTGATATTTTTGCTTGAAGTATTTTTTCTAAGTAATTATTATTTAGTATTTCGAAATGGTAAAGTTTTATACTTTCTTTTTCAAAATACAATAAATATATTCTCATGAAAATTTAATTTGAGTTGCAAATTAATTTAAATTAATACAACTTAAATAATTTTCTTAATATTTATATATCAAAATTACTACTAAGATGGAAATAATTCTATTTATTTCAATCACCATCTAAGTATAATTTTATAAATATTAAATTAAATTCTAATTTAGAATTTTAATTCTAAATTCGATATTTAATGAATATATTTTATTATAAATAATAAAGAAAATACATTTTAAAGAATAAGCTTTATTATTATGAAGATATTCGATCTCCATTGTTGGTTTTACATAGCGTTTGTTTTAGCGAGTAATCCTCCCTAATGGAGGAACGTTTATTAGCAAGTTCGCACCGTTTAATCTCGAAAGATAAGTAGCTTTGTAAGTGTTTTATATGGTATGGATCACCCTAATGGTGGCGACTGTATTTGACTTGCAAAATATGAAACAATGGTAGAAGCTCATAAGATAGAATAGCCTTGACTCTCACCTAAACGGGACAACGCTGGATTCTAATCTTGATCGAATAAAAGGTTGCTAGAATGTTTAACATTTTAGATGAGCTGACAACTCTATTCAATAGATGGTAGCTTTGACTCTTGCCTAAACGGGACACTGATATCAGTTTGTTGAAAACTTTGAAAATTATTTAGGATTGAATTTTTTTTTTGTATTTTCTCTTATCATTCCTACATGCTATGTGCTTATAATTTCTTAATTGGATTTTTTGTTAAACCATTATTGATTTCTATTTATTATTTTGTAGTATCCTGTATAACCATGATGAATTCCATGTTATCACTCTTGACCGAAAATAAGCTAAATGGATCTAACTTTCCAAAATGGAATGAGAACATTAATATTGCTCTCATAGGAGAAAGTGCCTTGTTTGTGTTAACTGAGCCGTCTCCAGAAGTGCCGGGGGACAATGCAACCAAAGCTGTGAAAGAAAAGTATGAGCGTTGGCAGAAAGCTAACGACAAAGCTCTATACTTCATGCTTTCCAGCATGGTTGACACCCTTAAAGCTCGATTTTCTAAAACCGAAAAGGCTGGTGAAGTTATGACGAAGTTAACTGAGCTATTCGGTAGGGCATCTCTTCAGTCTCGCTTTGACGCGACTAAGAAATATATCAATGCACGGATGGAACCCCATCAAAACGTGCGTGATCATGTTCTCCTCATGGCAAGTTATTTCCAAGAAGCCCAGGATCATGGTGCTGAAATGGATCACACTACTCAAGTAAGCCTTATCTCGAATAGTTTGACTCCATCATTTCTGCCCTATACATCAAATTATGTCATGAATAAAAAGGACATAGACTTTCATAAGTTAGTCAATGACCTTCAGACATATGCAAATTTGATTGGAGGCCCCAAAAAGAAAGGGAGCAAGCCTCAAAATTCTGGCAATGGTAATGGGACGGTCAAACCTGAGGCAAATGTTGCCTCTGCTTCTAAACCCAAATCTAAGAAGAAGTGGAGAAACACCAAGAAGCGTGCCAAAGCCATGAAAAACAAAAAGGCTGCTACTTCTGGTGATGCACTCAAAGGAAAGTGTTTCTACTGCAATGAGAAAGGTCATTGGAAACCCCAATGTCCTAAACTTCTTGCAAAGAAACAAGGTATTTCTTTCTATAAACTTTAAGAGTTTTAGTGAATTATTATCCAATTAGATTATTGATTCTGGACTAACTTTGTTTATTTATTTCTTCTTTTTGTAGGCCAAGCTACTTGAACTCAAATGCTATCTTAGTGAGTTGGATCGGAAAGCTGGACAAAGGGTGAAGATCGGGCAAGATGAAGATGAAGCTCAATTATCTATTTTTGAATTAATTGTTTTAGTTTAAAGACAATTTGGATTTCGAATTTTAGTTTGGGATTTTTATCCCTGTTTTTCTCATATTGTTGCAATACATTTTTTTTTATTAATAACTAGGGAACTAAACCGCGCTTCGCGCGGTGTTTTGCAATTTTTCCTATGATGTATTATATAAATATATTATACTTGTTGAGTGATATGATTTAAAATATAGTATTTTTATGATATATTAGAATCATATTATTTTTAAAATATATAAAGATGATACTTTGCGATAAATATTAAAAATAGTAGAAATAACAAATACACTTTGTGGTCATAGACATAGGTTAGTGAT
The DNA here is from genome assembly GCF_029168945.1 of Cannabis sativa. Classification (NCBI taxonomy): domain Eukaryota; kingdom Viridiplantae; phylum Streptophyta; class Magnoliopsida; order Rosales; family Cannabaceae; genus Cannabis; species Cannabis sativa. The sequence continues at coordinate 36,654,758 of NC_083610.1, read as the reverse complement.
ACTACACTTACACTGAAAAAGAAGAAGCGTTTCAAGTTCAAATATATATTTTGGGATAAATTAAAATGGCATGAGAAAAAATTTATTTATAGTGTATATGTAATGTCCCACTATACTTTTTAAATAATGTGGGATTATTACAAAAAAATAAATTGAATAATCATGTTTTCTTAGTACATTAACACGGTACTCTAAAAAATTACAAAAATATGAAGAAAAAATTATAGAAAGTCACCTACACTCTTGTGTGCTTTCCTTTATATTAATAAATCAAAAAATAAGATGAAAAATATATTTTACTTTTATATAAAATATAAAATGTATATTATTGTAATAGATTATAGAATAGATAATTTTTTTAAAAAAAAATTATAACTAATTAAATGAATAAACTAATTTAATCAATTAGTCAAGGAGAAAAATACATATTTTGGGACAAATCAAAAGAAAATTATAATTGATTAATTGAATAAGATTAATTTAATCAATTACTCATGTAAGAAAATACATATTTTGGGACAAATTAAAATGCTATGAGAAAAAATTTATTTATAGTGTATATGTAATGTCCCACTGTACTTTTTAAACAATGTGGGATTACTACAAAAAGTAAACTTAGTTGAATAATCATATTTTCTTGGTACATTAACATGGTACTCTCAAAAAATTAAAAAAATATGAAGAAAAAATTATACAAAGCCACCTATATCCTTGTGTGCTTTCCTTTATATTAATATACTAGGAAACGTAACCGCGCTTTGCGCGGTTTATAATATAAAATTTATATAATTTTATATTTATTTACTTAATTATAATTTTTAAAACATGTACATAAATTTGGGTGAGAAATTTATACATCATGTAATTCTAATTTTTACTTGTACTTTACATAGTATTTTTATATATATAAAAAAATTAAGCTAACTAATTAAAAAAAATTATGTTTGTGCAAAGATTTACATTTTTTTATAAAGAGAAAATTTACATATTTTGATTAATGTATTTTAACCTATTATCTATTTGGACTACATATTTAAAAAAAAAAAAAATTAAATTATGGTATGTATGTATGCTTGTATGAGGCTTCACCTACTACAATGCTTTAGCCTGGGTACATTAGCATTACTTCTTTCTTATATTGTCTGCGCCTGGTACAAGTCATTGATTGTCATGAGTCTCGGTTAACTGAGTTTGGTATTGTAATCTTTGATATCTTTCATATTTGGAATATTTTTATGCTCATCACTTTAAATCATTGTAAAATAGTCAATAATACAAAAGCTCATCCTTTAGCTAAAACATATATAAAAGGCATCTCACAAAATTGTACTTAAATGAAAAAAAAAATAATAAGAAGCAAACCTTATAAGCTTTTTTGGATCATGAATTCATGATTCCCAATTTACAATCATTCAAATTAAATTCATAATATTTTTCCATTAAAATCTTACCATGAGACTAAAAGAAAAATAAGAGAAAGAGAAGTCAAAAAAAAAAAAAACTCAGCTTCATAAGCCAAAACAACTAAATTATAGCTAAAGATAGAGTTTCCTAAAAATAAAATTACAACCATAAAAAGAAATAGTATCATACCTTCATATGAGGAGGGAGGTTATTTTACACATGCTAGAAACATATTCATGTTATTATATTTGGTTCCAATGAGTCATAATAAAAGAAAAAAAAATCATAACATTTTTATAAAGGCAATAGATCATTGTCATATCAAGAATCACTCTTTTATATAAATAGACACCAAAGGTTATTGAAAATTTGGAGGACCTTTTTGCGTAAGTATGTTTTACTTGCTTTTTCAGTTTTAATTTAAAGCTAAGTATGTAGTTAGTTTGTAAGTTACATCTATCTATATACATATTACACTAATATTAATAGTGACATAATAATAATTGAGGATGATAAAATTTAACTTTTTTTTATATACAACTTTTATTCATAATAAAGTTTTTTGTAGGGTATGACCATTCTCATTCTTTTTATGCAATTATTATATCATTAGATTACTATTGTATTGCATTGTATTTATAAAAGTGTAAATGAAAAAACTAAATAATAAAAGTAATAAATAAATTAGAAAATCTCATAAACTAAAAAATTAAGAATAAAACTCATATATAATGCCATGTCATCACTATTACCAAAAAGTATTATATAGATATATAGATTTGTGTAAGAAATGAGTTTGAGATAACGACCATACTTGATCATATATAGTCTAAATTATAAAAAACTTTTACATGAATCAATCAAATTATATATTTTTTTTTTATTAATCCATAATCTAAAAAGAAACAAAAAAAATTAAAAATAAAATTATCAAATGTTTATATAACAAATAAAATATAAATTCTAACACCCCAAAACGTTATTATATATTATATATATTTTTGTAAGAAATGAGATTGAGATAAAGACCATACTTAATCATACTCTTAATCATAAAAAGCTTTTCACATGAATCAATCAAATCATATTTTTTTTTATTAATCATAATCTAAAAACGAACAAACAAAACAAATTAATAATAAAATTAACAAATATATAATAAATAAAATATAAATTTTAAACACCCCAACACGATTAAATATTGAAATTTTGAGTAAGATATCAAAAGTGCTCTATGAACACGTACCAAAAAAGTCTTCCAAGGGATGAGAAGGTTGTCTGGTTCCATAAAATAGCTTAAGTGTGTTCTTATGCGACCAACCTGCAAAATAGAGAGAACTGAGAGGTTAAAAAGGTTAAAATAAAGATTAAGAACTTTTATCATCACCTTTTATAATTAAATTTGTTGTAAAGTATTATTATTAGAATTAATTATGGTATGAATAAATTTATATTTATAGTTACTGTATTTATTAATTAATTATATTTAATTATTAATTTTTATTACTTAAATTTGGCGTTTCTTTTCAATTCAAAGAGTAAATGAATGGTCATTATTCTTTTTGATAAGCAAATGAATGATCAATAACTATTACTCATTAAAAGAAGAGAGAGACCACGTTTAAAGAAAATAAATTGGATACATTTTTTTGATGATAAATATTTTACACATTCATATTAAAAAGGTAAAGAAAAAAATTTACATCATAAATCTAAATATATATAAATTAAATTAGTTATGGGAAGGGGAATGATTTTTTGTTATAGCATTTTGTAACATTGTTTAGAAAAAAAAAAGTAATAGAACATTTATCTTCTGGAAAAAGATTGTACACAAAGAGATATTTTAAAAGGGAAGGGGAACAATTTTTTGTTATAGCATTTTGTATTATTATTAGCTATAAATGCTAAATAATAATATGAAATGGTACAAAATTAATAAAAAAATTTAAATAATAGTGAAAAATTAAGAGAACAAAGAATATGAAACAAAGCTCATATAAGAAGCCATGTCATCTTGATTAGCAAGAGAATTATATAGATATATAAATAGATATTTTATTTTCTATTTCAAACAAATTGCAATTTATGAGATTGAGCTTCATTTACTTTATCTTAAACCACAATTACCACATTATATTTATATATTTGTATGTGTAAGTGTTTTTATTATTGATGCAAATTCTATAATATTTACAACTCTTCATAGAGTTATATTAAGTAAACACTAGAAAATATTTCTATGTTTATTAATAATTGTTAATTCTAATACAATTATTGAGAATTTGTTTAATAAAAGGATCTTTTGATCTGATAGGGGTGGAGAAAAGTTAAGAAAACTATGCAGTTCAACGATCTTTTATATCTAATGAACTCTAGATTGTATTCAACTCCACATAAACTCTATAACACTTAGAGAATCATGATCTTTATAACCTTTAGGGGTGGATCATAATCTCTATATACTTAGGGGTGGAGTTTATCCACAATACCCTATGTAACACATTTTCTTTAAACATGGAAGTAATATAATGAATTAGCTATTATCAATATAAATCCTTGATCTTGATTGTATGTTCCAATTTAGTTTTACTGTTGTAGTAAATAATGATACCTATAAAAGTTCTTTGATAATGTATCACACTACCTTAATTGAGTGGGAGAATTTTAAAATTCTTTACCCATCTTCATTTGGTTGACACTTGTGATAGGAACTTAAGAACACTACTGAAAAGCAAATCTAACCATTCATGTAGATAGATATAACTTATCAGAATTATGAGAATAAGATAAAAGAATTCTAGTTCAGTCTATTCGAATGACTTGAGCCAAGATTTCTTAATCCTCATAACATTTTATGGTATCTCAATTTTTGATTACTTAATCTCTAGCAAGTATTTTTCACTTCAAATACTAGTCTGCTATGTTGATGATTTAGTCTTAAAAGAAACTTAAAGTTTCGGACTAATACAATAAGTCACAACTAGATAACTCTCCAAACAATAAGAGGTTAAAAGTATTATTTAACCAGACATCTGCTATTGAGTGGGAGCTATCTGAGATGTAATCAAATAAGGAACATTAGAAGATATTCAAGAAAGATTTATGAAAGTGATCTATATGTTAGATATTAAGGAACTGTATATCAGTTATCCTTATGTCTACCCCAACTCATTCAAATTTTGAGATGGTGGTTACTCTGGGGGTGGAGGAGTTATTCTATAATAATTCAAGCTCTACCAGAGAAGATTTGTAACTTTGTAAATTCGAAATTACCAGAAAGTTATTTTACTGAAGAAAAGTCTACGCTGTATTATCTCAATTCTATATTTTAAAATATGAGAGATATGTCTTCTGTTTATTCAGATGTACTTTAAACAGTAAATTTCAGTATCCCTTGATGAGTTTGTTGGAAATTATTTTACCAGGATCTTAGATCTACTCACAAGTATGTTGATTAACACCCTAAATATGAACTTTCTAAAACGATTAAATAAACACATATAAAGTTGAAGAAACCTTACATTGGATGCAGCGGAATAATATGACTCCTTCCGTTCAGATCTCTAACCCTTGTATCCTTTCTGTCGCAGAGTATTATCAAGATCTGAACCTGGATCTCTTTCTCTGGTTCTTTGGTGCTGAAACTCCTTCTTGCTGAAAGTCTTTCTTCACGATCTTCCTCACTATGATTGAGGTATCACTTGCTGTGTGTGGGCACTACTCTAATCACTAAGTGTTTCGAAATATTAAGGAAGAAGAGAGAGAAGGAGTGGTCGGCCAAGGTAGAGAGAGAGAGGCTCAGGTTTTTCTGAATGAAAAGTGTAATTTTCATGAAGCCTTCACTATCTATTTATACCATTCCACTAGGGTTAGGTTTGAATTATTTGGCATTAAAATAATGAAAATATCGGAGGATAATCCCTATAAAAGTGGCCGGCCATGGCAGATTGGATTTGGGCCTCACTTTTTGCAATTTTGCAGTTTTATCACTTTTGCATCTGATTTTCTCAAAAATGCCAATTTTCTAATTCAACCATTTAAATGCCAATTCTAACTATTTAATAACTGTAAATAATTATTAAATAATATTGTCATTTATCATATTTATTAATTGAATCATACAAAGTATCATAATTAACAAATATGCCCTTAAAAACTCTTTCTTTACAATTTCGCCCTTACTTAGTGAAAAATTCACAAATAGACATAGTCTAACTTGAGAATTATAATTGATTAATCAAAACCAATTACATGAGTCTTACAAGCAATATTATCTCAACTAGTGGGGGGACCATGGGTCTATATAACTGAGCTTCCAATAAGTAGATCAAGAATTTATTACTTAAATTCACTAACTTATTAATTCTTCGTTGAATCCACGCATAGAACTTAGAATTGCACTCTCAGTATATAGAATGCTCTATATGTTCCACCATATAGACACATAATTAGTTATCCATTGTTATAATCCTAATTTGATCAAGGATCCTCTATATGAATGATCTACACTATAAAGGGATTAGATTACCGTTACACCCTACTATGTATTTTATCCTTAAAACACTTGACCCCGTATAAATGATGTTTCAGCTTATGTGAAATGAGTACTCCACCATTTATTTTCGTTTGGTCAAGCTCGAAGGAGATCATCCTTTGCTTACTATTCGCCAGATAGAAGCTATAGATTCCATGTTTATGTTAGCGCTCCCACTCAATTGCACTACCGTGTTCCCAAAATGTACGTATCACCCTGACCTAAAAGTAGGCTTAACTAACAAATCAAAGAACACAAATAGCCTTTCGAGATTGAGCCTAATCATAACAGGATTAAGATCATTTGATCTAGGATCAACTAGGCGATATTGACTTGAATAGATTTTACGGTAAGTTTAATAAATCTAAGTCAAAGTTCAATATCGGTCCCTTTCGATGCATACTCCATGTATCCAACCTGAGCTTTACTTTAACCAATGTTCTGGAAAGAACATAGCATTTCTCCAAATGCAAGTAAACTCTTGTTGTAGATTATCATATCAGTAAAACCCTGTGTCTGATAAATCTAGGAAACTTTATTCACATAGTCATGTTTACTTTCCAAAGTGTTGACAACACAATAAACAGGATCAAGTATGTGAAAAAGATTTCAGATGAATTTATAAATCAAATAGACAAGCAATTGATAAAGTGAACCAAAACATACACAAATGAATGAAAAATACTTCTGTTTCTTTATTGATGTTGAATAAAATAGATTACATTGAAATGGAGTTTTATTTAGGGCATAAAACCCAACAGAGTTAAGCATATAGTAAAGGATGTTTCATATTGTATTTATGAACTAGTATCCAGAAGTTTGGGTGGATTCAAATATACTACACTTGATCTGATGATCAAGACATCAGATTGATTTATTTGCACAGTTTGTTTTATGTTAGTGCAAGAGGGAGTTTGTTGGGTTTTGTGCCCTAAATAAAACCCTTTACAATCTGATTAGTTATCAATATAAGAAATTTGAAGTGATTTATGTTTGCATGAATTTTACATGCTAATGGTTTAATATGTTTATTACATTTACACACAAAATCAGTTAAGTCCGATCATATGTTTATTCACAATTACAGTATCGTCAACACAGTGGAATGTGATTGTGATAATATGAATCAAAAGACTAAGTCCCTATTTCATCAGTGTTTTGGATTTACACTAATGTGATAATCAGCGATGATGTGTACTTACACTTGGAGTAAGTGTTATGTTCTTTCCAGGACGTTGGTAAAGTATACTAGTTTCAAATGTATGGAGTATACATTAGACTGGACCGATATTGCAACTTAGTTAAGATATTATAAACTTACCGTCATATCTTTCCAAGTCAATATCAGTAGTTGATCTTAAGATTAAAAGAATCTAAATCCTGATATGCTTAGGCTCAACTCAGGAGTGCTATTCATGTTCTTTGATTTATTAGTTAAGCCTACTTTTGGGTCAGGGTGATACGTATATTTTGGGAACATGATAGTATGATTGAGTGGGAGTGCTGAACATAAATATGGAATCTATATCTTCTACTGGTGTATAGAAGTCAAGTGATGATTCCCTTCGAGCTTAGCTAAATAGAAGTAAATGGATGAGCTCTTGTTTAAGTGACTAATTCTTAGATCACTAAACATCATTTACAGGTAGCTAAGTGTTTTAAGGGGCAAAATACGTTGAGGGGTGAGAACGGTAAAATTATCCCATCTCGATGTAAATCATCTATATAGAGGATCTTTGATCACAATAAGATTATAAAAATGGTTAAATGAGATGGCATATCTATATCGTGAAACATATAATATGCTCTATATAAGTCTGAGAGTGCAATTCTAAGTTCTAAGAGTGGATTCAACGAGGAATTAATAAGTAGGGATTTACTTAGTAAATTCGGTTCACTTATTGGAAGCTCAGCATATAGATCCATGGTCCTCATTCTAGTTGAGACTATACTGCTTGTAAGACTTAATAATTGATTTGTAATTAATCAATTATAATTCTAAAGTTAGACTATGTCTAATTTGTGAATTTTCACTAAGTAGGGGCAAAATTGTAAAGAAAAGAGATTCTAGGTTTATTTATTAATTAATAGACTTTACATGTCTTATTAATAATTAAATTAAATGAAAATATTATTTAATAATCTATTTTAGTTATTAAATAATTAGTTTTGATATTTAAATGGTTAGAATTGGAAAATTGGCATTTTTGAGAAAATAGAAATAAAAATTGTGAAAACTGCAAAATCCAAGTAAGGCCCATTAACACCTATGGCCGGCCACTTGGATAGCTTTTTCCAATTAATATTTTCATTATTTTAATGCCAAATAATTACTAACCTAAACCTAGTAGTTTCCTATAAATAGAAAGTGATGGCTCAGTCAAATAACAAGTTTTCATAACCTTTTCTCAAAAAATCAACTTTTTCAGAAACTGAGCCTTCCCTCTCTCTCTCTATAGCCGAACCAACCCTCTCTCTTTTCCTCTTCATAATTTCGAAACCCTCAGTGATAGAGTAGTGCCCACACACAGCAAGTGGTACCTCAATCATAGATTGGAAGACTGTGAAGGATCACACACAAAGAGAAGGACATTCGGGCTCAGATCTTGATAATACTCTGCGACAGAAAGGATACAAGGGTTAGAGATCTGAGTGGAAGGAGACATTATTCCGCTGCAACCAATGTAAGGTTTTCTTAACTTTATATGTGTTTATTTATCGTTTTAGAAAGTTCATATTTAGGGTGTTAAACAACATACTTGTGAGTAGATCTAAGATCCTGTTAAAATAAATTCCAACAGTATTATTATGTATTGTTATTGAATTTATGTTGGACTTTTTTAAACATTAGAATTCGTGGTATTTTATTTTTTTGATAATTATTATAATTTGTGGCATAGCTGGAAGGCCTAAAATTGTTATGAACTAATAAAAAAACATAATCATACCAATAAAAGAAACTAGTTACATTGTTATCTTAATAAATACATCTATGTAGATAGATAAATATATATAAGAAAAAGACATAATTGTTCATGCTAAATTTTGGTAAAACAAATCTACACACCAATGCTCTCTTAATTTCTTCATATTGTTAACGTTCACATTATCAAATGGAAGATTTAGCATTTTATGCTCGATGTGCTCTATTACATACATCCCGCTGTATGAGACAATAAAAAGTAAATAAATAAAAGTATGTAAATTAAATTCAAGTTAAATAATAAAAAATCAACTGTAATTAAGTTACCTTGATTCCGTCTGTCGTACAATGCTCCAGTCGATGACTTTTGAACTAAAATTTTTAACCCGGCTCTCTAAGACGGTCAATTGAGACATGATGATCATTTCATGATTCTCGAATAGGCCAGACTGCAGCATCAAGGTTGGGAATAACTCTTCCCATAATATCAAGTGACTCTTCAATTTATCTGGGGAAATCAATCCAAGGCTCGAGTCAAATATGCTCAGCATCCAACGATCAAGGTCTGCCTCTAAAGTCACCCAATGCTTTGCACTATCGAAGAAGAGGGTCATATATATTCTCTCCTTATTCTTCCAACTGTCCAAGGATTGGGCATCATCCCCTCGAATCATATCCAATATGTCGTCATCCCACTAAAAGTTAGAATGGTCATCCCCGCAGCTTGCCACCGACCAATAACTCCTGATGGGAAAATGTGAGGCATGATGACACTGTTGGAAATATTTTACTAAGATCTAGATTTACTACCAAGTATGTTTCATTAACATCCTAATATGAATTCTAAAACAATGAAATAAACACATATAAAGTTTAGTAAACCTTACATTGGGTGCAGCGGAATATAATGACTCCTTCCATTCAGATCTCTAGCCCTTGATTCCTTTCTGTAGCAGAGCATAATCAAGATCTGAACCTGGATCTCTTTCTCTCCTTCCTTTGATGCTGATTCTCTTTCTTGTTGTTTGGATTCTTCACAGTCTTACACACTATGATTGAGATACCACTTGATGTGTGTGGGCACTACTCTATCACTCAAGGTATTTCGAAATTCAAGAGAAGAAGAAGAGAGGGGCGGCTATGGCTTTTCTCTGAAAGGAACAATATGCAAGTCATAGTTTCCTGCAGCCATTACTTTCTATTTATAGAATGCCATCTAGGTTTAGGTTAGAATTGTATGGCATTAAAATAATGAAAAATATAAATGGTAAACCCTTTGCATAGTGGCCGGCCATATAAGGGAAATGGGCCTCACTTTGCAACTTTCCCATTTTGTCATTTTTCAATCCTATTTTCTCAAAAATGCCAATTTTCCAATTTAACCATTTAAATGTCAATTCCAATTATTTAATAACTAAAAAATAATTATTAAATAATATTGTCATTTAATGTATTTATTAATATGACATATAAAGTCTATTAATTAATAAATAAAACCTAGAATCTCTTTTCTTTACAATTTCGCCCTTGCTTAGTGAAAATTCATAAACTAGACATAGTCTAACTTTAGAATTATAATTGATTAATTAAAATCAATTAACTGAGTCTTACAAGCAGTATGGTCTCAACTAGTATGTGGACCATGGGCCTATATAACCAAGCTTCCAATAAGTCGAATCGAATTTACCAAGTAAACTCCCTAACTTATTAATTCTTTATTGAATCCACACTTAGAACTTGGAATTGCACTCTCAGTCATATAGAACGCTCTATATGTTCCACGATATAGATACGCTATTAGTTATCCATTGTTATAATCCTAATTTGATCAATGACCCTCTAATAGATGATCTACATTGAATAGGAACTAAATTACCGTTACACCTTCAATGTATTTTATCCTTAAAACACTCAGCTCCGTATAAATGATATTTCAGCGAAGTGAAATGAGATCTCCACCATTTATCTCTGTTTAGCCAAACTTGAAGGATATCATCGTTTCACTTCTAAATTCCTATAGAAGTTATAGACTCCATATTTATGTTAGCGCTCCCACTCAATTATACTATCATGTTCCCAAAATGTACGTATCACCCTGACCCAAAAGTAGGCTTAACTAACAAATCAAAGAACATGTATAATACTCATGAGATCGAACCTAACCATACCAGGATTAAGATCATTTGATCTAGGATCAACATGTGATATTGAATTGAATAGATATTACGGTAAATTTTAATATATCTAATCAAAGTTCAATATCGGCCCATTCCGATGTATACTCCATACATCCGATGCAGGTAAACTTTGCCAATGCCCTGGAAAGGACATAACATTATCCAAGGTGTAAGAATACCTATCGTTGATTATCATGTCAGTCTAAATCCAGTGAACTGACAAATCAGGGAATAAACTTTCGAACATATAATTAAGATTATATTCCACTGTGCTGACAACACTATAATCATTAACAAATTCATATGTTCTGGACTTAAATAGAATTCATACATTATATGTATATAATCATGAAATAAATCATGTGAACCATGCAACATAAAATGTTATATTTGATCTTTATTAATAAGTAAATCTGACTATATTGAAATGGGTTTTATTTAGGGCACAAAACCCAACAGACACATCTATTTGGGTACACCTTGTAATACCCGGTAAAAATATACATATATTTGAAATTTTATTTGTTATACAATTTGTGTGAGAATCAATATTCATTTATTTCTACTAATAGTGAATAGAGACTATTGCTTAGAATAGTATTGATAGATTTCTAAACATAGTTGAAATTATAGTAAGTGTCAAGGTAAAATTATGGTGTCTTTACGAATTAGGTTAATTACTCAATTAAAGCTCAATATGAAAGTCTATTAGAGTTTTATAGATTATTTAGTGAGTTTAATTTATTGTATGAGTGCATTAAATAACATTATAATGGAATTAATGTCACAAAAATTCGTAGGTTTTGATAAATTCGCACGATTAAAAACTGTTTTACTTAAATGATCATATCTAGAGTTTTAGAGCTACGATTGAGGTGATTCCAGTGGCATTGGAAAGATAATTCAAAGATCTATAAATTTTGTAGAAATAGTTATATCATAATTCGGAATTTTTCTAGGTGAAAACTAAGTCTAAAGTTACGTGATAAAGGGCTTACTTTTAAAATTTAAAAATTAGATATTTGTTGATTTAATAATATTTTAGCATTTTATTATATATTATTATTTTTAGTTAACCTAAACCTATCAGAATACGATATCTCATAATCTTTTTATCAAACCCTAAACTATCATAGTTTTATTTTTCTTCTCCAAACCAATTAGTCAAAGCTTCATTCTTCTTCATGGTTGCTCCTCTCAAACCTTCCACACTTCTTCTTATTTTTCTACATTCATTCTTAAAGTTTTGGATTTATAATCAAGGCTTGCCGACTTAGACATCAAATAGAAAGTTGTGAAGAGGTATGAAATATTTTCTTGCTCAATAATGCTAAATGTTATTAAAGGTTCGGACCTATTATATTTTTCTTTTTCAGAAAAAATAAGTTTCAGTAAAGTGATGATATCTCTCTTGATATTGATCCGTTTTTAGAAATTTTTGTATCGTTGGAAAGCTTATTCGATTTCCCATAAGTTTTATGAAGAAACTTTTTGTTAATTCGAAGTCATACTATGTCAAAAAGTTAGTTTTATTCAATATCATGTGATTCGTTTCTTGAATCTTGTTCTTGCAAAACTGTTTTGGTAAAATTATAATATCTCTTTGAATATAATTCCAATTTCAAAGGTTTTGGTATCATTGGAAAGGTAATTTAATTTCCTAAAACTTTTATGAAGATGTTATCTTCTAGTTCTGAACCATTCAATGTCAAAAGTTTATATTTTTGCTAAGTTGTGTAATTCGTTACTCCATATTCCTTCTCAGAAATAGTTTCAGTAAAACAATCATAACTCCCTCATTTTTAAGCCATTTTTAATTATCTTTATATCATTGGAAAGATAATAAAATTTCCTATAATTTTTATGAAGACAACTTTCACTGAATTAGTATAGTTGTTGGTCAAAAATAGTGATCTTTCTGCTGTACTGTAAGAGTACGAATTTTAATGTTAGGGCCTTGAACCATGTGTTGTTATAGGTAGTAGTGACGAGATAACAAGTCTTAAGCAGTGGGATTTGAGGATCTTGTCCTCAACAAGAAAATTCATTGAGGTGCTTGGAGTAGCAAGAAGGTGTTCTTAATAACTGAGGTAAGAAGGGTGGACATCTGTGCACAGGGTGTATGTTGAAACATACAACTTTATTGTGGGTTTGATGTTCATGTGTTTATAAGATTTTGTACTATGAATTGTTGTTATGTTAGTATTGTTAGTATGTGATAGTGATAAGGCTTTTGACTGTTTGTGTGAGAATAACACTTATAGGATATGTTTTCTGCTGCTGGTGTGAGCATAGCACTGCAGGATATATTTTTGGCTGCTTGTATGGGTTTACTTACAGGTTATCCTTTCATGGGTGAGTACAACTTGTGAAAAGGGATTGCCCTATTGAATGCCGAGTGTGAGAATAACACAAGGCAGGGCAAGTTACACTTCATGTCTGATCAACATGAGTGGGAGTAGATTATCGTATGTGAGGACAATGTGCGATAAGATACTATGTGTTATGTGTGTGAGTATAGCATGCATTAAGATTACATTGTGATATGATGTTATATTGTATTTGAGAATAGTATGTGATATGATATGTTGGTATATGTATGCAAGTATGGTATGAATTGATTTGATGTTGTGATATTGTTATACTTATGACTATGTTATCTGGTTGGGGGGGTTATGTCCTACATAGCTCTTCTTACTGGGCGTTAGCTCACGGGTACTCTGTGTGCAGGTAAAGGCAAAACTATACTGTGAGGGTGGCGAGCTCGAGGCATGGATTACATGTTAGGGGATTGTCACGATGTTTTGGTTTAAAAATATTTCATTTAAGATTATGATTCAAATAGTTTTTGTAAGGCTTTATATTTTAAAGTTATGAATAAATAAATGTTTTGTTTTAAAAATAATGAGATCTCATGCTTAGTTATTTTTTTTATTAAAGAAGTCTTTTATTGTCTTTATCTTAAATGGTTTTAAACGGACTAGCTAGTGTGACGTCTCGGGAAATCGGGGCGTTACAATATGGTATCAGAGCAATACGGTCCTAAAGGATGTGGTTGACCCTAACATGTAAAGTTCATTGCCACGAGACGAGCTCAACTCACTGTACTGTAAGTTTTAGTTAATCTGTTCATGTTAGTCTTACATATTTTATGTTGCGTTACATCTTTAGTGTAACTAGAAGTTTTCTTTGTGTTTAGAAGAATATGTCTTAAAATTTTATGGGTAGGATTCGATCTATGAGATATTTTTGGAAAAAAAAATTCAAGGTATTGCTATATTACGTAATTTAAGTTTGATTTTTGATAAGTTGTACTTATTTTCATAAATAAGGAGCATAAGAAGAGTATTTTTCAAAAGAAATTGTGTTATAAGCAGATTGGAATAGAGTATGTTAGGAAAAAAAAAAGAATTTAGTTGTTATATTAGTATTTCTAACGAGAGTGTATGTTTCAGGTTTAATAAATTAGACATATATAACTATTGGTATGTTCTTAAGTTTGATTTTTTTTAAAGTGTTAATGGATAGATAATTTTAAGCTCTACTCTTTTATTAGAAATAATTAAGTTGAATTTTGGTTAAGGGTGAAATCTAATCATTAATGTTATAATAGAAGAATAGATTGTGACAGTCAGTAGCCCCGTGATTCGTAAGGAAATTAGATAGTTTTGTATGTGTTTATCTGCATAAATTTAAACTCTTTATGTATTGAAATATGATTTATGATTTGTTATTATGAATATGTATATGGTACTGAGAATGTGTGGTATGGACACAATATGAGTTTGTGAATTGATACATAGATTATGGTTGTATGAATTGTATATGTTGTATGTTGTATTTGTATGTTTTAGGTTGTATGTTGTATGATGTATTTGTATGTTGCATGTTGTATGTTGTATGCTAACGTCTCAGGTAAAGTGGGGGACCATGGTGGGATATGATACGGGATAAGGCCGTTGAATGTAGAGATACCCTACCCTGCATTTTACTGAGTCGTGTATGAGATTGTTATGGTGGGTATGATACAGTGATGTTACTGTTGAATATAGAGATACCCTATCCTATAACAATGGTAGGGCTGCATAGGCCCATGTTATTATATGGGCAGATTAGGCCCAGGATATTGTAAGGCCAGGCTAGGCCCAGGTTATGTAAGTAATGGCTATGATATGCCAATGTTATGGTAAAGACATGATATGATTGAAATAATTTTTATATGTTATTGCTATGATTGTGCTATGAGTATGTTGTTAGGGTTGTGATCCCTACATGTATGTAATGGTTTCGTTTAGTACAAATAAATGGTATATGATTAAGCGAGTAAAGAAAAATATATATGAGAATTGGATTAAGCGATTTTCGTTCTCGAGTTATTCTTAGAAAGAGTGATTTTGATAGTAAATTTTATTCATATTTCATTAGTTGGATGGATTAGTAAATGTTTCTTTTATAGTGATATGCATGTAGCTCATTCCTGAGAGTATGTTAACTTGTATGCTTCTAAGCCTATATATTGGCTAGCTCGCATGTGTAAGAAGACCTTTAACGATCTTTAGCTTACATGTAGTTCATGTAATTTATAGAAGACATGTGGTCTGTTTGAATGACATCGGTTTGTTGATGATATATTGGATCGTTATGTGTAGGGCAACATTCTTAATAATTATGCTACGTAACTATAATAACGGAATTGTAGCTTTATGGAGGAAATTAAGTTAAAAAAAAAATTAACATTCAATGAAAGAATGGGAACAATTAAAGAGAAGTTTGCATAAGTTCTTCTACCCTACTCCTTGTTGTTTGTTATTTTTGTATTGTATAATGTGTTCTCAAGTGGCATATAAGGATGTTCATAAGAGAAGAGTTTTTTTTTTAAAAAAATTACGAGCATGTTATTGCAAAATTTATGTATTTAAAGCACGTATATGTAAGTATTGTGATGGAGTATGTTTGTTATTTAAGTAATATATAAAGGAATAACAATACTTAAATTAGACTGTATATGTTATATGTGTTGTAGTTTGACCAATAAGATAAAAGTTAAGTACATATTTGTTGGGTCCATAAGGTAGATAAGGAGGTCATGTAATAAGTGGTGACAAACATGAAGTCCCTCGTGTATTTGGTAGTTAAATTTCGAGGACGAAATTTCTTTAAGGAGGGTAGAATGTAATACCCGGTAAAAATATACATATATTTGAAATTTTATTTGTTATACAATTTGTGTGAGAATCAATATTCATTTATTTCTACTAATAGTGAATAGAGACTATTGCTTAGAATAGTATTGATAGATTTCTAAACATAGTTGAAATTATAGTAAGTGTCAAGGTAAAATTATGGTGTTTTTACGAATTAGGTTAATTACTCAATTAAAGCCCAATATGAAAGTCTATTAGAGTTTTATAGATTATTTAGTGAGTTTAATTTATTGTATGAGTGCATTAAATAACATTATAATGGAATTAATGTCACAAAAATTCGTAGGTTTTGATAAATTCGCAGGATTAAAAACTGTTTTACTAAAATGATCATATCTAGAGTTTTAGAGCTCCGATTGAGGTGATTCCAGTGGCATTGGAAAGATAATTCAAAGATCTATAAATTTTGTACAAATAGTTATATCATAATTCGGAATTTTTCAAGGTGAAAACTGAGCCTAAAGTTACGTGATAAAGGGCTTACTTTTAAAATTTAAAAATTAGATATTTGTTGATTTAATAATATTTTAGCATTTTATTATATATTATTATTTTTAGTTAACCTAAACCTATCAGAATACGATATCTCATAATCTTTTTATCAAACCCTAAACTATCATAGTTTTATTTTTCTTCTCCAAACCAATTAGTCAAAGCTTCATTCTTCTTCATGGTTGCTCCTCTCAAACCTTTCACACTTCTTCTTATTTTTCTACCTTCATTCTTAAAGTTTTGGATTTATAATCAAGGCTTGCCGACTTAGACATCAAATAGAAAGTTGTGAAGAGGTATGAAATATTTTCTTGCTCAATAATGCTAAATGTTATTAAAGGTTCGGACCTATTATATTTTTCTTTTTCAGAAAAAATAAGTTTCAGTAAAGTGATGATATCTCTCTTGATATTGATCCGTTTTTAGAGATTTTTGTATCGTTGGAAAGTTTATTCGATTTCCCATAAGTTTTATGAAGAAACTTTTTGTTAATTCGAAGTCATACTATGTCAAAAAGTTAGTTTTATTCAATATCATGTGATTCGTTTCTTGAATCTTGTTCTTGCAAAACTGTTTTGGTAAAATTATAATATCTCTTTGAATATAATTCCAATTTCAAAGGTTTTGGTATCATTGGAAAGGTAATTTAATTTCCTAAAACTTTTATGAAGATATTATCTTCTAGTTCTGAACCATTCAATGTCAAAAGTTTATATTTTTGCTAAGTTGTGTAATTCGTTACTCCATATTCCTTCTCAGAAATAGTTTCAGTAAAACAATCATAACTCCCTCATTTTTAAGCCATTTTTAATGATCTTTATATCATTGGAAAGATAATAAAATTTCCTATAATTTTTATGAAGACAACTTTCACTGAATTAGTATAGTTGTTGGTCAAAAATAGTGATCTTTCTGCTGTACTGTAAGAGTACGAATTTTAATGTTAGGGCCTTGAACCATGTGTTGTTATAGGTAGTAGTGACGAGATAACAAGTCTTAAGCAGTGGGATTTGAGGATCTTGTCCTCAACAAGAAAATTCATTGAGGTGCTTGGAGTAGCAAGAAGGTGTTCTTAATAACTGAGGTAAGAAGGGTGGACATCTGTGCACAGGGTGTATGTTGAAACATACAACTTTATTGTGGGTTTGATGTTCATGTGTTTATAAGATTTTGTACTATGAATTGTTGTTATGTTAGTATTGTTAGTATGTGATAGTGATAAGGCTTTTGACTGTTTGTGTGAGAATAACACTTATAGGATATGTTTTCTGCTGCTGGTGTGAGCATAGCACTGCAGGATATATTTTTGGCTGCTTGTATGGGTTTACTTACAGGTTATCCTTTCATGGGTGAGTACAACTTGTGAAAAGGGATTGCCCTATTGAATGCCAAGTGTGAGAATAACACAAGGCAGGGCAAGTTACACTTCATGTCTGATCAACATGAGTGGGAGTAGATTATCGTATGTGAGGACAATGTGCGATAAGATACTATGTGTTATGTGTGTGAGTATAGCATGCATTAAGATTACATTGTGATATGATGTTATATTGTATTTGAGAATAGTATGTGATATGATATGTTGGTATATGTATGCAAGTATGGTATGAATTGATTTGATGTTGTGATATTGTTATACTTATGACTATGTTATCTGGTTGGGGGGGGTTATGTCCTACATAGCTCTTCTTACTGGGCGTTAGCTCACGGGTACTCTGTGTGCAGGTAAAGGCAAAACTATACTGTGAGGGTGGCGAGCTCGAGGCATGGATTACATGTTAGGGGATTGTCACGATGTTTTGGTTTAAAAATATTTCATTTAAGATTATGATTCAAATAGTTTTTATAAGGATTTATATTTTAAAGTTATGAATAAATAAATGTTTTGTTTTAAAAATAATGAGATCTCATGCTTAGTTATTTTTTTTATTAAAGAAGTCTTTTATTGTCTTTATCTTAAATGGTTTTAAACGGACTAGCTAGTGTGACGTCTCGGGAAATCGGGGCGTTACACACCTCCGAATAAAAGTGTTGTCGCCTCCTCATCAAATGGAATGCTGGATCCAAATGCTAAAACATGAAACTTAAATATGTCAGAGATTAAATAAAAAAAGTTTGATAAAGTATTTAAAAACCAAAGACGTAAAAAGTCTTAAAAACTTACATCGTCTCCAAGCCATGTCTTCAGAGTATGTAGTTGGAGGAACCAAGATGAATCGTGTCTACTGGAGAAACACTCTCTCGGGTACTTGTTCCCAATCTGGCCGAGAACCCAACTGTGAAAAGTCGAGAGCAGCTTTCGATCAACGACTCTAAGTGGGTCCACATTCACAAGTGTCTTTGATGCCCTAGACTTCTTCTTCATTTCAGTGTACTCATCGAACCACCTAGGCTGCTTTCTCTTTCTCCGGTTCTCCACTAGTTCTGGAGCTGTCTCTAACACCTGTATCTCAGAATCCTAAGAATCCCCTGTTGGGTTTTATGCCCTAAATAAAACTCCATTTCAATGTAATCTATTTTATTCAACTTCAATAAAGAAACAGAAGTATTTTTCATTCATTTGTGTATGTTTTGGTTCACCTTATCAATTGCTTGTCTATTTGATTTATAAATTCATTTGAAACCCTTTTCACATACTTGATCCTGTTTATTATGTTGTCAATACTTTGGAAAGTAAACATGACTATGTGAATAAAGTTTCCTAGATTTATCAGACACGGGGTTTTACTGATATGATAATCTACAACAAGAGTTTACTTGCATTTGGAGAAATACTATGTTCTTTCCAGAACATTAGTTAAAGTAAAGCTCAGGTTGGATGCATGGAGTATGCATCGGAAGGGACCGATATTGAACTTTGACTTAGATTTATTAAACTTACCGTAAAATCTATTCAAGTCAATATCGCCTAGTTGATCCTAGATCAAATGATCTTAATCCTGTTATGATTAGGCTCAATCTCGAAAGGCTATTCGTGTTCTTTGATTTGTTAGTTAAGCCTACTTTTAGGTCAGGGTGATACGTACATTTTGGGAACACGGTAGTGCAATTGAGTGGGAGCGCTAACATAAACATGGAATCTATAGCTTCTATCTGGCGAATAGTAAGCAAAGGATGATCTCCTTCGAGCTTGACCAAAAATAAATGGTGGAGTACTCATTTCACATAAGCTGAAATATCATTTATACGGGGTCAAGTTTTTTAAGGATAAAATACATAGTAGGGTGTAACGGTAATCTAATCCCTTTACAGTGTAGATCATTCATATAGAGGATCGTTGATCAAATTAGAATTATAACAATGGATAACTAATGATGTGTCTATATGGTGGAACATATAGAGCATTCTATATACTGAGAGTGCAATTCTAAGTTCTATGCGTGGATTCAACGAAGAATTAATAAGTCAGTGAATTTAGGTAATAAATTCTTGATCTGCTTATTGGAAGCTCGGTTATATAGACCCATGGTCCCCCCACTAGTTGAGATAATATTGCTTGTAAGACTCATATAAATGGTTTTGATTAATCAATTATAATTCTCAGAATTAGACTATGTCTATTTGAGAATTTTTCACTAAGTAAAGGCGAAATTGTAAAGAAAGAGTTTTAGGGGCATATTTGTTAATTATGATACTTTGTATGGTTCACTTAATAAATATGATAAATGACAATATTATTTAATAATTATTTAGAGTTATTAAATAGTTACAATTGGCATTTAAATGGTTGAATTTGAAAATTGACGTTTTTGAGAAAATCAAAGCAAAAGTGATAAAACTTCAAAATTGCGAAAAGTGAGGCCCAAATCCATACTGCCATGGCCGGCCACTTTTATAGGAATTATCCTCTGATATTTTCATTATTTTAATGCCAAATAATTCAAACCTAACCCTAGTGGAATGCTATAAATAGATAGTGAAGGCTTCAGGAGAATTACACTTTTCATTCAGAAAAAAACCTAAGCCTCTCTCTCTCTCTCTACCTTGGCCGACCACTCCCTCTCTCTCTTCTTCCTTAAGATTTTGAAATACTTAGTGATTAGAGTAGTGCCCTCACACAGCAAGTGATACCTCAATCATAGTGAGGAAGATCGTGAAGAAAGACTTTCAGCAAGAAGGAGTTTCAACACTAAAGAATCAGAGAAAGAGATCCAGGTTCAGATCTTGATAATACTCTGCGACAGAAAGGATACAAGGGTTAGAGATCTGAACGAAAGGATGCATTTAATTCCGCTGCACCCAATGTAAGGTTTCCTAAACTTTATATGTGTTTATTTCATCGTTTTAAAAAGTTCATATTTAGGGAGTTAATCAACATAGTTGTGAGTAGATCTAAGATCCTGGTAAAATAATTTCCAACAACTAGCCTCTGAGCCATGGTAATTGATTTGCTTGCAAGAAATTTGGACTTTAAAACGATTGTTTGATGTTTTGGATGGTATCATGTTGTATTGAGTGTTATATGATAATTGATTGATGTTTGTGAATTTTCGTAAAAAATAATTGAATATCTGTTTCTGGAATTATTTTTATTGGATAGTATGGAAAAAATTAAGCAATTTACTTTTTTACAGAACTCAATTTCGATTTAATTTGAATTAGTTATGATTTTTTGAAGTTTCGAAAAATATCGGGATTGAGCAACAGGGACACGCGCGCGGAAATCATGCTATCACCTTCCTGCGCCGTGTCTCCTCGCCCAAGCAGCCCACCAGCGCGCGCGGACGTGTATGCACAGCATACCGTCCGTACAGCTCGCATTTTTTTCGTTTTTTTTTTCGATTTTTCATGCTATTTCATGGATTTAACTTCCGATTTTTTGTGTAGTTGTGTATTTATACATTTACTATTCCTAATTCAATTCTAATTATTATAATTAAATTAATTAATATTTTTTTTTAATTTAATTCATGATATTAGTGTAATTTGAATTTGAAAATAGTAAATATCTATCTTTTTTGCTTAATTATCTATCTTATTTTTAAATTTGATTATATCTTATCTTATTTTTAAATTTAAGGTCAGATATTAAATTTTTTAAATTAATTTTTTTAAAAATAATTTGACCTTATTTAAATTTAAAATAAGATAACTATAATCATGTAATTTTAAATAGATGTAAAATATTTTGCTAACTTTTAAATTTTGTTATTTTATTTATTTAAATTAAATCATAAAATCTGAAAAAGATATTTATTTATCTTTTTTTAATTTTTATTTAATTTTTATTTATAAAATAACATTAAATTTTTTAAAAGTAGTTAGCAAATTTTGAAATGATATTTAGGTTGGTTGAAACCTAATTTTTCAAAATTGTAGGTTTAATTTTAAATATTATTATATTAATTTCGAAATTTTTTAAATTTTATTTTATTATTTTTTTGAAAATAAATTTTTTTAATTTTAATTAATTTTTTTTCGAAATTATTTATTTAAAATTAAATAAATCCTACATCCAACTATCCAGCTAACCTTGTTGCAGGAGTATATGTTTTAGCTTGTTTGTAAGTTTTTTAAAACCTATTATTGCTTGATTGCAAATAGCCATGGTTAACTTGTTGAGAGATCCAATGATCTGATTTTAACTCATGGCTCCCTTGGTCAAGTAAATAATTTGTAACGGGTATATTTACAATCTTCTTTCATCTGTGTATGACCTAGCAACATGATATGATCCATCCAAATTGTGTGCCTGTGTGAGCTTATGTGTTTAATTTTATTATAGATGCATATAGGTTGTTGTTACTAAATAAAATATCATAGTTCTTGATAGATTTTATTTAAGCCCATTTAGTTTTTGGGCTTATTCAATTAATAACAGTTGTTCATTTTAAGGTTAAATTCCTCTCTTTTGGGCCTTGTGTGAGAGTTGGGAGCCATAGAAGTGGGTACGACATACTGAACCCAGCACCCCCTCACATGAACCACCCCAATTGTGAAGGCCCATTTGCCTGATTTGAATAACTGTACTAGGTTAATTAAATTAGTTTAACCTAATAAAATTGATTAGCAAATTAATTAATTTCATTTATTTTGAAATTAATTTAAGAAAACCATAGTTTAAAGAATTTTATATTCTAAGCCAAACTATATGTATTTTCTTGTATTTAATTAAATATAGAATATAACCATCTAGATTCTTTCTGAAGCTTAATTTAAATTTTTCATTAAATATTCCTATTTAAGTTGATATTTAGTTATCTATAACTAACCAGCTTAAATCTGAATATCTTTTGGATTTAAAATTTCAAATTAAGTTGAGGAATTTTAGGCATTGGTTATTAAGATTCTTTAGATATTTTTTTTAAGTTGATATTTTTTCAAATATTAACTTAAAATGGAATATTTTCAAATTAAGTAGTTACAACTTAATTTTAATTTAATTAAGTCTAATTTGAAAGATATTTAATTTTTTTTTTCTAAAAACAACTTAAACAAGATATTTTCAAATTTGTTCCATTATATTCGAATTTATTTTTCGAATTTAAATAATAATTGAAATTTAATTAAAGTTGATTTTTTATTTAAACCAACTTTAATCTATAATTTTTCATTATTATAATATGGAACTTGTTCGATATTTATTCGAATTTATTTTTCGAATTTAAATAATAATTGAAATTTAATTAAAGTTGATTTTTTCTTTGAACCAACTTTAATTTGTAATTTTTCATTATTATAATATGGAACAGATGATTAAATAAAATACATATTTTTTTTAAAAAAAATAATGATCTTTAATCAAAAGATATTCGATCTCCATTGTTGGTCTTACAATAGTTAAATTTTTTCAATATAACCTCGAGACGCTAGACTTCGTCCCCCTATGGATGGTTATTCGTTGAACACTTTTAACACCGTAAGATTTCATTTGATAAGTATTTTGTGAGTTTTTGTCTCTATTAGACTCTCCCCTACGGTGACTACTTAGAGATAAACTCATAAAACATGAAACAATGGTGGAAGCTCATAAAATGAGAATAACCTTGACTCTCGCCTACCGGGACAACGTTGGATTCTCATTTTGATCGAATAAAAGGTTGCTAAAATGTTTAATTTTAGATGAGCTGACTACTATATTCAACTAATGTTATCTTTGACTCTCGCCTACCGGGACACTGTATTTCATTATGTTGGAAACCTTGGAAAATAAACTATGTTAGATTTAGTATTTTTATAACATATGTGATTATTTGTTATTTTCTGAACTTGTGTATGAATTTTAACCAAAACCTTACTTCTGTTTTATTGATGTGTTGTAGTGCCAATAACCCTCTTCCCCTTCCACTCCTAGTTAATATCTTAGCAATTGAACTTGAAGTTATAAACTCCTTGTCAGAGTAATACTTCACATATGCTCATGATGGACTTTAAATTCCAGAAAGCAGGTAAGCTGGGAATTGTTCACTTTGAAGAGCAAATAGTTCATAACTCCATATATCCTACTACTTCAAGCTTAGTTGAGAAGATAAGAGAAAGTGATTCCACTTCCTCAAGTTATACTTCACAACAAATTGTACAATCAAGAACAACAAATCACAAACGAATAAGCAGTAATGCTTTAGTCTTCGAATCATGTGTGTTAGAGAATGATAAATCCATTTGGATTCTTGATTCTGGGTCTACAAACCATGTAAGTTGTTCATTGCAATTGCTTGAGAATTGGAATTATTTGAAATCCGGAGAGTTGATACTTAAAGTTGGTAATGGCGAAATGGTTTCGGTTAGAGCTAGAGGAAAAGCCAAACTCAAGTTTCAAAACAGAATTTTGGAATTAGACAATGTCTTATACATTCCAAATTTCAGTAGAAACTTGGTTTCTGTTTCATGCTTACAATTGCAACAATACAAATTAGATTTTTCAAGTTCTGGTTCTACCATTTCTCGAAATGACATTCAAATTTGTGTTGCATCCATGGAACAAGGGCTTTATGTTCTTAGACCAGAAACACCATTTGCCCTACATAACGAACTTTTTAAGGTAGCTAAACCTAGAAACCACAAAAAGCA
The DNA here is from genome assembly GCF_029168945.1 of Cannabis sativa. Taxonomy (NCBI): domain Eukaryota; kingdom Viridiplantae; phylum Streptophyta; class Magnoliopsida; order Rosales; family Cannabaceae; genus Cannabis; species Cannabis sativa. The sequence goes on along the minus strand of NC_083610.1, from coordinate 36,630,011 downwards.
AAAGATCGTTGATGATAATGAAAAATGTCATTGAAAAATGTCATATATGCTTTGATAGACTCAATAGGCTAACCAAAGACGGTCCATTGAAAAATGTCGTCCTAGGTGAACTGCCAGTATGCGAGTCCTGCCTAGAAGGAAAAATGACTAAACGTTCTTTCTCTACAAAGGGAGAGCGTGCCAAATAACCCCTAGGGTTAGTGCATTCTGATGTCTGCGGACCTTTGAATGTAAAAGTCTGAGGTGGTTATGAGTACTTTGTCACTTTCATTGACGATTACTATAGATATGGACTTATTTACCTTATGCATAAGAAATCTGAAACATTTGCAAAGTTTCAGGAATTTCACGCATTGGCTCAAAACCAATTAGGTAAAACATTAAAGATCTTGCGAACTGATAGGGGTGGAGAATATATGGATATGCAGTTCAAAGATCATTTAATTGAACTTGGAATTGAATCCCAATTAACCGCCCCTAGCACTCCACAACAAAATGGAGTTGCAGAAAGACGGAATCGCACGCTTTTGGAAATGGTTAGGTCCATGCTTAGTTTTCCAACTCTACCTACGTCCTTCTGGGGATATGCAATTCAGATGGCAACCGACATTTTAAATGTTGTTCCATCTAAATCAATCCCTAAGACACCTTTAGAACTATGGATTGGTCGTACACCTAGTTTACGCCATTACAGAATCTGGGGGTGCCCTGCTCATGTCTTAAGAAAGAAAGACAGCAAACTTGAGTCATGAACTGAAGTTTGCATGTTTGTCGGAAATTCTAAAGAGACTAGGGGTGGACTATTTTATAGTCGCAAGGATGATAAAGTGTTTGTTTCAACAAACGCCACTTTCCTTGAAGATGACTATATTAAGAATTTCAAATCACAAAGTAAAGTAGTGTTGGAGGAAATGCTTTCAGATATAAGTCCTTCCAATGTACCGGCCTCTTCCACTCAAGAAGAGGACAATCCCACTCCCTCAGTCGAACCAACTGAGAAATCTACTACTAAAGTTTCTGTTCAGAAGATCACAGCTCCTCGTCGTAGTGGGAGGGTTTCAACAAAACCAGCTCGTTATGGCTTGGATGGTGAAATCAATATGGTCGTTGGTGACGGTATTGAAGACGATCCATTAACCTATAAACAGGCAATGGCTAGTCCACAACGGAAACGATGGTCGGCCGGCATGGATTCAGAAATAGATTCAATGAAAAAGAACAAAGTCTAGGAATATGTAGACGCACCTGAAGACTATCATCCGATAGGATGCAAGTGGGTTTACAAGAAGAAAAGAGGAGCTGGAGGCGAAGTCGAAACTTTTAAAGCTAGACTTGTAGCCAAGGGTTATACCCAAAGAGAAGGCGTGGACTATGAGGAAACTTTTAGTCCTGTTGCCATGCTCAAATCCATCCGAATTCCTCTCTCCATAGTTGCTGCTTTCGACTATGAAATCTGGCAAATGGATGTCAAGACTGCCTTCCTTAATAGGGTACCTGAAGAAACCATCTATATGGAGCAACCAGAGGCTATGTTCTTCCAGGGTAGGAAAAGAAAGTTTGCAAACTAAATAGGTCTATCTATGGACTTAAGCAAGCTTCTCGCTCATGGAACAAAAGGCTTGATGAAATCATCAAGACCTACGGCTTTCTTCAGAATGAAGATGAACCTTGTGTTTACCAACTCAAGGAAGACCAAGTAGTAGTATTCCTGGTCCTTTATGTGTTGGAAATTATTTTATCAGGATCTAGATTTACTAACAAGTATGTTGGATTAACAACCTAATATGAATTCTAAAACAATGAAAATAAATACATATAAAGTTATAAAACCTTACAGTGGGTGCAGCGGAATAATATGACTCCTTCCGTTCAGATCTCTAGCCCTTGATTCCTTTCTGTAGCAGAGCATCACCAAGATCTGAACCTGGATCTTCTTTTCTCCTTCTTTGATGCAGAAATTCCATAGTCTTACATACTATGATTGAGGTACCACTTGATGTGTGTGGGCACTACTCATCTCACAAGGATTTCGAATTTTTCTCTCTTTTTCACTCTTGAATTTCGTGGCTTATGGCTTCATATAAGAGAAGAGAACAAGGTTGCTTTATATAGGGAAAAGGGAGAGCACAACTTTCCAAATAAACAGTTTCCTTAATTACTGTGTAATAAATTAACTGCCTTATTTAGTGTGATCCACCACTTTCCTATTATAGCTAGGCTTTGATTAGCAATTACATGGCAATTAAAATTGAAAATAATAATTGGGAAACACACAAAGAGGTGCCGGCCATAGGGTGATATGGGCCTCACATGGATTTTGCAGTTTCCTCAATTTTATTTCAATTTCTCCAAAAATGCCATTTTTCCAATTCTAATCATTTAAATGCCAAAACTAATTATTTAATAACTAAAATAGATTATTAAATAATATTGTCATTTAAAATAATTATAATTAGACATGCAAAGTCTCTTAATTAATAATTAAACCTAGCAACCCTTTTCTTTACGATTTCATCCTTAAACTGTGAGAATTCATAAAGTAGACATAGTCTAACTTTTAGAATTATAATTGATTAATTAAAATCAATTAACTGAGTCTTACAAGCAGTATGGTCTCAACTAGTATGGGGGCCATGGGTCTATATAACCGAGCTTCCAATAAGTCGAACCGAATTTACCAAGTAAATTCCCTAACTTATTAATTCCTCATTGAATCCACACTTAGAACTTGGAATTGCACTCTCAGTCATATAGAAACGCTCTATATGTTCCACGATATAGACACGTCATTAGTTATCCATTGTTATAACCCTAATGTGATCAATGATCCTCTATATAGATGATTTACACTGTACATGATTAAATTACCGTAACACCCTACAATGTATTTTATCCTTAAAACACTTAACCTTGTATAAATGATATTTCACCTAAGTGAAATGAGATCTCCACCATTTATCTTCGTTTGGTTAAGCTCGAAGGAAATCATCCTTTACTTCTATTTGCCAAATAGAAGCTATAGATTCCATATTTATGTTAGCGCTCCCACTCAATTGCATTACCGTGTTCCCAAAATGTGCGTATCACCCTGATACAAAACTAGGCTTAACTAACAAATCAAAGAACACGAGTACCACTCTTGAAATTCAGCCTAACCATATCAGGATTGAGATCATTTGATCTAGGATCAACAGGTGATATTGAATTGAATAGATATTACGGTAAGTTTTAACATATCTAATCAAAGTTCAATATCGGTCCCTTCCGATGTATACTCCATACATCCGATACTGGTAAACTTTGCCAATGTCCTGGAAAGGACATAACACTTTTCCAAGGTGTAAGAATACCTATCGCTGATTATACCATGTCAGTCTAAATCCAATGTTTTGACAAATCAGGGAATCAACTTTTGAACATATAATTTAAGATTATATTCCACTGTGCTGACAACACTATAATCTTTAACCAACTCATATGTTCAGGACTTAAAAAGAATTCATACATTATATACATATAATCATGAAATAAATCATGTGAACCATGCAACATAAAATGTTATTTCTGATCTTTATTAATAAGTAAATCTGATTATATGAAATGAGTTTTATTTAGGGCATAAAACCCAACAAACTCTCACTTGCACTAATATAAAACAAAAAGTGCATTTCAAATAATCATTAACACCTTGATGTACAAATCAAGTGTAGTAGTAGTAAACTCCTCGTAATGGGATCTGACAGGTTGAATTAAACACAACCTCTTCTCCACCATTACTCTTCCTTAATCACAAAATCCTTGATAATGTGAAATTCCTCTCTATATGTCTACTTTCTTGGGATACTGGATTCTATACTTTTGGGCAACTACTCTTTGGTTATTCAGGAAGTAACCCTAGTAGTTAAGGCAAGTTGGAACAGTGCCACAAATGTATAGAACTTTCCTTAGACTGAATAAGTATCTTTCCTGCAACTTTTAACATTCAGTCTCTCTCTGGTAGACCAAGAGATTTCAGATAGGTTTTTACACTTCTCCAAAATCACTACTCCACCCCTAAAGTAATCACCATCTCATCAGCAGACTTTCTAGCACACAGGAAAGTCTCGAAATCTGATGTGGTGTAGTCTAAGAGTTTCAAAACCACCCTTATTGACTAACATATAGTTCCTCTTCTTAATCTTAAAATTTACTTGATTGTCTTCCAATGTTCCTCTCCTGGATTAATCTGATACCTACTTATTACTCCCACTCAACAGCAGGTGTCTGGTCTAAGGCATACAAAAGTATATCTGAGACCTCTCACTGTTGATTTAAGAAATTCTTTCATGGCTTTATCTTCTCTGGAATAGTTGAAACTTTTCCTTAGATAAATAAAATATATGCTTAAGAAGTTGTGAAGCTTCTATAGATTGCCATTGGAAAGAAAAATGCTCCAGCATCTTACTAAAGTAAGTTGCTTGCATTAGAGTAAGTAATTACCAGGTATACCACAAGCCATAGGTTTATATAAACTCAAACCTACAATACTAGGAACAGGAAGTTTTGTTAAGTCCATTGAATAGACTTATGAACGAAATTTCCTATCATGTCCTTGTAATAGAAAACTTTAGGTTACTCCATGTGAATGGATCAAACCATAGTTCTATTGGCTTTCTTCTTAGTTTCTTATCTTGACAATCCATTACTTGTTTAAACTCACAATGGATTTTAATCACTAGTGTCTTCCAAGTTATAAGAAGGTGAGTTCCTAGAAACTCTCCCACTACGACAAGGTACCGTGAATTATGTCTAAGAAAACTAAATGGTATAGACCTCTTCAGTTGTGTTAAGACAACAGAGGCAGTGGGATCATCTTGTAAAATAAGATGATAGAACACTTCTGGAATCAAGAAAAAATATCTCCTTTATTTGCTACTTTACTTTCAGACTTAGTCATTTTCTTAGAAAAAATGGTATTTGTTTAAACAAACACTTTCTTATCTAATGACTATGGGATGCTCCACCCCTAATCACTTAGAATAGCTAACAAACATGCAAACCAGGGTTAGCAGTTCTAGCTTTTCTTAAGATTTCGATTAGGTCATCCATGAATCTAGTAATGATTTACATTAAGTATACAACCATTGCATCATTCTGAAATTTTATTTTCACAGAAGGATTTAAGCAACGACTAGTAACTAATCATCAATATGCAACTCGAATTTCTGGGGAGGTAAGTTTGGATATAATTCAAAATCAAATTAATGATCTTTGAACTGCATATCTACTAACTTTTTCTCCACCCCTATCAGTTCGCAAGATCTTTAACCACTTACCTTCACCATTGCTAGAAATTCATGAAATTTTTCAAACATTTCAAATTTCTTTTGCATAAGGTAAAATCTAGAGTGATCGTTTTAAGAATACAACGAAAACTCATATCCACCCCTGAATGTACATCCATCTGCGAATGAGATGAAATTACTTTCAGTGGATATAGGCATATTAACTCTTTGCAGAGAATGATCTTGTCAAAACCACTATGAACAAGATACAAATGCCTTAGATTTATAAAATATGTGGTTGTATCTTTTGATGACTTAAGTTTAGTTACATCAAAGAGTTCTTAGAATAGTGCAAGTGGATTCTGGTCACAGAATACTAAACTCATACAGTTTAAATCCATTGATAGAAAATGGTTATGAAACACTTGTGAAAGTGTAACTGTATAATTAGTAATTCTTTCTTGGACCACCACTACTAATCTAACTCTATGATTTTCCTATACAAGTAGGAGATATCTAAGATTGAGGATTTATATCATTTAGGGATAGAATTCCGGGAATATAATCATATGCGTCATCTAATTTCTTAAGAGAAAATAAGACTTTATATGATTTATAGACCATTCATCCAATGATATGTCATTAAGCTGATTCGAAATGAATAAGCTAAGAGGAATTAGGATAATTTCGTTTTAAATAAGAATCTAACGATACTCCGATTAGCGAGAGTCAAAGTAATCTTATTTATACAATCTTCTTGTTTCATATTGTAAAACACTAGTCTAAGGTGTCATCAATTGATGAACAGCTAGATGTTGTATATACAATATTTATCTTTCGAGATCTAACACTATTATGTTAGTCTAATGGTGAAAATCTATTAGGGATTTATCTCATTAGAAAAACAAATCAAGTTAGACCAACAATGAAGATTCGAAATTAAACTACAATTTAATAACAGAAAATAACATGGTTCAATACAAATTCATACACAATTCAAAAATTATGAAGCACATAGCAAGTAGGAATGACAAGTGAAAATACTAAAACATACAATCCTAAATAATTTCTAAGGTTTTCAACAAACTGATATCAGTGTCCCGTTTAGGCGAGAGTCAAAGCTATCATTCATTGAATAGAGTTGTCAGCTCATCTAAAATGTCAAACATTCTAGCAACCTTTTATTCGATCAAGATGTGAATCCGTGTTGTCCCGTTTAGGCGAGAGTCAAGGCTATTCTATCTTATGAGCTTCCACCATTGTTTCATATTCTTGCAAGTCTTATACAGTCGCCACCATTAGGGTGAGCATAAACTATATAAAAAACTTACAAGATTACTTATCTTTCGAGATTAAACGGTACTAACTTGCTAATGAACGTTCCTCCATTAGGGAGGATTACTCACTAAAACAATAGCTATGTAAAACCAACAATGGAGATCGAATATCCTTATAATAATAAAGCTCATTATTTAATGAAGGGTTGTATTTTCTTCTAATATTTATTTTAATCAATTTATTTTAAATATATATTTATTTAATTAAAATTTCCAATTTAGAATGAAAAATTCCAAATATAAATTTTAATTTAATATTTATAAATTATACTTAGATAGATAAATAACGTGAATTATTTCCATCTTAGTAATAATTTCCATAAATATTTAGAAAATTATTTAATTTAAGTTGTTTCAAAATTAATTTGAATTAATTTACAACTCAAATTTAATTTTCTATAAATATATATTGCATTTTCGAAAATGCTTTAAAATAAAATAAAAATAAATCCTGGAAAATTACTCTAATTTTATGTTGGCCCAAAATTAATAAAAATTAATTTTCAACAAAAAATATAATTTTCTTATTTAATTAAATATCTAAGAAAAATTTCAAATATTTAAGTATCATGATTAAAAAATCAACTTAAATATTAATTTTCTATTTAATTAAATACACTAGAAAAATACTTCAAGTAAAACAGATAATAACTATCTAGACTTTTCATAGACTAATTAATTCAATTTCTAATTATTATATATTTTAGTTCATTTATTTTAATTAACCATCAAATGAAAAAGTCACTGATTTAAGTTGGTCCAAAATTAAATAAATAATTTTCAACTTTAATCTATTTTTCAAATAAAATTCGAAATTTCTACATTAAAGAAATTTAATTTCGAAATTTTGGGAAATGATTAATAAAATAAAATAAAATATATTCTGAAAATTATTCAAACTTAAGTTATTCTGAAATAAGATTCCAAACTTAAAATAATTTTCAACTTTAATTAAATAACATGAAAATAACAATATTAAAGTATCATGATGAAAATCAACTTAAATATTGAAATTTTCAATTTAATTAAATGTATTAAATTCAAGAAATAAATAATTAAGTAAAGAGGAAACTTAATTATTAATTCTAGTTTAATACTAGGAAAATATTCTAAACTTAGATTGTACCAAAATTAATTATGAGACAATTACTTTCACAATCAATGATATTTTCCTATTTAATATTAGAAATAATAACTAGTACTAGAAATAACTATCTAGAATATATCATTGACTAAGTGTTTTTCTAAAATTAACTTTAAAATATTACAATGAAAAATAAATTTCATATATTTTAAAAATTAATTATGTTGCTAATTCAATTTTAATTAGGTTAGACTAATATAATTAACCTAATACAATTATTTAAATAAGGCAAATGGGCCTTCACAATTGGGGTAGTTCATGTGAGGGGGAGCTGGGTTCAGTATGTCGTACCCACTTCTATGGCCCCCAACTTTCACACAAGGCCCAAAAGAGAGGAATTTAACCTTAAAATAAAAAATTGTTATTCATTGAATAAGCCCAAATCTAATTGGGCCTAAATAAATTTCCTTATGTCAAAATTTATTTTAGCAACCTAGTCCATTTACTTAGTAAAAACTTAAATGGGCTTCCTATATGCATCTAAGCCCAAAAGCAAACATATAGGCTCACACAGGTCAAATGATTTGGATGGACCCTATCATGTTACTAGGTTTACACAGATGAAATAAGTACAAAATTTACCTGTTACAAATTATTTATAAGATCTATCGTCAATTGGACTATGATTAAAATCAGATCATTGGATCATGATCTGTCAACAAGTTAATCATAACAATTTAGATCAGATAAATAATACGTTTGTTAAAAAGTTTTGAATAAACAATATAAATAAACAAACATTGTCCATGTAACAGATGTGAATCAAGATATTAATATAATTAAATTATTATTCTTAAACTAACCAAATAAAGGAAACTAATCTTAAAATATCTAGGTTTATTTGAATCAAATTAAATTAAATATCTAATAAGATCAATGATTTGAAAGGAAAGAATCTTCAATATCACTTTCAGATCTTATAATTTAATAAAATAAACCAATTTTAAAATAGATTTGGTTAGATAATTATTATTTTAGGAATAAAATAATAAATGAATAATAATTACCATAATTATATGTCAAAAAATCTCAAATTAAGCAATATTCAAATCTCTACAAAAATATCTATGTTATTTAAATATTTAAGATATGATTTATAAATTTCTAATAAGGAAAAAATGATATACATAGAAAAAATATCATTTTTAAACTTATAATTTATAAATAATTAAATATTTAACAAAATAACAAATTTTTGAATTTGAAAACATTATGGTAAGTATATCTATAAAAATATCTATGTTAATTTCAAATTTATTAATTATTTAATTTGTCATATAAGATAATTTTAATATAATATTTTAAATAAAAAGACAAAGTTATCTTTTAATTTAAAATATCTTAAATATCAAAATATCTAATCTTATAATTAAATAATAAATAAATATTAAAGAAGTTAACAAATTTTTAAATTTGACCATAATAGGAAATATTTAAAATTGGAAACATTCCAAAATAGAAATATTTAAAAATTGGAAAAATTCCAAATTGAAAATATTTAAAATTGGAAACATTTCAATTTAGAAATATTTAAAATTGGAAAAATAAATTTTGGGAAACAATCCCATGAAAAAATTGGATTTTTGGGGAAAAAACCTCAAAAATTCGCAATTTGTGGGGAAGCTGTGATAGCCGCATGCAAAAGAACCATGATTTTCAATCTTCCAAAATTCATATCTTTCTCAATTTTTATCGGAATCAAGTTCCGTAAAAACAAAAATTGCTCAATTTTTCAGAAGGAATCCAAATAAAATATTTTCAAAAATTGAAAAAATATTTTTCATGGAAAAATTTCGTACAACATTAACATTCATCACATAAGCACATAAACCAACATGAAACCATCCAAATCAACACAGAAACATGCAATCATCGTTTTAATTCATATTACATTAAAGTAAATCATTACCATGGCTCTAGTGCCAGTTGTTGGAAATTATTTTACCAGGATCTAGATTTACTAACAAGTATGTTGGATTAACAACCTAATATGAATTCTAAAACAATGAAAATAAACACATATAAAGTTAGAAAACCTTACAGTGGGTGCAGCGGAATAATATGACTCCTTCCGTTCAGATCTCTAGCCCTTGATTCCTTTCTGTAGCAGAGCATCACCAAGATCTGAACCTGGATCTTCTTTTCTCCTTCTTTGATGCAGAAATTTCATAGTCTTACATACTATGATTGAGGTACCACTTGATGTGTGTGGGCACTACTCATCTCATAAGGATTTCGAATTTTTCTCTCTTTTTCTCTCTTGAATTTCGTGGCTTATGGCTTCATATAAGAGAAGAGAACAAGGTTGCTTTATATAGGGAAAAGGGAGAGCACAACTTTCCAAATAAACAGTTTCCTTAATTACTGTGTAATCAATTAACTGCCTTATTTAGTGTGATCCACCACTTTCCTATTATAGCTAGGCTTTGATTAGCAATTACATGGCAATTAAAATTGAAAATAATAATTGGGAAACACACAAAGAGGTGCCAGCCATAGGGTGATATGGGCCTCACATGGATTTTGCAGTTTCCTCAATTTTATTTCAATTTCTCCAAAAATGCCATTTTTCCAATTCTAATCATTTAAATGCCAAAACTAATATTTAATAACTAAAATAGATTATTAAATAATATTGTCATTTAAAATAATTATTAATTAGACATACAAAGTCTCTTAATTAATAATTAAACCTAGAAACCCTTTTCTTTACGATTTCATCCTTAAACTGTGAGAATTCATAAAGTAGACATAGTCTAACTTTTAGAATTATAATTGATTAATTAAAATCAATTAACTGAGTCTTACAAGCAGTATGGTCTCAACTAGTATGGGGACCATGGGTCTATATAACCGAGCTTCCAATAAGTCGAACCGAATTTACCAAGTAAATTCCCTAACTTATTAATTCCTCATTGAATCCACACTTAGAACTTGGAAATGCACTCTCAGTCATATAGAAACGCTCTATATGTTCCACGATATAGACACGTCATTAGTTATCCATTGTTATAACCCTAATGTGATAAATGATCCTCTATATAGATGATTTACACTGTACAGGATTAAATTACCGTAACACCCTACAATGTATTTTATCCTTAAAACACTTAACCTTGTATAAATGATATTTCACCTAAGTGAAATGAGATCTCCACCATTTATCTTCGTTTGGTTAAGCTCGAAGGAAATCATCCTTTACTTCTATTTGCCAAATAGAAGCTATAGATTCCATATTTATGTTAGCGCTCCCACTCAATTGCATTACCGTGTTCCCAAAATGTGCGTATCACCCTGATACAAAACTAGGCTTAACTAACAAATCAAAGAACACGAGTACCACTCTTGAAATTCAGCCTAACCATATCAGGATTGAGATCATTTGATCTAGGATCAACAGGTGATATTGAATTGAATAGATATTACGGTAAGTTTTAACATATCTAATCAAAGTTCAATATCGGTCCCTTCCGATGTATACTCCATACATTTGATACTGGTAAACTTTGCCAATGTCCTGGAAAGGACATAACACTTTTCCAAGGTGTAAGAATACCTATCGCTGATTATACCATGTCAGTCTAAATCCAATGTTTTGACAAATCAGGGAATCAACTTTTGAACATATAATTTAAGATTATATTCCACTGTGCTGACAACACTATAATCTTTAACCAACTCATATGTTCAGGACTTAAAAAGAATTCATACATTATATACATATAATCATGAAATAAATCATGTGAACCATGCAACATAAAATATTATTTCTGATCATTATTAATAAGTAAATCTGATTATATAAAATGAGTTTTATTTAGGGCATAAAACCCAACAAACTCCCACTTGCACTAATATAAAACAAAAAGTGCATTTCAAATAATCATTAACACCTTGATGTACAAATCAAGTGTAGTAGTAGTAAACTCCTCGTAATGGGATCTGACAGGTTGAATTAAACACAAACTCTTCTCCACCATTACTCTTCCTTAATCACAAAATCCTTGATAATGTGAAATTCCTCTCTATATGTCTACTTTCTTGGGATACTGGATTCTATACTTTTGGGCAATTACTCTTTGGTTATTCAGGAAGTAACCCTAGTAGTTAAGGCAAGTTGGAACAGTGCCACAAATGTATAGAACTTTCCTTAGACTGAATAAGTATCTTTCCTGCAACTTTTAACATTCAGTCTCTCTCTGGTAGACCAAGAGATTTCAGATAGGTTTTTACACTTCTCCAAAATCACTACTCCACCCCCAAAGTAATCACCATCTCATCAGCAGACTTTCTAGCACACAGGAAAGTCTCGAAATCTGATGTGGTGTAGTCTAAGAGTTTCAAAACCACCCTTATTGACTAACATATAGTTCCTCTTCTTAATCTTAAAATTTACTTGATTGTCTTCCAATGTTCCTCTCCTGGATTAATCTGATACCTACTTATTACTCCCACTCAACAGCAGGTGTCTGGTCTAAGGCATACAAAAGTATATCTGAGACCTCTCACTGTTGATTTAAGAAATTCTTTCATGGCTTTATCTTCTCTGGAATAGTTGAAACTTTTCCTTAGATAAATAAAATATATGCTTAAGAAGTTGTGAAGCTTCTATAGATTGCCATTGGAAAGAAAAATGCTCCAGCATCTTACTAAAGTAAGTTGCTTGCATTAGAGTAAGTAATTACCAGGTATACCACAAGCCATAGGTTTATATAAACTCAAACCTACAATACTAGGAACAGGAAGTTTTGTTAAGTCCATTGAATAGACTTATGAACGAAATTTCCTATCATGTCCTTGTAATAGAAAACTTTAGGTTACTCCATGTGAATGGATCAAACCATAGTTCTATTGGCTTTCTTCTTAGTTTCTTATCTTGACAATCCATTACTTGTTTAAACTCACAATGGATTTTAATCACTAGTGTCTTCCAAGTTATAAGAAGGTGAGTTCCTAGAAACTCTCCCACTACGACAAGGTACCGTGAATTATGTCTAAGAAAACTAAATGGTATAGACCTCTTCAGTTGTGTTAAGACAACAGAGGCAGTGGGATCATCTTGTAAAATAAGATGATAGAACACTTCTGGAATCAAGAAAAAATATCTCTTTTATTTGCTACTTTACTTTCAGACTTAGTCATTTTCTTAGAAAAAATGGTATTTGTTTAAACAAACACTTTCTTATCTAATGACTATGGGATGCTCCACCCCTAATCACTTAGAATAGCTAACAAACATGCAAACCAGGGTTAGCAGTTCTAGCTTTTCTTAAGATTTCGATTAGGTCATCCATGAATCTAGTAATGATTTACATTAAGTATACAACCATTGCATCATTCTGAAATTTTATTTTCATAGAAGGATTTAGGCAACGACTAGTAACTAATCATCAATATGCAACTCGAATTTCTGGGGAGGTAAGTTTGGATATTATTCAAAATCAAATTAATGATCTTTGAACTGCATATCTACTAACTTTTTCTCCACCCCTATCAGTTCGCAAGATCTTTAACCACTTACCTTCACCATTGCTAGAAATTCATGAAATTTTTCAAACATTTCAAATTTCTTTTGCATAAGGTAAAATCTAGAGTGATCGTTTTAAGAATACAACGAAAACTCATATCCACCCCTGAATGTACATCCATCTGCGAATGAGATGAAATTACTTTCAGTGGATATAGGCATATTAACTCTTTGCAGAGAATGATCTTGTCAAAACCACTATGAACAAGATACAAATGCCTTAGATTTATAAAATATGTGGTTGTATCTTTTGATGACTTAAGTTTAGTTACATCAAAGAGTTCTTAGAATAGTGCAAGTGGATTCTGGTCACAGAATACTAAACTCATACAGTTTAAATCCATTGATAGAAAATGGTTATGAAACACTTGTGAAAGTGTAACTGTATAATTAGTAATTCTTTCTTGGACCACCACTACTAATCTAACTCTATGATTTGCCTATACAAGTAGGAGATATCTAAGATTGAGGATTTATATCATTTAGGGATAGAATTCCGGGAATATAATCATATGCGTCATCTAATTTCTTAAGAGAAAATAAGACTTTATATGATTTATAGACCATTCATCCAATGATATGTCATTAAGCTGATTCGAAATGAATAAGCTAAGAGGAATTAGGATAATTTCGTTTTAAATAAGAATCTAACGATGCTCCGATTAGCGAGAGTCAAAGTAATCTTATTTATACAATCTTCTTGTTTCATATTGTAAAACACTAGTCTAAGGTGTCATCAATTGATGAACAGCTAGATGTTGTATATACAATATTTATCTTTCGAGATCTAACACTATTATGTTAGTCTAATGGTGAAAATCCATTAGGGATTTATCTCATTAGAAAAACAAATCAAGTTAGACCAACAATGAAGATTCGAAATTAAACAACAATTTAATAACAGAAAATAACATGGTTCAATACAAATTCATACACAATTCAAAAATTATGAAGCACATAGCAAGTAGGAATGACAAGTGAAAATACTAAAACATACAATCCTAAATAATTTCCAAGGTTTTCAACAAACTGATATCAGTGTCCCGTTTAGGCGAGAGTCAAAGCTATCATTCATTGAATAGAGTTGTCAGCTCATCTAAAATGTCAAACATTCTAGCAACCTTTTATTCGATCAAGATGTGAATCCGTGTTGTCCCGTTTAGGCGAGAGTCAAGGCTATTCTATCTTACAAGGGTGAGCATAAACTATATAAAAAACTTACAAGATTACTTATCTTTCGAGATTAAACGGTGCTAACTTGCTAATGAACGTTCCTCCATTAGGCAGGATTACTCACTAAAACAATAGCTATGTAAAACCAACAATGGAGATCTAATATCCTTATAATAATAAAGCTCATTATTTAATGAAGGGTTGTATTTTCTTCTAATATTTATTTTAATCAATTTATTTTAAATATATATTTATTTAATTAAAATTTCCAATTTAGAATGAAAAATTCCAAATATAAATTTTAATTTAATATTTATAAATTATACTTAGATAGATAAATAACGTGAATTATTTCCATCTTAGTAATAATTTCCATAAATATTTAGAAAATTATTTAATTTAAGTTATTTCAAAATTAATTTGAATTAATTTACAACTCAAATTTAATTTTCTATAAATATATATTGCATTTTCGAAAATGCTTTAAAATAAAATAAAAATAAATCCTGGAAAATTACTCTAATTTTATGTTGGCCCAAAATTAATAAAAATTTATTTTCAACAAAAAAATATAATTTTCTTATTTAATTAAATATCTAAGAAAAATTTCAAATATTTAAGTATCATGATTAAAAAATCAACTTAAATATTAATTTTCTATTTAATTAAATACACTAGAAAAATACTTCAAGCAAAACAGATAATGAATTGAATAGATATTACGGTAAGTTTTAACATATCTAATCAAAGTTCAATATCGGTCCCTTCCGATGTATACTCCATACATCCGATATTGGTAAACTTTGCCAATGTACTGGAAAGGACATAACACTTTTCCAAGGTGTAAGAATACCTATCGCTGATTATACCATGTCAGTCTAAATCCAATGTTCTGACAAATCAGGGAATCAACTTTTGAACATATAATTTAAGATTATATTCCACTGTGCTGACAACACTATAATCTTTAACCAACTCATATGTTCAGGACTTAAAAAGAATTCATACATTATATACATATAATCATGAAATAAATCATGTGAACCATGCAACATAAAATGTTATTTCTGATCTTTATTAATAAGTAAATCTGATTATATGAAATGAGTTTTATTTAGGGCATAAAACCCAACAATGGAACAAAAGAAAGTTTGCAAACTAAATAGGTCTATCTATGGACTTAAGCAAGCTTCTCGCTCATGGAACAAAAGGTTTGATGAAATCATCAAGACCTACGGCTTTCTTCAGAATGAAGATGAACCTTGTGTTTACCAACTCAAGGAAGACCAAGTAGTAGTATTCCTGGTCCTTTATGTTGATGACATTTTGATTATTGGAAACAATATCAAGAAAATGACTCACATCAAGGAATAGCTCAACACTCAATTCGATATGAAAGATTTGGGTGAAGCAGCCTATGTTCTTGGTATTCAGATTATCAGAAACCGGAAGAACAGATCTCTTGTTCTCTCTCAAACAACCTACATTGACAAAGTTTTAGAGAGATTCTCCATGAACAACACCAATGGGGCAAACATGCCTTCTAGATACGGTATTCGTCTATCTAAGGAACAGTCTCCTACTGATCCTCAAGAGATAGAGGACATGGCAAAAATTTCCTATGCTTCTGCAGTTGGAAGTCTAATGTATGCAATGTTATGCACTAGACCTGACATCTGCTATGCAGTGGAAATCGTGAGCAGGTATCAGTCTAATCCAGGACAGGAACATTGGAATGCAGTTAAGTATATTCTGAAATACTTAAAGAGTACAAGGAATCTTGTGTTAGTCTACAAGGGTGGTGCTTTAAATCCCATAGGCTACACTGATTCAGATTTCCAGGCAAGTCTTGAAGACAGGAAATCTACATCTGGGATGGTGTTTACTCTTGGGGTGGAGCAGTGGTTTGGAGAAGTGCAAAACAAACCGCGATATCGGACTCGACTATGGAAGCTGAATACATAGCTGCAGCCGAAGCTGCTAAAGAACTTGTCTAACTAAGAAAGTTCTTCACCAGCATCGGTGTCGTACTTGGAATGGAAAAGCCTCTAGTCCTACTTTGTGATAATAATGGAGCGATAGCTAACAGTAAGGAACCTCGAAGCCACAAGAGAAGCAAACACATTGAAAGGAAGTATCACATTATCAGAGAATACGTGGCAAGAGGGGATGTACTAGTTGAGAAAGTGGACACAGAGGACAACCTAGCTGATCCATTCACCAAAGTCTTGGCCGTGACTACATTTGAAAAGCACCGTCAGAATTTAGGATTAATTGATATGTACTGATTAGTTTTATATTAGTGCAAGTGGGAGTTTGTTGGGTTTTATGCCCTAAATAAAACTCCATTTCAATGTAATCTATTTTATTCAACATCAATAAAGAAACAGAAGTATTTTTCATTCATTTGTGTATGTTTTGGTTCACCTTATCAATTGCTTGTCTATTTGATTTATAAATTCATCTGAAACCTTTTGCACATACTTTATCCTGTTTATTGTGTTGTCAACACTTTGGAAAGTAAACATGACTATGTGAATAAAGTTTCCTAGATTTATCAGACACAGGGTTTTACTGATATGATAATCTACAACAAGAGTTTACTTGCATTTGGAGAAATGCTATGTTCTTTCCAGAACATTAGTTAAAGTAAAGCTCAGGTTGGATGCATGGAGTATGCATCGGAAGGGACCGATATTGAACTTTGACTTAGATTTATTAAACTTACCGTAAAATCTATTCAAGTCAATATCGCCTAGTTGATCCTAGATCAAATGATCTTAATCCTGTTATGATTAGGCTCAATCTCGAAAGACTATTCGTGTTCTTTGATTTGTTAGTTAAGCCTACTTTTAGGTCAGGGTGATACGTACATTTTGGGAACACGGTAGTGTAATTGAGTGGGAGCGCTAACATAAACATAGAATCTATAGCTTCTATCTGGCGAATAGTAAGCAAAGGATGATCTCCTTCGAGCTTGACCAAACGAAAATAAATGGTGGAGTACTCATTTCACATAAGCTGAAATATCATTTATACGGGGTCAAGTGTTTTAAGGATAAAATACATAGTAGGGTGTAACGGTAATCTAATCCCTTCACAGTGTAGATCATTCATATAGAGGATCGTTGATCAAATTAGGATTATAACAATGGATAACTAATGATGTGTCTATATGGTGGAACATATAGAGCATTCTATATACTGAGAGTGCAATTCTAAGTTCTATGCGTGGATTCAACGAAGAATTAATAAGTGAGTGAATTTAGGTAATAAATTCTTGATCTGCTTATTGGAAGCTCGGTTATATAGACCCATGGTCCCCCAACTAGTTGAGATAATATTGCTTGTAAGATTCATATAATTGGTTTTGATTAATCAATTATAATTCTCAAAATTAGACTATGTCTATTTGAGAATTTTTCACTAAGTAAGGGCAAAATTGTAAAGAAAGAGTTTTAGGGGCATATTTGTTAATTATGATACTTTGTATGGTTCAATTAATAAATATGATAAATGACAATATTATTTAATAATTATTTATAGTTATTAAATAGTTAGAATTGGCATTTAAATGGTTAAATTTGAAAATTGGCATTTTTGAGAAAATCAGATGCAAAAGTGATAAAACTGCAAAATTGCAAAAAAGTGAGGCCCAAATCCATACTGCCATGGCCGACCACTTTTATAGGAATTATCCTCTGATATTTTCATTATTTTAATGCCAAATAATTCAAACCTAACCCTAGTGGAATGCTATAAATAGATAGTGAAGGCTTCAGGAAAATTACACTTTTCATTCAGAAAAAACCTGAGCCTCGCTCTCTCTACCTTGGCCGACCACTCCCTCTCTCTCTTATTCCTTAAGATTTCGAAATACTTAATGATTAGAGTAGTGCCCACACACAGCAAGTGATACCTCAATCATAGTGAGGAAGATCGTGAAGAAAGACTTTCAGCAAGAAGGAGTTTCAGCACTAAAGAATCAGAGAAAGAGATCCAGGTTTAGATCTTGATAATACTCTGCGACAGAAAGGATACAAGGGTTAGAGATCTGAACGGAAGGAGTCATTTAATTCCGCTGCACCCAATGTAAGGTTTCCTAAACTTTATATGTGTTTATTTCATCGTTTTAGAAAGTTCATATTTAGGGTGTTAATCAACATACTTGTGAGTAGATCTAAGATCCTGGTAAAATAATTTCTAACATCCCCGATGCTGGTGATCTTCGTGTTCTCAGGTGTACAGAACATATCATCATCCGGTCTATAATCATTTGGGATAATGATTTCATTTTCCGGTGAATGAGGTGTTAGAGATTTTATAACAATGGAAGAAAATCAAAATTTATTACAACTCTATTGTAAAATAATACAAGGACTAAAATAAGAGATTGATTAAATATATGTTAGAATACATATATATACACTATATATATTACATATATATATTATATATAAGTGAAAGGTAGAAGAGAAGATTACAACACATGTAATATAATATATGTATATATATAACAAGAGAATAATATATATATATATATATATATAAATACTCACTCACAACCTTGAGTGAAGATTAGTGGGGATCACCATGACTTGAACAAGGTATTACACCTTTGTCCAAAAGCTTATTTCCCCCTATCTCTAAGCACTAAGGGAACTCTCTAGGAAATAGCTTTGGGAATTATCAAGCCTTAGGGTTTTCTAGCAATGTGCTTTTTTGATAGAAAACTTCCTCTCTTACAAATGAGCACCAAAGACATCCTTTTATAATGTATAGGTGATCACTTAGAATTCAAAATACACAACACTCATTTCTCTCATATAAATGAGTATTAATATAGTTTGTAACAACTATATTTCATACCATTTGAATCCTATCATCAAATTGTGTAACAACCCTTTTATTACACTAATAATGTGTGATCAACACATGAGTTACAAGTGACAACAAATTGTAACTCCTCTCCAAGTTACAACATGTAGGTTACAAAAGTGTAGGTTATAAAATCATAGGTTACACATTTATTTACCATACACTTAATATATATTATTCACATATATTTATCACATTTTAATCTACTTTATTATTATATTATAAAATAATATAACAATCCCCCACTAGATTAAAATGTGTGACACACTTGTAACACACTTGTAACATTTATTTAATCAATCAAAATATTATATCAAAATATAACATTCCCCCACTTTGATTGAATAAATATACACTTTTAAAGAAGTCTTGCTTAGGTGCATTAGGTAAAATGTCTTTCGACTTGAATTTTACCTTAGTGTAGTTACCACAAAGTTTGATGAAATTTTGGTTGCCGTAGCATTGAACCACTATCCCTTTAATACAAATCGGTGATAACACACACACCCTCGCTAATGCTCACTTGAGACTGCATGTCTCGCTCTTACACCGTTAATGGCCATGTGCAAAATTCCAATTCATGGACTCTCTAGAGAATACTCCCAATTCTCATAAGAGGCGGCACCACCTCTAGCCCATATAGGTGGAGTTTTAGTGTCTCACCACTCTTTAGACACTTCTTAAGCTTAAGTGAGTTTTCTTAAGCTTAAGCTCCATTAAAAAACCTTTCAGTTTTAACCCTCAATTTTCACAACATGTACTCATCCATAGATGGGACAATTGAGTACTATTTTCACTCTATTGACTTGTTATTACCTATTGAACTTAAGACTAGATGTTTACTAGTATTAAGATAGGTTACCATCAATGAGCAAAACACTAAGGGAGTTTAGGTCCCATCCCTCGAAAATTCATGCTTTAATCTTGTACGGAGATTAAGCGATTTGTTATAACCTCTCACTATTGATTCCATGTGAATCATGCATGCCAAAATATAGTGTTCACTTTGTGACCACTTTTCTCCTTAAGTACTTAAGCTTCGAAAATTCAATCATAAAAGATTAATTTTCACACAACTCAAATTCTCAATAATTTTGATACCAAACATATCAAAAATACACCAATTTAGACACCAAACATGTCTAAATTCTCATATTTTATTTTTAGACACCAAGTATGTCTAAACTTTCTCATATTAGAGTATACACCCCCACACTTTCACATTTCATTATCAAGATAATATCTTGATTTTAAAATATAGAAGACCACTTTGTCTCTATAATTCTTTTAATTAATTTCCTTCTTGAAATTATTTTCACTTAACTTTGACACCAAAATATGTCAAAATTTTACATATACACATAGCCAAATTTGATTTAGAATTTGAATTCAAAATCAAATAAATTAATCAATAATGTCTCAACACATTTTGATTAAATTTGTGGCTCACCCCCACATTTTTACCATAAAGTGTATATAAAATATCACTTTTGTGCATTTTCCTCTTCAAATGACTCTTTAAGGCCACTTTAAAGATACCATTTGACATTTTTAATTTTCTCAACAAAACTAAAATATCAAACTCACATTACTACTCATAAAATAATGTGATTATTTTTACTCATAATTTTAAGGTTATCTCCTTATTGAGATTAGCCCAAAATTATACCAAAGTTAACAAAATTCTCAACAATTTTGTTCACAACTTTGATCATTTAAGATTCAAAATTGCTTCTCCAATTTTGTTATCTTTTCACTATTTTTGAATCCACATTGATTCATTTACTTTTGAGTCTAAAATTGCTCTTTCAATTTATGACTCATTTCACAAGTTTGGATCCACTATGATCTTAATTGTTCTTGCTTATGATCACAATGCAAGTCCAATAAAAGTGTAACTCTCATAGTCCACTTTTTCTTATCTCATAATATGAGATGATTATCTCATATAATCCAATAAAAGATGTAACTTCTCAAAATCCATCTTTTATTATCTCATAAAGTGAGATGTTCACCACCAAATTGAATAAGAATTCAAATCTATTCTTTATTCACAAAATAGATGATAATAATTTTCACATCAATAGTAATAAACACTATTATATTACTATCAACATTATTATCATACTATATAACTCATACATTAATATAATATGTATGTTACTAATCAACATCTTATATGTAACATACACATAATATCAATATTAAATTCACAATATATATGTTACATATCTCATACATATATATAACATATATACTATAATATACATATATATCATATGCACATAATATATACATTAATTACACAACTATATATGTTACATACCTCATACATATATAACATATATACACATTAATATACATGATATATATTATATATCTCACATATATATATATTATATACATGTCTCATATAAATATATAGAAAATAAGTATTTCTACATATTTAATCTCAAAATATATATATTATGTCATATCTTATCATATATGTAATACACATAACTCATATACATGTTATATATTATATATCTCATATATATACACATACACACATGTAATAAATTCAAATATCATATTATATATCACTATATATTATATGATATAAACTCATAATCACATATATATCACATATATATAACTCATATATATATTATATATATTACTATCATATGAAATAGTAAATCACATAATATACACCACCATGCTCACCCATGAATGGTTTTCACATAAAATCTCTTATCCTTGTATTCTCACAATCTTGATTTATCTCCTCTTCCATTGAAAAGGAATAAGCTTTTGATTGTTAGAGATTTTATAACAATGGAAGAAAATCAAAATTTATTACAACTCTATTGTAAAATAATACAAGGACTAAAATAAGAGATTGATTAAATATATGTTAGAATACATATATATACACTATATATATTACATATATATATTATATATAAGTGAAAGGTAGAAGAGAAGATTACAACACATGTAATATAATATATGTATATATATATAACAAGAGAATAATATATATATATATATATATATATAAATACTCACTCCCAACCTTGAGTGAAGATTAGTGGGGATCACCATGACTTGAACAAGGTATTACACCTTTGTCCAAAAGCTTATTTCCCCCTATCTCTAAGCACTAAGGGAACTCTCTAGGAAATAGCTTTGGGAATTATCAAGCCTTAGGGTTTTCTAGCAATGTGCTTTTTTGATAGAAAACTTCCTCTCTTACAAATGAGCACCAAAGACATCCTTTTATAATGTATAGGTGATCACTTAGAATTCAAAATACACAACACTCATTTCTCTCATATAAATGAGTATTAATATAGTTTGTAACAACTATATTTCATACCATTTGAATCCTATCATCAAATTGTGTAACAACCCTTTTATTACACTAATAATGTGTGATCAACACATGAGTTACAAGTGACAACAAATTGTAACTCCTCTCCAAGTTACAACATGTAGGTTACAAAAGTGTAGGTTATAAAATCATAGGTTACACATTTATTTACCATACACTTAATATATATTATTCACATATATTTATCACATTTTAATCTACTTTATTATTATATTATAAAATAATATAACATGAGGCTCTTCTTGTGGTTATGGTTGTGGCTGTGGCTGTGTATCTGGTGTCGGCCTTCTAGGATCTTGCAGGAGTCTCATTATGGTCTTCAAATGACCCATAATCTCTGTCTGTCCTCTTAACAGAGCGGTCTGGCCTTCCCTCAAAGCAATCTACTCCCTCTCCACAGTCTCCAATCTTGCCAAAATAGCAGGGAAACATATGGATTACACTTAATAAATAAGTATCAATACCAACAATTCTCTAATAAGATAATACTATTGCATCGCTCAACTAAAAAGAGGGTACATTGAAGGAGATATAATGAAAACACAATTCTTCAGTTAATACATTTCAAGAGAATGAATATTGGTGTCCAACATATTCAATCAAGTGTCAATCTTGCAGACTTATTCACAAAGTCATTATCAACATCAACATTCGAGAAGATGGTTCGCAAGATTGGACTTCATCGATTAGAAGATATCCACGAATGTCTAAATATGGGGAGTTAATTCATACTGCACTATTTTTTCCTTGACCGAATTTTCGTCCTATTAAGTTTTCTGGCAGTATTTTTAATAAGACAGTTATAATGGACATCCAATGAAGAGTGTTATGAAATATTATATATATGAATGTCCAATTCAATCAAATTTTTTCTATTAATTACTATTAATTGTAATTTCTATTCCTCTTTTTAGTTTTTTAATTTATAGCTCACATATTTGTATAAATAAGAGATCACTCCATTAAAATAAAGTAGTGAGAAATTTTTATTTTTTACTCTTCTCTCTTTTCTTATTTTTTTTTCTATATTTAATATTATTTTATAACTTAAAATGTATTATAAAGTTAACATTGTAAAACAAAGAAGAAAAATCTAGAAGCTTATATAGCACCAACCTTAATTCCCTATAAATATTAAGTTTGAGTTAGTGACCAAGAAACTAGAAACAAAAATTAAAGAAAGCCTATTATCCTTTCCACTCTTCTCCAATATAAACTAAACTCTTTTGTCCCATTATAAACATCAAACACTATCAACTATACTTGGTCCATCATATACTACACCCACTCTCACATATATCAAACTAAAACTAAATACCAATACACTAAACTCATAAACCATCAAAAACAAAGGAAAAATCATTTTAGTATATAAACAAAATTCTAAAGAAGGAAACAGTGAAGTTCCTAGTGGCCTTTCCAGCCCCTACGGTGCACTTGAATAACTGCCGCAAAGCCTATCCATTGTAGAAGCTCTCTTTACTAATCAAATAAGATGGATATTAATTTAGTAAGAAAATGCATGTATTTTATCTAATCTAATTGAATGGAATCTAATCTAATTATAAAAAAATTGGACATTCAATTACAATTAAATTGACTTAAATGTTAAAAGTTGGATTTTAATTGAATTGGATCGATTATTAGATGTTAATTTCAAAATTCAATTAAAAACCGATCCATTCTAATTACATTTATATATAGGTTTTTTTTTTTTTTCACTTTAAAATATATTTTTTTTTTTTGCATTTTTACAGAATTTCACACAGAAACCCCTATATCAAATAACGGAGTAATCTAAATCACAACCAAAATCCTTATAGCAACCTACATAGAAACCATCAGAGCAACCCGAACTGTAATTTTTTTTTAAAAAAAAGATTAAAAAAATAGTATATGGTCGAAAAAATCTTTTATATTTACTTATATTTTAAAAAATATATATTAATTATATTTTTAGTGTTTTTTTTGTTAATTTGTAATAGTTATTTTCAGTATTTATTTTCATGATGATGTTTTGTTTTATTTTATTACTTGTTAATGTTGTTGTTTTAGTTATTTCAATTTTTATTTTATGAAGTATTAAACTTAAATAAATAGTGATATTTTGATTTTAAATATTTTTTTTTGGGCTTTTTTGTTTTTCCATTTTAAAACAGTTGTTTTTTTTTTGTATTTTTACGAAATTTTACATAGAAACCCCTATT
This sequence comes from Cannabis sativa, assembly GCF_029168945.1. Lineage (NCBI taxonomy): Eukaryota > Viridiplantae > Streptophyta > Magnoliopsida > Rosales > Cannabaceae > Cannabis > Cannabis sativa. The sequence goes on along the minus strand of NC_083610.1, from coordinate 36,605,102 downwards.
ACAACTGGCGCTGCAACCCAAATTGTAACAAAAAATCGTATGGAAATCTCTATTACAACTAGCGCTGCAACCACTTTAGAAACCCATAAATTTGAAAAAAAAAGTTAAAAAAATAGGATATGGAGTATTTTTTTTTTTTTTTACTTTTTTTAAGTTAATATTAGAAGTTAGTTGAGTAATTAAATATCCAATTAGTGAGTAGTGGAAGATGATTTTTTAAATCCAATTATTAATTTAATTGGATTGATTTTGAATAAGAAATTATGTTGAATGATGTGCAGCCCTATCTGCAAGTACAAACAAAGCAAAAAAAAAAAAAAGAAGTAGCCGTTACATACAAGGCTCACTCACTCACTCACTATCTAGAAATGGTAATAAAAAATTATGAAGTATTCTATAATTTTTCATTTTTTTTTCCGTAATTGTAAATGTATTTTGCTATAAATACACATCTTTTAATCTCTAAACTACCATATTCATTATATTTCTCAAAGAAAAAAAAAATATATTTCGTGGGTTTTGTTGGTTGAATCTGATTAAGTTTCTTCTCAATCATCAACTGTATTATTTAGCAATGGCGGAAGGAGCTATCTTGAGTGTGGCTCAAAGCATTATTAGATCACTGGCTACTGCGGCGCTGAAAGAGATGGGTCAGCCATGGGGACTAAAACAGCAACTCCAGGAACTCAGGGACACCATGTCTGCCATGGAAGCCGTGCTTCGAGATGCAGAGGATCAGCATGCCAGCAGCCACCAAGCCATTGATTGGGTTTCCAAGCTCGAAGATACCCTTTATAAAGCTGATGATTTGGTCGATGCCATCGGCACCGAAGCTTTGGGAAGACGAGTGAGGTTTGGAGGCAAAAGAAGTAAGAAGGTACGCATTTTCTTCTCTTCATCTAATCAATTTGCTTTTCGATTGAAAATTGGTAAGAGGCTCAAAAAAATTCAAGAGAAACTGAATAAGATTAAACAAATTCGATCTCTTTACATGACTAATATGAACCCAGCTCAGAATAATATTAAAGCATCATACCCATTACAAGATATTAACGATAGGGAGACTCACTCATTGGTTCACCCAGAGGATATCATAGGCAGGGACAGTGATAAAATGAGAATCATACAATTGTTAGTGTGTACTGATTATGAAGATCAGGATTTAATGATTCTGCCCATAGTGGGTCTTGGAGGGTTAGGAAAAACAACACTTGCTAAGTTAGTTTTTAATGATCCCAAAATTGACAAATTCTTTGAATCAAAATTGTGGGTGTGCGTGTCTGATGTGTTTGACTTGAAAGAGATTGTTAAAAAGATGATAGAACCAAAAGAAAATTTAGAAAACTTTGACTTGAATTCGTTGAAGAATCGCCTTAGAGATAAGCTACAGGGGAAAAGGTATGTTCTTGTGCTTGATGACATTTGGAACGAAAATCAAGAAAAGTGGGAAGAGTTAGAAGAGTTACTGAGGGTTTTGGGTGCAAAGGGTAGCAGGGTATTAGTAACTACACGTAGTAAATTGGTTGCCAGAATAACAAAGACTACTGAGCCATTCGAGTTAAGTGGTTTGGATGAAGATCAATCTTGGTCTTTATTCAGAAAAATGGCATTTAAGAAAGGAAAAGAGCCAGATGAGTCTAGAATTTCACCAATGAAAAAGGAGGTCGTAGAAAAGTGCTGGGGAGTTCCTCTTGTCCTTAAGACAATAGGAAGACTATTTCAATCGAAGATGTCGTTGTACCCTGAAGAAGATGTAGAAAATATATGTTTGTCATTCATGAATGATGAACTTAACAAAGTAATTCAAGAAGGGGATGATATTTTAAAAACACTTAAAATAAGTTATGATCGTCTCCCATCTCAATTGAAACATTGTTTTGCTTTTTGTCGATTATTTCCAAAAGATTATGAAATTGGGGTAGAAGAAGTGATAAATCTCTGGATAGCTCAAGGGTTTATAAAGTCATCTAGTGAAAACCAAAATGATTTAGAAGATGTTGGTTATGCACATTTTATGCATCTAGTTTGGGGTTCTTTCTTTGAACCGCCTTTTAAAAGTGATGATGATGACGTAGTAAAATTTAAAATTCATGACGCCATGCATGATCTTGCAATTTTAATGGCAGGGACAACCGGAGTTGTGATAGATGGTCCAAAGGCAAAAGTATTTGATGATAGAACTCGTCATGTATCTTTAACTTTTAGTTCTATTGAGCTATGGAAAATACCTATGGACTCACTTAAACAAAACAGGAAACTAAGAACATTTTTGTCATCCAATCAAAAACATGACGACTTTATTCAACGTCCCTTTTACTATAAAGGGATTTCTGAAGTTATTTTATCTTCTTTTAAATTACTTAGAGTTTTAGGTTTGTATAGTATGGGATTTAGTAAATTACCAAACACTATAGGCGGATTAAAACATTTAAGATACCTTAATCTTTCGTCAAATCCATTTGTGTCCCTTCCTAATTCTATAACTACATTGCATAATTTGCATACTTTGAATCTCGAATATTGTGAAAAACTTTGGAGATTGCCTCAAGAGATAGATAAATTGTTGAACTTGAAGCATCTTCTGTTGAAAGGCTGTCTTAGTTTAGTTTTTATGCCAAGTGGATTAGGTAGATTGACTTCTCTCCGCAGGTTAGGTGAATTTAACCAATGCAGTTACAGGTCAAAGAATATTGCCAGGCTTGAGGAATTGGGCAACCTCAATAGCTTAAGAGGATCCTTACGAATTAATCTAAAACACGGGAAACATGATTCTTTGGAATGCAGTGCTGCACATTTAAACAAGAAACAACATCTTCAACATATAATTTTGTCGTGGGAAGTTGAGGGAGATGATGACATTACAGGAGAAATGATTGAGAGTGATGAGTTGTCATTAGATGCCCTACAACCTCATCAAAATTTAAAAATACTGACAATTCATCAATGTACCGGCATTAGATTAGCACATTGGCTCTCATTGCTCACTAATCTTGTTTACTTGAGTTTAGATGCCTGTATAAAATGCCAACAACTCCCAGAGTTGGATCAACTACCTTCTCTTCAAGAATTTCATCTTTCTGAGTTGGGTAGTTTGGAGTACATATCACCCAAGTTCTCTGCTTCATCATTATTCTTTCCTTCACTCACTTCCCTTTCAATTTTTCACTGTCCTAAATTGAAGGGGTGGTGGAGAGACTCTGCCAACCTAAACCAAGCCCAAGGTCATTTTGTGCTCCCTTCTTTCTCTTGTCTTTCTGTACTAAACATTTATGACTGCCGTAACCTTACTTCCATGCCATTATTTCCAAATCTTGAGAAATTCTTTATGTATAAATGTAGCTCGAAGCTATTATTAGAAGATACAATAATGAGGAGGAACATTGCTGGTATGGTAGCATCGTCTTCTTCTTCTTCTTCTTCTTCTTCTTCTTCTTCTTCTTCTTCTTCTTCTTCTTCTTCTTCTTCTTCTTCTTCTTCTTCTTCTTCTTCTTCTTCGTCTGCATCCTTCTCCCTTTTGTCCAAATTGGAACACTTGGCTATTGAAGGAATAAATGAAGACGAGGATGTAGAATTCCTAAGAGAGAGAATTGCCAATCTCTTCTCATTACGATTTCTTCAAATTTGCGAATGTGACAATTTGGCCTCACTCCAGAAGCTAGAATATTTATGCTTGGTTCTTACAGAAAGTTGCTCCCACCATGCTTAGTAGGAAAATGAGAAATAATACCTTCTACAAATTGACTAAAATAATCTACTTTTTCAATTAATTCTTTTAAATGTAGTGTTCTGATGCATTCAATACCTATTACTCACTACAAAAATCTCATATTTTATTGTAAAATTACTTTCATTACTACAAATTATTAATTTTAAATTACTGTAAAAAGAAAAAAAAGATTAGTAAGCTTTTTCTAACAAATTTTAGAAAACTTGTCTCATCTTTTAATAATGCCCCCCCAATTCAATATTTTTTTCCACTCAATTTCACACTTCTTTCCCCTCTTTTTCCTTCTCCATCGAACACTGTACAAGTGTGCTTGGTAAAGATATTTTGTTAGGAATTATGAGAATGAAATTGTTTTATTTTGTAAAGAGATAATTTAAGGAGAAAAAAAAAATGTTTGCTGTTAAAAATTACTCTATTATTATATATGCATATATGTGTGTGTGTCTAATGTATATGCAGTAATACTGTAAGAGTGACCTGCAAGAAAACAGTGGAGAGGAAATGTCAGCCGCCAGTACTCTTTGTTGGTGCATTGAATGAATGGTGACAAACAAAGGCTTTTTGGTTCTTAACAACATCATGGCCAGGCCACCCTTGTTTGTTTTAAAATCCCTCTTATTAGGTTGGTATGATTAATGAACAAACTCTTCTCATTTCAGTACTGCCTATTATTATTCATTTTACCTTTCTATTGCATGTGCATTGTTGAGAGCTTGCTAGGAGAAGCTGCTGATAAAGTGAATTTGTTCAATGAGATGGAGTTCATGACCATATGCTAGAATTAATATCTGGTACTGAAACAGAAAAAGATGTATCCAAACTCTCATTGTTTTGTACAAAACTACCTAGTGTTCATCTCATTCTTGTTGAGATGGGCAAGGAGCTTTGATCTTGAGGGTGCATTTGCAGACTACGAGAGTAGGAGTTACGAGAATTGGCTTTGATCTTGAGGGTGCATTTGCAGACTACGAGAGTAGGAGTTACGAGAATTGGCTTTGCGATACGTGTATCTGTAAGACTTCATTCACTTTGTAAGATTGACTTGGAATATGGTGGATTTGGTTACTGAGGAGCTCCTCTCAGCTTTATTCCTTTTTTTTTTAGGCCGAACCACATAAATTTCTCTTGTTCATTCTGCTTGCTTGTTTTCTTTTCTTAAGGCTGAAAATGTATGTATGTATGCTCACACCAATGAAAATGTTCACATTTAATAGTCTCAAAGCTCCTACCCCTTGATCCTTCTAATTAAATAACAATTATGAATTCTAAGCATTATTTCAGATTCAGAGTACCAATAACTAACCAAATTGTTAGAATATCACTACTGAATTCAAAGAAAACAACTTTTAGTTCTTTTGTCAAAATGCCGCGGCTAAATCCGTTGATCAATTAAATTAATCTGATCTTATCTTGTAGAAATAATGTACCAATAACTGAATGTGATAATACCAAGCTTAGGTCTTACTTTTCACATCTTTAGAAATTTGATAACTAACTCACACCTTAAGAAAGTAACAACAAATTAAAAGGGTGACTTCCACGTATTAGAAAAACTTAATCGAGCTGCCTTGAAAATTGAAATACTTGAAAATCCAGATATATGTGAATATGATTGGCATATAGCTACAAGCATACAATGTTCATACACTAACCAAAATAAAATAAAAAAGGAGTAGTGGTACACAAAAGAGTTTTCCAAGTGTGTGACTTCTCTTAACTTTAATTGAAAAATAGAATAAAACTCAAATATGCGATTGCTATACAAACATAAAAAAACCATTTACTAATCACAAACGCGTCAAGTAGCCGTTGGGAAATTGACGTGGTTAGTATATTCATAACTTGAAGAAAAGTCTTAACTGGAGAATGGTTCTGTTTTAATAGTATTACAATAATTAGGTGCATTGTTTACTATAAAATGCAGCTCTTCAATTGTCTCAAGCACACAACTGATATCAGTTATCTTTGGTCTATTCTCAAAGAAAAAAACGCAGGCTTTGCTCTTTTTGATCTTGTTTTAGTTTTTTAGTATTTGCAATGGAAGAAGGAGCTATCTTGAGTGCGGCTCCAACCATCATTAGAACATAGGCTCCTTTGGCACAATTGAGAAATGGAAAGAAGATGAGTGTGTGTAAACAAACACACAGCTCTTGATATTCATCATATATAATGCAGAAAAGCAAGAGTACAAAAACAGTTAGAAAGGATAAGTCACATGTGAGTGTAACAAACTCACTTAACTACTACAGCTGAATATATTGTAACTAACTCTAATTCTCTTCACTAATACCCCTTATAAGTTAATATTTGTTTTCTAAATATGATTAATTTATGTATTATTATTCTTAAATTAATTTTTTAAATTATTGATTAGTGTGATTATAATTTGTTAGGATGTTTTAAAGACTAATCATGCATTTATAGTCATTTGGAGGGATGTTAGCACATTTTGGTGGAAAATAGTGGAAGGGGCGAGCTTGGTTTTACAAGGCGAAACTTAATTACGATTTTTGATGACTTTGAGAACAGAAATAGACTTGGAGCTCAACATAAAAGTTGTAGATCTCGTTCTCGGCTTTCTGAAACATCTTAAATCGTCCAATTCCGAGTTGTATTAAAGAAGTTATAGCCAAAATACTAATCACGTGACATAAATTTTTCGGCAGGAAGTCATGGCCGCGGCGAATATGTGATTTCTGGGCAAAATTCAAATTTTTTTTATCTTTTTTTAAGTGAGATATTGCCACTACAAGAAATGTCACCTTTGCTAGCGCAGTTCGTTACTGCGCTGGTAAAAGTAACTTTTACCAATGCATCTCGCAAATTGCGCTAGCAAAAAAGTCAAAATTTTACCAGCGCACATTTGCAGCGGTAAAATTCTAACTTTTACCAGCGCATTTACATGCTGAAAAAAGTCATTTTTGTCAGCACTTTTTATTTTGCGCAGGCGAAAATTCTAATACCAACGTTGATTTGCCAACCCTTTTTGCCAACACATCAAAAGTAGATTTTATTTTGCCAGCACAATACCAAACTTTTTCCATTATAATAATATGTTGGCAAACGTGATATTTCTTGTAGTGTTTTAAGGATTATAAATAGGACTTTTAGGGTACGAACTTTGGTACTTTTGAACTACGAAATTGAAAGAGAAACTCATATAGAGCAAGAAGAAGACGGAGATTGCGACATCGATTGTTCTACATCATAGTTATTTTTCTTCTCCTTAAACTCTTATTATTTATTATAATTTTCATTATAATGTATAGTTACGAGTAGTTTCTTTTTAGTTAAGAGTAATTTCAAAGCCCAAGACATGAATCTTTAATTTTTATGATGAATGTTAATTTCTAGTTTTCATTATATCAAATTGCTTCTATTCTGCTACATTTAGTGTCATGATTATTATTTTAATCTTGTTTAGATGATCACTAAATTAGGTTTTACTTTAATATATTGTCATCTTAGGATTACTATTCACCTAATAGTCTAGGATTCTAAGTGTTTGTGATAAATTACAATTTTTAATACTATCAAAGGTACTTTTAATTGTGATGAAGAATAAAACCTAGGTTAAATGAATTATATGCTTTATTAATTTATTGCCTAAATTAATCTATCTCCATTGAACTTAAAGTTTTATCTAAGTTAAATAAATTGCATGTTTCGTGAATTTACTTCTTAGGTAAAAGAGTTAATTATTGAGGGCTTCGCCTTGATTACATGCAATAAGGAGATTGGAATAATTGACTGCTTCAGTATTATTCGCGGGATTAATAGATTGATTAAAAATTTGAAATAACATTCATTATTAGGAATTAAAGATGATTGTTGATGGTGGGGATTAACCTTTAACTATTTCTTGAATATCGTAGTATCTCATTCTATTTATTTTTTATTTATGTTATTAAATCCTCATAATTAAAACTACCTTTCTAATTCTTGTTACTAATTTTTGAATAATAAATTGATAATAGTCTTTGTGGGATCAACATGTATTTGCCGTTATACTAAAGTAATTGGTAATATAAAAATAAAAATTAGTAAATTTATTGTGATAAACGACACGCATCAAATTTTTGGCACCGTTACCGGAGACTATTTTATTCAATTTGTTATTCATTTCTTTCTTATTACTAATTTGTTCTTCAAGTTATGGTTTTAATTTTTAGATCTTTCTTTAGAAACATGGTGATGTAAAATCAACAATATTGTGATCCATGTTATATCTTGCCACAAGTGTATCAACATGATCCTTACTACGACACTTACACTGTAACACCCTAACTAGCATAGGCGTATTACGTGATTTTTAAACGTACTGTGCAGCTCGTTGCTAATCAACGAGATTTATGGAAAACGTGATTAATTAAAATTTTTGCTTTTCAATTAAACTTATAAAATATTTATACAAAATACTCGGGATCCCGATTACAAAACTATTTACAAAAGTTTTAGTCTATACAAAATACTTGTCGCCTAGCGACTAATTACAAAAATAGCCTCGCTGTCCCGATGATCGTACGCTCCAGGCCTAACCGCCCCGACATGTACAATCTTCACCGGCTCGTCCTCACGGTTCGACAGCTTAGTCTTGCCCTTACCTACACATAAACATAGCACTGTGAGTCGACAGACTCAGTAAGAAAAGCATAATAATACTCATGAATAAATCCCGGTCATGATCAGACGCCCATACCCCTGACCATAACCCTAATTGTCGTGTCCAACACGATACTGAGTCCTGAACGTTCATAGGGACGGTACTATTGACAAGTAACAGCCTATACTCGGTCGAATTGGTCATACTCCAGCTGCTGGTCATACTCCAGCCTGTACCGATGTGTTATAGTATCAGCCTACACTCGGTCGAACTGGTCATACTCCAGCTGCTAGTCATACTCTACCCTGTACCGATGTGATACGTCAAATAGTACGGAACCACCAACCTAAGTATCAGCCTATACTCGGTCATACTGGTCATACTCCAGCTGCTAGTCATACTCTAGCCTATACCGATGTGATACAGTGTCAGCCTATACTCGGTCATACTGGTCATACTCCAGCTGCTGGTCATACTCCAGCCTATACCGATGTGACACAGTCGGATGTTTCGAAGCCAACATACATATCTAATGTAATCTAACAGGCTTCCTACATGCACGCTAAACATGTAATCTATATATGCATACTGTTATACTAATCTTACCTCAATTCCGAATTCAGGTGTGCCGGTCTACCTGACTGAAATTATCTGCGCGGCAAATTACAGGCTCCTAAATCATAAAAATCACAACACTATAAGTGATACGCTGAATCACTTCCCGGGGACTTAAACTAGGAACTAAAAGTTTCCCTATCGATAAAAAGCATGGCAATACCCCAAATAACATAAAAACGAGGAAAACTAGGGTTTCTGAAAATTGCCCAACCGGCAGACCGGTTGTCCAACCGGAATTCCGGTTCTGGAAATTTTCAAAACCCCATCCGGAATTCCGGATGCACAACCGGAATTCCAGTTCCTCGCAGGCAGAAATTCAAAAATTCATAACTCAACCAAATCAAATCCAATTAGCCTCAAACCTTCCAGACCTATTCTATATATCTCCTAGAACATTTCTAAAGCAACAAAACCGAGCTTCACACACAGAAACTCATTTCACCATTAAAGGTCAAAGATTGAGTTCTAAACTCAAAACTTGACTAAACAACATATCAAGCATCAAACCTAGATTAAAACTACCTAAACATGCATACTAAAGCTGCAGAAAACCAAAACAAACTCATGCAATAATCACAGCCACCAAAATCTCAATTTCACTTTGAAAAACCAAACTTTTGCATAGAAAAACCATAACTATAATCAATCTAACTATCAAGCACCACAAGTAGCTTAATTAACCTCAAATTATCATGCTTAACTTCAAAAATAATCATCAAAATCCAGCAGCAAGAACAACCTAAAACTAAGCATGCAACCTACCATTTCTCTTCGAAAATTCAAGAAAACAAAAAAGAAAGATGTAGAAAACATACCAACAACTTATGAACACTCAATCTTGCTAAGGAGGGCTTGAAATCCAAGAGGAAAATCCTCTTTTCTTGCTGCTCAAAGGGGGCCAAATAGAGAGAGGAAAAGAGAGAGAGTTTTCCAACCTTTTTCTAATTTTTTTTCTAACTTTGTAAAAATGAAAAATAAAGACTTCCACTTATTCATTTCAGCCAACATATACCTTAATAAACCACATAATTCCACCATTTAAAATCCACTAAAAGACAAACTAACAATGGGGCAAAATGACCAATTTGCCCCTCCATGCTAAAATAACATAAATAACACTAAAGGGGTATTTTGGGAAATTCTAAATTCCCGGCCATTCCCGACATTCCCAATGTCTAATAATCCGTCCCACACTACTAACTGTTGGAATTTATTTTACCAGGATCTTAGATCTACTCACAAGTATGTTTATTAACATCCTAAATAAGAACTTTCTAAAACGATAAATTAAACACATATAAAGTTTAAGAAACCTTACATTGGGTGCAGCGGAATAATATGACTCCTTCCGTTCAGATATCTAGCCCTTGATTCCTTTCTCGTAGCGAGCATTATCAATATCCGAACTCCGGATCTCTTTCTCTGAATCTTTGATGCTGAATCTCCTTTGCTGATGATCTTTCTTCACGATCTTCCTCACTATGATTGAGGTATCACTTGATGTGTGTGGGCACTACTCTAATCACTAAGAGAGGTTCGAAATATTGAGGAAGAAAAGAGAGAGAGAGTGGCGGCTAGAGAAGAGAGTGGAGGCTCAGGTTTTTCTGATTCAGAAAGTGTAATTTTCCTGAAGCCTTCACTATCTATTTATAGCATTCCTCTAGGGCTTGATTTGAATTATATGGCATTAAAATAATGAAAAAATCATTTAAAAAAGATGACATAAGTGGCCGGCCCTAGGCTAGGTGGACTGGGCCTTGATTTTTTGCAATTTTGCAATTTTACCACTTTTGTATCTGATTTTCTCAAAAATGCCAATTTCCTAATTCAATCATTTAAATGCCAATTCTAACTATTTAATAACTATAAATAATTATTAAATAATATTGTCATTTATCATATTTATTAATTGAACCATACAAAGTATCATAATTAACAAATATGCCCCTATAAACTCTTTCTTTACAATTTCGCCATTACTTAGTGAAAAATTCACAAATAGACATAGTCTAATTTGAGAATTATAATTGATTAATCAAAACCAATTACATGAGTCTTACAAGCAATATTATCTCAACTAGTGGGGGGACCATGGGTCTATATAACCGAGCTTCCAATAAGTAGATCAAGAATTTAGCACTAAAATTCACTAACTTATTAATTCTTCGTTGAATCCACGCATAGAACTTAGAATTGCACTCCCAGTATATAGAATGCTCTATATGTTCCACCATATAGACACATCATTAGTTATCCATTGTTATAATCCTAATGTGATCAATGATCCTCTATATGAATGATCTACACTGTAAAGGGATTAAATTACCGTTACACCCTACAATGTATTTATTCCTTAAAACACTTGACCCCGTATAAATGATATTTCAGCTTATGTGAAATGAGTACTCCACCATTTATGTTCGTTTGGTCAAGCTCGAAGGAGATCATCCTTTGCTTACTATTCGCCAGATAGAAGCTATAGATTCCATGTTTATGATAGCGCTCCCACTCAATTGCACTACCGTGTTCCCAAAATGTACGTATCACCCTGACCTAAAAGTAGGCTTAACTAACAAATCAAAGAACACGAATAGCCTTTCAAGATTGAGCCTAATCATATCAGGATTAAGATCATTTGATCTAGGATCAACTAGGCGATATTGACTTGAATAGATATTACGGTAAGTTTAATAAATCTAAGTCAAAGTTCAATATCGGTCCCTTCCGATGCATACTCCATGCATCCAACCTGAGCTTTACTTTAACCAATGCTGCGGAAAGAACATAGTATTTCTCCGGATACAAGTAAACTCTGTTGTAGATTATCATATCAGTAAAACCCTATGTCTGATAAATCTAGGAAACTTTATTCACATAGTCATGTTTACTTTCCAATGTGTTGACGACACAATAAACAAGATCAAGTATGTGAAAAGGGTTTCAGATGAATTTATACATTATGTACATATAATCATGAAATAAATCATGTGAACCATGCAACATTAAATGTTATTTCTGATCTATATTAATAAGTAAATCTGATTATATTGAAATGAGTTTTATTTAGGGCATAAAACCCAACAAACTCCCACTTGCACTAATATAAAACAAAAAGTGCGTTTCAAATAATCTCAACACCTTGATATACAAATCAAGTGTAGTAGTAGTAAACTCCTCGTAATAGGATCTGAAAGGTTGAATTAACCACAACCTTTTCTCCACCATTACTCTTCCTTTAATCACAAAATCATTGATAATGTGAAATTCCTCTCTATATGTCTACTCTCTTGGGATACTGGATTCTATACCTTTGGCAACTACTTTTGGTTAATCAGGAAATTAACACTAGTAGTTTAAGGCAATTTGGAATGGTGCCAAAGATGTATAGAACTTTCCTTAGATCGAATAAGTAACTTTCCCGCAGCCTTTAACATTCGGTCTCTCTGGTAGACTTAGAGAATTCAGATAGGTTTTTACACTTCTCCAAAATCACTATTCCACCCCGAGAGTAACCACCATCTTATCAGAAAGATTTACTAGCACATAGGCAAATTTCGAAATCTAATATGGTGTAGTCTAAGAGTTTTAAACACACCCTTATAGACTAACATATAGTTCCTCTTCTTAATCTTAAAATTTACTTGATTGTCTTCCAATGTTCTTCTCCTGGATTAATCTGATACCTACTCATTACTCCCACTCAACAGCAGATGTCTGGTCTAAGGCATACAAAAGCATATCTAAGACCTCTCACTGTTGATATAAGAAATTCTTTCATGGCTTTATCTTTTCTGGAATAGTTAAGACTTTTCCTTAGATAAATAAAATCTATACCTAAGAAGTTGTGAAGCTTCTATAGATTGCCATTAGAAAGAAAATGCTTCAGCATTTTACTAAAGTAAGTTGCTTGCATTAGAGTAAGTAATTACCAGGTATACCACAAGCCATAGGTTTAGATAAACTCAAACCTGTAATACTAGGAACAGGAAGTTTTGTTAAGTCCATTGAATAGACTTATAAACGAAATTTTCCTTTTATGTCCTTGTAATAGAAAACTTTAGGTTATTCCATGTGAATGGATTAAACCATAGTTCTATAGGCTTTCTTCTTAGTTTCTTATCTTGACAATCCATTACTTGTTTAAACTCACAATGGATTTTAATCACTAGTGTCTCCCAAGTCATAAGAAGGTGAGTTCCTAGAAACTCTCCCACTACGACAAGGCACCGTGAATTATGTCTAAGAAAACTAAATGGTATTAACCTCTTTGGTTGTGACAAGACAACAGAGGCAGTGGGATCATCATATGTCATATAAGATGATAGAACACTTTTGGAATCAAGAATTAAATATCTCCTTTATTTGCTACTTGTTTTTCAGACTTAGTCATTTTCTTAGAAAAGTAGTATTTGTTTGAACAAACACTTTCTTATCTATTGACAATGGGATGATCCACCCCTAATCACTTAGAATAGCTAACAAACCATGGTTAACAGTTCTAGCTTTTCTTAAGATTTTGATTAGGTCATCCATGAATCTAGTAATGATTTACATTAAGTACCCAACCATTACGTCATTCTGAAATTGTATTACCATAGAAGGACTTAGGCAACGACTAGTAACTAATCATCAATATGCAAATCGAAATTTCTGGGGAGGTAAGTTTGGATATAATTCAAAAAACAATTTAATGATCTTTGAACTGCATATCTACTAACTATTTCTCCACCCCTATCAGTTCGCAAGATCTTTAACCACTTACCTTAATGGTGTTTAACCATTGCTAGAAATTAATGAAATTTTTCAAACATTTCAAATTTCTTTGCATAAGGTATAATCTAGAGTTATCGTTTTAAGAATACAACGAAAAACTCATATCCACCCCTGAATGTACATTCATCTGCGAATGAGATGAACTACTTTCAGTGGATATAGGCATATTAACTCTTTGCAGAGATTGATCTTGTCAAATCCACTATGAACAAGATACAAATGCCATAGATTAAGAAAATGTGGTAGTGTCTATGATGACATAGGTTTAGTTACATCAAAGAGTTCTTAGAATACTTCAAGTGGATCCTGGTCACAGAATACCTAACTCACATTCCATACAGTTTTAATCCATTAATAAAAAATGGATATTAAACACTTGAGAAAGTGTAACTGTATTGTATTCTGGAATTAGAAATTTAAGAAAATTTCTATTTGGAATCTAAAATTAAAGTCAAAGACTTAAATTCAACCAAATTTAATGAGTAATTCTTTCTTAGACCACCACTACTAATACAAACTCTAAGTCAGATTTGCCCATACAAGTAGGAGATTTCTAAGATTGATGATTTATATCAATTGGGAATAGAATTTCGGGGTTATAATCATATGCGTCATTTAATTTCTTAAGAGAAAATATAATGACATGAAATGATTCATAGACCATTCATCCAATGATATGTTATTGAGCTAATTCGAAATGAATAAGCTAAGAGGAATTAGGATAATTTCGTTTAAAATAAGAATCCAACGATGCTTCGATTAGCGAAAGTCAAAGTAATCTTATTTATATAATCTTCTTGTTTCATATCGTAAAAATACTAGTCTAAGGTGTCATCAATTGATGAACAGCTAGATGTCGCATGTACAATATTTATCTTTCGAAATCTAACACTATTATGTATGTCTAATGGTGAAAATCCACTAGGGATTTATCTCATTAGATAAACAAGCCAAGTTAGACCAACAATGAAGATTCGAAATTAAACTACAACTTAATAACAGAAAATAACATGGTTCAATATAAATTCATACACAATTCAGAAATTATAAACATATAGCAAGTAGGAATGACTAGTGAAAATACTAAAACATACAATCCTAAATAATTTCCAAGGTTTTCAACAAACTGATACAGTGTCCCGGTAGGCGAGAGTCAAAGCATCATTTATTGAATAGAGTTGTCAGCTCATCTAAAATAGAAACCATTCTAGCAACCTTTTATTCGATCAAAATAAGAATCCAACGTTGTCCCTAAGAGGGCGAGAGTCAAGGTTATTCTCATTTCATGAGCCTCTACCATTGTTTCATGTTTCATAAGTTTATCTCTAAGTAGTAACCGTAGGGGAGAGTCTAATAGAGACGAAAACTTACAAAACACTTATCAAATGAAATCTTACGGTGTTAAATGCGTTCAACGAATAACCATCCATGTGGGACGAAGTCTAGCGTCTCGAGGTTATATTGAAAACATTTAACTTTTGTAAGACCAACAATGGAGATCGAATATCTTAATAATAATCAAGCTCATTATTTAAAGTGAGTTGTATTTTCTTTGATTCTCCTTATTTATTCTATTTATTTTAAATATATATTTATTTAATTAAAATTTCCAATTTAGAATGAAAAATTCTAAATATAAATTTTAATTTAATATTTATAAATTTTACTTAGATGGATATGAAAATAACATGAATTATTTCCATCTTAGTAATAATTTCCAATAAATATTTAGAAAAATATTCAATTTAAGTTGTTACAAAATTAATTTAAATTAATTTACAACTCAAATTTAATTTTCTATAAATATATATTGCATTTCGAAAAATTAAAGTATTTAAGAATACAATTTTCGAAAAATGCATATTAAAATAAAAAATAAATCCCCGGAAAAATTATTCTAATTTAATGTTGGCCCAAAATTAATTAATAAAATTAATTTACAACAAAAAATATAATTTTCCTATTTAATTAAATATATAAGAAAAATTTAAATATTTAAGTATGATGATGAAAATCAACTTAAATATTAATTTTCTATTTAATTAAATACACTAGAAAAATACTTCAAGCAAAAATATCATCTATCTAGATTTTCCTTTGACTAATTAATTTAATTTCTAATAATATACTTTAATTCAATTTATTTTAAATTAATCAATAAATGAAAAAATCATTGATTTAAGTTGGTCCAAAATTAATTAAAATAAATAATTAATTTACAACTTAATCTATTTTTCAAGATAAAATTCGAAATTCTAGCATTTAAGAAATGCAATTTCGAAAAAAATTGATTAATAAAATAAAGAAAAAATATATTTTGAAAATTATTTAAATTTAGTTGAAAAATTAAATTTCAACTAAAAATAATTTTCTATTTAATTAAATGTCATGAAAAAGAAATATTTAAGTATGATGATAAAAATCAACTTAGATATTTAATTTTCAAATTAATTAAATGTATTAAATTCAAGAAATAAATAATTAAGTGTAGAGAAGACTTAATTATTAATCTCTACTTTAATACTAGGAAAAATATACTTAAAGTAAATTGTACCAAAATTAATTAATAAATAATTAATTTCACAATGTATAATATTTCCTATTTAATATTAGAAATAATAAGTAGTCTAGAAATAACTATCTAGAAAATATCTTATTTGACTAAGTATCTTTTCCACAAAATTTGAAAAAATATCTAATTTAAGTTGACTAGAAAAAAATCTAGAACTTAAATATTTTTCAAATTTAAATTTAATTAAATATCAAAAATTAAGTTGTAACCACTTAATTTGAAAATATTCCATTTTAAGTTAATATTCGAAAAGATATTAACTTAAAAAATATCTAAAGAATCTTAATAACCAATGCCTAAAATTCCTCAACTTAATTTTGAAATTTTAAATTCAAAAGATATTCAGATTTAAGTTGGTTAGTTGAAGATAACTAAATATCAACTTAAATAGGAATATTTAATGAAAAAATTTAAATTAAGTTCTTAAAGAATCTAGATGGTTATAATTCTATATTTAATTAAATACAAGAAAATACATATAGTTTAGCTTAGAATATAAAATTCCTTAAACTATATTTTTCTTAAATTAATTTCAAAATAAATGAAATTAATTATGTTGCTAATCAATTTTATTAGGTTAAACTAGTTTAATTAACCTAGATGCTCATTCAAATCAGGCAAATGGGCCTTCACAATTGGGGTGGTTTGTGTGAGGTGCCGGGTTCGGTATGTCGTACCCACTTCTATGGCTCCCAACTCTCACACAAGGCCCAAAAGAGAGGAATTTAACCTTAATAAGAACAACTGTTATTAATTGAATAGGCCCAAAAACTAAATGGGCCTAAATAAATCCTATCAAGAACTATGATAATTTATTTTAGCAACATTAACCTATATGCATCTATAATAAAATTAAACACATAGGCTCACACAGGCACACTTTGGATGGGTCCTATCATGTTGCTAGGTCATACACAGATGAAAGAAGATTGTAAATTATACCTGTTACAAATTATTATCTTGACCAAGGGAGCCATCAGATCATTAGATCCGGCAAAAGGTAACCATGGCTATTTGCAATCAAGTAATAATAGGTTTTAAAAAACTTACACATAAGCTAA
Source organism: Cannabis sativa (assembly GCF_029168945.1). NCBI lineage: Eukaryota > Viridiplantae > Streptophyta > Magnoliopsida > Rosales > Cannabaceae > Cannabis > Cannabis sativa. Next base: position 36,587,748 of record NC_083610.1, on the reverse strand, counting down.
AACACATACTCCTGCAACAAGTTGAATTGGATAGTTGGATGTAGGATTTATTTAATTTTAAATAAATAATTTCGAATAAATAAATAATTAAATTAAAAAAAATTTAATATTCGAAAAATAATTTAAAAAAGAATTAATTTCGGAATTTAAAATTAAATTTCGAAAATAAAAAAATTTAAAATTAAACCTACTTTTTATCTTATATCTATTTAAAATTACATGATTATAAATATCTATTTTAAATTTAAATAAGGTCAAAATATCTTAAAAAGATTTAAAAAAAACTTAAAAGATAAGATATTTTTAAATATCTTAAAAGATAAGATATTTTAAAATATCTTAAAAGATTTTATAAATATCTTAAAAGATATTTTTAAAATATCTTAAAAGATATTATAAATATCTTAAAAGATATTATAAATATCTAAAAATCGACCTTAAATTTAAAAAAAATATAATCAAATTTAAAAATAAGATAGATTTTTAAGCAAAAAGATAAATACTAATTCTATTCGAATTCAAATTACACTAATATCTTGAATTAATTTTAAAAAAAATTAAATTAATTCAAAATGATAATTAGAATTGAATTAGGAATAGTAATAGTATATATACAAAACCATACAGAAAATTGGAAGTTAATTCCATGAAAAATTGAAGAAAAAGGAAAAAATCCGAAACTGTACGGACAGTTCGCGATCGCGTGAAACTATCGACGTACTCGATTTTGTCAAATCTTCAAAAAATCATAACTAATTCAAATAAAATCCAAATTGAGTTCTGTAAAAGGCTAACTTGCTTAATTTTTTCCATACTATCCAATAAAAATAATTCCAGAAACGAAATCACAATTATTTTTCACGAAAATTTCACAAACATCAATCAATCATCAAATAACACTCAATACAACATGATACCATCCAAAGAACATACAAACAATCGTTTTAAAGTCCAAATTTCTTGCAAGTAAATCAATTACCATGGCTCTGAGGCCAGTTGTTGGAATTTATTTTACCAGGATCTTAGATCTACTCACAAGTATGTTTATTAACATCCTAAATAAGAACTTTCTAAAACGATAAATTAAACACATATAAAGTTTAAGAAACCTTACATTGGGTGCAGCGGAATAATATGACTCCTTCCGTTCAGATATCTAGCCCTTGATTCCTTTACGTAGCGAGCATTATCAATATCCGAACTCGGATCTCTTTCTCTGAATCTTTGATGCTGAATCTCCTTTGCTGATGATCTTTCTTCACGATCTTCCTCACTATGATTGAGGTATCACTTGATGTGTGTGGGCACTACTCTAATCACTAAGAGAGGTTCGAAATATTGAGGAAGAAAAGAGAGAGAGAGTGGCGGCTAGAGAAGAGAGTGGAGGCTCAGGTTTTTCTGATTCAGAAAAGTGTAATTTTCCTGAAGCCTTCACTATCTATTTATAGCATTCCTCTAGGGCTTGATTTGAATTATATGGCATTAAAATAATGAAAAAATCATTTAAAAAAGATGACATAAGTGGCCGGCCCTAGGCTAGGTGGACTGGGCCTTGATTTTTTGCAATTTTGCAATTTTACCACTTTTGTATCTGATTTTCTCAAAAATGCCAATTTCCTAATTCAATCATTTAAATGCCAATTCTAACTATTTAATAACTATAAATAATTATTAAATAATATTGTCATTTATCATATTTATTAATTGAACCATACAAAGTATCATAATTAACAAATATGCCCCTATAAACTCTTTCTTTACAATTTCGCCATTACTTAGTGAAAAATTCACAAATAGACATAGTCTAATTTGAGAATTATAATTGATTAATCAAAACCAATTACATGAGTCTTACAAGCAATATTATCTCAACTAGTGGGGGGACCATGGGTCTATATAACCGAGCTTCCAATAAGTAGATCAAGAATTTAGCACTAAAATTCACTAACTTATTAATTCTTCGTTGAATCCACGCATAGAACTTAGAATTGCACTCCCAGTATATAGAATGCTCTATATGTTCCACCATATAGACACATCATTAGTTATCCATTGTTATAATCCTAATGTGATCAATGATCCTCTATATGAATGATCTACACTGTAAAGGGATTAAATTACCGTTACACCCTACAATGTATTTATTCCTTAAAACACTTGACCCCGTATAAATGATATTTCAGCTTATGTGAAATGAGTACTCCACCATTTATGTTCGTTTGGTCAAGCTCGAAGGAGATCATCCTTTGCTTACTATTCGCCAGATAGAAGCTATAGATTCCATGTTTATGATAGCGCTCCCACTCAATTGCACTACCGTGTTCCCAAAATGTACGTATCACCCTGACCTAAAAGTAGGCTTAACTAACAAATCAAAGAACACGAATAGCCTTTCAAGATTGAGCCTAATCATATCAGGATTAAGATCATTTGATCTAGGATCAACTAGGCGATATTGACTTGAATAGATATTACGGTAAGTTTAATAAATCTAAGTCAAAGTTCAATATCGGTCCCTTCCGATGCATACTCCATGCATCCAACCTGAGCTTTACTTTAACCAATGCTCTGGAAAGAACATAGTATTTCTCCAGATACAAGTAAACTCTTGTTGTAGATTATCATATCAGTAAAACCCTATGTCTGATAAATCTAGGAAACTTTATTCACATAGTCATGTTTACTTTCCAATGTGTTGACGACACAATAAACAGGATCAAGTATGTGAAAAGGGTTTCAGATGAATTTATACATTATGTACATATAATCATGAAATAAATCATGTGAACCATGCAACATTAAATGTTATTTCTGATCTATATTAATAAGTAAATCTGATTATATTGAAATGAGTTTTATTTAGGGCATAAAACCCAACACTAACATACTAAGTTATGATTTTACTGAGCCAAACACCGAGTTCCATGTTACCGGGCACCGGAAATGCAAAATCATGAAAACTACTAAATGACATAAAATGCATATCAGAATTCAATAATAACAGTATAAATAATTATTTAAATAGCTATAAATAATTTCATAATTAAACATGATTAACTGCTAATTTCCAAATTAAACTAAGCGGTCTTTACAACTATTCCCCCCTTAAAAGGATTTCGTCCCCGAAATCTAACCTGAATAACTCTGGATATTAAGCTCTCATATCTGACTCTAGCTCCCAGGTGGCTTCCTCCACCTTACTGTTTCTCCAGAGAACTTTGACCAACGCTATGGTCTTATTCCGAAGGACTTTATCCTTTCTATCCAGGATCTGCACTGGCTGTTCTTCGTAAGACATATCTGGCTGCAGTTCTAGGCTCTCATAACTGAGTATATGAGAGGGATCTGAAACGTATTTTCTCAACATCGAGACATGGAATACGTTGTGAACTGCTGATAAAGCTGGAGGCAATGCTAACCGGTATGCCACTTGACCTATCTTCTCGAGAATCTCGAAAGGTCCTGTAAATCTAGGGCATAACTTGCCTCTTTTCCCGAAACGTTTGATCCCCTTCATTGGAGATACCTGTAAGAACACATGGTCCCCTACTTGGAACTCAACATCTCTGCGTTTCGGATCTGCGTAACTTTTCTGTCTACTCTGTGAGGCAAGCATTCAGCTTTTATCTTTTCTATTGTCTCATTGGTCCGCTGCACTAACTCCGGACCTAAGTACTTCCTCTCCCCTGTCTCATCCCAGTGGATGGGAGATCTACACTTCCTACCGTATAACAGTTCATAGGGAGCCATCCCTATCGTACTCTGATAACTGTTGTTGTAAGAAAATTCTATCAACGGTAGATATTTATTCCAAGAGCCTTCGAAATCCATAACACAGGCTCGTAACATGTCCTCCAATATCTGAATTGTTCTTTCGGACTGACCATCTGTCTGAGGATGGAATGCTGTACTAAATTTCAGTTTTGTACCCATTACTCGTTGCAAACTCTGCCAAAACTTGGAGGTGAACTTCGGATCCCTATCCGAAACTATAGACTTCGGTACCCCGTGAAGTCTTACAATCTCTCTGACGTACAATTCTGCCAACTGATCCACTGTAAATGTTGTTCTAACAGGCAGAAAATGAGAAGATTTCGTGAATCGATCCACCACTACCCAGATGGAATCAAACAAACCCGTGGTTCTAGGTAACCCGACCACGAAATCCATCGTGATATCTTCCCACTTCCATTCAGGTAGGGTTAGAGGCTGCAACAACCCTGCTGGTCTCTGATGTTCAGCCTTAATCTGCTGACAAGTGAGGCATCTCGATACGAATTCTACCAAATTCTTCTTCATACCGCTCCACCAGAAGTACGGTTTAAGATCTTGGTACATCTTAGTGGTGCCGGGATGCAAAGAATAAGGGGTAGAATGAGCCTCCTCAAAGATCTCGTTCCTGAGTTCCACACTACTCGGAACACAAACCCTAGCTTTATATAGAAGCATTTCGTTGTCTGACACTGAGAAATCCCTGGCTTGACCAGCCAAAACCTCATCTCTGATCTTCACTAACTCTGGATCAGTCATCTGAGCGGCTTTAATTCTTTCTAATAGATCAGATTGCAGCGTTAAGTTGTGAAGCTGACCTACCACAAACTCAATGCTGGATCTAACCATATCCTCTGCTAGCTGAGGTGAGATCTGAACCATGCTAGCTACCTGCCCGGGACCCTTCCTGCTCAAGGCATCGACCACTACATTGGCCTTCCCAGGGTGATAAAGAATCTCACAGTCGTAATCCTTCACTAATTCCAACCAACGTCTCTGTCTCATGTTCAAATCTTTCTGAGTAAAGAAATACTTGAGACTTTTATGGTCCGTGTAGATTTCACACCTTTCTCCGTAAAGGTAATGCTGCCAGATCTTCAATGCAAAAACCACCGCGGCCAACTCTAGATCATGAGTCGGGTATCGCTGTTCATAATCTTTTAACTGACGGGAGGCATAAGCGATGACCCGATCGGCTTACATCAGCACACACCCCAGACCCTGTTTGGATGCATCGCAATAAACTACGAATTTCTCGTTGTCTGAAGGCAAAGCTAGTACTGGAGCGGTAATCAACCTCTGCTTCAGCTCCTGAAAACTAGCTTCGCACTTGTCTGACCAAACAAATCGCTGATTTTTCTTTGTAAGTTCGGTTAAGGGTGTTGAAATTTTTGAAAACCCTTCCACGAACCTACGATAGTACCCAGCTAAGCCCAAGAAGCTTCCAATCTCTGTCACTGTCTTTGGTCTCGGCCAATCCCTGACGGATTCTATCTTCCCGGGATCCACCTTGATCCCATCTTTGCTAACAATATGCCCTAAGAAGGACACTTGAGATAGCCAAAATTCACACTTCTTGAACTTGGCATAAAGATTGTGTTCCCGAAGCCGTTGCAGTACCATCTGAAGATGTAACTCATGCTCCTCTTCTGCTGAGAGTACACAAGGATGTAGTCGATAAACACAATCACACAGATATCGAGGAAATCTTTGAATACTCTATTCATCAAATCCATAAACACTGTAGGAGCATTGGTTAATCCAAACGACATAACCAGGAATTCATAATGTCCATACCTAGTGCGGAAAGCCGTCTTCGGAATGTCCTCCTCTTGGATTTTCAACTGATGATAACCCGAACGGAGATCAATCTTAGAAAAGATCGTCTTTCCCTGAAGCTGATCGAACAGATCATCGATCCTAGGTAATGGATATTTATTCTTCACTGTTAGCTTGTTCAATTCTCTGTAATCGATACACATCCTCATAGTTCCATCTTTCTTCTTGACGAATAAAACCGGGGCTTCCCAGGGTGACACACTAGGCCAGATAAACCCTATGTCAAGTAACCCCTGGAGCTGAATCTTCCATTCCTTAAGTTCAGCTGGAGCCATTCTATATGGGGCTTTGGAAACCGGTTCCACCCCTGGTGCCAAATCTATTACGAAGTCAATCTCCCGCTGAGGTGGTAACCCTGGAAGTTCTTCGGGAAAAACGTCTAAAAATTCCCGAACCACCTTGATGTCTTCTGGCCGAATGGTATCTGGCCGAGTGGTGTCCATCACCACGGCCAGAACCCCTAAGCATCCGCCATGCAATAATTCTCTAGCTGACAGGGCCGAAATCATCGGGATCCGAGATCCCCGAACTGAACCAACAAACACAAATGGTTCTTCACTTTCTGGTTGGAAGATCACCATCTTCCTTTTGCAATCAATACTAGCTGAGTATTTCGATAGGAAATCCATTCCTAAAATAATATCGAACTCTACCAAGCTCATCTCTATCAAGTCAGCACTTAACTCTCTACCATCTATTCTGATCGGCATAGACCTAATCCACCTTTTGGAGATAACTAACTCTCCGCCAGGTAATAGGGTTCCAAACCCTGATTCATAACTATCATACGGTCTATCCAATTTACTAAAGATTCTGGCAGCCACACAAAAACATCCTTGACCTAAGCACTCACCCGAAAAATGCCTCTTACTAATGAGACACTCCGAGTAGGAATAACGGGTCTCAACACTACCCTGACGACCGCCTTGATTCTGGTTCCCTCGGAACCTCTTGTTCTGCCCCGAGCCACCGGATGCAGTGGATGATTTCCTCCTCTAGTCCATGGCCAAACCACTACCTCCCCTGCTGAAACCTGATGCAGGAGGGGTAGGAGCCCCGCCACTTACTGGAGTCCTAACTGACTCCAACATACATCCAACTGCGCCCTCAGCTCGCAGTGCTTTCTCCACCATCTCAGCATAGGTGATCTTGTCATCAGTGGTGATCATCAAGCCATGTTTGATCTTCACATTTAACCCGTCTAGATATTTCTCCTTTTTGCTGAAGTCGGTTGGCACTATTCCCGAGGCTAACCTCGCCAACCGGTCGAACTGAGTAGTATACTCTGTCACGCTCATATTCTCCCGCTGGGTCAGGTGGGTGAACTCTTTCCTCTTGGCGCTTCTGACCGCCTCGTTATAATACTTGGCGTTGAAGAGTTCCTGGAACCTTTCCCAGGTCATGGTGGTGACGTCATGGATCTGAGACACCATGTCCCACCAGACAAGAGCGTCTTCCTGGAACTGGAAGGTGGCACACACCACTCTGTCATTCCGGGTGACACTCATAAAATTTAGAATTTTGGTGATCACCGTTAGCCACTGTTCGGCCTTCATCACATCTGGACCTCCCAGAAAGACCGGAGGTGCTTGCTTCCGAAACCTTTCATACAAAGGTTCCATTCTGTTAGCCGCTACTACCAATTCGGCCTGAGCAGCAGGGGCGGGTGCCACTGGAACTTCTGGCACAGGCACTGCAGGAGCACCCTGCTGCCTCAATCTCTGAATCTCTAGATCTTGCTCTTCTATTCTGGCTTGCGTTTCAGCAAACCTAACTTCCCGATTCTGAGCTTCCTGCTTAACTTGGGCAGCCTGTGGCGAGTTAACATCACCCCGACCACGCGCCCTGCCCCTGGGACCTCTACCTCGGCCCAAAACACTTGGGGGAAACTGAGCTCCTTGACCTTGATCTGACCCGACTGAGATGCCCTGACTCCTAATATTTCGTCTGGCGTCCATCTAGTCTGAACAGCCTCGAAACCCCGAGTTGGCATTTCAGGTCACGATCAACGAGAGCTTACTAATGCCGCTTAATTTGGAAATTAAAAACAAAACATGCGCCTATTCTACTATCAGGCTACTAACATGCTTCCTATCAGGCTTTTCTTATTTAAAATAAATAAATAAACTACTAAAGCAATAAAAGCTTACTGAACCGTAGAACGAGCTAACTGCTGATGATGATTGTACATGTCGTGACGATCTTCGGAAGACAACCTGGCGGCTCTGATACCAAATTGTAACACCTAACTAGCATAGGCGTATTACATGATTTTTAAACGTATTGTGCAGCTTGTTGCTAATCAACGAGGTTTATGGAAAACGTGATTAATTAAAATTTTTGCTTTTTAATTAAACTTATAAAATATTTATACAAAATACTCGGGATCCCGATTACAAAACCATTTACAAAAGTTTACTGTCTATACAAAATACTTGTCGCCTAGCGACTAATTACAAAAATAGCCTCGCTGTCCCGATGATCGTACGCTCCAGGCCTAACCGCCCCGACATGTACAATCTTCACCGGCTCGTCCCCACGGTTCCACAGCTTATTCTTGCCCTTACCTACACATAAACATAGCACTGTGAGTCGACAGACTCAGTAAGAAAAGCATAATAATACTCATACATAAATCCCGGTCATGATCAGACGCCCATACCCCTGACCATAACCCTAACTGCCGTGTCCAACACGATACTGAGTCCTGAACGTTCATAGGGACGGTACTATTGACAAGTAACAGCCTATACTCGGTCGAACTGGTCATACTCCAGCTGCTGGTCATACTCCAGCCTGTACCGATGTGTTACAGTATCAGCCTATACTCGGTCGAACTGGTCATACTCCAGCTGCTAGTCATACTCTACCCTGTACCGATGTGATACGTCAAATAGTACGGAACCACCAACCTAAGTATCAGCCTATACTCGGTCATACTGGTCATACTCCAGCTGCTAGTCATACTATAGCTTATACCAATGTGATACAGTGTCAGCCTATACTCGGTCATACTGGTCATACTCCAGCTGCTGGTCATACTCCAGCCTATACCGATGTGACACAGTCGGATGGTTCGAAGCCAACATACATATCTAATGTAATCTAACAGGCTTCCTACATGCACGCTAAACATGTAATCTATATATGCATACTGTTATACTAATCTTACCTCAATTCCGAATTCAGGTGTGCCGGTCTACCTGACTGGAACTATCTGCGCGGCGGATTACAGGCTCCTAAATCATAAAAATCACAACACTATAAGTGATACGCTAAATCACTTCCCGGGGACTTAAACTAGGAACTAAAAGTTTTCCTATCGATAAAAAGCATGTCAATACCCCAAATAACATAAAAACGAGGAAAACTAGGGTTTCTGAAAATTGTCCAACCGGCAGACCGGTTGTCCAACCGGAATTCCAATTCTGGAAATTTTCAAAACCCCATTCGGAATTCCGGTTCCTCGCAGGCAGAAATTCAAAAATTCATAACTCAACCAAATCAAATCCAATTAACCTCAAACCTTCCAGACCTGTTCTATATATCCCCTAGAACATTTCTAAAGCAACAAAACCGAGCTTCACACACAGAAACTCATTTCACCATTAAAGGTCAAAGATTGAGTTCTAAACTCAAAACTTGACTAAACAACATATCAAGCATCAAACCTAGATTAAAACTACCTAAACATGCATACTAAAGCTGCAGAAAACCAAAACAAACTCATGCAATAATCACAGCCACCAAAATCTCAATTTCACTTTGAAAAACCAAACTTTTGCATAGAAAAACCATAACTATAATCAATCTAACTATCAAGCACCACAAGTAGCTTAATTAACCTCAAATTATCATGCTTTAACTTCAGAAATAATCATCAAAATCCAGCAGCAAGAACAACCTAAAACTAAGCATGCAACCTACCATTTCTCTTCAAAAATTCAAGAAAACATAAAAGAAAGATGTAGAAAACATACCAACAACTTATGAACACTTAATCTTGCTAAGGAGGGCTTGAAATCCAAGAGGAAAATCCTCTTTTCTTGCTGCTCAAAGGGGGCCGAATAGAGAGAGGAAAAGAGAGAGAGTTTTCCAACCTTTTTCTAATTTTTTTCTAACTTTGTAAAAATGAAAAATAAAGACTTCCACTTATTCATTTCAGCCAACATATACCTTAATAAACCACATAATTCTACCATTTAAAATCCACTAAAAGACAAACTAACAATGGGGCAAAATGACCAATTTGCCCCTCCATGCTAAAATAACATAAATAACACTAAAGGGGTATTTTGGGAAATTCTAAATTCCCGGCCATTCCCGACATTCCCAATGTCTAATAATCCGTCCCACACTACTAACATACTAAGTTGTGATTTTACTGAGCCAAACACCGAGTTCCATGTTACCGGGCACCGGAAATGCAAAATCATGAAAACTACTAAATGACATAAAATGCATCTCAGAATTCAATAATAACAATATAAATAATTATTTAAATAGCTATAAATAATTTCATAATTAAACATGATTAACTGTTAATTTTCAAATTAAACTAAGCGGTCTTTACATACTCATACAATCAAATAATCAATAATGGGGAGATTATTCTAGCACTTCGTACAATGGAATCAATCAATATGTTCAACCAACTTCTTACTATCCTCCTATAGCACCACAAGATCAAGATCATTCTCTTACTATGCTCAACACTTTTGTGGCTTCTAGTATTCAGATGGAACAGAATAATGCACAGTTTCAACAACCTACTCATGTTGCATCATATAGTGAAAAGCCAACTATTGCTGAGCTGATTAAAATGATAACAGCTTATAACTTGCGGATTGAATAAAATACTGTGCAGTTTCAGCAAAACATTCAGAAAACTATTCAGAGCGCCCAAAAATCTTTACGAAATATAGAGAATCTTGTGGAGTAAATAGAAACATCTATGAGTGAATATGAAATTCAATGTTCAAACGCTATGCCTTCACAAGTGGAGAGTAACCCAATGGAGAATGTCACTGGCATCACTATCCAAAGTGGTACACAACTTGAATTACCACCACACCAAGAAGTTAATGATTTGATTCCAAGTGGTGGAGTTAAAAATTCATCCCTTGAAGGATCATCTCCACCAAAGGTTTAATCTCATACTTTAGTTGGTCCATCATCACTGAAAAATCCATACAAACCAATTGTACCAACTTATGTCACTCCTCCACCTTTTCCAAGTAGATTGAAAAAATCCAAGAAAGACGAGCCCGTCAAGGAAATCCCTGAAACTCTTCCCAAAATTGAGGTAAAAATTTCATGTCTTGAGGTAAACAAAGAAGAGCCTCATTGTGCTAACAATTTTAAGGAGTTGTGTCCAAACGAGAAAAAGTTCAATGGTGGTGAGAAAATAAGTGTGGGAAAGAATGTTTTCGTTGTTCTCCAAGAAAGTTGTTGCCTAAGACAAGTACAATTCAATGCATAATTAGTAAAATCAAGTTTGATCATTGCATGATAGATTTAGGAGAAATTATTAATAATATGTCTTATTTTAATTTTGCTTCTTTAAATCTTGGTTCGTTAAGAGAAACTCAAGTTTTGATTCAATTAACTAATTAAACTAATGCTTATCCTTTAGGGATATTTTTTTTTTGGTAGGGAACTGATACAGGCTAAAACAACAAAGATAACAAAGTTACACAAGAGTGGAGGATTTTATTTCATCTATAAAAGTTCATTGTCTATCCTAAGAGTATGTAGAGATACCCTAGGAGAACTTATAAAACTTTAACATCAGAAAAGAAAACCTCTAAACTAAGAGTTATAGCTTCCGATCCACCAATGGAACACCTGTTCTCGTCTCCATTGCTGAAGGTGACTACAATACATCTGATGAGTTTATATTAGACCATACTAACCTCACAAAATTAAAACTAAGCATAATGATTTTACAAAACCAAAATTAGTCATACTCGCCTTAAAAAACAAAAAAACTAGTCATACTAGCCTTACAAAACCAAAAATTAACCATACTAATGGACTTGAAGATGTTTTTGTGCATGCTAGTGGACTTGTCACTCTAAGTGAGTCTTACATAATTGAGATGGAAGATGAGAGTGATCCCAATCCTACATCAACTCTATTTGGGAGACCTTTCTTACTCACTACAAGTAAGAAGTTGGATACGAAAGCATGGATACTTAGAATGGATTTCATTGATAGGTACATAAGGAATGAGTCTTTGTAAGAAGGCCAAACGTGAAGACCACATGAGCACAAGATGCAGTCGAGCTAACGACGTTAAATAAAGCAAACTTACGAGAGTTTTTCTAACCCTTTTTTTTATTTTGTATTGATTTTATTTGATTGAGCCTTGAGGACAATGCTTATATTAAGTGTGGGGAAGAGATTAATTGTCGTGTCCATATAGGTTTTTTTTCTTAGTTGTTTAGTTATTTTTTTTTTTTTATCATTTTTTAGTTTACATTAATTTTTTATCTTTAATTTTAGTGAGCATGGTTTGAATAAAATTCGGTTGACAATAATTGCTCGTGTTTGATGTGTGTTTTTATTTTGATGTCTTATGCATAATCTTGTGGAAAATAATTTTGTTGATGATGAAATTCTTGATTGTGTGATAGTTAAGATTCTAGGAAAATGATAAATTTCTATGATTTGTGTACTCTGGATTACTTACTACTCAAGCTTCATTTTTTTAACTTTTGCACAACAATTGAATTATCATATTTGCTAATATTTAAAAAGATAAACGCATTTTTGACTTTTGATTTAAAGTCTCAACCAATCTAGAATTTATTTGATTATTATTTGAGACAAAATTGATAAATTACATATGATTTTGAGATATGATTTTGTTCAAGCCTACCCAATTTGTTGATTCCCTTGTTACCCGATTTGAGCCTAGATATTGACATCTTATTCTTATTTTAACTCTATACAATAACCTTTTGAGCCTTAAAAAAAAGTCATTGTTCATTCTTTTTCACACCATAGTATATTGATGTCTTATGTATTTGTAAAAGTGTGAGAGTTTTGTTAGCGGGAAAATATTGATGGTTATGTATGAGTTGTGAAAAAAAAAACTATTCCCTTGGAATAGATGTTTGTAAGTTGCAAGTATTTTATTGAAAAAAAAAATTAAAAAAAAAATAAATGAAAAAATTGATGAGAAATATATGAGTACTTGCAACAATTTAAGTGTGGGGGAGTAATAAGTCTTATGGAAAAAAAAAAAGATACAAGATTGAGCTGTAGAGGGAAGTGATTAGGGAGTACAAATGTAAATTATTTGAGATAATGTTGTATATGTATGTTATGGTGTTATTTGGGCCTAAATTAACCTTCTTATCTACCTTTCACCCTAGCCTTACATTATAAGCCTAGGCCAGTTTGGCACAGCTGTGCTGTGGGAAAAAGCAGCTGCAGCTGTGCTGTGAGAAAAAGCAGCTGTAGCTGTGCTGTGAGAAAAGCTACTGAGTGTTTGGTAAATATAATTTTAAAATAGCTGTGAGTTGAAAAAGTTGTATATAAGTATTTGGTAAGCTAAATGATTAAATAGTTGTTAAATATATAATTACTAAAATAAGTATGACATTTGTTATCTAATTTATTTAAATAATTTTATACATATTAATATATTTATAAATATTATTTATTATATTATAAATTACAATAATTTTTTTCTTATAATATTTAATTCTTTTAAATATTTATACAATAAAATAATAAATTAGATTTTTACTACTACTACTAATAATAATTATAATAATAATAAGATGAAGTTTTTGATCTGAGAAGGGTTTTTTTTTTTTTTTTTGAATAAGGATGAGATTGAAAGAATGTAAGAAGCCCTAAAATTAATTGGTAAATGGGGGATTTATAAATTAGATGAGGGCAATTGGGTCAAGTGAAAAAATCATTAAACTAAAATTGTAGCTTCTCTTAAAAGCTAAAATCTCAAAGCTAGGGTGGGCCAACTTTTCTTAAAAGCTATAAATTTTACTTAAATTTTTAAAAAAGCTATTTTTTAAATTTTACCAAACACATATTAACTCATAACTTTTTCCAAAAGTGATTTTAGTTTTTAAAAAGCTCCCCCAAACGAGGCCAAAGTCTTATGGTTTTTTAGATTATGTGTAATTATATTAGTGGAAAATAGTTCGATAATTAAGCTTATGGGGTAGATTTTCATTGAAGTATACATTTATTTTGAGATAAACATTGACTGTTAGCATGCATGAATTAATTTGAATGTTAGTTTCAGATGCGATCAAAAAGCCTTTTTTTCAAGCATGATGAGTTGATTGAACACACACACACACAAAAATTGAGTTTGAAAAATAATAATTTTGAGTTGAAATTCTAATGATTAAAGAGTTTAGATTTTCTTAGAATTATAAGTGGATGTACAATTTTTGAAACTAAAATTATTTTTCGTAAAGACCAATTTGTTTAAGCATCATTCATTTTATCATTAACTTACTCGAGGACGAGCAAGAGTCAAGTGTGGGGGAATTTGATAAGTCAATATTTGTGTTCTAAATATGACCAATTTTTATATTAATATTCTTAAATTGATCCTTTAAATTATTGATTAGTGTGATTATAATTTATTAGGGTATTTTAAAGACTAATGATGTATTTAGAGTCATTTGGAGAGAGATTAGCACATTTTGGTGGAAAATAGTGGATACCGGCGAGCTCAGTTTTACAAGGCAGAACTTAATTTCAAATTTTGATAACCTTAAAAGCAGAACTAGACTTGGAGCTCAACATTAAAGTTGTAAATCTCGTTCTCAACTTTCCGGAACATCTTGAATCGTCCAATTCTGAGTTGTATTGAATAAGTTATGACCAAAATACTAATCACGTGACAGAAATTTTTCGCCAGGAAGTCGTGGCCGCGGCGAGGAGGTAATTTCTGAGAAAAAAACGATTTTTTTTATCTTTTTTCAAGTGAGATATTTTTAAGGATTATAAATAGGACTTCTAAAGTACAAATTTTGGTACTTTTGAACTACAAAATTGAAAGAGAAACTTAGAGAGAGAGAGAGAGAGAGAGAGAGAGAGAGAGAGAGAGAGAGAGAGAGAGAGAGAGAGAGAGAGAGAGAGAGAGAGAGAGAGAGAGAGAGAGAGAGAGAGAGAGAGCAAAAAGAAGACGGAGATTGCAGCATTGATTGTTCTACATCATAGTTTTTTTTCTTCTCCTTAAACTCTTACTATTTATTATGATTTTCATTATAATGTCTAGTTTCGAGTAATTTCTTTTTAGCTAAGGATTATTTCAAAACTCGAGACATAAATCTTTAACTTTTATGATGAATGTCAACTTTTAGTTTCCATTATATCGAATTGATTCTATTCTTCTATATTCAATACAATGATTATTGTTTTAATCCATTTTAGATAATTACTAAATTAAATTTTACTTTAATCTGTTGTTATCTTGGAATTACTATTCATCTAATAGTCTAAGATTGTAAGTGTTTGTGATGAAGAATAGAACCTAGGTTAAAGGAATTATATGCTTCATTAATTTGTTGTCTAGATTAATCTATCTCCATTGAACTTAAAGCTTTATCTAAGTTAAATAAATTACATGCTTTGTGAATTTACTGCTTAGATAAAAGAATTAATTATTGAGTATTTCGTATTGATTACATGCAATATAGATGTTGGGATAATTGACTACTTCGGCATTATCTGCGGAATTAATATATGGTGTAAATATACTTTCTTTTTATTTCTTATTTAATCAAGTTTCTCTTTTTCTAATTTTAATAAGTAAACAAATGTAAAAAAAAATGATTATCTTACCGTTAATTTTCATTACTTATTACTAAACATGAAAAATCATCATACCAAACGCCCCATTATAGTGCATAGTGATTATGAAGATCAAGATTTGTTGATTCTTCATATTGTTGGACTAGGAGGACCAGGAAAAACCATACTTGCTCAATTGGGAAATTTGAACCAAAATTGTGGGTTTGTGTGTCTGATGTATTTGAATTGAAATAGATTGCCAAGAAAATCATAAATCCCAAGAAAACTTAGACTTGAACACGTTGAAGAATCACCTCATAGAAAAATTATACAGGAAAAGGTTTTTACTTGTGCTAGATGACATTTGGAATGAAGATAGGGAAAAGTTGGAAGTTTTACTGAGGAGCTTGGGTGCAAAGGGTAGCAGAGTATTAGTAACCATCCGTAGGGAATTGGTTGCCAGAATAACTAAGACTACTGAACCATATGAGTTAAAAAGTTTGGATGAAGATCAATCTCGGTCTTTATTCAGAAAAATAGCATTTGAGAAAGGGAAAGAGCCAGATAAGTCTAGAATTTTATCAATGAAAATGGAGGTTGTAGAAAAGTGTTGGAGTCTTGGAGAGTTCCTCTTGTGATCAGGACAATTGGAAGACTATTTCAATCAAAGATGTCATTACACCCTGAAGAAGATGTAGAAAACGTATGTTATTCATTCATGATCAGATTATGCATCTAGTAAGGGGTTTGTTCTTTGAACCACCTTCCAAAGTATCGGGAATAATAAAGAAAAGTTAAAAATGCATGATGCCATGCATGGCCTTGCAATTTCAGTAGCAGGGACTACCTGGAGTTGTGATAGATGGTTCAAAGGAAAAAATTATGTGATGATAAAATTTGTCAAGTGACAAGTATCTTTAATTTATAGTTCTATCGAGTCATTCAAAATACCAATGTACTCAATTAAACAAAATAAGAATGTAAGAACATTTTTATCATCCAATGAAATAAAATATGGTCATAATCAATCGACCTTGTTTGGCTTTGCTTCTATAAGCTCCCTTTAGCTTTTAGAATTAAAAAAGTCATTCTTAGGGTGTTTGGATAAAAAATGAAAACTCTTTTTCTTTTTTTTTTAATTTAAAAGTCATTTAGAAGAAGCTAGGATTTGTAGCTTCTCCAAAAAGGACTTTTGAGTAGCTAATTTTAAAGGGTGACTATTCAATGGTTACATTTTTATTGTAACCATATAGTTACATTTTTCTTTAACCTGTAATAGCAGGTTACCAATAGGTAGACTTTCCTTTTTTAGATTTAATTAATTATAATAAACTATTTTCTTAAAATAATTAATTAAATAGACATTCCTTTTTTAGAATTATTTAATTATAATTAACTATTTTATTAAAATAATTAATTAAATATTTAACAAGACCTCTTTTAGCAATTAATATTTATATTTAAATCCTTACTTGAATTATTTTAATAATTAAGCTATTTAATTATAATATTTACAATAAAATTTATTTTTTTACAAAAATTAAACTTCTTTTGACACAAATTAAAATTCTCTTCTTATAATAAATTTTTAAATAATTAATTATTTTTAAATGATATTTAATTATTTTGTTACAATTATATGAACTAAGTATGAGGCCTCAAGCTAATCAATCGATAACAAGTGCAGCTATTTTTTTTCTAAAAAATCCTTCAACTTATTTCATTTTTTACTTTTTAAATATTTAAATTAAAAAATTAAATAATTAAGTGTAATAATTTAAAATTAAGATTACAAGAATAATAAAATTTAAATTCTGAAATTATATGTGTATAATTTTAAATTATAAAAAGTTTTGCTATAAAATTCTAAATAATTTAAGTGTAAAAAAATAAATTGCTAAAAGATCCTTATATAGTAATAAATTGCAAAAAATTAATTAATAATTATAAATAATTTAATTTTAAAATATAATTAATCTTAATTAAAGTTTTATAAGGAAATAAATGATTAGGTTACTTTCAGGTTACAAGTTATTTATAATTTATTTTTATTTAATTTCCAAATTAATCACAACTATTTAATAGTAATCCAATGGCTTAAAAAAATGTAACCATGATGGTTACAATAAAAATGTAACCATTGAAACCTCTTCTTTTAAAATTAAAATAATTTACATAATTCTTAATTTACTCACAAATTTTTTTTTTTACTGATATCTAAATACTTTTAAAAATACTTTTCATTAAAAAAAAGAGATCTTAAGATATATTAGTTTTAGAGAAAGAAGAGATCAAGGAGAAAAAGAGAGAATGAAAAGGATAATGCTATGTTTCAGTGATAGGGAAGAAAGCAGTACAAAAATGTTTATATACAGCTTCAGACAACTAAAACCAGCTAACAACTTCTAACTGATTTTTAACAGACTACAAAAACTTCCTAAATAACACTACACCTTATTAGCAAACTTTAATGCTCCCCCTTAAGGTGGAGTGTAGATATTACAAATTCTCATTTTTTCTTTGAGAATTTGAAGCTGATTAGGAAGAAAGAGCCTTTGTATAAATTTCAGTTATTTGTTCGTTGCTAGAAGTGTGAACTATTTTTATGGTCCCTTCTTGAACTTTATCTCTTAACAAGTGGCAATCAATCTCTATATGTTTAGTTCTCTCATAAAAAACAGAGTTTGCAGCAATTTGTTGAGCAACTTTATTATCACAATGTAAAATGGTAGGTTCTCTATGTTCAATTTTTAATTCTTGCAGTAAGGAAAGTAACCAAACCAATTCACATGTGATATTTGACATTGCTCTATATTCAGCCTCTGTTGAGGACCTTGAAACTATGTGTTGTTTCTTGCTTTTCTAAGACACAAGAGAGCTTCCAAGAAACACACAAAAAAACTGTTGTTGATCTCCTTGTATCAACACAAGTAGCCCAGTCTGTATCTGTGTATGCCTCGAGCTTTACCTCTGAATCAGTAGAGTAGAATAACCCTTGTCCTAGAGAACTTTTAACATACTGAAGTGCCCTTTGTGCAACATTCATATGTGAAACTTTGGGAGTGACTAGGAACTAACATAGTTTATTCACTGTATAAGCCAAGTTAGGTCTAGTGATTGTTAGACATTGTAACTTTCCAATTATCCTTCTATAGAGTTTGGGATCAGCAGGCTTTTCTTCTCCATCTTAGCTGAGTTTTAAGTTGACTTCCATTGGTGTGTTAGCATGTTTGCATCCCAATTGACCTAAATCTTCTAGCAGTTGCAGGGCATAGTGTCTTTGGGATATGAAAATGCCTTTGTTGGTTCTGGCAATCTTAATACCAAGGAAGTACTTCAATTCACCAAGGTCCTTTAATTTATATTTGTTGTTCAAATTAAGTTTCAATTTTTCCAATGTTGCTATGTTGTTGCTAGCTAAGATCACATCATCCACATAAACTAAAAGTATTATGATGGTTGATCCATTATGTTGGATGAATAAGGAGTGATCAGAAGTTGAATGTTGAAAACCTTCTTCAATCAAGGTTGTGGAGAACTTTTCAAACCATTGCCTAGAAGCTTGCTTGAGTCCATATAGAGATTTTTTTAGCTTACATACAACATTAGGTGGTAACTCCCCATTAGGACTATTGTTGGAAATATTTTACCAGGATCTAGATTTACTACCAAGTATGTTTTATTAACATCCTAATATGAATTCTAAAACAATGAAATAAACACATAAGAGTTTAAGAAAACCTTACATTGGGTGCAGCGGAATATAATGACTCCTTCCATTCAAATCTCTAGCCCTTGATTCCTTTCTGTAGCAGAGCATTATCAAGATCTGAATCTGGATCTCTTTCTCTCCTTCTTTGATGATGATTTTCCACAGTCTTACATACTATGATTGAGGTACCACTTGATGTGTGTGGGCACTACTCTATCACTCAAGGGAATTTCGAAATTAGAAGAGAAGAAAAGAGAGAGAGGAAAGTGGCGGCTCAAGAATTCTCTCAAAAAAGAATGAGATGTAATTGTGTGTTGTTTCCTGAAACCATTACTTTCTATTTATAGAATGCCCTCTAGGTTTAGGTTAGAATTGTGTGGCATTAAAATAATAAAAAAAATAAAATGGTAAAAGCCATTACTTTCTCAAAAATGTCAATTTTCCAATTTGACCATTCAAATGTCAATTCTAATTATTTAATAACTTAAAAATAATTATTAAATAATATTGTCATTTAATATATTTATTAATTTAGACATATAAAGTATCTTAATTAATAAATAAACCTAGAATCTCTTTTCTTTACAATTTCGCCCTTGCTTAGTGAAAATTCATAAAGTAGACATAGTCTAACTTTTAGAATTATAATTGATTAATTAAAATCAATTAACTGAGTCTTACAAGCAGTATGGTCTCAACTAGTATGGGGACCATGGGTCTATATAACCGAGCTTCCAATAAGTCGAACCGAATTCACCAAGTAAATTCCCTAACTTATTAATTCCTTATTGAATCCACTCTTAGAACTTAGAATTGCACCCTCAGTTATATAGAACGCTCTATATGTTCCACCATATAGACACGTCATTAATTATCCATTGTTATAATCCTAATTTGATCAATGATCCTCTATATGGATGATTTACACTGTAAAGGGATTTAATTACCGTAACACCCTACAATGTATTTTATCCTTAAAACACTTAACCCTGTATAAATGATATTTCAGCTAAGTGAAATGAGTACTCCACCATTTATTTTCATTTGGTTAAGCTCGAAGTAAATTATCCTTTACTTTCTATTCGCCAGATAGAAGCTATAGATTCCATATTTATGTTAGCGGTCCCACTCAATTGCACTACCGTGTTCCCAAAATGTACGTATCACCCTGACCCAAAAGTAGGCTTAACTAACAAATCAAAGAACACGAATAACACTCTTGAGATTGAACCTAATCATATCAGGATTAAAATCATTTGATCTACGATCAACAGGTGATATTGAATTGAATAGATATTACGGTAAATTCTAATATATCTAATCAAAGTTCAATATCGGTCCCTTCCGATGTATACTCCATACATTCGCTACTGGTAAACTTTGCCAATGTCCTGGAAAGGACATAACACTTTTCCAAGGTGTAAGAATACCTATCGGTGATTATACCATGTCAGTCTAAATCCAGTGTTCTGACAAATCAGGGAATAAACTTTCGAACATATAATTAAGATTATATTCCACTGTGCTGACAACACTATAATCATTAACAAATTCATATGTTCTGGACTTAAATAGAATTCATACATTATATATATAATCATGAAATAAATCATATGAACCATGCAACATAAAATGTTATTTCTGATCTTTATTAATTAGTAAATCTAATTATATTGAAATGGGTTTTATTTAGGGCACAAAACCCAACAAACTCCCACTTGCACTAATATAAAACAAAATGTGCATTTCAAATAATCTCAACACCTTGATATACAAATTAAGTGTAATAGTAGTAAACTCCTCGTAATAGGATCTGACAGGTTGAATTAAACACAACCTCTTCTCCACCATTACTCTTCCTTAATCACAAAATCCTTGATAATGTGAAATTCCTCTCTATATGTCTACTCTCTTGGGATACTGGATTCTATACTTTTGGCAACTACTTTTTGGTTATCCAGGAAGTAACACTAGTAGTTAAGGCAAGTTGGAACGGTGCCACAAATGTATAGAACTTTCCTTAGATTGAATAAGTACCTTTCCTGCAACTTTAACATTCAGTCTCTTTCTGGTAGACTAAGAGACTTCAGATAAGGTTTTACACTTCTCCAAAATCACTACTCCACCCCCAGAGTAATCACCATTTTATTAGCAGACTTTCTAGCACAAAGGCAAGTCTTGAAATCTGATGTGGTGTAGTCTAAGAGTTTTAAACATACCCTTATTGACGAACATATAGTTCCTCTTCTTAATCTTAAGATTTACTTGATTGTCTTCCAATGTTCCTCTCCTGGATTAATCTGATACCTACTCATTGCTCCCACTCAACAGCAAGTGTCTGGTCTAAGGCATACTAAAGCATATCTGAGACCTCTCACTGTTGATTTAAGAAATTCTTTCATGGCTTTATCTTTTCTGGAATAGTTGAGACTTTTCCTTTGATAAATAAAATCTATGCTTAGAAGTTGTGAAGCTTCTATAGATTGCCATTGGAAAGAAAAATTCTTCAGCATCTTACTAAAGTAAGTTGCTTGCACTAGAGTAAGTAATTAACGAGGTATACCATGAGCCATAAGTTTAGATAAACTCAAATCTATAATACTAGGAACAGGAAGTTTTGTTAAGTCCATTGAATAGACTTATGAACAAAAATTTCCTTTCATGTCCTTGTAATAGAAAACTTTAGGTTACTCCATGTGAATGGATTAAACCATAGTTCTCTTGGCTTTCTTCTTAGTTTCTTATCTTGACAATCCATTACTTGTTTAAACTCACAATGGATTTTAATCACTAGTGTCTTCCAAGTCATAAGAAGGTGAGTTCCTAGAAACTCCCCCACTACGACAAGGTACCGTTAATTATGTCTAAGAAAACTAAATGGTATTGACCTCTTCGGTATTGTTAAGACAATAGAGGCAGTGGGATCATCTTGTTACGAATAAGATGATAGAACACTTATGGAATCAAGAAAAAAATATCTCCTTTATTTGCTACTTTATTTTCAGACTTGTCATTTTCTTAGAAAAGTAGTATTTGTTTAAACAAACACTTTCTTATCTAATGACTATGGGATGTTCCACCACTAATCACTTAGAATAGCTAACAAACATGCAAACCATGGTTAACAGTTCTAGCTTTTCTTAAGATTTCGATTAGGTCACCCATGAATCTAGTAATGATTTACATTAAGTATACAACTATTGCATCATTCTGAAATTGTATTACCATAGAAGGACTTAGGCAACGACTAGTAACTAATCATCAATATGCAAATCGAATTTCTGGGGAGGTAAGTTTGGATATAATTCAAAAAATTAATTTAATGATCTTTGAACTGCATATCTACTAACTATTTCTCCACCCCTATCAGTTCGCAAGATCTTTAACCACTTACCTTAATGGTTTTCACCATTGCTAGAAATTCATGAAATTTTTCAAACATTTCAAATTTCTTTTGCTTAAGGTAAAATCTAGAGTGATCGTTTTAAGAATACAACGAAGACTCATATCCACCCCTGAATGTACATCCATCTGCGAATGAGATGAACTTAATTTCAGTGGATATAGGCATATTAACTCTTTACAGAGAATGATCTTGTCAAAACCACTATGAACAAGATACAAATGCCATAGATTTAAAATATGTGGTTGTATCTTTTGATGACTTAGGTTTAGTTACATCAAAGAGTTCTTAGAATAGTGCAAGTGGATTCTGGTCACAGAATACTAAACTCATACAGTTTGAATCCATTGAAAGAAAATGGTTATTAAACACTTGAGAAAGTGTAACTGTATAATGAGTAATTCTTTCTTGGACCACCACTACTAATTTAACTTTATGATTTGCCTATACAAGTAGGAGATTTTAAGATCGAGAATTTATATCATTTCGAGATAGAATTTCGGGAATATAATCATATTCGTCATTTAATTTCTTAAGAGAAAATATAGAATGACTTTATATGATTTATAGACCATTCATCCAATGATATGTCATTGAGCTGATTCGAAATGAATAAGCTAAGAGGAATTAGGATAATTTCGTTTTAAATAAGAATCCAACGATGCTCCGATTAGCGAGAGTCAAAGTAATCTTATTTATACAATCTTCTTGTTTCATATTGTAAATACTAGTCAAAGGTGTCATCAATTGATGAACAGCTAGATGTTGCATTTACAATAGTTATCTTTCGAGATCTAACACTATTATGTATGTCTAATGGTGACAATCCATTAGGGATTTATCTCATTAGAAAAATAAACCAAGTTAGACCAACAATGAAGATTCGAAATTAAACTACAATTTAATAACAGAAAATAACATGGTGCAATATAAATTCATACACAATTCAGAAATTATTAAGCATATAGCAAGTAGGAATGACAAGTGAAAATACTAAAACATACAATCCTAAATAATTTTCAAGGTCTTCAACAAACTGATATCAGTGTTCCGTTTAGGCAAGAGTCAGTGATACCATCCATTGAATAGAGTTGTCAGCTCATCTAAAATGATAAACATTCTAGCAACCTTTTATTCGATCAAGATTGGAATCCAGCGTTGTCCTGTTTAGGCGAGAGTCAAGGCTATTCTATCTTATGAGCTTCCACCATTGTTTCATACTCTTGCAAGTCTTATATAGTCGCCACCATTAGGGTGGTCAAAACTATATAAAAAACTTACAAAAATACTTATCTTTCGAGATTAAACGGTGCTAACTTGCTAATGAATGTTCCTCCATTAGGGAGGATTACTCACTAAAACAATAGCTATGTAAAACCAACAATGGAGATCGAATGTCCTAATAATAATAAAGCTCATTATTTAATGAAAGTTGTATTTTCTTCTAATATTTATTTTAAATATATATTTATTTAATTATAATTTCCAATTTAGAATGAAAAATTCTAAATATAAATTTTAATTTAATATTTATAAATTATACTTAGATGGATATGAAAATAACGTGAATTATTTCCATCTTACTGATAATTTCCAATAAATATTTAGAAAATTATTCAATTTAAGTTGTTTCAAAATTAATTTAAATTAATTTACAACTCAAATTTAATTTTCTATAAATATATATTGCATTTCGAAAAATGAAGTGTATAAGAATACTACTTTCGAAAATAGTTTAAAATAAAATAAAATAAATCCTGGAAAAATTATCTTAATTTTATGTTGGCCCAAAATTAATTAATAAAATTAATTTACAACAAAAAATATATTTTTCCTATTTAATTAAATACTAAAGGAAAATTTCAAATATTTAAGTATCATGATGAAAATCAACTTAAATATTAATTTTCTATTTAACTAAATAGACTAGAAAAATACTTCAGGCAAAACAGATAATATCTGTCTAGATTTTCTTTGACTAATTAATTCAATTTCTAATTATAATATATTTTAGTTCAATTATTTTAATTAATCATTAAATGGAAAAATCATTGATTTAAGTTGGTCCAAAATTAAAATAAATAATTTTCAACTTTAATCTATTTTTTAAATAAAATTCGAAATTTCTGCATTAAAGAAATGCAATTTCGAAATTGTGAGAAAAAGATTAATAAAATAAAATAAAATATATTTTGAAAATTATTCAAATTTAAGTTATTCTGAAATAAGATTTCAAACTTAAAATAATTTTCTATTTAATTAAATATCATGAAAATAACAATATTTAAGTATCATGATGAAAATCAACTTAGATATTGAATTTTCACTTTAATTAAATGTATTAAATTCAAGAAATAAATAATTAAGTATAGAGGAAACTTAATTATTAATTCTAGTTTAATACTAGGAAAATATACTAAACTTAGATTGTACCAAAATTAATTATTAAACAATTAATTTCACAATCAATGATATTTTCCTATTTAAATATTAGAAAATATAGTTAGTACTAGAAATAACTATCTAGAATATATATCTTTAGCTAAGTGTTTTTCTAAAATTAACTTTAAAATATTAAATGAAAAATAAATTTCATATATTTTAAAAGTTAATTATGTTGTTAATTCAATTTTAATTAGGTTAGACTAATATAATTAACCTAATACAATTATTTAAATAAGGCAAATGGGCCTTCACAATTGGGGTAGTTCATGTGAGGGAGAGCTGGGTTCAGTATGTCGTACCCACTTCTATTGGCCCCCAACTCTCACACAAGGCCCAAAAGAGAGGAATTTAACCTTTAAGTAAACAATTGTTATTCATTGAATAAGCCCAAATCTAATTGGGCCTAAATAAAATTACTTATGTCAAATTTTATTTTAGCAACATAGTCCATTTACTTAGTAAAACTTAAATGGGCTTCCTATATGCATCTAAGCCCAATAGCAAACATATAGGCTCACACAGGTCAAATGATTTGGATGGGCCTTATCATGTTACTAGGTTTACACAGATGAAAGAAGTACAAAAAATTACCTGTTACAAATTATTTATAAGATCTATTGACAATTGGACTATGATTAAAATCAGATCATTGGATCTGTCAACAAGTTAATCATAGCAATTTAGATCAAATAAATAATAGGTTTGTTAAAAAAAAAAAGTTTTGAATAAACAATATAAAATTAAACAAACATTGTCCATGTAACAGATGTGAAAATAAGATATTAATATAATTAAATTATTATTCTTAAACTAACCAATTAAATTTTGAAAATTTAGGGTTGTTAAAACAAACCCTAAAAATTTCAAAAAAAAAAAGAAACTAATTTTAAAATATCTAGGTTTATTTGAATCAAATTAAATTAAATATCAAATAAGATCAATGATTTGAAAGAAAGAATCTTCAATATCACTTTCAAATCTTATAATTTAATAAAATAAACTAATTTTAAAATAGATTTGGTTAGATAATTATTATTTTAGGAATAAAATAATAAATAAATAATAATTACCATAATTATATGTCAAAATATCTAAATTAAGCAATATTCAAATTTCTACAAATATCTAAGTTATTTAAATATCTAAGATATGATTTATAAATTTCCACTAAGGAAAAAAAATGATATATATATAGAAAAAATATCATTTTTAAACTTATAATTTATAAATAATTAAATATTTAACAAAATAACAAATTTTGAATTTGAAAATATTGTGGTAAGTGTATCTATAAAAATATCTATGTTAATTTCAACTTTATTAATTATTTAATTTGTCATATAAGATAATTTTAATATAATATTTTAAATAAAAAGACAAAGTTATCTTTTAATTTAAAATATGTTAAATATCAAAATATATAATCTTATAATTAAATAATATATAAATATTAAAGAAGTTAACAAATTTTTAAATCTGACCATAATAGGAAATATTTAAAATTGAAAATATTCTAAATTGGAAATATTTGAAAAAGGGAAATATTTCAAATTGGAAATATTTCAAATTAAAAAAATCTAAAATTGGAAAAATCGGATTTTGGGAAACAATCCCATAAAAAATTGGATTTTTGGGGAAAAAACCCACAAAATTCGCAATTGATGCACCAACTCGACACCCTTGAATCCCGATTTTCCAAAAATCATAACTTTCTCAATTTTTATTGGAATCGAGTTCCCTAAAAAACAAAATTGCTTAATTTTTCACAAGGAATCCAAATAAAATATTTTAAAAAATAGAAAAAATATTTTTCATGGAAAAAATTCGTACAACATATACATTCATCACATAAGCACATAAACCAACATGAAACCATCCAAATCAACACAAAACATATAAAACATCGTTTTAATTCATATTATATGAAAGTAAATCATTATCATGGCTCTGGTGCCAGTTGTTGGAAATATTTTACCAGGATCTAGATTTACTACCAAGTATGTTTTATTAACATCCTAATATGAATTCTAAAACAATGAAATAAATACATAAGAGTTTAAGAAAACCTTACATTGGGTGCAGCGGAATATAATGACTCCTTCCATTCAGATCTCTAGCCCTTGATTCCTTTCTGTAGCAGAGCATTATCAAGATCTGAATCTGGATCTCTTTCTCTCCTTCTTTGATGATGATTTTCCACGGTCTTACATACTATGATTGAGGTACCACTTGATGTGTGTGGGCACTACTCTATCACTCAAGGGAATTTCGAAATTAGAAGAGAAGAAAAGAGAGAGAGGAAAGTGGCGGCTCAGGAATTCTCTCAGAAAAGAATGAGATGCAATTGTGTGTTGTTTCCAAAAGCCATTACTTTCTATTTATAGAATGCCCTCTAGGTTTAGGTTAGAATTGTGTGGCATTAAAATAATGGAAAAATAAAATGATAAAAGCCTATGCATAGTGGGCGGCCCATATAAGGAAATTGGGCCTCACTTTGTAACTTTCCCATTTTCTCAAAAATGCCAATTTTCCAATTTAACCATTCAAATGTCAATTCTAATTATTTAATAACTTAAAAATAATTATTAAATAATATTGTCATTTAATATATTTATTAATTTAGACATATAAAGTATCTTAATTAATAAATAAACCTAGAATCTCTTTTCTTTACAATTTCGCCCTTGCTTAGTGAAAATTCATAAAGTAGACATAGTCTAACTTTTAGAATTATAATTGATTAATTAAAATCAATTAACTGAGTCTTACAAGCAGTATGGTCTCAACTAGTATGGGGACCATGGGTCTATATAACCGAGCTTCCAATAAGTCGAACTGAATTCACCAAGTAAATTCCCTAACTTATTAATTCCTTATTGAATCCACTCTTAGAACTTAGAATTGCACTCTCATTTATATAGAACGCTCTATATGTTCCACCATATAGACACGTCATTAATTATCCATTGTTATAATCCTAATTTGATCAATGATCCTCTATATGGATGATTTACACTGTAAAGGGATTTAATTACCGTAACACCCTACAATGTATTTTATCCTTAAAACACTTAATCCTGTATAAATGATATTTCAGCTAAGTGAAATGAGTACTCTACCATTTATTTTCGTTTGGTTAAGCTCGAAGGAAATCATCCTTTACTTTCTATTCGCCAGATAGAAGCTATAGATTCCATATTTATGTTAGCGCTCCCACTCAATTGCCTACCGTGTTCCCAAAATGTACGTATCACCCTGACCCAAAAGTAGGCTTAACTAACAAATCAAATAACATGAATAACACTCTTGAGATTGAACCTAATCATATCAAGATTAAGATCATTTGATCTAGGATCAACATGTGATATTGAATTGAATAGATATTACGGTAAATTCTAATATATCTAATCAAAGTTCAATATCGGTCCCTTCCGATGTATACTCCATACATCCGATACTGGTAAACTTTGCCAATGTCCGTGAAAGGACATAACTCTTTTCCAAGGTGTAAGAATACTTATAACCACTGTGCTGACAACACTATAATCATTAACAAATTCATATGTTCTGGACTTAAATAGAATTCGTACATTATATATATAATCATGAAATAAATCATGTGAACCATGCAACATAAAATGTTATTTCTGATCTTTATAAATAAGTAAATCTAATTATATTGAAATGGGTTTTATTTAGGGCACAAAACCCAACAACAATACCCTTGAGGGAGACTCATAAACACATCCTCATGCAAATCTCCATGAAGGAAAGTATTATTGACATCTAATTGATGTAAAAACCAACCTTTAATAGTTGTTAAGGCAAGAATAAGCTTCACTGAAACCAACTTTGCAACAGGGGCAAAGGTTTCATTGTAGTCAATGCCTTCTTATTTGTTGTATCCTTTAGCCACAAGTCTGGCCTTAGACCTCTCAACTGAACCTTCAGCATTCAACTTAATCTTGTAGACCCATTTGCAGCCTATGGCATGTTGATCATCGGGTAAAATAACAACAATCTAAGTGTCATTAACTTCAAGAGCTTCAATTTCAGTATCCATGACATTGTCCCAAACAGGTATACCTTGAGCTTGATGATAAAATTCCGGTTTATAGTGGCTTGAAATAGCTAGCACAGTTGCTCAAAATTGTGGTGATAACTTGTTGTAATCAATGATCTCAGAGATAGGATGAGAATTAGACAGCTTAGACACATGAGATTGAACACTGTTAGTAGAGAGAAAACAGTGATAATCTTGAAGAAAGGATGGTTTTTGAGTGTGTCTAATAGGCTTATTGTAACATATTGTTCAGGCATATCAACAATATCAAGATTAGGAACATATGACTGAGTTTCAGTAGAAGAACATGGGGATTCTGCAAGAAATTTATTAGAAACATTAGCTGGAAAGAAATTAAGGAACGGAACCAGTCAAAACAAAAGGAAAATTTTGTTCGTGGAAAATGACATCTCTAGAACAAGAAACTTTGTTGGTATTTAGATCAAGCAACGTATAAGCTTTCATTCCAATAGGATAACCCAAGAAAACACAAACAATGGCCTAGTTGAGAATTTTGATCTTGCAACTCCTAGTGTAGAAGCATAAGCTAGGCACCCAAAAGGTTTTAAATGGTCATAACTAGGTGCTTTAGATTTGAGGATTTTAAAAGGGGATATGTGCTTTAGGTTAGGAGTGGGTGTCTTATTAATAAGATAGGACAATGTGCTTATGCATTCCCCCCAGTAAGGTAAAGGTATATGAGATTAACAAAACGACTCTAGTAACATTTAAAAAAAAAATTGATGCTTTCTTTCAAAAACAGAATTCTATTGAGGCCTTTGCACACAAGAATGGTAATGAACAATACATAGGAAGGAAAATAACTCTAGAAATTGAAGTTTTTGGCATTGTTTGATCTAATTCCCTTAATTTGAATATTGTACCGGGTTTTGATTAGCTGTATGAAGGCATGCATAGCTGTTTAAGCATCAGATTTTTTCTTTATGAGATGAATCCCTATATACCTAGAATAATCATAAACAATGGTGATAAAATATCTAAAACCTTCAATAGTTTGAGTATTGTATGGTCCTCAAATATCATTATGAATAAGATCAAAATAATATTTAAAAATATTGTGATTGGAAACAAAAGGCAATTTTCTTTGTTTTGTAAAATGGAAAATGGAACAATGGAAATTAGTACTATGAGAAATTGAAATTGCAGATTTTCATTGAGAGAATGATTCCTTACACAAGAAGTATTGCCAAGTCTATAATGCCACAAAGTATCATCATTGATTTTTGAATCAGAAATAGAGTAAATAATAGGAAAATCATTCTCAATCAGGTAGTAAAGATTTCCAATCCTTTCACCCATCCTAATCACTTGATTCTTTGTAGTATCCTGAATGACACATTTATTAGGAAGAAAAAGAAATGAGTAATTTGTTAAATCAGATAAAGCACAAGTTGAGATCAAACTATGTTTAAACTCATGAACACAAAGGAAATTTTCAAGAATTATATTGAATAATTTAACAGTTCCAATGAAAGAAATTTTGATGTTAGTTCCATTTGGTAACCTAACATGTGTTAATTTTGTGTCCTTTTGAGTAGAAGAAAACTAGGTACAATTAGAACACACATGGTGAATATTACCAGTGTCAATGATCCAACTAGATTTAGGGATGAGATTGGCAATACCATATATGTAAAGACCGCTTAGTTTAGTTTGGAAATTAGCAGTTAATTATGTTTAATTATGAAAATTATTTATAGATATTTAAATAATTATTTATGCTGTTATTATTGAATTCTGAAATGCATTTTATGTCATATAGTAAATTTTATAATTTTACATTTCCGGTGCCCGGTAACATGGAACTCGGTGTTTGGCTCAATGAAATCACAACTTAGTATGTTAGTATTGTGGGACGGTTATTTTAGACATTGGGAATGTCGGGAGTGGTCGGGAATTTAGAATTTCCCAAAAATACCCTTTAGTGCCCTTTATGTTATTTTAGTGTGGAGGGACAAAATGGTCATTTTGCCCCATTGATGTTTTGTTCTTTTATGGACTTAGTAATTGGAAATTAAATGTTTATTATGTTAATTGTTGGCTGAATATAGAGTTGGTATATTGCATTTATCCTTTATTTTCAAAATTAGAAAATTAGAAAAGTTAAAAGAAAAACCAATTTTCTCTCAAAGCTCTCTCTTTCTCTCTTGTTCGGCCTCCTTGAGCAGCAAGGATCATTGGATTTTTTCTTGTGAATTCATCTCTTTTTGGTGTATTAATCAAGCTAGGTTAGCTCCTAATCCTTTCCTCTTTAAGTTTGTTGAAAATTATGAAAAGAAATGGTTTGCATGCTTAGTTTGGTTGACGTTGTTGCTGTGATTCTATGTTGTTTTTGAGGTTTAAAGCATGTTAATTTGAGTAGATTAGAGCTAGTTATGATGCATGTTTGTTGCTTTGATTCAAGCTTGGAAAGTTTTACTCAAACTATGTTTTTCAAAGAAAATGAAGAATCTGTTGCTGCACTTATTGTTGTTGCTTGTTGTTGTTTTCTGAGATTATTTTATGCATATCTAGGAAGATTTGAGCTGGTTTGAATGCATGTTAGTGTTGTTTAACCAAGTTTGAGTTTTGAACTCAAAGCTTGGAGCTTTAATGGTGGATTTTGATTTTATGCATGAAGCTTTGTTCTGTTGCTTTAAAAATGTTCATTGGGGTCTAATTAGCAGGTCTGGAAAGTTTGGTTGAGTTTGGAAACGTTTTGGTTGGGGATTTGTTGTTTGTTGGTTTTCTGGGTAAAACCGGCTAACCGGTTTTACACTGCCTGTAAAACCGGTTACCCGGATTTTGCAGTAGGTTGTGAAACCGGTTTTTCTCAACTTGTCGTTTCGTGCTAGTTTCGGGTTTCCAGGCAGTTTGTTTCCTGCTAGTTTGGGGTATTTTTGTATTAAGTTATAGTAGGTTAAGAGTGTTTTTTTAAAACCGTTGTCCCGGTTGTGATTTAGCGTGTCACTTATTAGTGTTGTGATTGTTACGGTTTAGGAGCTTGTAATTCGCCGAGCAGATCGTTCCACTCAGGTTGACCGGCACACCTGAATTCAGAATTGAGGTAAGATTAGTATAATAGTATGCATATGTATTACATGTTTAGCGTGCATGTTAGGAAGCCTGTTAGATTACATTAGATATGTATGTTGGCTTCGTACCATCCGACCATATCACATCGGTTGGGCTAGAGTATGACTAGCAGCTGCAGTATGATCAGTGAACCGAGTATAGGCTGATTCTAGGGTTGGTGGTACTGTGCTATTTGACCGTATCACATCGGTTAGGCTAGAGTATGACTAGCAGCTGGAGTATGACCAGTGAACCGAGTATAGGCTGATACTGTAACACATCGGTACAGGCTAGAGTATGACTAGCAGCTGGAGTATGACCAATGTACCGAGTATAGGCTGTTACTTGTCAATAGTACCATCATACGAACGTTTGGGACTCGGTATCGTGTGGGACACGGCAGTTAGGGTTATGGTCAGGGGTATGGGCGTCTGATCATAACCCGAGATTTATGTATGATTATGTTTATGCTTTTCTTACTGAGTCTGTCGACTCACAGTGCTATGTTTATGTGTAGGTAAGGGCAAGGCCAAGGCTGAGGAACCGTGAGAACGAGCCGGTGAAGATTGTACATGTCGGGGCGGTTAGGCCTCGAGAGTACGATCCTCGGGACAGCAGTGCTTTTTATAATTAGTCGCTAGGCGACAAGTATTTTGTATTAGACAGTAACTTTTGTAAAGTGTTTTGTAATCGGGATCCCGAGTATTTTTGTATAAAATATTTTATAAGTTTAATTAAAAAGCAAAAATTTTAATTAATCACGATTTCCATAAACCTCGTTGATTAGCAACGAGCTGCACAATATGTTTAAAAATCACGTAATACGCATATGCTAGTTAGAGTGTTACAAGATATGTTTGATACAATAGGCTAATCAGATTGCTGAGATTGTTGAGATTGCTGAGAATTTTCTTGCATCTTTTGTGTTAGTATAGCCATAAGCCTTTGACATTATGCAGCCAAATTTTCCTCTTCAATCATCCCCTCATTAGTATCATTCCATACTGCAAAATTAGTTGATGATTGCTCAAGTTGATTTCCTGGTTTAGGAATCTCTCTTGGAAATCTTCCATACAATCGATGGTCAGGTGGATATCCATGAACTCTATAGTATTTCGCAATAGTGTGCCCAGAGATACCATAATGAGAACAAACAAGTCGATTATCAGATCGATCATATCAATTATTAGGGCGATTATTTCCTCGATTGTCTTATGCATTTCCTACAAATTAACCTGAATTCTCAATAGGAGGTTGTGAAGTTTCAGTTTGTGGAATAATAATTCCTCTCTGTTTTTCTTCTTTAATTATGCAAGCATAAGCTTTATTCACATTTGGAAGGGGATTTTGAAGTAAGATCTGAGACCTGGCATTGAGATAGGACTCATTTAAACCAATTAGAAACTCAAGAACTTTATCTTCATCCTGATACTCTTGTATGATCTTCATAGCGCTACAAGTACAAACCGGTTGTGGCCTATATTCCTGTAATAAATCCCATAATCATTTAAGACGAGTGTAGTACGAAGTAACATCACTGGGTCTTTGTGTTAAAGTCTGCATTGATCTCTTTACTTTAAAAACTCTAAGACTATTTTTTTGATGAAATCTCTCCTACAATTCAGACCAGATTCGAGAAGCATCTTCTACATACGTGATACTATTAGCTATAGTAGGTGAAATAAAGTTCAAGATCCATGAAATTACCAAGCTATTGCATTTGATCCATGCATCATAGTCTTCATCATCTTCATCCAGAGCTAGAAGCTTTCCATTTATGAACTTAACTTTGTTTCTAGCCAACAATGCCACCATCATCGATCTTCTCCATGAACTATAGTTATCTACACCAGTAAGAATCTTCAGGACCAGAGATGAAGATGCATTGTTAGCATTTGAAAGATAACAAGGACCGCCTGGATCATTCATTGAAAATTTGTTATTTTCATCAAGTGCTGAAAAACGATTCGAATGTTCAACACCTTGATTACGATTGTTGCGAGTTTGATTACCTCCTCCTCATGCCATGGAAGAACAGAGTAAAAGCAGAAAAAGATGAACAAGAAGAAGAAGCGGAAGCAAGAAGCTCACCAATCAGGTGGCTCTGATAACGTATTAGTTTTAGAGAAAGAAGAGATCATAGAGAAAAAGAGAGAATGAAAAGTGATAATGCTATGTTTCATTGATAGGGAAGAAAGCAGTACAAAAATGTTTATATACAGCTTCAGACAACTAAAACCAGCTAACAACTTCTAACTAATTCTTAACAGACTATAGCAACTTCCTAACTGTCACTCCACCTTAGTAACAAACTTTAATAATATAATAGTTATTCAAACGGTAAAAATAAGACAAAGCTTACACTTATCTTATACTTTTAGCTATAAGCAAAAGTAAAAGTTTAGCCAAACAAATCATGTCTCTGTTACTATAATAAAGGGATGTGTTATGTGTTGGAATTATTTTACCATGATCTAGATTTACTACCATGTATGTTGTTTAACATCCTAATATGAATTTCTAAAATAATGTAAATAAACACATATAAAGTTTGAGAAACCTTACAGTGGGTGCATCGGAATTAAATGACTCCTTCCGCTCAGATCTCTAACCCTTGTATCCTTTCTGTAGCAGAGTATCACCAAGATCTGAGCCTAATTCTCCTTCTTGTTGATTGGATTCTTCACAGTCTTACATACTATGATTGAGGACCAACTTGATGTGTGTGGGCACTCACTCTATCACTCTATCCCTAATGGCTGAATAATATTTGTGAAGAAAGGCTTAGTGTTTTTTGAAATTATAGAGGAAGAAGAAGAAGGAAGAGGTCTCATCAGAAAGCTAGATTTTTAGCTTTGGAGATTAGTTTTGATGAAGAGACCATAGCTTCCTTTTATACTATTCTTCAATAGGGTTAGGGTTGAATTATTAGGAATAAAAAATTGATAAAAATAGAGTAAAATAAGCACCCTATTGCGGGCCACTTAATGGGCCCCACATTGGTTTGGGCTTTATCATTTTTCTCAACTATTTTACCTATTTTTCACAAATACCACTGACAACTCTAAGATTTGGAGTTATTTTGATATCCTTAAGCTTGAATTTTAAGCTAAATAATAGAGTAATTAGTGTCTATATTATGTAATTGTGTTTAGTTTGTTGTGTTTTTGTAATAAATGGAGGTGTGTGTGTTAGTAAGTGTTAAATAGACTTATGTTGTTGTTTTTATGTGTATTAAGTAGAAAAAAATGCGAAAATAGGTATTTGGAAATGTTTGGGACAAGGAGGAAAAGGAGCAGAAAAAGGCTTATTGCTATAGCAATCATTGCGTAGCAATTTGTCAGCCCAGTAAGTGTATTTTGGCAGAAAGTCCAACTGGCATTAATGAAGAAAAAAGGAGCTGAGGTGGCGAAAATGTGGCCAATGACTCAACTAATAGGTGGAAAATGAATGGCAAGTGGACCATGACTTGGATTTCCAATTAGGGTAAACTTTAGTACCCTAATTGGGGAGCAAAAGAGAAGAAGGATAAATAGAAAAGGTAGCTGCACTTTGAAGAGGAGGCTAGTACGAAAATTACAGAGGAAAAAATCTAAGTACAGAAAAAAAGAGAAAGAAGAGAAGAAGAAGACTAAGAAGAAGGAGAAGAAGGCAACCTACAAAGAGAAGATTTGAGCTTCCAACTCATTTCTCTTGCTCTCCTCTTCCATTTTGTATCATTTTCTACTCTTTAATACTCTCTTAAACTCCATGAACATGTTATTTTCTGGTTTTGAGTTTTTAATTTCAGCTATGAACTAGAATCTTTGAGATTTGGGTGGTTATGAACCCTTGTATGGACTAATACTTTGATTTTGCAATGATTAAGTAATCTTGTCTTGTTTAATTAGTTGTGATGAAATGTTGATTGAATGTTAATTTTTAGCCAGCTTTAACATTAAGCAAGCTAGATCTTACTTGGAAAAGCAAGACCTAGTTGAACCCCTCTAATTGATGCATGATTTTTACCTTTTTTTTAGGTATTAATTAGTAGTGAAATGGGCATATTTTGCTACCATGCATAACTAAAGATTTGATGTTTTATTGGATTATTTGTGATCTAATCTGATGTATGAATGCATTGTTGAGATTATGAATGGTTTATTGCAAGTTTTGGAAAAAGCTTGTTGGTTTTTTTGAAATCTGTTAACTCTGCCAGGATTGCTGAGTCATTGCTGGGTCATTGCTGTATCAACTGGGACATACAAGTGGAAATTAATCACCCAAGTCTATTTTCCAAATTTGAAATTATCACCACTTTAATCACTTTTAGCTTCTTATTTTTAGTTTATTTAGTTTAAAAAATTGTTTCTCAAGTTTAGAATTAAGATTATAAATTTTTCTCTTGAATTAATTTGTTACTTTGTTTTATTTTTATTAGAAATTCTTGGAATTGCCTTTAGTTGATTTTGCATTATTTAGTAAGAAGTCCCTGTGGAGACGAACTTTGATTACTTATCATTGTATTACTTGTTTGTGATTGTGTACACTTGCGCAATTATAAATCATTATAAATTTTCACAACAAGTTTTTGGCACCGTTGTCGGGGACTTTAAGTTCTAAATTTTGTTTTATCAACTAATTGACATTCTAATAATTTATGTGCTTTTAATCTTGCTGGTTTGTGCTTTAAAATCTCAGGTATCTATAGTGTATGGACCAACAAGAGGAAGTTGAACTTGCTCCTATTGACCCGAGATTGAACGCACATTCCGAAGAAGAAGAAGAGTTCAAAAGGCTAAGGGCTGAGACATCATGGCTGAGAATCTTGATGATGATGGGATTGCTTAACAAATTGTTAATCCCATCATATTGACAGATGATCGAGCAAGGGCTATACGAGAGTATGCAGCCCCCATGTTTAATGAGCTCAATCCAGGCATTGTGAGGCTTGAAATACAAGCACCGCAGTTTGAGCTCAAGTCATTGATGTTTCAAATGCTCCAAACCGTGGGGCAATTCAGCGGGATGCCAACTGAAGATCCTCACCTCCATCTCTATTCATTCTTGGAGGTGAGTGATTCTTTCAAGATCCAAGGAGTGAGTGAAGAGGTGTTAAGGTTGAAGTTATTCCCATTCTCACTACGAGACCGAGATAGATCATGGCTCAACACTTTGCCTCCTGATTCTGTTACCAATTGGAATGATCTTGCTGAGAAGTTTCTGAGGAAATACTTTCCTCCTACTAGAAATGCAAAATTCAGAAGTGAGATCATGTCTTTTCAGCAACTTGAAGATGAGTCTACAAGTGATGCGTGGGAGAGGTTTAAGGAACTTTTGCGAAAGTTTTTACATCATGGCATTCCACATTGTATTCAGATGGAGACTTTTTATAATGGCTTGAATGCAGCTTCTCAAATGGAGCTAGATGCATCGGCTAATGGTGCTATTTTGTCGAAGTCTTACAACGAACCATTTGAGATTTTGGAGACCATTGCAAGTAACAACTACCAATGGTCCAACACAAG
The DNA here is from genome assembly GCF_029168945.1 of Cannabis sativa. Lineage (NCBI taxonomy): Eukaryota > Viridiplantae > Streptophyta > Magnoliopsida > Rosales > Cannabaceae > Cannabis > Cannabis sativa. The sequence goes on along the minus strand of NC_083610.1, from coordinate 36,550,150 downwards.
AGCTCCAACAAGTAGAAAAGTGGCGGGGGTCCTTGAGGTAGATGCAATAACAGCTTTGACAGCTCAAATGGCTTCCATGACGAATGTTTTGAAGAATTTGAGCATTGGGAACTCTAAAAATATTCAACCAACTGCTGCCATTCAAAGTAATGATGTCTCATGTGTGTTTTGTGGAGAAGGGCATGTGTTTGAGAAGTGTGTTGCGATATTTTGCACACGCAAGTGTACGTATCGTTTCAAGTAGTAAAACTCACGAGGAGTGAGGTCGATCCCACAGGGAGTGAGCATTGCGATATTTTGCACACGCAAGTGTACGTATCGTTTCAAGTAGTAAAAATAAAGAAAGAATTAAAAATAAGAAACTAGTAAGAAGCAATTATTCAAGAAAATTGATAGTTAATAAAAACTAGGGCTTCGATTTCAATTGTTTCTATTGAATATGGCCTAATATGATTATTTTCCTAATATTAATCTCTATGAAATAGCAGGTTTACTAAGGTAATTTATAGTCTTCTCAGATATATAAATCTCAATTACATGCAAACTTTCTACTCTCGTGATAAATTTAACATGCAACAGGCATTAAGCATAAAAACCCTATAAGCTATCTAAACCATATAAGTACTCTCGTCCTATATCAAAATTCAGTTCTATTTTACTATAGCATATTTGACACTCACTTCTCAGATCTCGCATCAAACTCATAGACAGATAATTGGTGATCAGGCAATTAAAAGTAATTAAGCACAAATAAAATAGAATACATAGAAATTAGGGGGAAAATAAATCATATTAAAAACCATAAACAATGTTAAACAATATCCATCTAACCCTAATAAAGTGTTTAGTTACTCATGTTTATGAGAGCACAATCACACATATTAACTTTAAGAAAAGAGATGAAAATAGAGAAGAGAAGAATGCTGAAAACCCTCTGAAGAATGCCTCCAATATTGCAGTTGATCTCTCCACTTTGCATCTGTATTCTCTCTTTTTTTCTCTCTGAAATTGCTTGCTGAAATTAACTCCCTTCTTCCCTTTATATAGGCATTGAAGGCCTAAAAATATGGAAAAAACGCACATGTTTTTATTCCAATTCGAATTTAAATTTTTGGGAAACCTCAAACGAGATATTTTTTTTCTGCTGCGTTGACTGATAGTATTTTGGTCATAACTCTGTCGATATTGCTCAGAATTGGACGATTCAAGATGTTATGGAAAGATAAAAGAGATATCTAGAATTTTTATGTTTTGACTTTTTCCAAAATCTAATCAGAAGATAGTCGAATTCAGGCTTGAAGTTTCAGCATTATTTTCTTGCACAGTTCTCTCTATTTTAAATATCATGATATTTTTATCTTTTTTCCCATCTTTTTCTCTGATATTTTTCTAATCTTCTTCTATTTTAAATCTGCAAAAATAAAAGATAACAAGCGTAAAAATGCTCCAAACATGATTAAAACTCAATTAAAAATATACTAAACTTAATCTAAAATTAATACTAAAAATAACCTAACAAAGTGTCCCTCTAATCCGGAGTCTGTTTGTTACATGGGAAATCAGAATTTTAATAGAAACAATGGGGCATTCTCAAATTCTTACAATCAAGCATGGAAGAATCATCCTAATTTGTCTTGGAGGGGTCAAGGAGCAAGCTCAAGCACCGCACCAGCCCAAGGAAGACAAGCATATCCACCGGGTTTTTTACAACAACCGCGACATTCACAACATGCTCAAAATTCCAACCCGAGTTCTTTGGAGAGTCTAATGCGGGATTATATGGCCAAAAATGATGTGGTGATACAAAGTCAAGCTGCCTCTCTTCGAAACCTTGAGTTGCAACTTGGACATTTGGCCAATGAATTAAAAGCTAGGCCGCAAGGTTCTTTGCCTAGCAACACGGAAAATCCAAGGAGGGATGGGAAGGAACAATGTAAATCCATTCAACTAAGGAGTGGAAAGCATCTGAAAAATTCTAAGGAGGAAATAAAGGGTAGTGGGGAGCCCACTTCAATCCAAATCGATGAAAAATTGAATAACAAAACTGTCGACGAAATTGCTGATACCAGCCCAGTTGATACAGCAAAGGGTCAGTAACCTGACAGTAAGCAATCCGCACCAGTATGTTCTAGTCCTAAACTACCCCTTCCATTTCCTCAAAGATTTCGGAAACAGCAGCAAGATGGAAAATTCAAGAAGTTTTTAGATGTGTTGAAGCAGCTCCTTATCAATATTCCCTTAGTGGAAGCGTTAGAGCAAATGCCGAATTATGTCAAGTTCTTAAAAGATATTTTGACAAAGAAAAGGAGGCTTGGCGAGTTTGAAACGGTCGCTTTGACCGAGGGCTGTAGCGCTATGTTGAAGAATAAAATTCCACCTAAATTGAAAGATCCGGACAGCTTCACAGTTCTAATTTCTATTGGGGTCGAGATGTTGGAAGAGCTCTTTGTGATTTGGGAGCTAGTATTAATCTCATGTCCATGTCTATTTTCAAGAAGTTAGGAATTGGAGAAGCAAGGCCAACCACCGTCACTTTGCAATTAGCAGATCGTTCCATGGCTCATCCGGATGGAAAAATTGAAGATGTTTTAGTACAAGTAGATAAGTTCATCTTTCCGGCGGACTTCATTATTCTTGACTATGAGGAAGATAGGGAATTTCCAATCATTTTAGGGAGGCCATTTCTTGCTACGGGAAGGACTTTGATAGATGTTGAAAAAGGAGAGCTCACCATGAGAGCTCAAGATGAGCAAGCCACATTCAAGGTTTTCCATCCCATACGTGCTCTGGATGCAATAGGAGAATGCTTAGCAATTGGAGATATGGAACCTAACATGGTTGAGGAGTCCAAATTCAAAGTTAGTAAGAAGGTGAGAAAGAAGATTCCCCTTAAAGAAATTGCTAAGGATCACGAGCCACGAGAAAGCAAAGACAAAGAATCATTTGACCCTAAAAATCCACCCAAAAAGAAGAGAAAGAAAAAGAAGCTTAGTAGAAAATTTCGGTCTCAAATGTTTGAAGTTGGCCAACAAGTGATTTTTTCCAACTCTTTAACGAAGGTTACTCATGGACGACTAGATTCAAGGTGTGATGGATCTTTCTTGGTGGTGAGAGTATATCCCGATGGGGTGGTGGAACTTCGTGATGCACTTTCAAGAAGAAAATTATTAGTGAAAGGCCAAGGAGTGAAGTTTGGGGGTGGAGAGGTCAACTGAGAAAAGACCTCTATCTCTTTGACGGATGTTTGAGACTTGTAATTTGGGAGTGCCAAAAGAAAAGAAAAGAGAGAGAGAGAGAGAGAGAGAGAGAGAGAGAGAGAGAGAGAGAGAGAGAGAGAGAGAGAGAGAGAGAAACAGAAAAAATTCTCAATGAAGGCACCCCAAGAAAAAAAAAAAGAAGAAAAAAAGAGGAGAAAAATATATTATATTATATAATTAGTTTAAATAAATGTCATGGTGAAATTAAGGAAGTGTTTCCTTTCTTTGTGCAGAAAATCAGGTGAAGAAGGCTTTGGAAGTGAAGAAATTTCAAATTGGGCAAAGAAATTAAGTTTGGGGTGAAAAAGTTATGTTCAGTTGCTATAGCAATGGTCCAGCAATAATACTTGGCAGCAAACATATCAGGTGGTAGCAAGAGTTTTGTTAATTAGACTATTTTACCTATTTTTCACAAATACCACTTTTTGCAACTTCAACCATTTAAATGCCAAAACTATTTATTTAATAATTAAAATAAATATCAAATAAAATTGTCATTTACAATATTTATTAATTAGACTCCATAAAGTCTCTTAATTAACAAATAAACTCCAAAACACTATTTCTTCACAATCAAACCATAACATAGTGAAAAATTCATAAACTAGACATAATCTAATTTTAGAATTATAATTGATTAATTAAAATCAATAAACTGAGTCTTACAAGCAGTTTGTCTCAACCAGTATGGGGACCATTGGCCTATATAACCGAGCTTCCAATAAGCAGACCTAGAATTTACCAAGTAAATTCACTAACTTATTAATTCCTCATTGCATCCACCATAGAACTTGGAATTCCACTCTCAGTTACATAGAACGCTCTATATGTTCCACGATATAGATACGCTATTAATTATCCATTGTTATAATCCTAATAATCAATGATCCTCTATAGATGATCTACATTGCATAGGGATAAAATTACCGTTACACCCTTTCAATTTATTTTATCCTTAAAACACTTGGCCACCTATAAATGATATTTTAGTGAACTAATATAATCACTAAAATGAGATCTCAATCATTTATCTCTATTCAGCCAAGCTCGAAGGAAATCATCGTTTCACTTCTAAATACCTATAGAAGCTATAGATTCCATATCTATGTTTAGCGCTCCCACTCAAATGTACTACCGTGTTCCCAAAATGTACGTATCACCTTGACCAAAAAGTAGACTTAACTAACAAATCAAAAAACACGAATAACACTCTTGAGATAGAACCTAATCATGTCAGGATTAAGATCATTTGATCTAGGATCAACAAAGTGATATTGAATTGAATAGATATTACGGTAAATTTATCATATCTAATCCAAGTTCAATATCGGTCCCTTCCAATGTATACTCAATACATCTGATACTGGTAAACTTTGCCAATCCCCTGGAAAGGACATAACACTTATCCAAGGTGTAAGTATACCTATCACTGATTATCATGCCAGTCTAAATCCAAACTGAAAAATCAAGGAATCAAACTTTTGAACATATAATAATGATTATATTCCACTGTGCTGACAACACTATAATCATGAACAAATACATATGTTCAAGACTTAATAGAATTTATACATTAAATATAATCATGAAACAAATAATGTGAACCATGCAACATAAAATAATTTCTCATCTTTATTAATTAGTAAATCTGATTATATTGAAATGGGTTTTATTTAGGGCACAAAACCCAACATTATGTTATTTTATCTTTTAAATTTCTTAGAGTATTAAGTTTGTATAATATGTAATTAAAAAAAAGGCTAATTAGCAATTTTTCTCCTCGAACTTTGACGTGTACTAAATCATGCCCCCTGAACTTTTTTGGTCGTTAAAAATTCCCCCTGAACTTTTTTGGTCGTTAAAAATTCCCCCTGAATTATTAAGATTGTTAGATTTAAGGACTTTTGTCTAATTTTAGTAAAAAAATTCTAACATGGATGAAAGTTCAGGAGGCATGATTTAGTACATATCAAAGTTTGAGGGGCATGATTTGGTAGATATCAAAGTCTAGGGAGCATGGTTTAGTACATAAACAATCACTAAAACAGTAAAACTAAATGAAATTAGACAAAAGTCCTTAAATCTAACAATCTCAATAGTTCAGGGAGAATTTTTAACGACCAAAAAAGTTCAGGGGGCATGATTTGGTATATGTCAAAGTTCGGAGGGGAAATTACTAATTAGCCTTAAAAAAAACTATCGAGCACTATTGGTAAACTAAAACATTTAAGATAACTTGATATTTCATCAAAAAGGTTCGCATTTCTTTCTAATTCTATAACTAGGTTGCATAATTTGCATACTTTGAATCTTAAACATTGTAGTAGTCTTAGGATATTACCTCAAGAGATAGAGAAATTGTTGAACTTGAGGCATCTTTTGCTGGAAGGTTGTTACAGGTTAACTCATATGCCAAGTGGATTAGATAGATTGACTTCTCTTTGTAGGTTAGACATGTTTAAATAATGCAGTTCGAAGTCAAAGGATGTTGGCAAGCTTGAGGAATTGAGCAACCTCAACAGCTTAAGAGGATCCGTAGAAATTAGAGTAGGACATAGAATAGAAAAGACGTTTCTTTGGAATGTAGTGTTGCCCATTTAAATGAGAAACAACATCTTCAAAAAATAAGGGGCTGTTCGGTAATCATTTTAAAAATGATTTTTTGTTTTTTTAATAAAAAATTCAGTAATTTAAAATAAAAGTACGTTCGGTAAAATATTTTGTTTTTTGTTTTTAAAATTTAAAATCAAATTTATGTAACAAAACAACATCTAAAGACGGAATTGCACACATTATCACCACCTATTTTGCTGATTTATTTTCTGCTACTACTGTTAATCAACAAGCAATTACTCAAGTGGTAGATACAATTCCAGCAAGTATTACATCTGAAATGAATGTGTTCCTTACTGCCCCTTTTACTGTAGCAGAAGTTGAGATAGCTTTGAAAACGATGAGCCCGGACAAAAGCCCTGGTAGTGATGGTATGTCCGCTATGTTCTACCAAAACTATTGGGATATTGTGGGAACTTCAGTTACTGAAGTTGTGTTGAGTGTGCTGAACCATGCACAAGATATGGAACAAATTAATCAAGCTATCATCACTCTTGTTCCTAAAATTAATTCTCCTCAAGTAATGGCTGATTTTCGTCCTATTAGCCTTTGCAACGTTGTCTACAAGCTTATTTCTAAGATGATTGTACTGAGATTTAAAGAAGCTCTTCCTCTTGTGATTTCGGAGACACAAAGTGCATTCCTCTCTAATCGGTTGATTACTGACAATATTCTAGTGGCTTTTGAGCTTGTTCACAATATTCAACATCGAAAACGTGGAGCTAAGTGTTTTTCAGCGCTTAAATTGGATATGAGCAAGGCGTTTGATCGAGTTGAGTGGTCTTTTTTGTGGGTTGTTATGGATAAAATGGGATTTTCTCAAGAATGGATAGATCTAATTGCACGCTGCCTATCTTCTTGTAGCTTAACTTTTTCTATTAATGGTGACATCAAAGGACATGTGAAGCCAACAAGAGGACTCCGTCAAGGGGACCCCCTCTCACCTTATTTGTTCTTGATATGTTCGGAGGGTCTTTCAAGACTGCTGCAACATGAGGAGGCTGTAAATAATCTTCAAGGGCTGAGAATCACAAGAACTGCTCCATCAATCTCACATCTACTCTTTGCTGATGACAGCTTGTTATTTTGTGAAGCTACTACTTCTTCTGCATTGGCTATTCAAAAAATTTTGACCATATATCACAATGCCTCGGGTCAACTCCTCAATTATCAAAAGTCAGTCATGTCTTTCTCCCCTAACACTCCGCAATCGACTCAACAATTTTTTCAGAATACATTGAACATGCCAATAAGTGAGTGTCATGAGCGATATCTTGGTCTACCCTCATACTCAGGTCGTGATAAAAAGGCTCTCTTTAGCCATATTAAAGAAAGGGTATGGAAGTTGATGAATGCTTGGAATGAGAAGTTGTTTTCAGTTGGAGGAAAGGAGGTGTTACTAAAGGCGGTTGTTCAGTCAATTCCTACCTACGCCATGAGTTGTTTCCGCTTAACGAAAACACTTTGCCAACAATTGGAAAGTATGATGGCTAACTTCTGGTGGGGCTCTTCTAAAGATGGTTCTAAAATACATTGGAAGAGATGGAATTTGCTTTGTAAGTCTAAATTTGAAGGTGGTATGGGATTCCGTTCGTTTATTCATTATAACCAAGCCTTACTTGCCAAACAAGCTTGGAGGATCTTTGACATGCCCAATTCGTTACTTAGTCGACTACTTACGAGCAGATACTTTTCAAATAATTGCTTTTTGGAAGCTCGGCTTGGCAACACTCCCTCCCTTACATGGCAGAGCATACTTTGGGGGCGAGAATTGCTTCTTAAGGGTCTTCGTTACAAGGTTGGTAATGGCTATAATATCCGATGTGGTGTCGACAAGTGGATACCTGGTCATACTAATTTCACTCCGCTCCATTACACTGGTCCACCTACATTGAATGTTTCTTCTTTGATTACTGACAGTAGGGAGTGGAATCTTCAGCTCTTAAAGGATAATTTTAGCCCATTGGATGTTGAACGAATTTTATCAATTCCATTATCTTTTTTTCCATCTGAAGATAGGCTGGTTTGGCATCATGCAACATCAGGAATTTATAATGTCAAGTCTGGTTACCACTTATCTGCTACTTTGGATGACTGTGACCAAGCTGCAACCTCGGATCTTCATAGTTCGTGGTGGAAAACCTTTTGGCATTTGTCTCTCCCATCCAAGATCAAAATTTTTGCTTGGAAAGTCATGCACAATGCTATTCCTACTGCTGCTGCATTACACAAGCGAAAAGTAATAGATTCTGCAGCGTGTTCGCTGTGTACTTGCGCTTGGGAATCTATCGGGCATGCCCTTTTCTCTTGTAAGCATGCGAAATCTGTATGGCTTAACACCTCCTTTTCTTTGGACTATAGGCAGGCACAACAAATGTTTAATGGTGACTATCTTTTCCACCTTTCTAAGCTATTCTCACAGCAAGATTTTGAGCTTCTCATTTGTACAATGTGGGCTATATGGACAAGTCGAAACAAAGCTTTACATGGTAGCTCTGTTCAGAATGGAAAAGATACTGCTACTTTTGCAAAGGGCTATGTAGACAAGGTTCGGATTCACTCTGCCAAGCCTCATCAGCATGCTACCAAATCACCTGGCCCTTTTTCTGCTGCTGTTCATAGCAGTAATGTCCAAGAACTGCCTGCTGCAACTTATTGCAGAATTGTCCAGGATCCTCCAGCTGCCACCTCAAGCAGTTTTGCTCCAAATGATCATGTTTCATGGCATCCTCCACCACGCTCGGGTGTAAAAATTAATGTCGATGCTGCTTTCAACCCAGTGTCTAAACAATTGGGGATTGGAGCCATTGTTCGTAATCATCATGGTCAAGTTCTCGCTGCACTTTCAATGCCTGCGCAAGGTGACTTTCGATCGGATGAAATGGAAGCTAAGGCGTTATTTCATAGCCTGAATTGGGCATTGCAACACCAAATACGCATCACCCACATTGAAACTGACGCCCTTAGAGTTTTCCAGGCTTTAACTTCTTCATCTAGAGATTTATCTTGTTTTTCGGATTTGATCTCTGATGTTCGTTGTCTTTTATCCTTTTTCCCTGAAGCATTTATCTCTCATGTTAAGAGAAACGCTAACCATGCTGCTCATGGTTTGGCGAAATATGCTTTAGCGTTGGATCAAGACGTTTGTTGGTTTGGGGAAATTCCCTTACCTATTTTCACTACTGTTGTTAATGACTGCTGTTGATTAATAATATTAGTGAATTTTTCTCAAAAAAAAAAAAATCAAATTTATGTAAATTTTTAAAAACAGATTTTGAATGATTTTAAAAAATTTTAAAAACACTTTTTTCCTCTTTTCTCGCTTCTCTCTCGCTCTCCATTAGTTCTGCAATTTCAATGATCTTCAATGGCTTCCGTTCAGGTAATCTCTTCCTCTATGTATATCGCTCTTACTCTCTCTCTCTCTCCCAACCTCTCTCTCTCTCTGAAAGATTTTTAGTTTAATGAGATTTAGGGTTTAATCTCTGAAATGAGACTTTAGTATTTTACTCTGAATTGGGTTCTACATTTTTTACCTCACAGTATTCTCGCCGAATTCGAAGCTTGGGGTGTCATTTCTGAAGTACTCGTTTCCGGCGACACCGTCATAGCCGAAGGTCCAAGTCTTTCTGGCATTACGCACGCAAGCTCTATTAGGCGATGTCGGCTGTATATTCATGGCCTTCCTCAGGTGACGGACTACAATAAGGTTGGTATGTACTTCTCCCATATTATTTTTTAATAATTTTTTTCCAATTATAAATAGCTTTCTTTGTTGAATCATTCATTGGATGAGTCATTTGGTAGATCCACATACTGAAGCCTTGATATTTTCTTGTCCATGAGTATTTTCTTTTTCATTCCTTTTAATTTGGGATAAACATATTTGTTCTTTACCATGATTTTGGTTTGATAGCAAAAATAGAAGGATTTGAGGAAAAAAAAAACTCAATACTCATTACTGGAGACTTTACTCTTATATTTAATTGTGACCATTCTCTTATATACACACTTTAAAATATGTTTATGGTTTAGGAAAGAAATTTAGATGGTGGAAAATTGAAAAGAATAATATTTTATGCTACTGATCTTCATGTGTTGAATAAGAGTTGCATCGTGGTCCTATCCTGGTGTAAGATGTTTAATTTATTTTGACTTTATTTGAGATTGCAACTATTGTGTGTTTTGATAGGAAGATTAGATGGAATTCATATAGATTTCTTTAGGTAGATGTGAAGGAATTCTTATTTGGCACTGAATAAAGATATGCTGATTCACATACTGTGTACTGTGTAGTCTTTTTGTTAGTCTTTGTTTTTTTTTTCTAAAGATTCAAAATAGTGTTATATGGTGGCTTTGGATCTGCATAATTATAGAAAGTTAGTTTGGTATACTCTTTCATTTGCTTTTTCCTCATATGGGTTTCTTTCTTAATTGTCATTATCAAGATTTGGATTTCAGTTCAGACCACAGATTAATCAAAATACCACTAGCTAAATCTTGGTATTAGGATAAGATATTTTCTTAAATATGTCTTTAGTGTTTTGTTTACATGTGGGTTTGTGCTAAATGCAGTCATTAAGTATTGTCTTGTTATTATTCCCATCTCTCTGTTCATCAAAACCATATAAAGAGTTCACTATGAGCAACGATGAATCCCATAGTTTTCATCTATCGTTTTGTGCTTTGAGCTGTAAGTGTTAATGAAATCTATGTGTTTGATAGAATGAGAGGTAGAAGGCCTTATTTTAGGCTAATATAAAATCATAAAATTGAGATATCTTATCTATTTTGCTGAGGACAACTGAATTTCACAACTAAAAGATTTATTTGGTTATAAATTGACATTTGCTAGTAATAGAAATATCATTGTGTTAATATGTTTGACATCTTCTATTTGATGTTTGATAAGTGTTGTCAGCTGACGGAGATAGGGGGAACAACGGGAGGCCATGCCCACCCCTAATATACTTTGTTCTTTTTAAAATTTGTGTGCATATGAACTATTTGGTTAAATCTCTCAATAACCTGTATGTGTTGTAAAATGTTAATTGTGTGTTTTATAATATGTAATTATACTATTTAACTCAAGCTTACCTAACATTACTAATCCAAAGATACCCCAATGATTTCTAGTGTAATTATATTTCTTGTCTATTAACTCAAATTTACATGTTGATATGCTGATATGCTTATTCAAGGTTTTGGTATGTCTTAATAAAGTTCATGTTGTTTCAGTACTTGCAAAATATGGACAACTGTTCTATAGTATCTCCTGTTTGCATCTTTATTGACTATTTTATGAAAAGAAATAATGAATCTGAAGTATTCTTAGAATGGAAAGAATGATGTATGGGTCATGGCTAGCTGTAGCAATTGCTTACTGTTTTTAGGTTGGCATGAGGCTAATTAGCATGATAAGTTACTTTAAAGAAGTTATCTATCTTTGAATTTTGATTAGATAATTTATATGAAAAAATTAATATCAATTAACATTGTTTAGGAAAATATTATCTGATTGATTTTGGATATACAAATATGTCTGGTTTTCTTTCCCCATATCGAGGAGAAAGATATCATTTGAATCAATATGCAGATCATAATCTTTCAGGAAAAAAGGAGTTGTTCAATTATCGACATTCGTCTTTGAGAAATATCATCGAGCGGTACTTTGGCGTATTGAAGGCTCGTTTTTCTATTTTAAAGCAAATGCCTTTGTATGATTTGAAAATACAGAAGTACATTGTGATTGCCTGTTGTGAAATTCACAATTTTATAAGGACAAATGTAGAAAAAGACATATTTTGATGGAGATGAAGACGTCCATGAAGTACAAGATGCTACTATACAAAGCACTCACGAAACTTTGAATGATATTGTTGGGTTTAGCATTTCAAGAGATCAAATTCGTAAAATGGCGAATGTCTATGATAAAATTGCTGATCATATATGGATTATGGAGAGCAAATCGACGATGAAGATAATGAGTGAAAGTTATTAATAATTAGAAAAATTTTAATATTTTCTTCAAGATTGAACAATTATTAGTTCATATTTTATTATGACTTTGTCGGTTTTATGTTATAGATAATGAGTTTCGTGATTTTAAATTACTTGAATTTTTTTAAGATGTTAATGAGTATTTTTTATTTTATTTTATTTTTATAGTTTTTATATATTTGTTTAAAAATAAAAATAAATGATATTCATAATTTTTTTATTTAAAAAACAAAAAAAATTAAAATTTATATTTTTTGTTTTTAAAATTGTAAAATAAAAATATTTACAAAACATACTTTTATTTTGTGTTTTTAAAATTATAAAACAAAAGTAGTTACAGAATATATTTTTGTTTTCTGTTTTTAAAATTTAAAAACAAAAGTGGTTATAGAACACATTTTTGTTTTCAAAACCAATTTAATATGTAAATATATACTTATTTTTTTCTGCTAATTAGAGTTTAAGCTCTCTTATATAAAGAGCCTTAGCTCAACCCTAAAACTCTAAGTCTCATTTAAGTCGTCAAGCTCAAAGTCTGAAAATATTCTCTCTCTCTCTCTATGATCTGATTGTTTTTTCTTTCTTCTATGATCAACCTTGCTAAACAAATTCTCACACCATCTTTTCATGAGCTCAATGATATTTAGAGCTGGTTTTACTGGATGTTCTTAGTATAAGGTTAAATATTTTAGTTTGTTTAATATCTATTTCTGTTTTTTATTTTGTTCGTATGAAATTCTTATTTTATAGTGCTTCATAGTGTCTGATAAAATTCCTCATTGAACATTGTAATAATTTGGTAATTTTTAAATGGCTGGTTGATTTTGTGCTTTTATGATTTATGTCAAAGCACAATAGTAATAGGGTGAAGTAGAGAATAGCAAATAAAATGGCTAATGGCATATTGTATGTGGGTGTCATGTCTTGAGTTCGTTATTGATGTGTTCTTATTTCTTGTGTATTGTTCTATTGCCATTTGTCTCTTGGTTTGGTTTTCTAATTTAGGAGAGGATCAGGTGACATTAATTTCATGATTTTATTTTTGTATATATGATAATGATGATTTTACAATGTTTGCCTGTAAAAGTCCTAAAAGCATTGAAAGAAAAATAGGCTTTTAAAGTATTGTATATATGATATTAATAAATTACTCATAGGAAGAGCCAATGATCGATAGTTGATTTAATTTCTTTACCTTCACAACAATATTTATATTAGAAGCTAAATTATGATGAGCTAGCTAATATAATTAAGAACAAACTGATGATTTTGATCAATAGTTGTTGTTCATAAGAAGAAAATTGAAATCATGCTTCTACCTGTATACTTGGAGTTGTGAAATTTGATTGATGTAATTTGTTATTATTTTGCTGGAGACTTTGAACCTCTTTACTTATATTACCTGCTCTCTTTGCCTTTTTCTTATGTGGAACAGTCTGTTTTTAGTAGGTTTTTGATTGAGATGAAATAATATGAGATGTTTTATTTGTTATTATTATTTTATTCTGTGTGTGCATTTACTTGCTGAAGTATATCGTTGTACTCTGTATATTCATCAAGTCCCTCTCCAATCCTTGTAAGAATTGAATTTCAATGGTAAGAGTTAGAATATTAATCTTGCCATCATTAGTTTAGGATCCATACAAGCCTCTGTCACCACAATATTATCCACCATTGCTAACTTATCTATTTTAGCATATGTTCATTAGAAAAAAATCAAATCTTAAATCTGCTTTAGTCATAGTCAACAACTACTTACCAAATAGTTTGGTAATATGATTATATTCACCATCACATTTTTTCCAGCTCAAAGTGAACTACAATTATTTTGCACATTACTCAAGATACATCAAGACTGTAATATGTCTAGTTTGTGCTGAATGTTATGCTATAAGTTTTGATTGGGTGAGTGTATTTAGTTGAGTTATTGTCATATATATATAAATGTGATTAAATAGTATATATATACACACATATATTTTGCCTTATTCGAAATTTTCATTTTAGAAAAATGTAGTAATAAGACATGAATAATATATAAGTTAAGGAATAATATCATGCAAATTTAAAAAAATACCCAACTACCCTGGTTTACATGATTTATTTGATAAAATTAATTCTTATTTCAAATAATGTTATCTATCTTTGGTTTTACAGTTCCACGATGACAAGTCTTACATCAATGAGGAGATAAAGAAAATACAAGATGAATGGACATTTTTGTGAAGTCTGAAATATTGAAGAAATGAGTACACAATTATTACTTTATTTTTTTGTTATGATATATGTAGAATATATAACTTTTATATGACCATTATTTTTACTTATACTTAGTTTTATTGATATACTTTATAGTTATATCAATTTTTTATTATGACGTGTAGAAGACAACTTTTATAATCGTTACTTTTAGTTATATAAGATTTAATGACACACTTCATAGTTATATTAATTGTTTGGTTATATGAAGAATATTATTGTTATTATATTACAAATGTTATGGTTAGTGCATAAAAATATTGTTACACAAAGCGATTTCTAAAATTTAAAAATGTAGGTGGAGAAAATCGCAAAGAAATCTGCAATTTTCCCTTACATATGACTATGCGTCGTTTTATAATTGACACAAAAAGTAAAAAGCAAATGTTTTTGCGTACACGTATGTGTCTGTTATGAACTGAAGCAAAAAACTAATTTGCATCGGTTTCAGTTTGAAGCTAAGTTTTTTGCTTCAGTTTAGAACCGACGCCAATAGAGCATACTTTCTGCTTCAGTTCTCAACCGAAGCAAAAAAAAGTTCGCGTCGATTTAAAAATGAAGCAAATAACTGGACTATTTGTGTCTGCTGTTATTACGTCGGTTTACACAACCGACACAAAAAGTTTTTGTGTCATTTTACAACTGAAGCAAAAAGTCATTTTGTAGCGGTGGCAAGAACTTTGTCTTGATGAGTTAAAGAGTTTGGAGTACATATCAGATGAGTTCTTCTGCTCTGCTTCATCATCATTCTTTCCTTCACTCACTAAAATTTCAATTTACAATTGTTCTAATTTCAAGGGGTGGTGGAAAGAGAGTGCCAACCAAAACCAAACACAAGATCATTTGGTACCCGGAAGTAAATGAAGACGAAAATGTAGAATTCCTAACTGAGAATTGACAATCTCTCCTCATTACAATCTCTTCAAATTTGTGAATGTGATAATTTGGCCTCACTTTAGAAGCTAAAATCTTCATTTTCGATTCATACAAATCGTTGCAATTAGGATATAATTAGCTACTGATCAAGTGAGGAGGTTACACTTACACTTACAAGCCATACTATGTTTTGTTGGTCTGCTTGAATTGTTCAATGAGGTAGAGTTCATGACCGTATGCTGGACTTAGACTCTGGTAACAGAAAAAGATGTATCCAAATTCCCATTGTATGGTACAAAACTACCTAGTATTCATCTCAGTCTTGTTGAGATAAGCATCTACTTTGAAGTACAAGGAGCTTTGATCTTTGCAGACTGCGAGAGAAAGAGCTACAAGAATTGGATTCAAGCATTATTGAATTCTTTCTTGAGTTCTAAGTTATAGAGCAAACAAAGGTTGATTCATTTCCCAGTCGCCGGACATGTTATGTTGACTCTTTTGGTGACTTTAGGGAGCAGTTGACTTGTGTTCTAATTTTAGTTGCCATTTTTAAGTCTCAACATCTATTTCCAATCTCTGTCAGTTTGTACATCAATATAATAAAATCTGTAAAGAAAAAAAGAAAGAAAGAGTGGCTTGGTACAAGATGAGTGAGTGATATTACCAATATTTGGTGTTTTTCCAAGTCTAGTCTTGTATGAGTGATATTTTGTATAATGCGACATGACATGCATTGATCAATACAAGAGTTGTATCTTGCTGTGATTTTGTATTGTTGCAACTGAGACTGGGGTTGGATAAATCTCAACTACTTGTTTGTGGTAATTTGTTTTCCCCTCCTATGGACTTTCATTCTCTATCCATTTTAACATTGAATAAACACACCATCGGGATTTTTCTTGGGTATTATGATATATTAGACAAGAGGCAAAATTTGACAAAATATCAAATCCCCCTCCTCTTTGTCCTCGTCATGGAGTATTTGTCCCGAAGAAACCAAAAAGCCGCCAGAGAAAAGAATTTTAGGTACCATCCCTTATTTAAAAAAATGAAACTCACTAATCTTTGTTTCGCAGATGATTTAGTGATCTTTTGTAAAGGGAGTGAGGGATCTCTCAATGCTATCAAGGTTTTGCTTGATGAGTTTAGCAAGACCTCAAGTCTCTCCATCAATTTTGCTAAATCTCAAGTTTACTTTGGTGGAATTTCTCAATCGATTCCTCTTGCTCAAAAGATAAACCTTTCTATTGGAGAGTTCCCTCTTAAGTATCTCGGGGTCCCTCTAAGACCAACTAAATGGAGACTTGATGATTGTGGATCGATTTTGAAGAAAATGAAACTCAAGCTCCACTCTTGGGCTGATAAGCACTTATCCTATGCTGGTCGAATTCAATTAATCCAATCTACTTTGATTGGATTAAGGAATTATTGGATGAGAGTCTTTCTTCTTCCTCAAAGTGTGATAAAAGAGATTGAGAAACTTTGTCGGGGCTTCCTTTGGGTTTGAAGGATAATCGAACTAGAGTTCACTTGATAAGTTGGGAGAGGGTGTACCTTCCAAAAGCCTACGGTGGTCTTGGGTTTAAGGATAGAACAAAATGGAACAAAGCTTCTTTAGCTAGATTTATATGGGACTTAATGAATAAAAAAGATTTGCTTTGAGTTAAGTGGATTAACTCGGTATATCTCAAAGGGAGTGATTTTTGGTCCTATAAGATGAGCATGGATACAAGCTGGTATTGGAGAAAGCTTTGTAGGTTGCGTACAGCTTACAATAAAGCTGATATCATAACAGCAGGTGGAGAGAAATTCAAAGTCAGCAAGATTTATTGTAGCATGTTGCACCAAGTAGTATACCCAAAGCAGGTGGACTGTTTGGCTGGGCAACACAAGGCCAAACTTGATTAACAGAATAAGAGTTCTTATGTTAGCAGCCGCAATCTATCACATATGGAGCAACCGAAACACTTGCTTGTTTTCCTATTATTCTAACTTTGTTAATTGTATAGTGAATAAAATTAAAAGTGATGTGAAATATAGACTCATTTTGATTAAAGATAGGAAAGGTTCTGATTAAAGATAGGAAAGGTTCTAGGGACGAGAAGAAGTTACTTCAAAGATTGATGTGTAATTATTAGGAGCTTGTGTTTTGTTGCTTCTCTTTTGAGAAGTGTAGTTTGTTTGTATTTGGTGAGTTGATTAATGAAATTTTTTTCTTCTTGATAAAAAAAAAAGGAATTTGTGTCTAATAGTTTGTTGTTGAAAATCAGTTCACAGTCTACAACTGTGATCTGACAGTTTAAGCCTTTTCTAGTTTATTGTCATTTTTGTATCACATACCAATCTCTATCGGTTTGTACAGCAATGTAAATGAGTCTCTTGTATTTTTTTTTTAAGTAATCTAGAAAAGGAGCAGTTAGGGAAAGCTAATATTTTAAGGTGTAGGTATAATACAGGACTGTGTGATATTTCTGTATTATGTAACATACTAACACTGATCAACATGAGCTACCTGTATTGTGGTGCCTTGCTGTAAAAAAAACAGCATTAACAATTCTTAAATGTGTTTATAGACCTGCTTTTCTGGCATTTAGTCTAATTTGAGAAACACTCTTTTTACAGTGATTGAAACAAAGCAGGTAAAATATTGGAGGCTATACCAGAAAGTTTGTTAATGAAAAACTAAGTTGTCTGATTGTTGTGGAGGCTTGTAACATTAATGATCCTTACGGAACTAATAAAAGTGAACTATAAGTACACCTAATCCACAAGCTTGTTAAAAAAAAAAAGAGCCATAAACAAAAGAACAAGAAGTGAACATAAGAACGATTATAACAATGTTAAATCACTAGAGGATGGTCAAAAGAGAGTGTTTCATGTGTGGCTATAATTCTTTGCATATGAAACAAAAGTACTATAATTCCTCTATGCAAGAGTACCTGACCAATTTCTAGCACAGACAAATGCCTCAATTGTCTCAGATGATAAGTAATTGCTAGATGAGTTAAGAACCACACCATCACTGTAGAACTCTGATTCTGAAATAGGAATAGCTAAAACATCTTGAACTATCATGGGCAAAATCTTACATTTATAGGGACAATCCTTCCACCAATTCAAAACATGAAAATCATCATCATCTTCGAAATATTCACAAGTGTTTGCCAAATATCGATCCACTGCTGTTTTCAATCCTTTTCTCTCATTTTCTTCCCTCATAAACCTCATGAATCGTGCATTAACAGTTGATTTACCATTATTGATCTCCATGTCACTTTTCTTAGATGGAGTGGAGTAGAGAGCATTGAGTAATGTTCATACAAACTTTCCAGAGTCTTCTTAGCTTTCTTTGTCATTTCATCAGCCAAAACATCACCACATATGTTATGCAACAACATTCTCAAACCCTTTTCCTTGCAGCGTGGATCGAGCAATACAGCAACAAACAACAAAGGATTGACATGATGCATATTCACCCAATGCTTGTTAAAATTTTCTCTTATGTTGTCTGCCATCTTCTTTGCATGAATATCCTTACTGTCACTCCAAGATTGCAACTCCATGTGGATCGATTCCAATACAAACAAAAATAATTCTGCGGTGGCACAAACTTCTTTAGAATATCCCATTGATGCATTGTAGAAAGTCTTCAAATGATTTACACAAGTGTGAGCAATTTCCCAATCCACACAAGTAGGAGACCTTCCTCCTTGCACAAACTCGTGAAAGTAATGTTCATCTTCTTTCTCTAGACGCTCAAATGCTCGTTCGAATTCTACAACTACCACCAACATTAGATAAGTTGAGTCCCAATCGTTTGAAACTTCTAAGCTGACAAATTCTTCTGAAATAATCTTCTCTTGCTCAACACATGCCTTAAATTTTTGTAATCTGATTGGAGAGGCCTTAACATACTTGACCACATTCTTGATTTTAGTAATTGAGTCATGACAGGACTTCAAACCCTCTGCAACAGCAAGATCTAGGATGTTTGGAAAACACCTCATCTGCTTGAATTCACCTTTAAAGACTGGTGTGATTCTTTCGGACAAGTATGCAACAACTCCATTGCTAAAGCTTGCATTGCTAACTGTCACAGTGAGTACCTTCTCAATATTCCATTCCAATAAAGACATCTCAACTGTCTTGCCAATAGTCTCAACTTTGTGATTTGGAACTTGACAAAACTTTAGGATTCTCTTTTGCGTTTTCCAATCACTATCTACATAATGTGCAGTAAGACGAATGTAATTCGATCTTTGCTTAGATGTCCATGTATCGATGGATAGGCAAACACTTCGAAAAGAATCAACCAAAACGTTCTTCAACTTGTTCTTTTCTTTAACATAAAGGTTCAAGCAATCACGTGCAGCTATGACACAAGACGGGACTCGAAATGTAGGGTCCAAGAACTCACAAAGATGCTTAAATGTTTTGCTTTCAACACATCTAAGATGAAACTCGCCGTTGATGAGCATTCTAGCAATGAGTTCCCTTCTACTTTTAGCTTCACGAGCATAATCCATACGACAAAACTGAAATGGGGCCTCACAATCAATGGGATCTTCTTGCATTTTTGAACAACGACCATCTGAGACTAGTAATGAGAGAGATCTAGATGCCTTTCTCTTTCTCACACTTTTTGGCTCACAAGAACAATCATGATGAGATGCATCAATATTGGTTAAAGGGGTTTCACCAGTTGTAGGTTGTTGACCTATAGCTGGTTGAGAAATTCTGGTATCATTGCAAGTTGCAGAAGTCATCTACATAAGTGGAAACAAAAAGTGCGTCACTCAGTTTTATAGCCAAAATCAAAGTTGGGTTTTGATAACTATAAAACTCAAGTCTCATTACTTAGATAACAAAAAAATAAAATAAAAGAATGAATCACAAGAAGTAGAAGCTAATAATAGTAGCAAATAGATAGATAGACTAGCCCAATAGTACTATTAAAACGACCTTGTACTGTTGTACATCACCAAATTTATTAATCTTGAGAGGAAATACATTAATTTTGAACTAATAAAGATTATTAAAATGAACTTTGAACACATCTGATAATATATGAAATAGAGGGCAGTAGCCAAAAATGGATATGTAGCTCCAAAATGTCAAATTTTCACCTTTATAAACCCTTTATCAGCCTATAAGCTTTTCTGTCTAAACACAAATGAATGTTTCTCAACTTGTTCTATATGTAGAACCAAAAAAAAAGGAACACTTAATCCAGATTCCTCTCACTTCATTAAGTGAGATTACAAGTAAAAGACTATTAATTTAACCCATGTATCATAATACAGTTCAGTGAGGATTATATATTACATGAAAATATGGGTTTGTACCTTAATGGGTTCCTCTTCTCTCGTTTGCCAAACGAAAGTGTGTACCCAGAAACGACAAAGTAACAAGCTTGAAGAAAACAACCCAGGCAGGCAGAAGATCATACCACCGAATTTGATAGAGGAAAAGAAGCGACCATGAATAACAAACAAAGGGGAGGGAGAGAGGCGGGTAAAGGTTCCCTCTCAAATATTTAATTTATTAGTAAAGAATTTGTTTTTATTAATATAATATTTTTTAAAAAAATATATATTTTAATGCCTAAAATTTTATTTGTTTTTTAATTTGTAAGCGTCATAACTACTTAAAAATTTGAGTTTATAATCAATATAAACCTAATAATATTATTTAGCTAAGTACCAAATGTTAATAAAATTGTAATTTTTCTCATTAGTGACTTCGTTAGTATCTTAAATTTATAACCAGACTTAATTTTCGGAAAATTGATGCTAAATATTTCTGTCCAGAGCCAATAATTTAAAATATGGATCTTAAATGCAGTGCAGAGCCAGCGCACAAGTGGGCAGCAAGGGCGCACGTCTAAAGCTCCCGCCCCAAGCCCAAAAAATCCTTTAACAAAAGGGCCTCAAATTTATTTGTTAAAAATACTAATTATTATTTATTAAAAGATCCAACTATTTAAAAAAAAAAAAAAATTATCTTTTAAGATACTATATTTAATATTTTATTAAATTAAAGAGTCACCTATGTTTTCAAAATGCTATATTTTAGATTTTTACAACTTTATATATAAATACATAAAAAAAAAATTATATAAAAAATACCCACTTAGATTTTTTTTGGCCCTATCGCCAATTAGTTTAGGGAAATTTACACTCTATACTGATTTTTCTCATTTTATTTCTTTTGTACTGTTACACGGTAATTATAACTTTTGTACTTAAGTCTAATTAATTTAACTTAATAATATATATATGTGTTTATATATAAAAAAGAGATTTGTAAAAGTTGATTGATGTCTTTTACATCACTTTTATGTAGGGCTGTACATCGGTCGGTTTGGGCGGTTTATTCTATATATTTTCTAACCCAATCTAAAGTTCGGGTTGCTAAAATTTAAGTGCAACCCGCCCAATTTAAAAAAAAAAAATTCTATAAACCGACCAACGGTTTGGGCGGTTTGGTCGGGTTAACCCGCCCAAACCGGCCAATTTTTTTTCTTTTTTTTTTTTAGTTTTAAAGTCAAAATTAACAAAAATTTTAAAAATAAATTAAAAATATCACTTTAAAACTAATACCATATATATGACTTTAAAACTAATAATTAAGTATATAACTTTATATTATTATATATTTAATCATTTATATTATATATAATAAAAACTAAAAAGTTTTAAAAAAAAAAATAAAAGTGCAAAATCGGGTTGGTCGGGTTGGTCGGTTTAATTGGGCGGGTTGGACCTATTTTCAACCCGCCCAATTAACAGATTGGGCGGTTTGTAATTTTTTCGGGTTATTTCGGTTTGTAATTTTTATCGGTTTTTTCGGTTCGGTTTGGGCGGGTTATTCGGTTTAGGCGGTTTACAAATTTTTTTGTACAGCCCTACTTTTATGTTAAATTTTTTATTTTATTTTGTTACTTAAATTTGAAATTTAAGTCCAATCACTCACATGATTTCATTTTTAAAAATTTATATATTTATTTATATATATAACTATTTATATGTGTTCAGTTGATTGATGGGACAACTTTATTTTTACTTAAATTTGAAATTGTAGACAACACGTCCACGTGATCCCCATTCCCAAGCTTATACATGTATTTTGTTTCTCTCTCTATCTCTTTTTGTGGGTTGATGTCTATAGAAAAATTCTTGAGATTGGTGTCAAGATAAAGACCATCAACCAAGAACTTTACATAAAACCCTTCTCTCCATTCTTCAATGTTTCAAAAACTTACAAAGCTCATTCCTTTCATTTATTTTCTTACTTGAGTTTTGAGAGAGAAAAGTAAGATATATATAGAGAGAAATTTTTTGCGGGTGTGCTGAGAGAAAAAACTTGAAACGATGATGAAGGAGTATGGAAGCTCTCTTGGTGAAGAGAGCATATCTCAATGAGAATATCTTCAAGAAGAACAATACAAAGGAAGAAGAAGAACAGCAGACAACTCAAACTTTCTAAGTAAAAAAAATCTCTTTTTTCTTTATTTATTTTTTCTAGAACGACATAAATTTTACTGGGTTTTTGTTGTTTTTACTAATTATGTTTTTTTTTTCTTTTTTAGGGTTATAGTTAGCTCTGGTTTTGTGAGTGGTGGTATTGTATCTTTTGATGGCTCTTATGGCTTATTTTGTTATTGTTTTTTTATGCTTATTTTTTATATTCTTTTTTTTTTTTGTTTTAGTTTTGTTTTAGTAGTGTTTTCTTATGTTTTTTATAGGATTGGGAATCCAAGTACACCCGATCGGAATACTACCATTCCAGAGTTTTTTTATGCTTGTTTTTATGTTCTTTATATTTTTTTTTAGTAGTGTTTTCTTATGTTTTTTATAGGATTGAAAATCCAAGTACACCCGATCGGAATACTACCATTCCAGAGTTATAAACTCTGGTTATTACTCTGTTATTGAAGATATTAAAAAACTTCTTATTGAAACCCAATTAAATATGTTTTCAAAAACTGTATTGGAAGTTGTTTTTGATTGCGTAGTAGCTGTAAACTTTCTTCAGTGTTTCCTTGTCTTTGTATGCCTGACCTTTTTCAACTTCTGGTTGGTGTTTGTTTGTTATTAGCTTCGCGTTTTTATGTCGATTTTTTGATCTAGTTTTTTACTGTTGTTTTCAAGTTTTTCTACCATTTTTTTAGCAACCAGCTTCGCATAGTCAACTGTGTCAAATTTATCATTTTCAAATTCTCTTGTTTTTGACTCTCCTCCTTCTTCTAATTCACAATATTTCATTTACATGGCATTTTTTTTCATATTAAAACAACAGTAAAATAATACTACAAAACAGTAATTTGTTGTTGATTTAGTAATTTTTTCTCTTTTTCAAATTTCATGGTTTTTTCCTGGTGTTTCTATGATTTCAGTGTTGATTTTTCCGTCCCCAACCACGAAGGAGAGGTGCCATTTGTATTTTGTTACTATTTACAGTATAAAAGTAAATATATTGGGCCTGGGCAGTATAAAAAAAATAAAAATGGGTTTGGACAGTAAAAATGTAAAGTTTGTCGTGTCCCAGTATTTTTGAAAACATTTGGTAAAAAAACAGTATTTTTGTAAGTTTCCCTAAATAAGACAAGCCTAATACAGTGGCGAACCCATAAAATTTTGTCAACGGGGGCAAATATTTTAGGAAAATATGTAGTACAATCTCTTAAAATTGTATTTTAGTAGACTGTTGATCTGTTTCAATATAATAAAGTTTCTCAATTTAATATTTTTTTCATGATTATATAGGATGTAGTTATTTGAGATTACTTATAAAAATTTTAAAAATTATGAATAGTTTACTTTACAAAAATTAAGGTTTAACATGTTGTTTATCATATGTATAAGAAAAAACAGTCGTGCTCATGCATGCAACAAAATATTTAAACATTATTTTTAACATTGTAAACTATTCATAATTTTCTGAAAATTTATAAGTAGTCTTAAGAAACTACAACGTACTCGATCATGAAAAACATAAATTAAAAAACTATCTTGAATGTTGAAACAGATAGATCTACCGAAATATCTCATTAAAAAAATATATTATAGACTTACTTAAATTTTAATATACATTCATGTAACTAATTTTTAATGTATGCAATTTTTAGTATAGTGAAAAAAATTTCAATATCTTCCCTCAAGGTTCAAACGTCAATGTTCGAATCTTTGACACTTTAAATTACTTTTTAAAAAACTCCAATAAATACATATTGAAAACTTTGATATCTTAAAAATAAAAAATATATATTAAACGTACCACTACACTAAATTTTTATATATATATGAGAAATTTGCGGCATAAATACTCATTTTGTTCATTTTGTTACTAATAAGTACCCAATTTTTAAAAATTGTGGCATTAATACTCAAAATCTCACTTTTTAAACTCTACCGTTGGTACCACTTAACAGACTTACTACTAAGGACACGTGTAGTGTCCTGATAATTCCTCTTTTTTTTTTCTTCACCTAAACAAATCAATAATCATTTAAAACATATATGATAGAAAAAAAAAACATAAATTACTAAATCTAATTGCATCTGACCTAGCTTTATCAAAAAAAAAAAAAATTGCATCTGACCTAGCCACCCACCTAGACAATCCTCCACCATCACACCACCACATGGGAATCGATCAAGCAATTCGCACCACCAAAAAGGAGAAGAAACCCAATCGCAACACCTCTCTCCTAAACCCATTGTACCTAAGTAATCGCACCTTAAACCCAGAAATGTAATCCTTTCCGAGAGTGATGAGCAGCTTGAAACGCCATTTACAAGTTGAAGAAAAATGAAAGTGGAAGGAAGAGGTGGTATGGTGCAACAAAGGGAGTTTTGTCTTCTTTTTCTTCTAAAACCAAGGCTTTGAAGGGGATGTGATTTGCACTAATTCATTTATGTTGATTTTTGGGATTTTATGTTGTAATTTTAGGTTGAGGGGTGTGTGATTTCTTTGAATGGGTGGACATGAAATGTTGTGTGAGGTGCAGAGAGGGCTAATTGATGGATTATGAGAAGAATGATTGATGAATGAGCATCAATTGATGGATTATGAAGCAAATGAAGGATTGGAAAATAAAAGAGGGTTAATTGGTCATGTTCATGAGTGTTGTTTTCATTCATGGGTGTTAAAAACTTTGAAAAAACATGTGTTGATTGTAGTTATGTTTGTTGTTCTCATATTTATGATAAATTAGTGTTTGACTGAGGTGAAATTTTAATTTCATGCTCTTATATTATGTAACTGCAATGCCAATTTGGCTTATGTTAATGAATAATGAAATCAAAATCTTGTAACTACTATCCTGTTCAATCAATATGATAATCTGTTATTTTTGTTGTTGTCATATTTATGATAAATTAGTGTTTGATTGAGGTGAACAATATATATCTTTTTTTAGTTCAATTGAATCGCTTTAGCTCTGCATTTTTTTAAGGTTGCTTAATTGTACATTATGTTATTTAAATCTTTGTAAATCCATTATCTGATTCTGAATTCCACAGCTTGATGATTAAGTTTGAAAGAATGTTACTCGATTCCTATTTATTGGAATATGATTTTAGAAACTAGAGATACACAATATTGATATTGAGTACTGAGTGTTGTGAAAGATACATGTTGTACACAGAATATGGTTTTACAAACTAGAATATGCTTGTGCCGTTTGCTATACATAGTAGATGCATGTTGTGAAAACTTTTCTTGCATTTCAAAATCTGTTGGCATCATAATTGAGAAAATAATATTTTTAGTGTTGTAACACTAAGAATATACATGCTGAAAAAACCAGTAAAAAAGAATAATAACTAAAAACACTGCTGAAAGTGTGACTAAAAAAGGTAGCAATTGAGAGCTCAAAACCAGTAGAAATAGCTAAAAAAAAACCCCACTAAAAACACTGCTGATAGTGTGACTAAAAAGGGTAGCAATTGAGAGCTCAAAACCAGTAGAAATAGCTAAAAAAAACTCCACTAAAAACACTGCTGAAAGTGTGACTAAAAAGGGTAGCAATTGAGAGCTCAAAAACTAGTAGAAAAGAATTTGAAAACCAGTAAAAATACTACTGAATATGTGACTAAAAAGAGTAGCTATTGAGAATTCAAAAACTAGTAAAGATACTGTTGAAAAACCAAATTAACTACTGGTTTACATTCTATTTGAACTACTTTGCTATAAGGATTTTAATTGTTCAAAAACCAGTTAAAGAACAAAAAATTTACTGATCCAAGCAAGTAAATTTGAACATTGGTTGGTTTGTGGCGTTTTCTTCAATTTAGTTGCACCTGCTGGAGGTTCATCCCTTTCTCTGTTCCTTGATTTTTTTGGCCTCCCAGGCAATATAGTTTCAGGTGGAGGAAGGATTGGACTTTTCCCTTTGTTCTCCCATTCATCAGGACTAGGCATTGGTGCAGTACCCTTTGCATAGATAGCTTTGAAGGCTTCCTTCTTGTAGCAAGGATCCACAAATTGGTATTCATCAAGATTAGAAAACCATATACAAGCTATGCCATGACCACATGGTATACCTGTTAGATCAAATGATCTACATGTACATGTTCTTGTCTCCA
The DNA here is from genome assembly GCF_029168945.1 of Cannabis sativa. Classification (NCBI taxonomy): domain Eukaryota; kingdom Viridiplantae; phylum Streptophyta; class Magnoliopsida; order Rosales; family Cannabaceae; genus Cannabis; species Cannabis sativa. The sequence goes on along the minus strand of NC_083610.1, from coordinate 36,523,554 downwards.
AATCAACAGATAATACTTGGCCTGTTATGTAAGTAACTTGAAATGATCCACCAATTGACTTTGTGCAAATGCATTGTTGTGCTACCTTTTTGTTCTTCTCAATGATATCAAAGATCCTCTTTCCAACAGAAAAATTCCATTTAGAGACACTATCTCTTTGCTTGCACATCCTTTCCATCAACCAGAAACGTATTGACTCTAAAAGAGTGATTATCATTTTGTCTCTGCTATCTAAGATTGCTGAATTGAAGCTCTCACAAAGATTGTTAAGGAGCATATCACACTTTACTGAAGTCCTAAAGTGTGATTTTGACCATTCTGTGGGTGCCTTTTTCATCAACCAATTATATGCTGGTTCAGAAATCTCCTTCAAGTCATTCATTTTTCTTTTGAACTCTTCAGAGGTAGTCGATCTAGCACATGCCCATAGTGCTTGTTTCAACAACAATCCAGGAAACTCCTTCTTGAAGTTTTCATAAAGATGTCTCACACAGAATCTAATTTCAGAGCCTTCAAAAGTTGTACCCAAAGCTTTCTCGAGGCCTTTCTGTCTATCAGATATGAAAGTGAAGCTTCTTGTGTCTGCTACATTTATGTCCTCTTTAACCAGCCCGACAAACCATGTCCAACTGTCAGTATTTTCTTTCTCAACAACAGCATATGCAAGAGGAAACATACTATTATTTGCATCTATCCCAATTGCAGCAAGTAACATACCTTTGCAATAACCTTTCAAGAAGCATCCATCTAATCCTATGATGGGTCTACAATACTTGAAACCAACTTTACATGCTGCAAGACATATGTACACCCTTTCAAAAACTCTTTTCTCATTGACCAAGTTGGTTTTGATCAAAGCTGTGCTACCTGGATTGAGTTTTAATATTTGTGTACAATAGTCGTGAAGAATTGCGTATTGGTCTTTCACTGTACCATTAATAATGTGTCTAGCTTTATTTTTAGCCCGATAAAAAGTCCAAAAGGAAACTTTAGAGTACTTACTATCAGATGTCATCTGTCTGTAAGACTTGAAGTTCATGTTTGGGTTTTGTCTGAACTTCTCCAAGTAATGTTTTGCAATCCAGTCTGCATCTACTAAGCTGTTCTCGAATACAATCCCACAATTATGCTTGCCTTTCATTTTATTGATCCTGAATGTTGTGCCATCATCTCTCATTCTTCTAGCATAAAGAAGCCATGTACACCCATTGCCCTTGCATTTAGCTCGAATCCTTAAACTATCGTTGGATACATACTTGAATTCTCTATCACTAGTAACAAAATACTCTTTCAAAGCTTTTCTTAAATGCTCATTAGTAGGGAACAACATACCCTCTTCAAACTTGATCTCCTCAGGCTTAGTCCTTGGATCAAACTCCATGTTAGACTTTTTTGACCGATGCACATCTTCATCATCACTAGGCAAGCTTCTTAATTCATCTTCCTCTTCATAGCCCCCCTCAGAGTCTTCTTGGTTAATTTGGCTGCAAAAATTATTGACAGAACCCCACCATTTACTTGGATCTGCAATGCCCTCTTCCTCTAAGTCTTTAGCCTCAGGAGCATATTCTGCTTCCTTAAATACATCATCTAGCTGGGTTTCGGTTTGGCCTTGAGCAACATGCTCACTTGTTTGAGTTTTAGATCCAATTGAACCTTCAAAAATAGTCTTTTCTTGGGCCTCACAATCTGAAAAAGAAAAAAAAAACAAAAAATATTAATTGAAACAATTAAAAACATGTCAATAATGTATAAATATATATAGCATATACAGTGAAGGGTAGCAAGCAACACTCTCATAATAAGATGTGGTTTTTAGCTCAATAAATACGAGAAAGAAAGGCAAGGAAGCTATAATAAAGCATGTTAGTTCATCGTGTTAGTTATTACTAGTGCCATATATTTTGGTTGTTGTTGTATAGCTCAATAAATTTTATCACTGTATCATATTATAATTGAACATTACACAATAATGATCATAAATTTTTAAGAGCTATTTTTATCTTCCAAAAGTTTTTGACAGAAAGTAGAAAAATTAAGTGATATTGGTAAACTCTATTTCTTTATAATACTTCTCTGCAATAGGACCATATGTACATTTATTGGTTATGATAAAATAGTAATATGCTATTACATAAGCACATGGATTCTATCTACAATTATGTATGAACCTAAAACAGAAAAGTCATAAAGTAAAAAGAACTTTTGTAAAAAGTCAAATAGTCCAATAATGACCTGCCAAATAAAAAATGCAAAGATTCTAATTGTATAGTCAAACAAAACAACAATACCCAATTTTGTTTCCCACAAAAATTACCCCATCATAATAAAACAAAATAAATGTCTAACGATACCATCACTCAACACAATATATATATATATATATTTAACACAGATTTTGAGAAGAAAAGCACTACAGTTACACAATAAAAAAATCCTCCAAATTTAATCAGCTCATTTCTCCAAGACAACCCACAAGAAAACAAAGACAAAAATAAAATAGAAAAAGAAACCATGTTAAGGAAAAAGTAAGAACCCATACCACAGTAATCGTCCTCCTCCATTGATGGCTCTCCTGAGGTCTTTCGTGTGGTGTGATAGTGATGGGCGATTGGAAGGTGTTCGCTTGGAAACTGGGTTTAAGAAGAAAGAAGGTGTGAAATGCAATCCTGATCTCTCATGTCGTGGTGGTGAAGGAGTGCGTGGGTGGGTGGCTAGGTCAGTACTTTTAGATTTACTAATTTAGGTTTTTTTTTTTTGATAATATATGTTTTAAACGATTACTAATTTGTTTATTTTTATTTTAATTAGTTTTATGTATTTACTTGATTAATTAGGTAAAAAGAAAGGAAGAATTATCAGGACACTACACGTGTCCTTAGTAGTAAGTACGGTAAGCTGGTACCAATGACGGCGAGTTTAAGAAGTGAGATTTTGAGTATTAATGCCGCAATTTTTAAAAATTGGGTACTTATTAGCAACAAAATCAACAAATGAGTATTTATGCCGCAAATTTCCCTATATATATTAGAAAGCGTCTATGTTAATTTTATGCTCTATATCTAGTACAAATATCTTAAATATTGATACAATTTAAATATTTTAAGCATAATTTTTTTTCGTAATGATATTTATTGTAGTTACATAAATTTTGTGTACTTTTTCAAAAAAATAAAATAATATTTTATAATACCAAAAATAAAATTTAAATAAGGGTTGAGATGCAAAATGGCCCTAAATTTGGTAACTAAGTTAGTAAATGTCCATTTTTTAAAAAAAATTAAGTAAATGGCCAAATCTAATAAATTAGCTAATAAAAATTATAAAAATAGATTTATCACATATTTTTTTAAAAAATATATATATAATAACAAAATTAAGTTACATAATTTTTTTAGTATTGCATATTATTATATTGTAACAAAAATAAATAAATATATTAGATCATTTAAATATATACAGCAGTATTAGATATATCGTAGTACAGAAAATTAATATACCGTAGTAATAAAATTATATACCACAAAGAAATTATAACAATACTAAATTAATACTCAAAAAATATATATATATCATGCTAACAAAATTATATATATCACCATTAAAATATGAATACATACCAAAAAATTTATATACAATAAAATAGAAACTAAATATCATATTAAATATAAATAATATATTATAGACAACAAAAATCATATACCATACAATGAAACGTATATACCTACAATAAAAAATAAAACAAAATAATATAATATTATTAAAAAATATATATATCATATTAACAAAATTATATATCACCTTTATGTATACTAAAATAAAAACTAAACATGCATTATCTAAAATAAAATGATATACTATACAATAAAACTTATATACCATATAACATAAAATATATACCTTACAATAAAAATGTATATCTTACAATAAAAATATATATCATAATAACAACAAATAAAAATAAAAATATATAGGATGCTAATAAAATTATATATGATGTCAACAAAAGTACAATAGAAAATAAAACTTAAATATTATTTAAAAAAATTATATACCGTATAACAAAAAATACATATACCATACACCAAAACATATATATAAAAAAAATAATAATAATAAAAATATAAATTACTAATACATATATATATGTATGTATATTATACTAACCAAATTATATACCACAATTAAAATATATATATCATGACCATTGTATATAATAAAATAAAAACTAATTAAATATTATTTAAAATAAATAATCATACAATCAAAAAATATAAAAATAATAATTAAATATATGTAGCATACATTAAAATATTTTTATTATGCTAATAAAATTATATACCACTATTATACATATCATAATAAAAAATAAATATCATCTAAGAATAATAATATACCATACAACAAAATAGAAATATACCGTACAACAAAATCTATATACCAACAACCCAAAACAACTCATAAAAAATTAAAAAAATTGACATAACTTTAAAATAAAAAAGATTTTAACAAAATTAATATAGATATACCATAATGTTTAAATAATTTGCTTCTAATTCTAGAAAAATAAAAAAAAAATTGAAATAAGGACATTTACGTTTTATGATTTAGGACCATTTGCTTTATTTTTTTGAAAAGATGACATAAACTAACACACTCCTATGATTTGGGGCCATTTACTATAATTTCCCTTTAAATAATTTGTTGCTCTTGTACTTCTTTTTATTTGAGTGAAAAAAGTTGTTTCAAAATTTAAATAAAACAATATAAACAATTCAAAAAAATTTGAAAACTTTCATGAAATTCAGTGTAATAAACTCTGTCATAAAAAGTAATTGGGATTATGCTTTAATTGTGTTAATTCAAACTTCTCTGAACCATATTTTTCGGCATTCTAATGGTGCGGCTCAGTCTTGCTAGATTTGCTTTTCGGGTGGACTCTGTTTATGTTTGGAGGGCCAATATTCCTGGTCCTATACATGTTATTGTTGTAAATGATCTCATTCATTAATATCAATACATGTTTTCTCAAAAAAAAAAAAAAATTGTGCTAATTCAACGAAATTTTAAGTGTGTTAATTGCCCCCTTGCCTCTTCCACCTATGCTTACACGTGTTGTGTTCTGTTTAAAATACTAACGAAATATATTATTAATAAAAAGTAAATAAAAAGTAAATAAAAATTAAAGTTTTACTAACATTAAAAATTTATACAGCTAAAAAAAAATCATTAAATTTATACCCATTACAAACTCAAAATTTTAATCACTCATGACATAATTATCCCTTATATAATTATAAAATATTATTACTTTTAAATAATCAGCTATTAAATAATATTTTTTTTATATAATTAATAACTTTTTGCCCAACATAAATAAAAATTTATATATAATTACTCTTTGATATTTAAAGACATCTAATTTTAATTATATTTTAAAACAAAGTAAAAATTTTATATTTTAGAAATGCAAAACGGAAAGCATGCAGTTTCCATAATTCAAACAAAAATTTGACAAACATTACAAGAAAAAGATAAAGCTTAAGAGAAGCTTTGAACATAGTTAATTCCTCTCTATGCAAGAGGGTCTAACCAGTTCTTAGCACAAATGAGTGTCTCTATTGTCTTAGAAGATAACAAAGTATTATTAGATAAGTCAAGAATCATATCACTACTGCAACAATCTGTTTCAGAAAATGTAAAAGAAACAGGAATGGCAAACACATCTCTTACTATCCTAAGTAAAATCTCACATTCACAAAAGCTATGAACCTTCCACCAAATCAAGATGTTGAAATCATTGTAGGAAGGATGACGAAACTGTGATAAGTATCTCTCCAATTCTGTTATCTTTTGATCTTCACCTAACATAAAGTGTTCAAATGAATTTAGTTTATCATAGTCAATATTCTTCATATCCTTTTCACCATTTGAAGTAGAGTAAAGCATTGTATAATGCTCATACAAATTCTCCAAAGTCTTCCTAGCCTTTTTTGTCAGTTCATCAGCCAAAAGCTCATCGTCGCATATCAAAAGCGACATGTTTTTTAAACCCTTTTCCAAGTAGCGAGGATCAAGCAAAACAGCAACAAACAACAAAGGGTTGACATGGTTGATCATATTTTTCCAATGCTTCTCACATTTTTTCCTTAAGTTGTATGCCATGTTCTTTAGATGCAAATCTTTACTGTTGCACCAAGATTTCAAGCGTTTGCTAATCCATGCCACCTGAACCACAACTAGATTCAATGTCACATAATAGTCTTCAAACAATACTAATGATGAATCATACAATTTCTTCAGGTTTATGCAAGCACGCGCAATCTTCCAATCTGTGTCACTAGGAGCCCTTTCTCCATCCACAAACTCGCGGAATTGAGTATCTTCATTTCCCAAACGCTCAAATGCTTTTTCAAAGGCTACAGCTACATTCAACATTAGACAAGTTGATTCCCAACTGTTTGGAACGTCTAAGAAGACAAAATTCTCTGAAATAATCTTCTCATGTTCAATACAAGTCTTAAATTTCTTAAATCTTGCTGAAGAGGATGTAACATACCTGATGGCATTGCGGATTCTAGATATTGACTCATGGTAATATTTCAAACCATCTTTGACAATTAAAACTGGAATATCGGAGCAATATCTCATTTGCATGAACTCAGGCTTCAGAATTGGTGTCACTCTGTTGGACAAGTATGCAACAACTCCATCAGTAGAGCTTGCATTGTTGACTGTCACAGTGAATATTTTCCTAATGTTCCATTCTATTAAAGACTTATCAACTGTCTTGCCAATTGTCTCAACCTTGTGATTTGGAACTTGACAAAACTTTAAGATTCTCTTTTGCAATTCCCAGTCACTATCTACATAATGTGCAGCAAGGCCCATGTAACTCAACTTTTGCTTAGATGTCAATGTAGTTATAGATAGGCAAACACTTTGAGTTGACTCAATCAAAACATCCTTTAACTTGTTCTTTTCTTTCAGATAAAGATTCAAACAATCATCTTGAACATTAACGGGAGATGGAACTTTAAACCTTGGTTCTAAGATTCTACAAAAATGCTTTAATCTTTCACTCTCCACACATTCAAGATTGAGCTCATTACCTATAAGCATTTTAGCAATTGCTTCTCTAATATTCTCACTTCCACAAGGATTATCCATACCACATAACTCAACATTGTCTCCAAAATCATTTGGATCACCATGTAATTTAGAAATTTTAGTTGACACTGATGAGAGAGATCTACATGCCTTTCTTTTACTCACCTTTTTCGGTTCAGCAGAATCATCTGCACAATCATTTAAAAGGGTTGCTACATCTGCTCCAGGTTGTTCATTTGCAGTGTCCTTAGTATTCATCTGTTTAGAGGTAAAGAAAATAATCAATATATGTCACTCGAGTTAGTCTAATGCATTTACCTATAAAAGTAATGAATCACAACATGTTGAGCCTAAAACTAGTTGGGTAAGACTAAAAGTTACCAACTAAGCTAGTACAATACTTTGAAATTTTGAACCAAATAAACACTTCAGCATCATAAAAAATGGAGTTGACCGGCTCCTAGTATCTATAGACTAACAACCTGTGTGTAATAAAAATAAATTGATTTTAACTTGCTTATGCAATTTTGTTGACCAAAACATAGAAATGGTATTTGAAATTTAACTAGACATTTCAGAAATCTAATGGCTGCGAAATTAGACACCCACCCCCATTAAAATATCTTGACTTGATCATATTTATTTCTATCTTTGCCATCATGTAATGCAATACCCATATTTCATAACACAGTAGTAATTATCCCAAATCAGTAGATTTCTTATGAATATATTACTACTACTAGATTGTGGCTCATTTTAAGTTTGAGTGTCTCACACTCCGTAGTATAAATACATATAAAGTTATGAAAACATAGGATATGGGTATTTATCCATACAAATATATAATAGATATATAATTTGGGTTGGGGACCTGGGGTGGTCGAATACTGCAAAAAAGAAAAACAAGTATCTAGAAAGATTCCTCTTTTGCTTTGCGGCTTCAGCATTGCGTTTAAGAATTCTCCATACAAGTTTTACTCACCAAACGATAAACGATTAACATCGAATAACCCAGAAAACATGTACAGATCACATGAGAAACATTATGTATATATACATACCTTGTAGTACTTGTATATACAGAAGATGAGAGAAGGAAAATATATAAGGGCTTGATTGAGAGGAGCCTTATCAAGGAAAAGTTCTCACAAAGTTGCCTCCAAAACCTTTTCACTACCTTTTTTAATGGAAAAAATAGGAAATAATAAGAATACACTAAATTATATTACAATTGGGAATTGGGAGAGTAGAACTAAATAGAAGAACATTATAACAAAAAAAAATTAAAACAACAACAATAACAATACATAATCTTTAATTAATACTATTATAATATTATTAAGGTAATAACAAATACAATGAGAAATATTCTCTCAATAGTTTTTTTTTTTGAAAAGAAGATAAAACTTCATTAAAATAAGTCATCCAAAATCAAGGATGAAATATCAGTTGGCAGGGTAGCCATACTGAAAGTACAATCAGCCATAAGAACAGAGTTACGTGCCAATGCATGCGCAACTTTGTTCGCGGATCGCTTAACAAAAACTATTGAAACATTAACAAGATGTTCTAAAATTGCCTTACAATCTTTAATAACAAAACCATAAGGAGAGATCAATGGTTTATTAGAATTAAAATCATGAACCACATTGAGGCAATCGGTTTCAAGCACTAAGTCACTCCACCTTTTATTTTTTATCCAGCTCAACGCCTCCTTTATTCCCACTGCTTCAGCCAACAAAGGAGAAACCACACCAGTATGTAGCATCTGCCGAGCTTCTAACACGGCACCAGCTGCTGTTCGAGCCACCATTCCTACTCCGAACTTGTGTTCTTGATGAAAAAGAGCACCATCAACGTTAATCTTTAGCTGTGGAAAAACAGGGGGAGATCAATGCTCATTCTTTTCCTCACTCTCATGATTGAGTGATGAAATCTGGAACCGGTTTTGAGCATCTAACCAATTAGCTAAAGTAAGTTTTGCTGAAGTGACAATTTGATCAACCGTAGGAGATTTAGCATTCTAAACTTTGTCATTTCTATACTTCCATAGCGCCCAACAAAGCATTGAAACCTCTATCTTAGTGGCTGCATCCCATCTTTCCAAACCCGCTTGAAACCAAGCAGCAAACGTGACAGCTTGTGTATTACACACTGCCAGTCCGATGTTGCACCAGCAAGCTTGTGCTACCGGGCATTGAACAAACAAGTGGAAGGATGTTTCTGCATTTGCATTACACCATGGGCAGTTAGTCTGAAGTTGCACATGTCTAATTCTCAGCTGAGATTTAGTTGGGAGACATTTCGAGCAAGTTCTCCACAGAAAATTCTTTACTTTCCGAGGTAATTTCAGTTGCCACAATGCCCTCCAAAAACCAGAATTATTTTCGGTGGTCCATGTCCCTTTAAACTCTTGCAAACAATTATAACCACTTTTGACTGTATAGAACCCATGCTTTTCTTTGCTCCAATACCACCCATCACTATCAACATCTGAACTTAAAGGGACACTCAGTACAAGTTGCTGATCTCGAATGGATAAAACATCCTCCAATATCTCTGTATCCCACTCTCTCACACCCACTTTCATAAGAGAACTAACCTTATTGTTAAACAATGCCGGGTGAGTAGAAGAAATGAAAGGATCTTCATCATGAATGAGCCACGGTTCGCCTAAAATGTCAACATTAACACCCGATCCTATCCTCTTTCGGATCCCCATCTTGATCAGATCCTTAGAAGCTAATACACTACGCCAAATAAAGCTAGGATTAGCTCCTACTTCAGCAGTGAGGAAGTGACCATTAGGATAGTATCTTGCACGAAAAATTCTGGCAACTAGGCTGTCTTCATTAGTTATTAATCGCCACCCTTGTTTTCCAAGTAGAGCAAGATTAAAATCCCGAAGATCTCGAAAGCCCATACCTCCCATTCCCTTGTGTTTACTCAGATTTTATCAACTTAACCAATGAATTCCATTCTTCTGAGATGACTTCGAATGCCACCAGAAATCACACATGCTCTTCTCAATATCCTTGCATGTATCCTGAGGAAGTTGGAACACGTTCATGGCATAAGATGGTAACGCTTGAACGACCGCTTTGATTAATATCTCCTTGCTTGCTCGTGACAAAAGCTTGCCGTCCCAGTTTTGAATCTTCCTTCTCACTCTATCCTTCAGGTAACCAAACACGGCTGACTTGTTTCTTGATAAAGTGCTTGGTGTGGCGTGCTGCCCCATGGCACACCCACACTAGGGCCATTTTGTAACATGAGCATGCCTTGGTGCTTGATCATTAGTCAAGTCTCGCACCAAGCACCTCATTGGGGTATTTTGTAACATGAGCATGCCTTGGTGCTTGATCATTAGTCAAGTCTTGCACCAAGCACCTCATGGGGGTTGGGAACCTTTTGTTGTTTAGCTTTCTTTATTTGTATTTCCTTCACATATGTCTACAGAGCTAAAATCATCTATGTTCCTGGAAATCCCTTAAAACCCCAATAAGCTCTTTAGGGGGGGGTGACCAGGTGACTTATGAAGCACCTTGTCACCAGCATGATAGGGGCCCAGCTGTGTACTCCCTTGCCCTATCAAGGCCATATATTAATAAAACGATGTTTATCCATGCTTCTTGTGTATGCTTCTATATGGTCTTTGTGATGCCTGTGTTGTTGCCTTTGTTGGGCCATTGCGTGCCATTTGTCTATATGTTTGCTTGTGGGTTGTGTGAGATTGGTCCTTGGGGAACGCTTTGTGTTTGCTTGCTCATGCTTCTTGTTTGCACTCAACATGTGCGAGACATGTATCGTGCCTAACCTTTGAACTTGTTTGCCTGCAGGCGCGTTTAGGCTGACTTGCTAGCTCGGTGTGCCAGCAAGTGCCGCACGTTCCACCTACTTGGGGGTGTCCAAATAGGCGGCCCGTGACAGTTGGTATCAGAGCCAAGAGAAAAGGGAAGCTTGGTAACACGACATAATGGTGAGCAACACCCAAAGGATTCAAGAGCTTGAGAGGCGCATAGGGGAATTAGATGGCCTGGACGAGAGGGTCAGGGATCTAGCCCCTAACAATCAGAACTCAGGGCCAACAGTGACACAACAACAAGTTGCCTCGTTGGCTCAAGACTATGCTAACTTGTTGGCCAGGGTAGCTGCGATCGAGAGAAGAGATGCTGCTACCGGAACATCAGGTGCACCTCAGATGGAGGATCGCATCAAGGCATTAGAACAAGCAACAGCATGCAGTGCCGCTATCACTGTACTACAAAATGGACAGGCTGCATTACAAGACTCCCTCAATGATACGATCGAGGATTGTAATGTGTCTGTCACAGCCATCCGGGAAGAATTGGCAGGGATGTCAACCAAGCTAAATCTTACCATGATTGCAGCAGAGCGTGCAAATACCGGGGGGCACGGAGGTATGGAGTATGGCCGACCGAGAGCACCCGAGCCCAAATGCTATGGAGGGGCGAGGGATGCCAAGGAGCTCCAAAACTTTCTGTTTGACATGGAGCAGTACTTTAGGGTCGTGCGGACCGACTCTGAAGAAGCCAAGGTAGCAAAAGCTACCATGTATTTGTCCGGGGACGCCAAGTTGTGGTGGAGGACGAAATATGAAGATATTCAGAATGGTAAATGCACCATCGACACTTGGGAAGATCTCAAGAAGGAATTGAACGCCCAATTTCTGCCAGAGAATGTCGCCTACCTCGCTCGACGTCAGCTTAGAGAGCTAAAGCAAGTCGGGACGATCCCGAGACTATGTGAAGAAGTTCTCTGGATTGATGCTCGACATCAAAGATATGAATGAAGTCGACAGACTTTTCTACTTCCTTGAAGGACTCAAGCCATGGGCTAAACAAGAGCTGCAAAGGCAAGCAGTGTGGCAGATCTCGCCACTGCTCAAGCTGCAGCCGAACGACTGACGGACTACACCTCTGAGAATTCGCAGCCAAAGAAGACGAATCCTCAGACCTGCGCCAACAATGCCGCAAGCAAGAAGTCAGGAAAGCAGTGGCCGAGTAAAAGTGGGGGAGGAGACAAGAGGACTCCTGAATCTAGTTCCTCCTCCAAAAGTGATGCTGCAACGGGGAAGAAGCCCCTTAAGTGTTGGCTTTGCCAAGGCCCACATAGGGCGGCTGCTTGCCCCCACCGGGCCCAAGCTGAGTGCCATAAAGGCATCCATTGCTCAAGAGGAGCAAGGATGCGGGGAAGATGATGAGGATGAAGACTGCGCGCACATGAGCGCTGTTCGATTAATGGCTGCTCTTAAGAAGCATGGCGTCGGAGGGAAGAAAGCCCTTGGGAAGGGGTTGATGTTTGTGGAGGCCACTTTAAACGGTAAGCAGGCCAAGAGTGTACTGATTGACACCGGCGCAACACACAACTTCATCTCAGAAATTGAAGCTAAGAGAGTGGGCCTAAAACTGGAGAAAGATGCGGGTCGCATGAAGGCAGTCAATTCCAAGGCCATGGCCACAACTGGAGTGGCCAGAAAGGTGAATGTTAAGATTGACGGATGGGAGGGACAACTTGACCTCGTAGCGGTTCGCATGGATGACTTCGATGTGGTGTTGGGAATGGAGTTTCTAGCAGAGAAGGGGGCCATTCCAATTCCAGCAACAGGGAATCTCCTGATTATGGGTGAGAATCCTTCAATGGTACCCGCCAAAGTGAGACAGCCCCCAAAAGTCAAGCTACTATCAGCCCTACAACTGAAAAGGGGCCTGAAGAAGAAGAGGCCAACATTTGTCATCGCTCCCACCGTGTACGACGAAAAAGTGGAAGAGTCCACTCCACCTGTAATCAAGAAGGTGTTAGATGAATTCAAGGATGTGATGCCAGACGAGCTTCCAAAGAGACTGCCTCCCAGGAGGGGAGTTGATCACCAAATTAAGCTGGTGCCAGGTGCAAAGGCCCCAGCTAAAGCAGCATATCGAATGTCTCCTCCGGAACTTAAAGAGTTGAAGAGTCAGCTAACGGAGATGCTGGAGGCAGAATTCATCAAACCCTCAAAGGCACCTTTTGGTGCCCCCGTGTTGTTCCAAAAGAAGAAGGACGGGACCTTGAGACTATGCATAGACTACCGCGCCCTCAACAAGGTGACTGTGCGCAACAGATACCCCATTCCCTTGATCGCGGATCTGTTTGACCAGCTAGGAGCGAAATACTTCACGGAGTTGGACTTGAGATCAGGATACTATCAAGTTCGTATCGCAGAAGGGGATGAACCAAAAACGACTTGTGTTACTCGGTACGGGGCGTTTGAGTTTCGCGTCATGCCGTTTGGGTTGACTAATGCGCCAGCCACATTCTGTACACTGATGAATGAAGTCTTCCACGATGTCTTAGACAAGTTCGTGGTGGTGTACTTGGATGACATCGTGGTCTACAGCGCCACTTTAGAAGAGCATCAAGAACACTTGACAACGGTGTTTCAGAAGTTGAGGAAAGAACAGTTGTATGTAAAGCGCGAGAAGTGTTCTTTCGCTCAGAAAAGTATCAAGTTCCTGGGTCATATTGTGGAACACGGGAAAATCCGTATGGACATGGAAAAGGTGCGGGCGATCCAAGAGTGGACGACCCCAACCAACGTGAAACAACTTCGCTCGTTTCTCGGTCTAGCCAATTACTATAGAAGATTTGTGGAGGGTTATTCGAGAAGAGCGACACCCTTGACAGAGTTATTAAAGAAGGGTGTTACATGGACGTGGTCTGAGAAGTGCGAAGAAGCTTTTCGAAGTTTGAAAGAAGCCATGGTCGAAGATCCTGTATTAGCCCTGCCTGATGTATGCAAGCCTTTTGAAGTACAGACTGATGCGTCAGATTATGCTTTAGGAGGGGTACTCGTGCAGGAGGGCCACCCCGTTGCATTTGAGAGCCGCAAACTTTCTGAAGCAGAGAGGCGGTACACTGCGCAAGAGAAAGAGCTCTTGGCAGTTATTCATTGTTTACGGACGTGGAGGCATTACTTGCTGGGGTCAAAGTTTGTGGTGAAGACGGACAATACTGCTGTCAGTCATTTCCTCACACAGCCCAAAATCGACTCCCAAGGTGCCGGATGGCGGTGAATTCTTGGCAGAATTCGACTTCTACTTCGAGCACAAGGCTGGACGTCTTAATCAGGCAGCTGATGCCCTTAGTCGTAAAGCAGAGTTGGCGGCACTAAAGGTGTTAGCGGGCATGTCAGCTAGCCAAGTGGGTACACCAATCAAAGAGCGCATCAAGGAGAACTTGGAGAAGGACCCAGTTGCAAAGAACATCATGACTCTCGCAAGAAAGGGAAAGACAACTCAGTTTTGGGTAGAGGATGACCTCTTGTGGGCCAAAGGTGGGCGGTTGTTCGTTCCAAAGGCAGGCGATCTAAGGAGGACGCTGCTGAGTGAGTGTCATGACACGTTGTGGGCGGGTCATCAAGGGTGGCATAGGACACATGCCCTTTTGAAGCATGGGTACTATTGGCCGCAGATGCGGGAAGATGTGGTGGACTACACAAGGACCTGTCTCGTCTGCCAACAAGACAAAGTGGAGAGGCATAAGACGCCAGGGTTATTAGAACCTCTATCGGTCCCAAGCAGACCATGGGAGAGTGTCTCGCTTGATTTCATCTCAGGTTTGCCGAAGACTGGAGACTTGAATGCAATCTTGGTGATTGTGGATAGATTTTCAAAGTATGCAACCTTCATCCCGGTGTCGAAGCAGTGTCCGGCAGAAGAGACAGCTCAGCTTTTCTTCAAGCATATTGTAAAATACTGGGGAGTACCCCAGAATATAGTAAGTGACCGAGATCGAAGATTCACAGGGACCTTCTGGTCCAAACTATTCAAGCTTCTTGGGTCACAGATGAACATCTCCTCGAGCTACCATCCACAGACAGATGGGCAGACAGAAAGATTCAATGGGATGTTGGAGGAGTATTTGCGGCACTTTGTCAATGCCAACCAGAAGAATTGGCCGCAACTACTAGACGTAGCTCAATTTTGTTTCAACTCTCAGAAGAGTTCTTCATCAAACAAGAGCCCTTTTGAAGTTGTGAACGGACAGCAACCACTGTTACCCCACACAGTGGATGAATACCACAGACGGAATCCGCGGGCCTTTAATTTTACAAAAGACTGGAAGAAGAACACAGAGATTGCCCAAGCATATTTAGAGAAAGCTTCACGAAGAATGAAGAAGTGGGCAGATCAGAAACGCCGACCGCTGGAGTTCAAGACAGGTGACTTAGTGTTGATCAAACTGCGGCCAGAACAATTGAGATTCCGAGGGGACAAGGACATCAGACTCGTACGCAAATACGAGGGCCCTGTTCCAGTCATCTCCAAAATTGGCCTAGCATCCTACAAGGTCGAACTACCTTCATGGATGAAGATACACCCGGTCCTGCACGTCAGCAACCTCAAGTCGTATCATGAAGATCCAGAAGATCCAGCGCGCAACCAGTCTACCAGGGACGACATCAGCATTCAACGACGCAGCAGCAGAGAACCAGAAGAAATCCTTGCCGAAAGAACCGTTCGTGTGAAGAAAAAGAAGAGAAAAGAGTACCTGGTCAAATGGAAAGGCCTTGCTGATGACGAGATCAGCTGGGAAAAGGCGGAGGACTTGCAGCAGTTTATACAGAAGATTGAAGATCATGCAGCAGGTTCGTCGAGGACGCCGAACAATTAAGTGGGGGAGAATGTGGCGTGCTGCCCCATGGCACACCCACACTAGGGCCATTTTGTAACATGAGCATGCCTTGGTGCTTGATCATTAGTCAAGTCTCGCACCAAGCACCTCATTGGGGTATTTTGTAACATGAGCATGCCTTGGTGCTTGATCATTAGTCAAGTCTTGCACCAAGCACCTCATGGGGGTTGGGAACCTTTTGTTGTTTAGCTTTCTTTATTTGTATTTCCTTCACATATGTCTACAGAGCTAAAATCATCTATGTTCCTGGAAATCCCTTAAAACCCCAATAAGCTCTTTAGGGGGGGGGGGTGACCAGGTGACTTATGAAGCACCTTGTCACCAGCATGATAGGGGCCCAGCTGTGTACTCCCTTTCCTTATCAAGGCCATATATTAATAAAACAATGTTTATCCATGCTTCTTGTGTATGCTTCTATATGGTCTTTGTGATGCCTGTTTGTTGCCTTTGTTGGGCCATTGCGTGCCATTTGTCTATATGTTTGCTTGTGGGTTGTGTGAGATTGGTCCTTGGGGAACGCTTTGTGTTTGCTTGCTCATGCTTCTTGTTTGCACTCAACATGTGCGAGACATGTATCGTGCCTAACCTTTGAACTTGTTTGCCTGCAGGCGCGTTTAGGCTGACTTGCTAGCTCGGTGTGCCAGCAAGTGCCGCACGTTCCACCTACTTGGGGGTGTCCAAATAGGCGGCCCGTGACACTTGGCAACCCAAGATACTTGCTATCTTCCCCTGCTTCCACAATACCCAACACTTGGCAAATGTGAGTTCTATCCTGGTGCGGCGTGTTAGTACTAAAGAAAGCTGATGACTTAGAAAAGTTGACCTTTTGTCCTGATGCCTCTTCAAAAATCCGAAGCAATTGTTGCACCTTTTGGACATCACTATCATTGGCTTTGCAATAGAGATAGCTATCATCCGCAAAAAGCATATGCGATACCACCGGAGCTCGGTTTGCAACTTTACACCCATGAATCCATCTTCTTTCTTCATATTTCCGAATTAATGCCGAAAAACCTTCCGCACAAACCAGAAATAAGTAAGGCGAAATAGGATCCCCTTGCCGAAGGCCACGAGATGGAACGATAGGCCCAACTTCATGGCTGCCACTAATCACGGTATACTCAACTGGGGAAAGGCAACTAGATATTATTCGCACCCATTTCTCATCGAAACCCATCTTAGAGAGCATAGCACATATATAAGACCATTCCACCCTGTCATAAGCCTTACTCATGTCCAATTTCAGCGCCATAAAGCCATCCTTCCCTCTTTGTTTTCTCTTCAAGTAATGTAAGATCTCAAAAGATACCATGATGTTGTCTGTGATTAATCTTCCCGGAATAAAGGCACTTTGGTTAACAGAGATAACATCATTGAGAAGTCCTTTCATACGATTGGCCAAGACTTTAGTAATGACCTTAGCAAGCACATTGCATAAAGAGATGGGTCTGAGTTCCGTCATCTTATCTGGGCATTTCTTCTTAGGAATTAAGACCACATTAGTTTTATTCAACCCCGGTTGCATGGCTTCATCTCTAAAAAAATTCCGAACCGTATGAATAACATCTCCGCCTACTATATGCCAATATTT
Source organism: Cannabis sativa (assembly GCF_029168945.1). Lineage (NCBI taxonomy): Eukaryota > Viridiplantae > Streptophyta > Magnoliopsida > Rosales > Cannabaceae > Cannabis > Cannabis sativa. The sequence goes on along the minus strand of NC_083610.1, from coordinate 36,506,159 downwards.
TTGATAAAATGCCGGGTTCATACCATCTGGACCTGGAGATTTATCTGGATGCATTTGAAATACTGCCACCTTCACTTCCTCATCCAAAACCGGTTGGAGCAACATACTATTATGCCTATCCGTAACAATAGAAGGCACACAAGATAGAACTTCTCTCCAATCTACAACTGAAGCTGTAAATAAACCTTGAAAGTAATCCAAAATGACTCTATCCAAACCATTTTCCCAATCCACAAACACACCATTTTCATCTTTCAATCGAACAATCTGATTATTTCTACGTCTAGCACTAGCTCGAGCATGAAAAAACTTACTATTTTGATCGCCATCACGGAGCCACATTTGCTTAGACCTCTGCTTCCAATAAACCTCCTTTTGGTGAAGAACCTCAAACAACTTTTTCTTAATCTCACTGTATTGTTGCGATCCCTCCTCATCACTTCTGCCTTTGAGACGCTTCAAGTTTTTATTACACCATTTGAGCTTCCGAGAAAAGCTGCCCTCCCTCTCACTACCCCACTCTGTCAAAGCTTCTCCACACTTATTAATTTTGAACTGAAGGGAACCCCCCAAATTATTCTCCCAACAACTCCGAACCACCTCCTCACACCCAGGGTCACTTAGCCACCAATTTTCAAATCTGAACCTTCGGTTTCCTTGGGTTCTATGTCGGAAATTAGTGTCCAATATCAAAGGCGTGTGATCCGATGGAGAAACATCATAGTTGAATAGTCTTGCAAAGTGAAAAATTCTCAGCCACTCTTCACTAACCAAGACCCTATCCAACCTTGCCTCAATCCAATTAGGCGTGCTTCTTCCTTTCTCCCAAGTAAAAGGATGTCCATACAACCTTAAGTCTTGAAGAGCACAATCTCCCACCGTTGCCCGAAAGCCCTCAACTAACCAATTTGGATAGCGATTACCACCTTTCTTCTCACTTTGATCCATGACATTGTTGAAGTCACCTATTAAGCACCACGGCAAAGTACTCTCCTCCTTCAACTCACGAAGTAATCTCCAAGTATTGGCTCTAAGGTTTCGGTTAGGCTCACCATAAATTCCTGTTAGCCGAAATCTATGATTTCCTTCCCACAACACCTCGACATCAATATGATTTCTTGAATAACTATTAATGGAAACATCATCTTTCTCCTTCCACAACATCGCTACTCCCCCACTCCTTCTATGAACATCCACCACAAAACATCCTTCAAAACCAATTAAACTACTCAATCTTTCGACTCTTTCTTTGATACACAAAGTTTCACACAAAAAAATAACATTGGGCTTCTTTTGAGCAACAAGCTCAGCAATGAACTGAAAGGCCCGTGGGTTCCCAAGCCCACGACAGTTCCAACCTATAATACTCATAATGTTGGGCGAGCCCCATAAGAGAGACCCGCCAAATCCGAGTTTTTTGAAAGCCCATTACTCTCCAGGCCCAAGCCCGAAGCTTCTTTCTCCAACTCCTCTGTTGCCTTTCTTCTTTTATTGTCTATAATCACAACACTCCCATTAGCATGTAACCCAGGTGGCATCTCATTCCTTTCTTCATTAATCCCATTTATAGGATTATTTTCATATTGAGAATTTTGACCAACTTGCATATCCCCCACATTAACTCCCTGATTATGAAATCCCATAGTATCGCCACCAATCTCTCCCCCATTAGTGCCCTGATTGTCACTTTCCATATGGGTATCATCGGCTTGCCCCATCTCCCCTGCACCACTACTCTCGCCGACCACCATTCCCGGAGTCCAACCTCTCGTTCTCAGCCATCGCGCCCCTATGTTCTGCTTTCGGTTTTGGAACTTTGCTCGCATGAACTCTCCATACGGTTTCACTATCTGATCCAGTGGCTTTTCGAACAGCTTCACACAAAATTTTTCAGAATGCCCAATAATACCACAGATGAAACAAAATGTTGGCGCTCGCTCATATTTAAACGTAGCCCAGAAATTAGCACCATCCGGTTTAGTCAATCTCATTCTCCTCCTTAGCGGTTTGTTAATATCTATTGTCACTCTAACTCTGAAATAATCCCGCCAAACACCCACAAAATTCTTAGGATCCGATTCCACAAACCTTCCCATCACATTAGCCACATTTCGAAGGACACTTACAGACATACATCCCGGTTGTAGATCATACACTTGGACCCAAATATCAAGTTTTTTCAATAAAACCTTCTGCGGATCATCTCCTTCCTGGAGCCTTGTCAAGATTAACTGCATTCTATTGAACGTCCATGGACTCCCTGTAATGACTCTCTGTATATCCACCTCATGGTAAAATTGAAAAAAATATCTATCAGGTGGCAATTCTTTAACAAACATCCCCATACCTGGTTTCCAAAGTGATGCAAGCACATTCTGCATAGTTTCAAAATCAACATCCCGATCGGACAGAAATCTCCCGACTACACACCATCTCGCATCAATACCGTCATCTTCCTCTCCTCCTTCAATCGCAACATCCTCTTCCTCCTCCGCCACCTGAACCCGAAGGATCTCCTCCTCAATTCCTTTCATATCCCAACTATTGGTTGCCATATCAAGATGACTCAACAGTCGACCCAGTAAAACAAAAACTGACAGTGGAAAGATTAACAAATCAACAAAACAAGACTGTAAAACGACATGTCAATAGACAAGACTGGGGTATCCAGGAACTTTCGATTATATTTTTCAAGTGTTTTCTTAGGTTATAGATGTTTTGCAATTTGTTTGGTTGGTATGGGTTATGAGAATTTATTCTCTCTCTCAATAGTTATTTCTTTTGAACAAAGTGCTTTCTTATTTAGTAGATTGACGAGTGACAATGCTCTTATTTGTTTTAAGTGTATTAATATACTTAAAAAAAAAACACGGTGATATGGGGTATCGTGTTAATAAACTTGACATAAAACTTATGATCAAGCGAAATGGTTTTTTTTACTCACATTATGCAGAAGTTAGGATTTCGTAAGAGTTGGATTGGTAAGGTAATGGAGTGTATTTCCTTGATCGAATACTCTATTCTTTTGAATGGTGGCATTTTTGGATCTATTCCTCTTAGAAGGGGTTTTCGTCAGGGTGATTCTGTATCACCTTTTTTGTTCTTATTATGTGTTGAAGGCTTGATGGTTTTGGTTAGTAGTATTAGTTTTATGGTACTAAATCAAGTATGCAACGGAATAATTATATATATATGATTATCATCGTAATATAGTCCTAAGAATCTCCAAATATATAAACATTAAATCAAATCATAAATTACATAAAATAAATATATACCTCTTGATGACTATCAAGATATCCTCGAAACTTTTTGTAAATTAGATCTAATAATTTTCGCTAGTCTTTCAATTTGATCCACCACATACATGGAGTAGTGTGAGCTACTAGGATAAAGTGTATAATTTGTTCATGTTAATTTCTTAATACACGAGCAAGGAAATTTTGAGAGAGAAAAATAGTTTTTCTTTTCTCCCTATTTATTTCGAAAATTATAGTGTAAAAAGCATCTTCTGATTTCTCAAATCAGAATTCTATTTACAATAGTTAATTCTCAATTAATTAAATTATATTTAATCATTTAAATAAATATTTATAACCGAATTTAGTTATTGATATTTCTGATGAAGAAATTTCTCAACTAACTTCGAGGAAATATCTCAACCAACTTAAAATATCTTTAGCCACTTTTTCAAATTTAAATATTTGTCTAATTAAATAATCAATTAACCCAAAAAAATAAAACCAATAAGGTCACCTTATATTATGGATAGGCGCCTACCTTGTCTTAGTTAAGACAAGGATTATCGAACATTTGTGATACGAACCACACCAACAGTTGTGATGAAATCCGAAACCAAATATGGCAGACTCTAAGAATTCTTGAAATTTGAAAGTGGAACTGCGGCCCAATGCTTAGTTAAGCATGAACTTTGGTATGAAGGAAGATGCCACAAACGGTGGTGGAAATCTGTTTGATAAGTCAGGTTGAACGCTACAAGGAATACTCCTTGATAAGTTCGAATAGTTCTCTCAAGAACTTAAGAAGAAAACCTCTCAAAATTTTATTCAAAAATAATTTGATTTTCCAAAGTGTTTACAAGGCTTTATATAGCCAACTTACAACCAAGAAAAAATAAAACTAAAAGAAAGACAATTTTCTAAATAAAACAAAGATAGAATAAAGGAAACAAAATTAAAAAGAAAAGCTGTTAAATGTCTAGAAAAACGTGATCAGCTCAATTTAGATCTAAATTGAGTCTACTTTGATGAGAAGCACAAATCTTTGTTCTCCTTTTGTGTTGAATGCGGTCTCCTCTTGTTTTAAAACAATATTGACTAAGTTCTTGAGTTATTCTTTGAATCTCTTGGCTCGCGCCCTCGTCACCGGGCCAACTGGAACTTGACTTGTTTATTTAGCCTTAGTGTTCTCATCAATTTGTGTTGTAATTTTTTTTATTATATTTGTTGAACTAAAATTTATATGTTATATTTTTTCTTTGTATATATATGTATATCAATTTTAATATTTTAGGGCTTCCAAAATGGTGGGACCTAAGCCCGATCTTGACAGGCTTGATTAAGTGTCACAAATAATATAGTTAAGTAATATTGTTGCTAGTATTCTTACTATTTAAGTTAGTTGAAGATATTTTTTATAATTTTTTAAAAAATCAATATATAAAGGAGATAAATGAGGTGGTGATATAACACTCTAAAATCTCTCTAAAGTTATTTTTCTCTTCTCTCCTTAATTCTCTCATTTTCAATATTTTATTAGAGCATAAATCTACAAAATGATATTTTATTAATATTTTAATAATTTTTTTTTTATAAAAATATCTATCATAAATCAATTATTATTTTTTTAAAAAATACTATATATAATATCATATCACGTTATTATTATTAATAATAATAATTAATCAACCATCAATATATCTATATATATATTTATATGAGGTGGTAACATGACGCTCTAAAATTTTATATTTCTATTATTATTATTATATCTATACATCTATATGAGGTTTTTTAATTTTTAATTATATTTATAAATATTTAAATTATACACTTATCTATCTATATATATAAAGAAAAAATATGAGAGGGTATTATTATTATTATTATTAATCATCAATATATCTATATGAGGCTTTCTAATTTTCAATTATATTTATAAATATTTAAATTTATACATTTATCTATTTATCTATATTAAAAAAAAAAATATGACATAATACTCGAAAAAATTATTTTTCTCTTTTCTAATTTATTCTCTCAATTTTCTTTTTAACTTTTAATTATATTTATAAATATTTAAATCTATACACTTATCTATCTATCTTTATATATATATCTTTATATATTAAAAGTGCCTATCTAACGGCATTTCTTGGTTTAACAGAATATACCTTAAAAATAAAAGAATATTCTGTTAAATTTAACGATGTTAATAGGTTTGATCTCCCGTTAACAAATAAACCCAATAATTAAATCCAAAAAATTAAATAATCTTTTTTTAAATAAAAAAAAAATCATATTAGCCACCTATCTCTCTAACAAACCATATAAAATAATATATTTTTTTTAACATAAAGCTACAGACTAAAACTCTATTAATTTAAAAATAAATAGTATTAAAAATAGTAAATAATAGAAGATACGAACTTTGCGAAGTAAAAACAAACGACAATGCCAATCCTCCACAGCGTCACTCATCGTTCCAATCCTCGAAACTCCGTACGTTTTCAATCTCTCTAAATTTAAGATTCCTTTCCTTTTAGCCATGGAATTAATTTCTATTTTTTGTCTTTTTAAAAAAAGATTGGTGAAATTTATAGGTGTACGAGACTGTATTCCGATGTGGTTCTAAGACAACGGGAGCAAACCCATTTAGAATTTTTAGAAATTACACTTCTAATGGTACGTAGAATGTTTTTACGTGGGTTTGAGTTTTAAGCTTGGCGTTTCTTTTCTGATTGTCTTTTGGCATTGGAAGTGTAAAGATTGAATTTATATTTTTATTTTGTTTAGAATTGAGTTTTATATGTATGATTGTGTTGTGTTTGTATATATGTTTGTGTGTATTAAACTATGAATCTTTTCCTTTGTTTGTTTCTTGAGAAAAAAGGGAGAGTTTCAGGTGTTGGAATTAGGAATTTTCAAGAGGTTGGACCATTAGATACAAGCTTAAATTCAAGGAATTCAACTTGGTTACAAAAATCAGATCTATTGTTTGTTGTAAGTGAGTTAATTGGTTTCAAATTAGTATTGTGGAATTGTGAGTTTTGATTCTTATGATTTTTCTTTCTTTGTTGTGAAATTTAGGATGATCAGTTGGAACTGGTTACAGTTTTGTGGAGGACACAAAGTTGTTTGTGAAAAATGATTTAGAAGTTGCAGATGATTTTACCACATTGTTGAAGAAGCTCTTTAATGGAGATGAGACTCTTCAAAAGAGTCCTCTTTTCATTGTTGCTGAATCTTATGGAGGAAAATTTGATGTTACTTTTGCTTTATCAGCTCTGAAAGCCATTGAAGCTGGGAAATTGAAACTTAAATTTGGAGGTAAAAATCTTCAATTCTCATAACCAATCTTTACAATTAATCAATAAATTTATGTTGGGGTTTCAAATTTCAATATATGTAGGAGTTGCATTGGGAGACAGTTGGATATCTCCTGCAAATTTTGTGGTAAAAAAATTATGATCTGAATTTTCAATTTCTTTTTGATTTTACAACTATGGGAATCAAGTCATTTCAATGTTTGATTTTACAGTTTTCATGGGGTCATTTTCTTAAAGATGTGTCAAGACTTGATGATAATGGATTTAAGCAATCACAAAGGTTCTTTTTTTAATTTTGGTTCTTATGTTCTTGAGATTGGAAAAGCTTTTCTGGTATCTAATCAAAAATCTCATTTCACAAAACAGTTTATTTGAGAAGATTAGGCAACTAATTCAGGAGGGTCAGTATAAGGAAGCAACAAATTCACGGGGTGAACTTGAAGGTATTATAAGCTCTAACAACAATGAAGTGGTACTTATGAACATAAAATGTGGAATCATTTGTATGAACATTCTATGACGTCATGACCTTAATTCAAGATCAGAACCAATAAATATTCAAGTATTTCATCAATATAAATATTCAAGTATGAATAAATCAGAACAATTCAAAATCAGAACCAATAAATATTCAAGAATTTCAATAAATTCATAAACAAATAACACTCTAAAGCTTAAATATGAAAAACTTAAATAGATTTATCTAACATTGTTGTTGCCGTTGCTTAGTTACTGAATTCTTAAACAAAAACCACTAGAATTTATATAAAACTAATATTTACGTGGCTCGCCACGTAACTCTCATCTAGTATATATATATATATATATATATATAAAAGAGAAATATGAGGTGGTGACATAACATTCTATTTTTTTTTTAATTAGTATTATTTGTTTTCTCCTTAATTCTCTCATTTTTTAAATTTTTTATTAGCTTTATAAATATTAATTCATATCAAATATAAGGGTTTTTTTTTTTTTTTTTATACTTCAAAATAATTTTTTTTTTGCATTTTTATAGAATTCAATATAGAAACTCCAATAGTAACTAACAGAACAACCTAAATCGCAACTAAAATTTACATAGCAGCCAACATAAAAATCACCAGAGAAATTACCGGAGCAACCTAGACAATAAATTTGAAAAAAAAAGTTAAAAAATGGTACATGGGGTAATTTCCCTAAAATATATATCTCTATTTAATTTTTCCTTTATTTTTTATTTTTTTATTTTATTTTTTTAAAAAGTAATAACTCCAATTCTATCACCACTTTTTTTTTTTTTTTTGTAAGCTAAAATGATAGCAAGTTAGTGAGATACGGTAATGACAATAGAACATTGGTTAATTTTTTTTTTTTTTTTTTTTTTTTTATAACTCATGAAATTATGTGTCGTTACATATTGAGTTTTACATTGGTGTATTTGTTTTATTTTAATTAGGTTTTAGATTAAAAATTATCATAGAAATATTTTATTTTCACCTTATAAGATTGGTTTCTTTTACCTTAAATAATTTACTGTGTATTGTGTTAAGTTTTCACTATTGTTCTACGGTTGTTTTTTAGTTGTTCCACTGTTATTTTTAGTTGTTCTGTTTTGTGTTCTACTGTTGTTTTATAAAAACATAGTATTTTTGAAAAAAAATTTCGTGTAACAGTATTTTTATAAAATTTATCCAAATTCCAATATATTTGTAAGTTTCTCCTGTTTTTATTCAGAGAATTACAAATTAATTAGATTTTAAATAAATATTTTTATTAAAATTAATGTGATATATTTTATGTTAGAAATATTTTGTTTGAATTTAATTTTGTTTGTGTTTTATTGAGAAGAATAGTATTTGTAAAAGAAAAAGAATAAAAAGTTGTCAAAAATATGGCCCAAAAATTATAAAAATTGGTATTTTTGAGATCAATAACAACACAAAAGATATAAGCCGAAATGGGCCCAAAATCTTCTCCCAGACGACATAGGTGCCACGTGGCACCTCCGGCTTTGTGCGACAAAAGACAACAGGAGCAACTGCTCCTTTTCCCCCAAGCCCAATCCACGCACGCGTGCAGCGCACGAAGCCGTGTGGTCCGGGCGTGTCACGCACGCGCCTGAGGCGCAACTGGGCTTCGTCTGCCCGATTCGTCTTCAGCCCAAAAATTTCACTTAGCTCTCATTTTTCAGCTAATCAAAGGATGACACGTGGCACCACCTCAATCAAAAAAGACTAATGGTGGTCATGTCAGTTTTTCCTTTTTAAAATTTATTAATTTTGTATTACAAAAAGTGAACCGGTTACAAATATATTTCATCCTATGTAACCCTATATTAATCACAACCCTCAAATCAAATAACTAATTCATCTAACGGTCTGGGTACATTAACATAATATATATCTTTAAATGCATTAACGGGACAAAATCGTATTCCTATATATATATTGTAAGAGCATTTCCAATAGTAAAGATGCTACAAAATTCCACATTATCCAAAAATATAATATTTTATTTTATCTCTTTTTTACATTATTTTTGGTCTCTTACTTCTAAAATCACTCCAACAGTATAGCACTCTTCAAAAATACTATAATTATGATCTCACACGTTATTATTTAATTTTTTAGCAACAATAACTTTTTATTTTTTATTTTTATTAAAAAAATAATGATAGCATCAATGCTTCTGTATAGCATTCACACGTATTCCTAAAATATCATTATTTTTCATCCAATGATATATCTTAACATTTTGATACTTTATCTATCCATCTAAGCAAATATTCCTTAATTTTTTACCATTAAAGATGCTTTAAAACTCTTTTTAAAATGATGTCGGTAATATTAATTTTGATTGGATTAAAAAAAAAACACATAAATACAAACTAAAATATAAAATGTTTCAAAAAAAAAAAACTAAAATATAAAATGTTTTTCTCAAAAAAGAAAAAACTAAAATATAAAATGCAAAAATAAAGAGAAGAAAAAAAAAAGAGACGAAGGACGACAAAAGAACGGAGAGACAGAGGGAACCTTAGGCCTAGACAGCAGCACTCTCTCTCTCCTCCAAACCCTAGCTCTCTCTCTCTCCAATCCGACTCCTCAATCTCTCTATCTCCATCTCTCAAATCGGCGCTTCACCATCTTCGATCTCTTTCCGTCGCTACTTCCGATCCCGAAACTTAAGCTCTGTTCTTCAAAACAGAATCTAGGGTTTTCGTCAGATTTTTCTGACGAAATGAACGGCTTCCGAGCTTGACGAGCTTTCCAATTCCTTTTTGTTTGAATCTGAGAGCTGAATAGTTGAAAATAATATGTATAGGGATCGTGGTGGTGGGTCTTCCAAATCGGAGATTGTTGGACCTCTCGATCGGAAGCGCATCAACGATGCCCTAGACAAGCATCTAGAGAAGTCTTCACCGTCAACTTCGAGGGCCTTGAGCAGTAAGGACAAGGAAAGGCTCTCCATTCCTTCCACCTCCGCCGGTAAATCGCAGCTCGATCATCGTGATTCGCGCTCTGCCGCAGCTTCTCTCTCTAAGAATAAATGCTCTGATGGTTTGTCTTTCTTCTCTGTCGTTGCCTTGTTTTCTTTAGCTGGTTTTAGTAACTGTGATTAATTTCATTTTCTGGGTCTTTCCTTTTTATCAGTAATTTCAAATTTTGTTATTATTTTTATGATTCTTATTGCTTAGAACTGTGTTTTCTCCGATCTTGGTTCAGTGAGTTTTGTGTTTAATATTCTCATTTGGTTTTTGAAGCTTATTTTTAGTTAATTGTTCATTTCAAGTAGTTAAAGGTACATAATAATCTGATTCGTGTTAATTTTATCGTTTAATTTGATAATTCGTGTTATGTCTTTGTGTTTCAACTTTGAAGCTAGTATCTTTACTCTTTTCAAAATACTGCATAATTTGAATGAGACTGAACACTGTTCAGTTTTTACGGTTCAAGCTTTTCAAAATGTGTTAGTTTTTATAATATATTTTTGTGTTTGTTTGTTTGTTGATGATATTAACATGAATATTCTCTAAGCTTGCTTATTGACGTGTTGTGTCGTTGTTTGCAGAGGAATCTGAGACGGATAGTGAAGAATCCGATGTAAGTGGCTCTGATGGAGATGACACTTCTTGGATTTCATGGTTTTGCAATTTGCGAGGAAATGAGTTCTTTTGCGAAGTCGATGATGAATACATTCAAGATGATTTCAACCTTTGTGGTTTGAGTAGTCAAGTCCCATATTATGACTATGCACTTGATCTGATTTTGGACGTGGAATCTTCTCATGGTGAGAAAAATGCTAAATTGAATTCTAATTTGCAAAATTTAGGCTCCCATTATTGCTTTTTCTAAAGAACAATTAACTTTTTCCCTGAATTTTGTACACTACTAAGTTGTGGCCCTCATGATAACGTGGTCTTTCTATCCCATTCTATTCAATTTTATTAAAAATGAGTGGCACGGTTGATATGAGTGAATAACTTTTTTTTTGCTGAAATAAGAGTTGATAAATTGATGCAAATTAAATACCTTTCATATTTTTTACTTTAATGATTAAAAACTAAAACTAAAATTATTATTAAAAAAAGAAATAATCTTTTATTCTATTATTCATTAACATTAAAAAAAAAGTGAAGGGTATTTAATTTGCATCCATTTATCACTACTATCCATTGCGTCATTGATTTTATGATAAAATTAAATAGAGTGTGATGGAAGGACTATGTTGCTGTAAAAGTTAAATTTTGATGAGTATTATTTACAAGTCGTATATCATAGGGGTATAACAAGTTTAGGGAGCAAAAATACTAATTATTCTTTTCTGAACTTTTAAGCTGATACAGTAGACTTGCTATCTTTTCCGTTAAATAAACTTTGAAGCTATTGAACTTTTATCTATAGATGATGCACATCTTGTGTATTTTATATTGCATGTGTTTGTCTATCTCTACACCTGTGGTAGTCCATGGGTGCATTGTGGACGCCTCTATAACTGCTATTGATCTCTCAGGGGATATGTTCACTGAGGAGCAAAATGAGTTGGTTGAATCAGCAGCGGAGATGCTTTATGGTCTTATTCATGTCCGATACATACTCACTAGTAAAGGAATGTCTGCAATGGTATGATTTTTTATAAAAAAAATTCCCTATTATTATTAGTGTTTTATGTTTTCACAAATGTTGATTTAGAATTTATTACAGTTGGAGAAGTACAAAAACTATGACTTTGGGAGATGCCCACGAGTATATTGCTGTGGACAACCTTGCCTTCCTGTTGGCCAATCTGACATTCCTCGTTCGAGTACTGTAAAAATTTACTGCCCGAAGTGTGAAGACATCTATTATCCTCGATCCAAATACCAAGGCAGTATCCTTATTGTTCATTAACTATTATTAAATTCTGAATTTATTTTTGCATTTTCTTGAATCTTGCCTGCAGAAATTTTGAAGTTTTTTATTTAATTGTTTTTTTTTTCCTATTTGATTTATGGTTGTTTTTCATCCAGAATGAAGTTTGATAGGAAGCTCTACTTCTGATCCCTTTAAAGTTGAAGCTTTTTTTTGTGTGGTATAGTGTTCATGGGCACTTGTGTATTGTATAATAGGTTTATGATATAATGTGATATAACTATGAGTGTCTTAAAAAGTAGATTAATGTTTACATTTTCCTTTGTGATTTAATATGATTATTATCGTTGCTGTTCACTGGCTATCAACATTTCTTTGCTAGTTGCAAAACAACGTATTTCGAGAGAGAGACTTAGACCTTTGCAATATAATACTGTGACATCATTTTAATTTGTCTCACAATTTTTGATTCTTGATTTACTTCACTTTTAACTTTATCGCGATATTGTTAAACTTCATTGCCTTCTGTTTCTATTTGAGAGTTTCCTTGACAATTTGCAGACATTGACGGAGCATATTTTGGAACCACATTCCCTCACTTATTTTTGATGACCTATGGGCACCTTAAGCCACAGAAGGCTGCACAAAGTTACATCCCAAGAGTCTTCGGCTTCAAGATTCACAAGCTGTGAGCCCCGCTGGATGTTGAAGTTGGAATATGCATTCAGTTCCCTAGTTAGCCCCAATCTGTGGTTGTCGCTTGCATCTTTGCCTCTGGCCTTTCACTGAAACGGGAATGGCATGGCTCGGATGAGTGAGGTAAAATGCAGTATTCCATAAAAGTACCACAATTGATTTTACCAAAAAGGAAATGTTTAAAGTGCAAATTGATCCTATTAGCCGGGTTAAAACTTCTTTTTATAATCTTTAAATTTTACTTGTGAGATTAACAAAGTGTTTGTAAGCCTTATTATTTCTCTTATTTTCTTTCTCCTATAATCCTTTTTGAGATTGTTTGAAGTGCTTTGCATTTGCAGTTCTTTTTATTATGTATTACCTTCTTTAATGCCTAGTTAATCACCAACAATATCCACCTTTGTACTTAAGATTATGGAAAACACTGGAGAGACAGAAGACCATGTATTTTTTTTTACTAATTAATTTGGTTTAAACAGGTGTAGAACCCTCTCGAAATTATACCTACTTTGGGCTATACTTCTCCACTATTGTTCTAAACCCAATAACTCCATCTGTATATATTATTGTTACTCCTTGCTAGTTTGGTTTTTTTTTTCTAATAAAAAATGAGATATATTGACTGAGAACTGAGAAAATTCTCTTTATTTTTTGCTTCTCTTTTTTGGTCATTGATGCCTGTAAGTTCTACCTTAAACCAATCATTAAAGAAGAATGAGTTTTTTATTCTTAATAAATAATGAACTGTTGGACATTAGTAGCACCAAAGCTACAAAGTACAAACAATAGGTAACTGTATATAACATTCTATGATTGAGATTGAGTATTTTTAATAAAGCTTCATATCTTTTTTAATTCTTATAGTCAATTTAGTATTGATAAGATTGTAATTACAAAATTTTAATATTTTTTTTAAGGATATTTGCGTTGAAATCTCTAAAATATTTACAATTATTACACATAGTCATCTTAAAAAAGTAGTAGTAAATGTACTTTATTTTATAATTTTGTTGCAGTGGTAAAGTGCCAGTTCAAAAATACGTGATTGTATATTTTTTTAGTTTATTTAATATATAGTCTACTGCTATTTTTTTTATTAGTGTCATATGTAATAATCGTAAATTATAAAGGAGTTTCGCTGTAAATATCTTTATTTTTTATTTGAATTATATTGATTTTTTTATATTATTAAATTAAATAAAATAGAGCAACAAAGTTTATTTAAGGGATAATTTTAAAAAAACATAAAAATAACAAAAAATAAATAAAAAAAAATGTGGTTTGTAAGAAATTTTATTATTTTACGATTTTTTAGATTTTATATACATAAAATACGATTTTTTTGTGTTATATTTTTGTTATTTTGTTGTTGATTTTTTATTATTTGTATATTATTTTTTATATTGTTTTGTTGTTATTTTTTTATTAATTTGATGTAATTTTTTTGTTATTTTCTTGTATTTTATTGCATATCATAAAAATGTAAAAAAAAAATTTAAACATAAAAATATAAATTTCTTTTACAAAAATGAGTGTTTTATGTAATTCCTTTATTTAATATAATATACTAGGTTCAATTCGTATTCGTATAGCAAAGATTTGCTATAACTAAATTTTTGAAGTTTTCATAGCAATTTTATCAAAGATTAAAAATTTAAGGAAAAGTTACATAAAATATTTTTGGAAAATTTTACAATTCACTCCTTTATTCTTATTTATTTTGACATTTAAAATAATTTTTTAAATTTTTTTTCTCATAGTCATGTAGATTATAGTCATTTAAGATATTTGGTAAAATTTTAAAAAATTTGAAAAAAATATAACACGTCGAAAACAAGATTCAAACAGTGTGTTGCATGCGTGACTTTTATTTTAGGCTAATTAGTAATTTTTCCCCCCGAACTTTGACATGTACTAAATTGTGCCCCCTGAACTTTTTTTGCCGTTAGAAATTCCCCCCGAACTATTGAGATTGTTAAATTTAAGAACTTTTGTCTAATTTCATTCAATTTTATTGTTTCAGTGATTGTTTATGTACTAAACCATGCTCCCAGACTTTGATATTTATCAAATCATGCCCCTGAAACTTTGATATGTACTAAATCATGCCCCTTGAACTTTCATCTATGTTAGAATTTTTTTTACTAAAATTAAACAAAAGTCCTTAAATTTAACAATCTCAATAGTTCGGGGGGAATTTTTAACGGCCAAAAAAGTTCAGGAGGCACGATTTAGTACATGTCAAAGTTCGGGGGGAAAAATTACTAATTAGCCTTTATTTTATATGTGTGTGCAATAGACAGTTTGAACACTCCTTTCTATATTGTAAATTATTCTGAACTTCTCAAAATTTTGTAAATATATCTTAAATAACTATAACATACACGAATATATATAAAAAAAAATGGGACTAAATTTTAGTAAAAAAATTCTAAACTATAGAGATTGTTAGTATACCCTTGAACATTGACATGTATCGGACTAAAGTTCACTAAAGTTCAAGGGTATACTAACAATCTCCTGAACTTTTTTGGTCGTTAAAAATTCCTCGTGAACTATCAAATAAACACTGAACTTTTTGTCTAATTTTAGTAAAAAAATTCTAACATGGATGAAAGTTCAAGGGTATAATTTAGTACATATCAAAGTTTGAGGGGCATAATTTAGTAAATATCAAAGTTTGGGAGCATGGTTTAGTACCTAAACAATCACTGAAACAGTAAAATTGAATGAAATTAGACAAAAGTCTTTAAATATAACAATCTCAATAGTTCAGGGAGAATTTTTAACGGCTAAAAAAATTCAAAAGGCATGATTTAGTACATGTCAAAGTTCGGGAGAATCCTAATTAGCCATAGATTTTTATAAAAAAACCGTATCTAAAAAAAACCTTCAAAGTAAATAGGATTATTTTACAATACACCTCTTAAAAATGATGTATTGATGCACCATCAATCTGTTTTAGCATATAGAAGAATTTTTTAGTTCAATTTTTTTTCAGATATTCTATAAAATTTTAAGAAATTCTGATAATTTACAATATAGAAAATAATATTCAAATAGTGTATTACAATATATATATTCACGCGTGTTCGGGAGTTCAGAATAATTTGAAACCTGTTTTTAACACTATTTGATAAAATCATGCCTCCTGAAAAAATCCTTAAATCTAACAATCTCTATAGTTCACGAGGAATTTTTAACGACCAAAAAAGTTCAGGAGGCATGATTTGATACATGTCAATGTTCGAGAAGAAAAAATCCTAATTAGCCAAAATAAATTTTGTATTTGTTCGTTGAACAACTAGAAAATTAGAAAGCAACCTTCTGTATTATTGGAAAATAAAAAAGAAAAAAATCCGTACAAATGTAAAATAATATAAATTCATATTTTTGTAAAACTTTTGTTAATTTTGAGTAATTATGAAAATATCCCTGTATTTAAGTTAAAATTTATGATATCCTTGTTGAATAACAAAAAAATAATAAATAATAAGGAATGTGAGTGGATGACAACCATAGCAAGTGGGGCAACATACGAAAAGAGTAAGTATATCGCAAAAGGGCTTGAGAATAAAAATTGCATGATTCAAAGTGGAATGAAGTGCCCGAATTGTGTGTTTATAAGCTTATTATAGTATTCATAAAGTGAACTTTTAGGTAGAATCACATCACATATCAAATATCTTGTTTTTTTTCTAATTAATTATATATTTGAAAGGGTGTGTTAAGTTGATTTTTCTAAAGGCATAAAAAATCATAAATATCTAAAAAAACAAATTATAAAAAATACAGTTATATAGCATTTTAAATATTTTTATGATTTTTAAATTTTATTTATAAAAAATATAGACTTTTTATATTTTCATATTATTTTTATGCTGTACTCTTGTTATTGTATTTATGGGCTAAAACAAATTACATTTTAAAAAGATTAAATATCTTCCTTTTAATTAAATAATTATATAACAAAATATAAAAAATCTCCCACAAAATATTATAATTTTTTTATCTAAAGTAAGTATAAATATTTTTTATAACAATTAAGCTCCCATAAAACAAAAATCTTGGGTCCGTTATTGATTGTTTTTTTTTTTTGAGATAAAGCCAATTCATTAATAACCAAAAGTTATAATACAAAAGGCTTAATTGAGGAGGGTAATTCCTTCCACCATGTACATTTAGTATCCACCGAGAGAGCATATTTGGCTAACAAATAAGCCGCATTATTAGCAGATCTATAAGTGTGAGAGATCTGAGCCTCTGGGAAGTTGAAAACTAAAAGAGAAATATTATTCAACAAACAATGGAAATCTGAAATATGCCTTTGAGTAGCTTGCAAGCCTTTGACCACCAATAAGGAATCCGTCTCTATGTAATGGACAGGTAGTTGAGAGTCCTTTAGCCATTGCAAACTATAGATTAGAGCCAAGGCTTCCATGATTTCTGGCTTCAAACAACCTTTAAAAGGCATAGCCATGTCAGCTATGATATCACCCGTGTCATTACGAAGGATTGCGCCAAAACCAGAAGTATTTTCCACTGCATTTACTGCTGCATCAGTGTTCAACTTCAGCCTTCCAGACGGAGGATTCATCCACGGCAGTTCCTGCTGCTGAGATCGAGTAGTAGCAGTTGTTGCATAGTCAGCAGGGGATGTGTTGAGTCGAGCTGATTGGAACTCCTCAAGATAATCCATGGCAAAAAATAAAGTCATTTCAGGTGGCTTTGTTTTAGAACCATGTCTTTCCTTATTTCTTTCATTCCAAATGCTCTAAAGGATACAAGCAAACTGCTCAATTTGTTTAGAGGACCAAATCTGAGACATATTTTGCAAAACATCCATTAGAGACATATTATGTGTCACAAAATCTGATATAGAGTAAGAGGAGAGTTGCCAGATTTTTCTTTGCCTCTTGCACCAAAACAGAGCATGCGTAGTTGATTCAATGGCTTGGTGGCACAAGGTGCATGTAGCCGAGTCACTAATGTGTCTGTGGTGAAGGATTTCAGCAACTGGTAGACAGTCATGCATAGCTCGCCATAAAAAAAAATTTATTTTTGATGGGAGAGTCAAGGACCAGAATTTTTTCCACCATTGAAGGGAGTTGTTTGAACTTGCAGAAGGCAGTTGCTCCTCAAGTCTGGTTGCAAGTGTATAGCCAGATTTTACCGAGTACATTCCAGTAGTTTCAAAGTTCCATATCAGTTGGTCATTTTGGTCACACAGAGTAAGTGGAATACTTTGTATCTTTGCCACATCCGATTCTAGAAAACATTGTTGGAGAAGGGAGTGATTCCATTGTCTTTGACTGGTGATTAACTCAGAAACCTTCATAGAAAGGCTCAGATTTTTGAAAATCAAAGGCTTGAAGGAAGTAATTCCAGGGAGCTATGGATCCGAAGCACATAAAATTTGGTTTCCATTACCCACTTTCCAACGCAATCCTTTGGTTAGGAGTTCTTTACCCCAAATAATACTTCTCCAAGTGAGAGATGGATAAGATCCGATCTCAGCCTCCAAAAAAGAATTATATTTGAAATATCGAGCCTTAAGAATCTTATGCAGGAGTGATGAAGGATTGTCAAAGATTAACCAAGCTTGTTTGGCTAGTAAGGCTTGATTATAGTGAACAAAGCTTTTAAAACCCATACCTCCTTCAACTTTTTCTTTACAAAGAGCGTTCCAAGTTTTCCAATTAATTCCTGATGAAGAAGAGTTGGAACTCCACCAAAATTTATTCATCATAACTTCAATTTGGTGAATTAGAGACTTGGATAAGCGAAAACAACTCATGGCATATGTAGGAATCGCTTGAGCCACAGCTTTTAGCAAAACTTCTTTACCGCCAACAGAAAATAGTTGTTCTTGCCATGCCGAAAGGTGATTCCAAAGCTTGTCTTTAATATCTCCAAAAAGAATTTTTTTGTCTCTTCCCGAGTAGGAAGGAAGGCCAAGATAACGCTCATGACAAGGCTTGATAGGCATTTGAAGAATTTGTTGAATATTGTGCTGTATAGCCGAGGTAGTGTTGGGAGAAAAGGATAGGACAGATTTATCCGCATTTAATCGTTGACCTGAAGCACGACAGTAGTAATCCAAAGAGTGTTTAATGGCTTGAATTGATTTTTTGTTAGCCCGGCTGAGAACCAGACTATCGTCCGCAAAGAAGAGGTGGGAAATTGATGGGGCACCACGAGCTACTTGCAGTCCATGTAAATTACCATTAGCTTCTTCATGTTGAAAGAGCCTTGAAAGTCCCTCCGCACATAGAATGAATAAGTATGGTGATAGTGGATCACCTTGACGAATGCCTCTGGAAGGTGTGACATGACCTTTGATAGAACCATTTATCAAAAAGGAGAAGGAGACACTATTGAGGCATCTCTGAATAAGATCAACAACCGGAGAAGCAAAACCCAATGCAATCATCGTACTACGAAGAAAATGCCACTCCACTCTGTCGAAAGCTTTACTCATGTCAAGCTTCATAGCTGCATAGCCTTCTTTTCCCCTTTTTAAATGCTTGAGAGAGTGCAATAATTCAAAAGCAACTAACACATTGTCTGTTATCTGACGTGATTGCAAAAAAGCACTTTGAGAATCCGAGACGACTAGTGATAGGAAAGGCTTCAATCGAATCACAATTGATTTGGAAACCAATTTGTAGAGCACGTTTCAAAGACTTATAGGACGTAGTTGAGAGACATTACTTGGATTCTTAACTTTGGGAATCAAGGTGATTAAGGTCTTGTTAAACATGGATGGATCCGCCCCATTGTTAAGAATATCAAGAATTGTTCTAGTGACTAAATCGCCCACTATATGCCAATAGTTTGTGTAGAACATCACAGACATTCCATCAAGTCCGGGGCTGCTATCTTGTCCCATGGATTTCAGAGCAGAAAAAACCTCATCATCCGTATAAGGTTGAGTCAAAATTTCATTCATCTCAGCTGTGATCATGCATGGTATAGTGGAAATAACCTGTTGAAGTGCCTCAGTATCTATACCTTCAGTAGCATAGATATTGTCAAAATAAGCTTCCACCATTCTACTGATGCCGTGAAGTGAGGAGTGAACAATACCATTGTCATCTGTTAAGGATTTTATTATGTTGAAAGATCGTCTTCCATTGGCTTTTTGATGAAAAAATTTAGTATTTGAGTCGCCGGATTGAAGCCAAGAAACACGGGATCGTTGTTTCCAATACTCTTCTTCTTGCAAAAGTAGTTCATCTAATATTGATTCACTTGATTTCAATAAATCAAAATGAGAAGAACTGGTATCAGTAGAGTTATTAAGAGAAGCCACCTTGTCTTGAGATATTTTTATCTTCCTTGGCAAATCCCCAAATTTTTCACGATGCCATGATTGAAGTTGAGCAGAAACTGTTTGGAGATTTTTGAAAAGTTGGGCAGCAGTATTTGGATCAGAATTAGACCATACCTTGCCAATAATATCAGCAAAATCCTCTTCATGTAGCCATATTTTCTCAAATCTAAACCTAGATTTAGGTTTGTGCACTGACGAATGAGATTGAGTAGTAATTTTTGCCTTAAGAGCTCTATGGTCCGATTGATAAAAATCCAAGTGGTGCAGAGCCACGGCTGCAAAGCTTCCATTCCAGCAAGAGTTGACAAAAGCATAATCTAATCTTTCTTTGACATTTATGCCGTTGACATTCTTGTTGTGCCAAGTAAACCTCTCACCTTCAAACTGAATTTCTTGTAGTCCACAGTAATCAATTGTGTTCCTGAAG
This sequence comes from Cannabis sativa, assembly GCF_029168945.1. NCBI lineage: Eukaryota > Viridiplantae > Streptophyta > Magnoliopsida > Rosales > Cannabaceae > Cannabis > Cannabis sativa. Next base: position 36,485,796 of record NC_083610.1, on the reverse strand, counting down.
TCATCAATTTGTTTTTCATTTTTTGGGGGACCACCAAGCTTATCGGAGTGCGAAATGATTTCGTTGAACTCGCCCATTACAAGCCAAGGTAAAAGGGGAGCAGTATCTCTAAGCTTTTTCAACAATTCCCACGTCAAAGGTCTTTGAGACACAACCGGTGAGCCATAGAAACCAGAAAAATGACATGTAGGACCATCATCAAGAGTCATGTAGCAGTCAATAAAGTTTATTCCATAGTGTAAAATAGTTATTTACATTAGACTTCCAAAGGAAAAGCAAACCCCCACTAAGACCTATCCTAGGAACCTCTATACCATTAGGAAATTTAAAAGCATTACGATACTTAGTAATAGCACCAGCACTAAGTTTAGACTCTATAATAAATAAAACATCAGGACTATTTTGAGAAATGAGCAAACGGAGTTGACGGAATGCCTTCAGGTTGCTCAGGCCACGAGCATTCCAACTAACAATATTCATGGGGATTGGCGAGGCTGACCGTTAGCCTTCGCCAAAGAAACACCGCTGTCATCCACTGCCAGTGAAAGTTGAGACAACTCAGAGGAAGCATCTGATTGTTGGTGATGAATTTGATTAGTAGAGTCATTGAACGGGGTAGATCTAGTGCGACATCGTTTGAGGACATTCCGAACATTACCGCCTGAACTCATCAGTTGGCGCTTTGTAAATAGAGAAGGCACTCTATTCTCAATGAATGAATTGTCGCAATCGGCAGTCAGGTTTGTTGGCTTTTGGTTCACATCATGCATTGATGCAGTAGTTGATGAGACTACAGTTGAAGATGTATTTGGTGAGGGAGGAAAAATAGATGGCAGAGGGGAAGTAGTGTGTAAATAGGCTGGTGGGACTGCTATGGGTAAGGCAATGGAGTCGGTATGATTTTTGGTTTTTGGTGGGTTGATATAGTCTTGGCCTGCCATAGAACTACAGTTGGGACTACTAGCATTTGGTGAGAGAGTGGAATGTGAAATTGAACTTTGACCAATATCAGCATAAGTTGATGGATAAGATGGTGTAACAATGCTAGGATTAACACAGGAAGGTTCAGAAGGGGTTGTGGCAATAGCTTGGATTGAATAATAGGCTTGTCTTGGCTATCAATGAGGAGAGTATTCTGATTCCGAGAGCATTGATGGGCAGTATTTATGCTATTGGATTCCACAATAGCTTTACCTTTCTCACGAATAGTTACTGCATTAGGGAGAGCAGGAAACTGTTTTGGATGATTAATAATCGGAGCAATAGTGTTCCTAGCCAACCGTGTGATAAAAGGCCAAGGCCCTTCTTTTGAAAAATCTTGTCTGTACCTATTGTACCCCGCATTTGGCAAAGCCGATCCCAGCCATCCAAGGGCCATATGGGAGATCTACTTCTAGTCCTTCATCAATCTTCTCCAAAAATTGGGGACATTTATCAAATACATGTCCAATTATACCACATTCATAGCAAAAATCCGGTAGCCTTTCATAACGGTAGTCAATCCATAGTTCATCTTTCATCCATGGGAAAGTCACAGTTTGACCTCTGAGTAATGGTTGTGAGACATCAATGGCCACTCTAATCCTTAAAAAAGGGCCCCATCCCTCATTTAGAGAGTCCTCATGGACTTCGACAAAAGTCCCAATGAGATTTCCAATAACCCGTGCAAGAGATTCGGATTTACTAAGAAAAGGCAATCTGAAAACTTGAATCCAAAAGGGAGTAATGGTGTAAGAGTCCATTGGGGCATTCTGCAGAACACTTGGGGAGCAAAGAACCAGATGCTGGTTATGGAGATGCCAAGGCTCCTTGGATAGAACTCTTTTAAGATCACCTTCACAACCAAAAGTGATCATGTATGATTCAAATTCATAGTTTGAAATAGTGACTGCAAACCTTCCTTACCAGTTTTTATTGATGAAATCATGTAATTGCTTGGGATTATATCCTTTTTTGGAAAAAACCTTGCAGATAAGTTGATGGATCGTCGGACGTGGAGGAGGAGCAGAGATGGATGATAGGTTGACCACTTCCTTTTCTCTAACAGAGAGGGCCTTGGACATATCCGGATGGAAGGAATCCATGAAAAGTGAAAAAAAAAAAACAATAACAGAGACAGATTACCACGCTTGAAAACCAAATATAGATGGTCACCAAAGGAAAAATTGGAGGAGGAGCAGGCGGTTAACAGTGGAAGACAGTGGGGCGGGATCAGTTTTCAGTAGAAAATTTGAAAAAATGATAGACAAAAATAGTTAAGAAGAAAAAACATAACTAATTGCCACAGAGCAACAAAGGGGCAGACAATGCTCAAAATTGAAAGAAGAGAATAATTTCGTCCGTTATTGATTGTTTTGTTGTTGGTTTTTTGTAATTTGTATATTATATTTATATTTTTTTTATTATTTTTATGTGGTTTTTTTATTGTTTTTGTGTTGTTTTTATATGACGACATAAAAATGTAAAAGAAATATATATATATATATATATATATTTAAACGTAAAAGTATTAAAAAGTTTACTAGAAATAATATTTTGTGCAAATTCCTTTTTTAATCATATAGTAAACTTATGGGCACTTCTATAGTGGAGACCCTTAAAACAGACACACCAATGAACACTCCTTTTGTTCTCATTTTATTGGCAGTTAAATAGATCCCATATTATTATGTTGTTGCAACACACACCAGATTGGTAAGATTAAATATTTATGCTTGTTCTGGACTCTTCAACTGTCTTCTAATCGCTACTGGTCTCCAGGGCTAAATGTTTGAAGATTTTTATTTACTAACTAAATACGACCAAATTTATGTTTACTATTATGGGTTTGTTTTGAGGAGATATATTTCTATATTTTCTTAAAAGAGAATTGTATTCCATTATAGGCATTTTTTTTATTGTTTGAATACATTTTCAGATTGTACCTATTAATTCCTTGCCCACTATTTTCTCTCTTTTTTTTTTTTTTTTTTTTTTCCATTTTTCTTTTTTAAAAGGATCTTTCTTCAATTTTTCATTAGTATGTAATTCTGGAATTTTAATTTGAAAATTATGGGTTTTTGGATCAATTGTATAGGATCTTTGGTTTAATGAGTTTATTAGTAGTTGAAACATATCAGATTTTGTTGCTAGGATGGAGTCTTAAAGATTTCAAATGGTTTCAAGGAAACATCGAGATTCAAAAAAATCCCTCCATGAAATATCATTCTGCTAACCAAACCCTTATTTAATTATCAAATTAATTTATTTCTAAAATTTACTGAACACGACAACGTGTTCCAATCAAAACATTAACTAAAGGACACAGGGGTATACCCTTTCTCACAGATGGAGTAATGACATATATATGCATCCACATTAAATGGACCCACAAACATCACTTGTAACCAATAATATAACAACAAAATAGACCTATTATTGTGTCCGTTATTAGGGTGTCTATGCTAGAATTTTCCTAAACTTATAATTAACTCAATAAAATTTATTAATTCATGATTTTACTATGGAGAAGGATTAAAAAGGTTGTATTCTTATTATGGTCTATTATTATTTCCTAGGTAGTAAAAAGATGATAGCTAAGAACATCTATAATGATAATATTGTGTTATATTTGTTACAAAAAAAATTATTATTTGATATATAGAACAATATTTAGCATTATATTGCAATGCAAAATCATAAAAGTTTATGTATTTTTTCTATTAATGTTTATTTAATATTTATTGAAAGTATATAAAAAAATATTAATTTTTTTTATATTTTAGGGTAAATACTATTTTGAATCCTGTACTTTGTAAAAATTATTGACTGGACTCTATGTTTTGTTAAATGATAATTCAGATCCTGTGTTTTTCAAAATGGTACAAAATAGACCCTGAGCTTAATTTTGTCAAATTAAAATTTAATTATAACCTGACCTGTAAGTATTATGACAAGAGTGGTTGTGATTTTTTGATATGTTCGTGCTATAACTGACTTCAGATTAGTTATATTTAAATAATGACGAAAATTGAATTTAGAGTCTATTTTTACTATTTAAAAAATACAAGGTCTGAATTATTATTTAGCAAAACAAAAGGATCAATTAATAATTTTTGCAAAATACATGGTCCAAAATAATATTTACTTATTTATTGGTAATAGCTAAAATTTAGAAGGTAAAATATTTAACATTTCATCTAATAACTTAAGATAATAATAAATAAATTAAAAATTATAGTATTTATATTTATGCAATTTTTTTTTTTTTTGACAAAGTGATTTAAATCACTCATGAATTTACGACGCCCACGTCCGCCACCGGCTCTGGAACCTCCTCGAACCAGGATAGCTCATCGTCTAACCGCAGAGCATGCTTTGCCAACCATGGGCCGCTAAAATCTTAGAGCGAGCCCCATGGAACAAAACTGTCCCCGGAAATTTAGACAATAAAGCTATAACATCTTCAAACAACGCTCCTAACTCAATAAATACTGAAGTTCCACCTGAAAAAAATATCAAAAAATAGCATAAAACTTTAATTAGAAAACTATTCAAATTGAAGAGAATCAACCAACCACCAAGACTAAGCAACTTGATCTCCCTATAAAATACTAGAACTAGCCAAAGGGATTACCCTTTGGCTAGTAACAACTAAATTATGCAAATTTGACACAACTTTTTAGTATACTATTGAAGTAATATTTTTTTCTTTATTAAATGAGTTCTATTTTAACGATGCATAAATAAGTTAGCACATAATTAGAGATGCTCTAATACAGTGGCAGATTCAGGATTAAATTTTAGGGTGGCTTAATTATACATTTAATATAATCCAAAATAATAAATAGTTAGCTAAATTTAGGTAGAATGATGGTTTAGCAACATCCTCTTATTATAGCGGTCATAAGTTTGAACCTAATTTAAATCTTGTATTTCATTTGTTTTTTCTAATAAATAAAAAATAAATACACATAGAAAAAAGGAAGGATTCAAAGGTCTCTCATGTAAATTTAAAGTATCTTAACTAATTATTCTATTTAATTATTATATATATATATGAAAATAAAAATTGGATATTAATATAATATAATATAATTTAACTTTAAAGGAGGAGAATACAATAAATTAACACTGAAAAAACTAGGAAACAAAGTGAGTCACACCATTTAGATTGGTTCTCCTCCAAAACATGAAAAGATTATTGAAAAAACAGGCTGTATTTATAAAACTAAGCTGGCCATAATTAACAAATAATAAGTTTAGTTTATATGCAAATTTTATAAACCAAAAAATAAAATAAAAAATAGTTTTAAGGTCCAACTATATATGTCGTTTATGTAAGGTAAACATATTTACACTCGTAAATATCGAAAATCTCTAGTGGATTTTTTTTTTGAGGAATTTTTTTTGTTTGAATTGACAACTTAGTTGTTCTTTTCTTTCTTTGAAAGTAAAGTTAATATTACATAAAATTTGTCTTGACGAATAAATAAGTAGTGTATACTAAATAAACAATAACGCTGAAAAGTCTAAATATATTTGATTTTAAATATATTTACATATAAAATTATATATATATTTACATATGATTTTTTAGCTGTTATTATTTATTTTAGGGTAAATAGCGGCATAAGTATCCAAAATTTTAAGTTTATAAGCCGCATAAATTTAATATTTATTTTTAGCGGTATAAGTATCAAAGTTTGTAAAATTGTAATTTTCCTATAGTTTTATTTTGAATTTATTAAAGGAATATTCGGAAGCAACTGATACTATATGTTTCTGTCTAGACCTAATGATCTAAAATCTAGACTTTATATGTGGCCTGTTTAAGAAAATAACAGTGTTTGTACTGACAAAATTAAAAAAAAATTACAATTTTATAAATATTGGATACTTATACCGCTAAAAATAAATATTGAAATTATGTCACTTACAAACTTAAAATTTTAAATATTTATGATGCTATTTACGAAAAATTTTATTATACACAACTTATTTAGCTGAGGAGAAGAGACATGAGGGAGAAAGATCCCTTCTTTCTATCAACCTCCAACTTTATCTTTCTTTTCTTCTTCTTCTATCTATGTTAATAACAAACCAAACCATATATCATGCTTATACGCATCCTACTCAATTTTTTCTAAACACTCTTGCTTATAAATTTCCAACCACAAAAGAGAAATTTGCCAAACTAACTATTTAAAATATTAAAATTTTCAAAATAATCTCACTTAATTAATTTTATGCAACCATAATGGTCGCAAAATATAAATCTATGGTCGTTTATGGTCGCACAGTGTAATTTGTGGTCGTTTTTGCGACTATAAAAAGTTATTTTATTAATAAAAATATTTGTAAAGTTATTTTACTAATAAAAATTTCATAAAAACTAGGGGTGTTCATAAAATAGTCGATCCAATTCACAAAGTGCGAATATTCGCAGTTGTGCGGATTGGAAAATTGAAAATTCGCACTTGTGCAGATCGGATGTTGATCGACATGTACAAGTAACCGATCAAATCCAATCCACATATTTATTTAAAAATTAAAAAATATATATATACAAATAACATTTTAATGTAAGAAAATAATAATTTAAAAGTCTAATATATATAATACAATTATATTTCACAACTTAATAAATCATATGTATATTCTATTCTTATATATATATATTTTTTTTTTCTGCATACAATTTTAAAAAAAATTATGTAGAAAAAAATATTAAATATTTCTTTATACATACAATTTTTTTTCTCTTGAATTTATTATTTACTATTTTATTTATTTTAATGTGTCGTTGGAGACATAAAATAACTATAACTTGTTTTATTTTATTGCTAGTTATGTGAAAAAAAAATATTAAAAAGTAACTAATCTAAAATAACCGATCCAATCCGCACTTTTGCTGATTGGATTGGATCAAAAAAATGAAATCCGCACTTAGTGTAAATCGAATGCACTATGAGTAAAATAGTGCGGATTAAATTTGATAAACACTCCTAATAAAAATTAATTTTACATCATGCTTAGATGCACTCCGCCTTTTTCTCTTAGCTTGTTTACCCTACAAATAAAACTAATGTACCAATTTTTGTTATCAAGATTCAAAACACCTATTCACATACTAATTTAGTTCACACCACTAAATATGTTAATTATTCTTAATTTTGTAATCTCTATCTAATAATAAAAATATAATCATACCTCAACTACTATCATAGACATAGTTAAATAACATTCTGTCAAATTTATTTGATATATATTTTTTTTCTTATATTATAAATATATGTGTACTATATTATAAGTATATATGTATGTTGTATAATTTCTCTAAATGAAAAAGTCTCCGCAAACATCATATCTGGAAAGTTGTTCACTTGTGAAAGTCAATCCCAAAAGTAGTCTTGTGGAATGATAGTCGAGTCCAGATGGATGTTCTCATATGATTATCATGTCCACTCCAGGTCTAGTTTTCAAGATTGCTAGCCCTCCCCTAGAAAGAAGTTCAAGCTGACTAATTGTCACTGCTGAAATGGTAGTTCTGGATAGTCGACTCCAACAGACTCAATCCTATCCAAAAGTGTCTTCAGTGAGTGTCAGTGGTTCGTGAGCCTGGGAGCTTATTTATGTTCTCGGAGGCTCTAATACTTAAGCTGATGTGGAGAATTTGCTCAAAGAGGAGTTGTTTAAGTTAGTTATTTCTAACTAACTTAACAATCTTGTTTCTTGTAGCTACCGACTTTAAGATCTTGATCCGAAGCTTATAAATACCACCTTCACTTATCTTTTTCAGAGAGATTGGATACACGTTTGAGAACTCTGTTCAAATGAGATTGAGAGTTTGAGAGAGAAAAGATTGAGAGGTAGAGAGAGAGAGGTGTAGAGAAAAGAGATAGATTGGGTTAGGATTTTGTAAGAGGAATCTTCTGTAGATGAAGAAGATTATTGGGTGTAAAGTATGAGAGTTGAAATACTTAGTAAGGGCTCAACAGAGAATCTCATCTCGACTGTATTGTACCTATTCTTGCTCAATCAATAAAGAAGAATTATGGTGGTGTTCCAGAATTGGAGTAGAGTCATAGATCACATCGATCTATCGAACTTGAACCAGTATATATCTTGATATTAATTTTTTATTTTATTTTATGCATTTAGTGTTTTTTAGTTTTCATTACTCTGTTTGCTCCTGCTTTAATTCGATTGTTATTTTCGATTTAACAATCTTGTCATCGCTAATAATAGAGTTTTATTAATTTAATTATGCACATTTAGTATAATATATCTAAAAATATATATTATAATTTATAAATATATATATGTTAATATTATATATGCACTATTACTCTAAACTCATATTTATATTGTTTTGTTCTAATACTAAATGTTAAATTAGAATCCTGAACAATTTACTTTCAGAATCTACACTCACTAATAATGTTCTTTAGCATATACATGTATCAATCGTGATCATTTTTTTTTTCTTTTTTCTTTTAAGAAAATAATAATACTCTTTACCTTTTTAAATAATCTAAAATATCACTACGATATCCTTAAAAGAAAATCTCAAAATACACGAAAGTAGCAACTTGTAGTATGATGGGGTTGAAGAAAATACAAACTACAATCCTTTTTTTTCGTCTTCAAATAATAATAAATTAGAGTAACATTCTTCAAAATTTTCAGCTCCTTTTGCCATGTGTGCTTCAATACTTGGACAATAATACACTTTGATAGCGTTTTGTTTGCGGCCAGTCTTTTTCATTTTCATTACATATTATTATTATTAGGTAAGTGTTTGTTATTATTTTGTTAGCACTTTAATATATATATGTTTGGAAAATCTCCTCTAGTACACCTTTACTCTTTTTTAGTATTCAGAATAGTTTTTGGTTTATATTGATTTGTATATATACATAATATAATTATGTGGGTTGGAGCATCTACAATTATTTATAAATTTTTAAAAAATTATAAATATTAAAAATAAAGTTTAAACATTTACTTATTATGTCTACACATATAAAAAAAACAATCTGCATCTAAATATTTAAATATTATTTTTGATATTATTAATTATTCGATTTTTTTAAAAAAATTATAGACAATTATAATGATTACATAATTAAATATGAAAATTAGTAGTTTATTAGCAATTAATTAGTTTATTATGAAATATCTGTGCAAATTAGTAATAAGCTCAATTATTAGAAAATAGATAAATATGATATAATTTCTTAATTATGAAAATTTTATTAAATTATAAGTATACTATATATGTAATATATATGATTTAATATTTTTATATTCGGCAATAGTAGAAATTTGATGGATTGGTCAAAAATATCAGTATAAATCAGTATTTAAGAGGCAGATATTTTATTAATACTTGATCATTATGAATTTATGTGGGAGAATTGAAATTGAATATTTTAACCCTAAGTTTAATATATTAGTTTATTAAGAAAAGGTATTTTAGTCATTTACCCTTTTATTTTGATGATATACATCAATTATATGTAGATAAGTTAGAATTTTTAGTAAAAATAAAAAATCAATATAACTCTTCCCTTTGCTCCATTTTTGGCCGAACCAAACAAATTTTCCTCACCAAATTTCTCTCCATCTTTGTGAGAATTCAAGGTAAGAATTGGGGTTTGGTCAATTGAAGAGCTAAAAGAGGAATCAAGGTATGAATCGGAGGTTAATTCTTTAGTTTTTATATGTGGAAGTTAGGTTTTTGTTACGGGAAGATAGAAAAACTTTAACTTATTAATGGTAAATTTTGATTCTTTGAGTCAAATTAAAAAATTAGATGCTAGTCTTGATTATAATATTCTATTGTTTAAGGAAATTTGGTTCAATTTGGATAGGTTTTGGACAAATTTAAGGGCTTAGAATTCAAAATATTAATGTTACAACCTGCCAGGAATCGAAATTTCGGTTGACAATTGGACTTCCAGATGGGGCAGTTTCAAGAACGACTAATTTTTGTATTTTGATCATAACTTTTTACTTCGATATTCATTTTGGACGTTCTATATATGGTTAGAAAGCTTGTGAAAAGCTCTACAGCATGGTATATAATTTAGAACTAAAATATGTGTGTTATTTTAGGGTATTTTCACTACGTAGTTCGGTAAAAAAACTCTAAATTTTACGCATGGGTATTAGAAAGTGTTTTAGAATAGACACTTACTAATTTATTGCTAATGTGACTTAAGACTTTCGATCATCGAGCAATTTTCCACTCAGTTTAACCGACACACTTGAATTTAGAATTAAAATAAGATTAGTAATTAGATGCACATATGCACATGTTTAGTATACATGCATTATGTATTGCCATGTAGCTAACATATCAGAAATAACAGTATTAGTGTACATATAGTTGTACCGAGATACCGATAAATATATGTTAGACAATATTAAAAAGTATGAATTAACGCTACCAACACTAGTACGACTAGAGTACTGAGTGCAGTTTAGTATTATGGTTAATTGTACTATAGTTACAAATGTTCAAGACTCACGAATATATTTCTATGTGTACATAAAGCCAAAGCAAAGACTGAATAATAGTGATATTAGAGCTTGATGAAGATTGTACATATCTAGACGTCTAGACCTAGATGGTTGCAATCTTTGAGACACTACATGCTTAATTTTGTTTATGTCGTTGGACGATACTTTTGTTTAATATGTAAATTATGTACTTTTATAAATAGATTTTGGGATCCCGAATTGGAAGTGTTTTATAAATATGTTGTATGTTTAGTAATATTTTAATTATTACAAGAATTTTATTAAACACACTTTTATAGCAAAAATATTTTACTAACAAAAGATAGCACGACAATTAAGAAAATACCATAACGTGCCTTAGCTAGTAGGGCGTTACAATTTGGTGTCAGAGCTGCAAAGTTTGTTCTCCAAAGACCGCTAGATATGTATAATCATCATCAGAGACAAGCTCGACTCACAGTTCAGTAAGCTTTTATATGTTTTAGTAGCTCAAATAAGATAGCATGATTAGAAATACATAATAGGAATCATATTAGTAGTATGACAGTTGAATAACTATAAGATTACATTTCCATGTTATGCAATAATTATGGTATGCTTATGATCACTGCTTGACCGACCTAACTTATGAATACCAGGCTCGTCCTATAGAATGGACACCCAACAAAATAATAGAAGTTAGGGTGACATGGTTGAGACTGGAGGTGGTTGGAGAAATCAGAATCCCTCTCATACTCGTAGCCAAGGAAGAGGCTGTGGTCGGGGTCATGGCGATAGTAATGCCAATCTGCATTAGGCTCTGGTAGACTGGGAACGAGGGTTTGCAGAAATACAAACTAGACTTCAGAGACAAGAAGATGAGATACAACAGCTTCGGTAGCAAGCTCCTCCTATTACACCTCCTCCTCCGGCACCCCTAGTTCTTGTTCCAAAGTTGCCAGTAGGACAACCTGCTGCTGGTAACAGGATGGAACCTCTTTACGGAAGGTTTCAAAAGTAGGGACCTCCAAATATAGATATGCTATGAATTATCTATTGTTACAATCTAAACAGTCATTGATCCTCTATAGGCGATTTATATTGAATAAGGATGAATTTACTATTTTACCCTTCAATATATTTTATCCTTAAAACACTTAGCTACATGTAAATGATATTTTAGTAAACTAATAATTACTAAAATGAGCATTAATGCCCTGGAAAGAATATTCTACTTATAAAGTGTAAGAAAAACACATCGTTGATTATCAAGTTAGTGTAAATCCAGTGCACTAATAAATCATGAGACTAAATAGTTTAAAGCATATAATAATGATTATTTTCCACTGTGTAGAAAATACTATAATCATGAATAGCTATATGTTTGAGATTTAATAAAATTTATATATTAAACATATAATCATGAAAGTAATTATGTGAACCATACAACATAAAATGATTTCTGATCTTTTATTAGTTAATAAATCTGATTATATTGAAATGGATTTTATTTAGGGCATAAAATCTCAAAAAACTCCCACTTACACTAATATAAAACTAAATACATTTCAATTAATATCGTCTTCTTGATGTCCAAATCAAGAGTGGTATGTAGTATTATCTTTGTAATAGGATCTGACAGATTGTATTTAGTATCGACCTTCTCCACCATTACATCCTCCTTAGTCACAAAATCCTTGATATTGTAAAACTCCTATCTATATGTGTACTCCTCTTAGGGTATTGGATTCTTTACTATTTCACAACTATATCCGTGTTATCAGGAAGTAACACTAGTAGTTAATATATGATTGGAATAACGCCAAAAATGGTACAGAACTTTTCATAGGCTGAATAATTATCTAGTAGCCTTCTGGAACACTTTAATATTCAGTCTCACTAGTAGAGTTAGAGACTCTGGATAAGTTTTTACACTTTCCCAAAAATTACTGCTCCACCCCAGAGTAATCACTATCCCAAATTTGGAGTTTCTAGCATTAATGTAAATCTTAGAAATCTGAGTCGGTGTAGTCTAAAGGGTTCCAAAAAATATCAACCGTATAGACTAACATATAAGTCTTCCTTAATCTTAAGATTTATTTGATTGTCTTCTAATGTTCCTTTCTTAGATTATACCGATACCTACTCATAACTCCCACTCAACATCATGTGTCTGGTCTAATGCATACCAAAACATACATGAGACCTCTCATTGTTGATGCTCAAGAAATTCTTTCCGTAACTTTTATCTTTTATAGGAATAGTTGAAAATGTTCCTTAGATAAACTCTATGTCTGGGAGTCAAATGACTTCTTTTAGAGTTAGCCATTGAAAAATGCTCTAACATCTTACAAAAGTAAGTTGCCTGCACTGGAGTAAGTAAGTTATCAGGTATACCACAAGCCATAAGTTCAAATGATCTCAAACCTATGATACTAGGATCAAGAAGTTTGCTTAAATCCATTGAATAGACCTATTATTAGAATTTCTCTTATTATCCTTATAATAGAAAACTTTTAGTTGCTCTATGTGAATAGTTTTAACCATAGTTATCTTGGCTCCAATTCTTAGTCCCTTACTAGGACTATCCATTGCTTGTTTAAACTAACAATGAACTGTCATTATTAGTGTCTTTCAAGTCATAACAAAGTGGGTTCTTAGAAAACCTCCCACTACGACGAGATACTGTGACTTTCTATCTAAGAATATCAGTGGTATTGACCTTATCGGTTGTGTTAATACAACAAAGACAGTGAGACCATCTTACATAGAATAAGATGATAGAATACTTTGGGATTTAATCAAATAGTATCTCCTCTACTTTGCTACTTTATTTTCAAATTTAGTTATGTTCTTAGAAAATTAGTATTTATTGAAACAAACACTTTCTTATCTTAATGGCCATAGGATGGTCCACCTCTAATCACTTTAGAACAGCTATTAAGTATGCAAATCTTAGTTAACAGTTCTAACTTTTCTTGAGTTCATGATCAAGGCATCCCTGAATCTAGTAATTGTACACTAAGTATACGACCATTCCATCATTTTAAGGTTTTCTTCGAATCAGACATAGATGGGACAACCTATAGAATGTCGTTTGATGTCTCTAAGATGTTGGATTAGATTTTACCAGGACCTAGATTTACTAACAAGTATGGTTATTAACATCCTAAATATGAATTTTTAAAACAATGAATCGTAAACACATATAAAGTATGAGAAACTTTACATTGGTTGCAGCGAAATTAAATGACTCCTTCCACTCAGATCTCTAATCCTTGTTCCTTTCTATCACAGAGTATAATCAAGATCTGGGCCCGACATTCCTTCAGTTGTTTGGATTCTTCACAGTCATACACACTATGATTGAGGACTAACTTGCTATGGGTGGCCATGCACTCAATCACTAAGGCTCGAATTTTTAATGTGAAGAGCACTATAGGATTTCGAAAATAGAAGAGAGAAAAGAAGAAGAAGAAGTCTCAAACTCTCTAGTTGTCAGACAAGATGTAAACTAGGTTTAGAGTCATTAGTTGGATTATGAGACTATTCTTTTCTTTTTATACTAATTCACTTAGGGTTAGGATTGAATTATATGGAATAGAAAATGATAAAATAATAGCAAAAAATACACTTAATGGTCGGCCACATAGTGGGCCCTACACTAATTATATTCTTGCCATTTTTCTCAACTATTTATCTATTATTTCACAAATACCATATTTTTAAATTCTAATCCTATAAATACCAAAACTATTTATTTAATAATGAAAATTAATTCTTAAATAAAATTATTATTTATATTATTTATTAATTAGACTCTACAAAGTCTCTCAATTAACAAATAAACCCTAAAATCCTATTTCTTCATAATCAAGCCATAACTTAGTAAAAATTTATAAATAAGACATAGTCTAATTTAGAATTATATTTGATTAAATAAAATCAATTAACTGAGTCTTACAAGCAGTTTGTCTCCATTAGTATCCTATATAATCGAGCTTCCAATAAGCATATCTAGAATTTACCAAGTAAATTTCTTAACTTATTAATTCGTCCTCGCACCACTATAAACTTAGGATTACACTCTCAATTATATAGAATGCTCTATATGTTCCACGATATAGATAAGCTATGAGATTATCCATTTGTTATAATCCTAATAATTAATGATCTTCTATAGATGATCTACACTGAGTAGGGACAAATTTACCATTACACCCTTCAATGTATTTTATCCTTAAAACACTTAGCTACCTATAAATGATATTCCAGTGAACTAATATAATCACTGAAACGAGTACTCAACCATTTATTTCTATTAAGCCAAGCTCGAAGGAAATCATCGTTTGACTTCTATATATGGATAGAGGCTATAGATTCCGTATCTATGATTAGCGGTCCCACTCAATTGAACTACAATGTTCTTAATTTATATGTCACGAGAAGATCCATTGGTTGATTTTAACGAATAGATTAATGAACATAAATAATGCAACTGAACTAGAACCTAACCATATCAAGATTGAGATCATTTGATCTAAGATCAACAAGGTGATACTGAATTGAATATATATTACGGTAAGTTTATTATATATGATTCAAGTTCAATATCAGTCCCTTCCAATGCATACTCCATACATCCAACCCAAGCTTACTTTAACCAATGCCTTGGAAATGACATAACACTTATCCAAGGTGCAAGTAAATACATTGTAGATTATCCTATCAGTTAAACCATGTGTACTAATAAATCATAGGATTATATTTAATCACACAATCTTGATTACTTTTCACTGTGTTGATAACACAATAAATAAGAATATCAATGTGATAAGGATTTGGATGAATTTATAAATCAAATAAATAAATGATCACATGAACTAAATAACACATTAAATAAGTAATGAAAATAAATCTGTGTCTTTATTAATAATTGAATAGAATAGATTATATTGAAATAAAATTTTATTTAAGGCACAAACCTCAACATAAGACATATCCCTAGAATGACTTTGGCAGTTGCTAATAACTAATTATAGACCTTACTATTTTCATCATTATGCGATTCTAAAGTTCTGGGGAGGTAAGTTTAGATATAATTCGAAGTTCAACTTAATGATCTTTGAAATGCATAACCAAAATATTTTTCCACCTCTATCAGTTCGTAAGATCTTTAACCACTTACCTTATTGGTTTTCGCCATTGCTAGAAATTCTTGAAATTTCTCAAAAATTTCAAATTTCTTTGAATAATGTATATTCTACAGTGATCGTCTCATAATTTAATGATTACTCATATCCACCTCTGAATGTACATCCATATGTTCGAATATAGATGGACACACTTTCAAGTGGATATTGGCATGTTTTCTCTTTGCAGAGAATAATCTTGTCAAAACTACTATGAACAAGATGTAAATGTCATAGATGTATTATTGTGGTCTTTTGTGATTCCTAGGCTTAGTTACAATAAATAGTTCAAGATGATTCTGGTCACAAAATATAAAACTCATAATCCATAAATTTAACATACACTTTGGATGCATTGATAGAAAATAGATATTAACAACTTGTGAAAGTTATACCGCAGTGTACAAGTATTCTAGAAACTGAAATTAAATTTTTATTTGGAATCTAAAATTTAAAGTTAAAACCATAAATTTATACCAAATATTTAATGAGTAATTATTCTAGCTTGGACCACCACTAAAGTGTTAATTTAACTCTAAGTTTAAGTTGCCTTTAGTAAGCATTTATAAGTACGAGATTTTTCTAAAATTGAGGATTGTTATCATTACGGGATAGAATATCTAGAATATGATCATTCATACCACTTATTTTTATAGAATAAAATTGAGTGACATCATAAGCAGATATTTTATAAATCTTATTGTCCAATGATATACTATCTTAAGTAATTTCTTAATGAAAAAGCTATAGAAGAAAACTAAAGAACAATTTCGATTAAAGTAAAATCCAATGATGTCCCGCTTAGGCGAGAGTTAAAGTTATTCTTATTTTACGAGTTATCCATTATTTCGACATTGTAAAAACTAGCCTAAGTTATCATCTATTAGGGATGAGTCAACTAGATTTTTTACTTACAAATACTTATCTGTCGAGATCTAATACTATTAGATTGTCTAATGGATGACCTTCCTTTAGGGGAAGGTGAAGCGCCACGAGGTCCCACTAAAAACAATCAACCAAGTTATATCACCAATGAAGTTCGAAATTGATACTACATGATTAATAACAGAAACTAATGTTGGTTCAATATAAATTTATACACAATTTTTAAAAATTTGTAAACATTCAACAAGTAATGAAGATATGAAAAAAAAAAAAATACAAAACAAACATATCTCTACTCAAATATTTTCTAAGATTTTCAACAAATTGATATAATGTCCCATTTAGGCAAAAGTTAAAGATATCATTAATCAAATAGAGTAGTCTCCTTTAGGCGAGAGTCAGAGTCATTCTTATTTTATGAACTTTTACCATTATTTCATACTCATAAATCATTTTTAAGCAGTCATCTTTAGGGATGAATCTATTCAAAAATGAATCCATGAAAATACTTATCTTTCAAGATCTTACGGTGTTATGTCTAACAGATGACCTTCCTTCAGGGAGACGTCAAGCGCCACGAGATCCCATTAAAAATAATAACCATGTAAGATTAACAATGGAGATCGAATATCTTAAAATTAAAGTTAATATTTTTTAAATAAATTGTATTTTCATTTTATATATTTATTTCAATCTATTTATTTTTATATTTATATATTTAATTAAAATTATTAATTTAGTTGAACTAAATATGAATTTTAATTTAATATTTATTGAATTTTTTTACTTAGGTAGATCTGAAAAATAAATTAAAAATTTATTTTTCATCCTTAGTATATATATCATTCAAATAAATATTGTGAAAATTACTTAATTTAAGTTGGTCTAAAATTAATTAAGAATTAATTTTTAACTTAAATTTAATTTTCTGTAAATATAATAATCATAATTTGAATCTACATGTATTTTAAAATTAAATAAAATTTTGAATTAATAAAATAAATTCTAAATAATTATTTTAATTTATGTTAATCTAAAATTAATTTAGAAATTAATTTCAACATAAATATAATTTTCTCATTTAATTAAATGTCACAAATTTTTTTAATATTTAAGTATCTTGAAAATATTAATTTTCTATTTAATTAAATATATAGAAAAATTGTAAGATAGTTTACTTAGAAATTAATTATCTAAAATTTATTTGACAAACTAAGTGTTGGTTTTCTAATTATAATATATTTAATCTATTTATTTTAGTTAATCATTAATAAAAATTACTTAATTTAAGTGAATCTAAAATTAATTAAGAATTAATTTTCAAATTTTAAATTTCCAAATTCTAACATTTTAAAAAAATGTTTTCGAAAAATAAAATAAGATATGTTCTGAAACTACTCTAATTTAAGTTGTTCTAAAATTAAAAAATTTCAACTTAAATATAATTTTCAATTTAATTAAATATATATAAAAAACTTGATTGAGTATCTTGAATATAATTCTAGTTTAAAAAAATTAATTTTATATATTTAATTAAATATATAAAAAAAATTAGATTACTAGAATTTAATTATTTAGAATTTATTTTATTAAACTATGTGCATTTTTCTAAATTAATTTCAAAATAATTTGATAAAAAAATTAATGTCATCTATTTTGAAATTAATTAGGTTGCTAATCAATTTTTAATTAGGCTAAATTAATATAATTAGTCTAATACAATTATTTAAATAAGATAAATATATGAACCTTCACTACTGGGATTGTTCATGTGAGCGAGGACTGGGTTCAGTATGTTGTATCCACTATAATGACCCCATAACTCTCACACAAGACCCAAAAGAAAGGATTTAAGACCATCTCCAATGTGAAATGTAAAAATTGTGTTATATTTAGCACAAAAAGTAGTTTTGTGGTAAATTTACACCAAATTTTGCTTTGTGCTTCAATGTACAATTGCAAAATTTTGATGTAAAATTTAATATCTAATTAATGTTTTATTAAAAAAAAATCTAATAACTTTATAATCAATTTTATTATTATTTTAATATGTAAGACAATAAACAAATAATATAAATGTTTCATAATTTAATGTGATAGTTAAATATATTAATAAAATAATATAAATGACATAAATGTAAAAAGTAGTACATTTATTGTGGTGTAAATTTTACATCATGACAAATGTTGTGCTAAATTTGGCACAAAATTTGCTATTTATATCACTTTTTGGTACACTATTGGAGTAAACTTTTTGATAAATGAGCTATATTTTAATTTTTCGCCACTTATTTACACTTTTATTGGAGATGCTCTAACCTTTAACTCAACCATTCTTATTTCAAAACCATTAAGTTATCTAGAGTAAAATTAGGTGAATTTTTATGTGTTATTTATATGAAAAGGGAAATATTTGACCTTTTTAGAAGTAGCTTAGTTTAGGTAGTTGTTAGATGTCATGTTAACTTAGTCATTGAAATTGCCTTAACTTGTTTATAGTCATTCTAATGCTGTGTTTTTAAGGTCCCAATTGAATGGTCAATAGTCCATATTTGCTGCATTGTTTCATAAATGTGATTTCACTCCCCTATCTAATAAAGTAGTAGGGTTTTTTTTTTTGGTATTGAAAATATTAATAATAACTTGTCCATCAAGAATTTATATTAATAAGATAACAATACGACCCCTTCTTCTACTCACTCAAATGACATGCTTTCAAAATTGTAGCACAAAAAGAAAAAGAACAATTAAATAACAATAAAAGAATTCGCAAAAGGGATTCTCAAACATTTTTCAAATCCATCATGGTCAACCCTTTGACTTAGTTTTCTCTATCTCTCTCACCCTCTACATTAAGCAACTCTTGTAACACCAAATTAACTCATCCATAATGTGCATCTGCTAACAAAATAATATTGAATGTTATTTTTATGGTCAAACAAAAAAAAAATCAAAAATTTAATTAATGAAAAATGCTTTTTATATATGTTCATATAAATTACTAATTAGAATTACATTATGAATACAGAATATCTTATTGTAATTCCCTCAAAAATGAAACTAAATTTTTATCATGTTATTGAATTTTTATTAAATTTTGAGTAATTATTGGATGGCTTATTTGTACAATTCCTCTTTGATTTATTTATTCGGTTATTATTACCTTCATATTTTAGAGTTAAAACTTTTAGACCATCTCCAATGAATAATGTATATTTTGAGTTAAATTTGGTTTAAAATATATCACAAAATTATATTTTGCTTAATTTTTATATTTGTGCTCCAATGCATAAGGTGTAAATTAACTAAAAAAATCAACAATATCACTAATACTCGTTGAAAATATACAAACAATTAACTTTATTTATATTATTTTAATAACTTATAAATATAAAAACATTTTTTATTAATGAGTGACAAATAGGTAATTAAAAATCAATGTTGATGCTGCCATTTTTAATGGTGCTGCAATAAATAGCTTCACTGGGGTTGTTAGGGATGCTACTGGTGCGATGGTGGAGGCATTCGGTAGCTGCCGGTCTGGGGTCTTGCAACCAGAAATGGTCGAAGCTTTGGGCATGAAGGAAGCATTGAGTTGGATTAAAAATAAAGGTTGGAAGGAAGTTGTAATCGAAACGGATAGTCTTACAGTTGTACAAGCATTGCGATATTCGACCCTTTTATTTTCTTACTTTGGGAGTATTATTTCTGACTGTAAGATGTTATTAGATGAGTTGCGTGACGTTTTTGTCAATTTTATTAGACGTTCTGCAAATAGTGTTGCTCATTGCTTGGCTCGAGCATTCTATTTAGTTGCTAATCGTGAATTCAGGAGTAGTGATGTTTCTCCTGAATTGATAATCGCTATGGATTGCCTTTAATAAAGCTGATGAATGTTTTCAAAAAAAAAAAAAAATTAGCTCAATTTTTAGCTAGGGCCAAATTTAGCACACATTTTACATCACCATTAGAATTAATTTTTAGTAAAATATTCTAAAAAATAACAATACACCACATTTATAGCTTTCCATTAAAGATACTTTACTTTATGTTTTGAGTTATAAAATGAACAATCAACATATAAAATTGTGTTACTCAAAAAGAAAAAACATAAAATTATGGAGTATATTATTATATATTATTCATAAAAAAAAAAAAAACCAAGTGGGCTTTCATTTCCTTACTTTATTTACATTTGTTAGATAAAATTACAAAGGAAATTTTGCATTTCGGGTCTGCATTTTTTCTTCTTTTTAAGTACTTTTGTTTTGTTTTCTTATAAAATGACATAGAAAAAGCTTCTTATTTGATGCAAAAAAAGAAGAAAATTTCCAACTCATATTTATATTTGGTCAGGACACGTGCTTATTTAAACACACAAAAAGCTCAATGTTTATAATTGATTAATATTACTAAAAATAGTAAATGCAATTTTATTTTTTATTACTGCATTATCATATTTTGAGAAATGTGTTCACCTTTATTTCCTTTTTTTTCCCAAAGGTCATAATATATTATGAATGATGTGCCAGACATAATAATTTAAACGAGTAACCTTAATTGACAAGTTATACCACCTCTTATTATTAATATAAATATATGTTTATTCATATAATTATACTATACATTAAAAAATAATAAAGAAAAAAGATTTGGAATTCGAAGTAAAATTTCATGTTTGCCTGTTTCTATTTTTTCTCTTTGATCTCCAACTCCAACCCCATTTTGCCTCGATAATGAAAAATAATACGGATGCTCTCTTTTTTATGTCTAGTTCAACCTTGATCCTATCCAATTTTGATAAAGTACCAAGTAATTTTTTTTTTTTTTTGCCATGCACTCTATTTAGGTGGCATTTAGTTAGAGGTAATGAAATAGAATAAAATAGAAAGAAAATATTTTTAATTGTATTTCTTTATTTGATTGCATTATAAAGTATTAGAATGCTCTTTCTACCATTTTAGTAGAATAATTATTCCATTTTAAAAAAAAATAAAAGATCATTCCAATATAATAAGAGAAAAAAATTTATAATTTTTTTTATCAATTTTTTTTTTATGCATTTTAAATTTTATTCCAATCCTATTCCTATTCCTATTCTCATTCTCATTCATATTTCTATATTTTCATTCTTCCTAACCAAGCGTCACCTTAATTTTTTACCACATGTTTTGCAAATGAGAATGAAGAAAAAGGACCTCTATTAAAATTATATAATATTATGAATTTGGGTTAATATAAATTTATTCTTTATTTACAATTAAATATATGAATATAGTGAATTATATAAGTATTTTTTGAAGAAATTCCATTGTATATTTATTTTATTTTATTTGTTTTAATTTTTACCTTTATTTTTATATTTTTTAAGATATACTCACTTTTATAGATGATGTCTATATTATACCCTTTAAGTTGATGTAAATTATGTGTTAGACTTAAGTGGAAGGTGAATGTATATTAGACAACTCACTCACAAAAGTAGGTACTTTTTAATAAAATATAATATGAGGATATTTTTTATTAATGAGTACAAAAAACAGGTATTCCTCAACTTATCTTTCTATTTCTCGTGAGCTCTAAAAGAATATTTTTTAACTGTTTCTCAACTTTATTCTTTCAAATATATTATCAAATTCAAACCTCATTTTATTTATTTTACCTCAAATTTTTATATTATATTGTACATTAATTTCTTTATTTTTTCTCTTCATTTAAATATTAAGGAAATTTTCAAAAATATTAATTTTTTTATGTTTTATTTACAATTTTACATCCTAAAATTTTTATTTATAAAAATACGCTTATAAAGTTTTAAAATTACAAAAATACACTTCGTTTAACAAAAAGTAAAAAATAATAAAAAATCAATCATTATAAATAAAGTATAAAATAACTAAAAATTACAACTTTAATATAATTATAAATAAATTATAAAAAATTAAAAAAAAAAAAACTGTTTATAATTTTTATAAAAAAAAAAATTTAAGTGAAAAAATAAAATAAAAAAAATATATAATTTAAAATTGAAATAAAAATAGTGTTAGAAAAACATAAATTGAAATAGCATGTTCTTTGTGCATGCGAATTTTCTGCTCGAACTTTAATATAGTTTGGTAGATAATTTTTTTATTAGTGCATTAATATAATTTTTTTATTAGTGCAATAATATAGATCTCCATAGAATAAACAAACATAAAAATTAATCTACCAAATTTTCTGCACTTCAAAAAAAAAAAAAAAAACTAAAATAAATAATAATCAATATGAAACTTTTTCCAATTCAAAATAAATAAAACCCGTTAATAACATGTTTATATATAATCCTACTAAATATACAAGCACTTCTATAAGTTAATAACTAATAATATATAATTATATTGATCTATTGTGGTGATGTCCAAAATTAATATTTTCTAAAAAAAAAAAAGAGAAAAGTAACGGGTATTGTATGTATTAAATTTTTTCCTTATTATGGAGAAAATTAATCCTAAATTGAATAGAGAAAAGAAAAGAATTATTTTAAAAATATACACAAATAACAAAAAAAAAAAAAATAGAAAAATACTGTTGCACGGAATTTTAAATATTTTTACAGTTTTTAAAATTTTATTTACAGTACATACGATATTTTGATATTTTTATATTGTACTATTAGAGTGTTGTTATTTTATTGTTAGTTTTTTGTTATTTGTATATTATTTTTATATAAATTATATTATTTTTTTTTTTTGAGAATATAAATTATATTATCTGAAAGTTATTTTTCTGTTGTTTCATATGATTTTTTAAACAAAAAAATAAACTTAAAAGTATAAATTTTTTACCAAATATAATATTTTGTGACATTTTTGTAAATAACACAAAAGCTCAAGGTGATTCTGTAAGAAAAGTAATGTTTCTTCGCTCTCATCGGCTTCAAAATTTGATGTTTTCTTTTAATTAATTTTTTAATCAACAGTAGTATTATATTTTAATTAATTAATTATTATTAATAGGCATTTTAAATAAAGTGAAACGCTCTCGAAAAAGCTCATAATACAAAAACTTGTTGTATTGAACCCAGAAAAGAAAAGCAGACGAGAAAGAATCGCCAAACCCCACAAACAACCAATCGTTAGCCCTAATTTTTTCCCGAGAAAATAATAATCCCACTTGAACAAAACAACTACAACACTTTCTTCTTCCACTTTTTCAATTTCCTTATGTGATGCATCAGAAGAAATCAGAAGCTCAGATCGGAAAAGAAAGCAGCGGCGTCTCTTCCGATTTCAACCCAACCCCTCCACTTCTATTCCATTCTCATCATCATCATTATTCTCACAATCCATCTTCTTCTCTGTCTCATTCATCAATCTCAATTCAATCCCTTACAAACGACGATATCAACGCTCAATTTCATCCCAAAATTCATTTGCCGCCTTACCCATCTCAAGCTCTTCCTCCTAATGATCTAACGATCCCTCCTACGACGCCGTATAAGCGTCCCCTTCTCACCCACAACGCTTCTTCTCTCTCTAAATCTCCGACCCTTTACAAGTTCCCTACTGCCAAGCAAAACCCATCTCTCAATTCCATTTCTTTATCCGCCAAGACTGCTGCTTTTCGCCTCATTCGACGCCTCAACCGGCTCCGCCGCCTGGTGATTCTTCTCTCTCTGCCTTTCTTTTACTTCCTCGTCTCACATCCCAGCCACTCTTTCTTGATTGATTTTCTCTCCGCTTTCGCTTTCTCTGCTGCTCTCCTCTTCTCCCTCAATCTCGCCCTTCCTCGCCTCCCCTCGATTCGATTGTTCCTCTCGAGGTCTCTCCCGCTAAAACTCAAGTCCAGACCGCCTTTGCCGGTGTTTTGGTCAATTGGGTCTCGGCCGAAATCGGAGAAGAGAGTGAATTCCGGTTGCTCGGTTCAGGTATACCGAAACGGCGACATTTACGAGGGAGAATTCCATAAGGGAAAGTGCTCCGGGAGTGGAGTGTATTATTATAACATGAGCGGGAGATACGAAGGTGATTGGGTTGACGGGAAGTATGATGGTTATGGGGTTGAGACTTGGGCTCGAGGGAGCCGTTACCGAGGCCAGTATAGGCAGGGACTGAGACACGGTTTCGGGGTTTATAGATTTTATACCGGTGACGTTTATGCCGGGGAATGGTCTAATGGACAGAGTCATGGGTGTGGTGTTCATACATGTGAGGATGGGAGCCGTTATGTTGGTGAATTCAAGTGGGGCGTTAAGCATGGGCTTGGTCACTACCATTTCAGGTAATTCTCCCCATTAAAGTCTGTGTAGGATTCAATGTTTAACTGGACATTTTTGGATATGCGATTTGTGTTTTATTTATATTTTTTACGTGTTTAATTGAATTTTTCTGGTGCTGCTAATCCAGAGGAATTAGCATAAACTTTCGCAAAAAGAAAGAAACATCTTTCTTGTGGTGTTTGGTGGTGACTTCATGCAAGTCTGGTGGTTCTATCGGTTGCCTAATAAGTAGATGTACATGTTATTTGATAAAGACTTAACAATCATGAAGATGGTTTTTAAATTTTAAAGATTTTCTGTTATTACCTATTCTGATAAGTAAACAGTAAAATCTCGCTTAGAAAGGAATGTGCATAAATTCTTGAGCCATCTTATAATTATGGGACTCCTCTTTTTGGCCGTTTTATACATTTTGCCTCTTGCTTACTTTATTACAATAGTAACATTTGTTCCTTAAATTTTGAAATTAATTTTGTGATTTTCTTGTTGCTGTTATTAGATTTGCATTTCTAATATGTTTTTATTTTAACCACAAAATTATTTGTTGGATTCGTTAAGTATATGGTGCTGCTGTACAACACCAGAAATTTTATGTGTTAGTATGTATTAGATTGTTTTGTATCTTTTATACCAAGGCTGCTGTTTCTTTTATTCAGAAATGGGGATACATATGCTGGAGAATATTTTGCTGACAAGATGCATGGCTTTGGAGTTTATCGATTCGCCAATGGTCACCGTTATGAGGGGGCCTGGCACGAGGGTAGAAGGCAAGGCCTAGGGATGTATACATTCAGAAATGGCGAAACACAATCTGGTCACTGGCAAAATGGAGTTCTTGATATTCCAAGCACACAAAGTACAACTCACCCTGTTTCTCCCGTGGCTGTTTATCATTCCAAAGTACTCAATGCCGTCCAGGTATTGAAAGTGCAGTCAAGGAACCCCTTTTTGTGATTGAAAATGATAAAAGATTGTTTAACGAAATATGTTTTCGTTCTTTTTTCACTATCAGGAAGCAAGAAGAGCAGCTGAGAAAGCTTATGATGTGGCCAAGGTTGATGAAAGGGTGAGCCGAGCTGTAGCGGCTGCAAACAGGGCAGCCAATGCAGCTAGAGTAGCAGCAGTTAAAGCTGTCCAGAAACAAATGATTCAAAATAGTAACGACAGCACTCCAATTCCCGTCATGTGAGAACCCCAACAGAATAACAGCAACTATTGATCAGTGAAAAAAAAATATCCATCTCATGGCAACATTAAGAAATGCCGGCTTCTGCGGTTTTTTCTTTCCAAGTAGCTTCAGCTTCATGTTCTGTCTTCGACATCTCGCTTTGAGAGGATATAATTTGAGTGCCTCTCCAACTCGATTGCAGGGAGCGCGGAAGTAGTAATCTGAAGAGGTGTAAACAATGTCCATCTATATTGCCTTTAGAAAAATCTTATGTATACAGTCCAAGTCCAAATATATAGAGCGAATATGGCGTCCTCCACCAGTTCATAGAGAGAGGGATGGCGATAATGCCATCCTTTTCCTTCGTCGTTCTTCTTCTTCTTTTTCAAGTGTTACTAATTTTGCTTTTTAAATATTTTGGTTCATTTTTGTAAAGATGAGTTAGATGTAATGTAAGGGAGGTGCTGGCGCCTAGGTAAAATTGGAGTCAGCCACTGCTATATGTGAAATTGTCGCCATTTTTAACCAAGTACTGTGTTATATTAGCTAAGAGAGTTATGAAATAATAACAATGGTATATAACCAAGAACAATTTGGTTAACTCAGAATCTTTTACCAAGCTAGTTTGTTGTACTTGATGATCGTACTGATATATGTATATATAATGACCACTGGCATTGCCATGAAACTTTTTATGTTGAAAAGTAGAATTGCCCATAATTATATAAACTACCCCAACAAAAATGGCCAAGCACGAGCATCTCACTCTAGATATTTTCATCATGACAGTAATGCTTAATGCTATGTTTGGTAGAGGTGAAAAAAGAGAGGGTAATAGTAGAGGTGACAAGAGCTAGATGTGAGGGAAAAGCCTAAAGACTCGCAAATTTCTACAGTATTTTTACTATAAAAATGTAGAAATAATTTCATGTAAAAGAGTGGTTTATGATGTGTTTGGTGAGAGGGATGGAGAGAAAGATGATGCATTACTTGAAGAAGGATGAAGAGGACAGTGAGAATATTTTGTATTGTTTGGTAAGTTAAAGAAGGAGAAAATTTATTCATTTGCTTGATATTAGAATGGAGTCCTATAAAAATGGTGCATTGATATATGCTAGTTATGGTTGGTAAATTTTAAAATGACACGACTTGAAATTGATATAAATAAGTTAGTTTGGTTGACAAATTTAATAATCGTGTTGTGTTTGTGTTTTTGTTTGAAATTTCGACATGTTTAATAATTGTTTTGTGTTTGTATTTACCTTAATTATGTCAAGCAGTAATTTTATAACACGAATAGCAGAAGATAAAATGAGTTGATAATCTTGTATTAATTAACTTGTAGAATATATAATTAAGTTTTTTGATATTGTGTTAGATTAAAACTATGTATTCTATGTGTTTGTGTGATAGGTTTCATATTCTATGTATTTATGTGATAGGTTTCATAATTTTTTTTATTGTAGTTAATAGTTATGTTTAATTATGTTAATTTTGTGCTTCTGACAGTCTCAAGTTTGTCACATGACATGTTTATTAAATCTATTAATGTCATGTTTGTGCTTATATTTATTTTAGAGCATCTCCAACAAAGAAGAAAATTAGTGATGCAAAGCTAAAATATAGCTCACTTACCAAAAATATATTCTAGTGGTGTGTTAAAAAGTGATGCAAATTTTGTTATATAACAAAACAAATTTTGGCATAACGCTACAAAATTTACATCACCATAAATGCACTACTTATTCATTTACTTTATGTCATTTATATTATTTTATTAGTATATTTAGTTATAGCATTAAATGATAGACTATTTATATTTTTTTTATTACTTTACATAATAAAATTAATGAAAAAGTTATTATTTTGATATTTTATTAAAAATATTAATAAAATATTAAATTTTGCATCAAATTTTGTAATTAAACATTGAAGCACAATGCTAAAATTAATGCAGATATATCATAATATTATTTTTTGTGTCAAATATGGCACAACTTTTACATCTCTTATTAGAGATGGTCTTAGGGCCTGTTTGGCACAGCTTTTGGAAAAGCTAAAAGCTGCTTTTCAAAAAAGCTGTGACAAAAAGGTGTTTGGTAAGCAGTTAACAAACAGCTTATTGAAGAAATTATGGAAAAGCTACAGCTAAAAGCTAAAGCTGGTACAACCCAACTTTTAGAAAAAGCTGTTTTGATTAAAAGAATTTATAATAAATTATTTTTACTAAAAATTTATTTAATTATTTATTATATATTATAAAAAATAAAAATATTTTTTAAATGAAAAAATATTTAAAAATAAATAATATTTAAATTTCTAATTTTTTATTTTATTTTAAAAAATATTTTATATTTATATTTTTATTATTAATAAATAATATCAATTTATGTTTCTTATAAACTACAATTTTATCTTTTGCAAGTGCTAAAAATATAATTTAAAAATATTAAAAATTATTTTTATCAAATGCATATAAATTTATACTATAGAAAAAAATAATTAAAAATATATAAAAAAATAAAAAATTTATATAACATATTTTTTTATATATATATTTGTAATTATAATGAACTAGATTAAAATATTATCATTATTGTAATAGAATCTTAACAACTCACAGCACTTTAAAAATTATAATTTACCAAACACTCAAATTTCAAATTTTTTCCACAAGCTTCCGTTTACAAATGCTTTTTCCCACAAAGACAACATACTGCTTCCCCACAAAGACAAATTCGTGCTAAATCCGGCCCTTAATTGTGTCGACACAATAACATAAATTGTCAACCCTAATTTTGGCAGCCCTTAACAAATTGTTACTCATTTAAAAATATGTAATAAATTTGATACAAAATTGAACATAAGTCAAATTGGCACCTAATAAATTTTACATTTTTTATTTAGTATTTTCCCCCTAAAAAATGAAACTATTTAACATTTTCTCATTATTTAACATGCATATTTATTAAATAACTTAATTGACAAATTAATTTGTAAACCACTAAATTTAGCACGTGATTTACACTATTTTAGTCTTTTCTATTGTATAAGTTTTGGAATAATTACATAAGACACCATTTTTTGTAAAATATTTACATTTTTATGTTCAAAGAATGTTTTTTTTACATTTTTTCGGTTTTCCAAAAAATAACACGAAAACAGCATAAAATCAACAAGAAAATTACATAAAAGTAACATGAAAATAACATCAAAATAACATACAGATAACAAAAAATCAACAACAAATTAACAAGATTACAACATAAAAAGACCATATTTTCTGTAAATAAAATAAAAAAAATCGTAAAAATATTTAAAATTCCGTAAAACCGTATTTCGTAATTTTTTTTTATTGTTTTTATGTTTTTGTGAAATAATCCCTAAGTTTTTTATATTTAGTTTTAGTTTATATTCAAAAAAGAAAATACTATCATAAATTTATAGTTAGTAATAAACTCCTTTAAACATATCATTTTCTTCCATGTATTGCTACACCATTTTTTTTTTTTTGAGATATATTGCTACACCATTTTACTATGGGCTATTTTCAAAAATATGGGAAAAATTATTAAGGTTATGATAAATATGGCATAAAAAGTAAATGTCACTAAATATGGCATTATCTAACCAATCAAACTAAAAATATGGTTTTTTTTTAAAAAAAAAACCATATAAAACAATAAAAAAATCTAAATTTAAAATTCATAAAAAATAAAAACTTAATTAAATTACCATAAAAAATATTAAAATTCCCTTCATATTTATTTTTTTAAAAAAAATAAAAGAAATAAAACTATAGTGATCGCCAAAGTTGTCACTCGTGCCGGAAAAGTCACCGGAGTTTACTGTCGGCACTGAAAAAGTCGTCGAAGTAGCTGTCGGTGCCGGAAAGTCGCCGAAGTTTCTGCCGGCGCCGAAAAAGTCGTCAGAATTAGCATTGTCCCTAAAAAATCACCAAGAAACTGGTTTCTTGATGTCGGTGCCGGAAATTTTACCGGTGACAATGCCAAGTCCGACGACTATTCTAGAGTTTGATGTCGGTGCCAGAAAAATCGCTGAAATAGTTGCCAGTGTAGGAAAAATCGCCGAAATAGTTGCCAGTGTAGGAAAAATCGCCGGAGTTATTGGCGTCGTAAAAAAAGTTGTCTGAATTGGTATTGTCGCCAGAAAAATTACTAGAAAAATCACCAAGAAATAGGTTTTTTCATCAAGAAACCGGTTTCTTCACCAAAAAAGTGGTTTCTTCATCAAGGAACTAATTTTGTTACACAACAATAATAAAGATTATGAAAACAAAATAAAAATGATATACACTGAAAATAATTGAAACTAGTTTCATCAATCAACCAAATAAAGAAAAAAATACAAAAAAAAAAAAAACCAGTCTCTTGGTGATTTTTCCGGTAATTTTTCCGGCGACAATGCCAATTCCGACGAATTTCCCAAAGTTTACTGTCGGTACTGAAAAAGTCACCGGAGTAGCTGTCGGTGTATTAGTCGTCAGAGTTGCTACCAACGCCAAAAAAGTCGTCAGAATTGCCATTGTCGTTAGAGAAATCACTGGAAAAATCACCAAAAAACTAGTTTCTGAGAATTTTTCTTGGTAATTTTTCCGGCGACTATGCCAATTCTGATGACTTTTCTGAAGTTTGCTGTCAGTGCCGGAAAAGTCGCCGGAGTAGCTACTAGCGTCAGAATTGGCATTGTCAACGGAAAAATCACCAGAACCAGTTTCTTGAAGAAGAAACCGGTTTCTTGGTGATTTTTTCAGTGATTTTTCTAGCGACAATGCCAATTCCGACGAATTTTCCGACGCCGACAGCAACTTTGGCGACTTTTCCGGTACTGACCACTTTTTCGGTGACTTTTCTGGCACCGGCAACAAACTCCGGTGACTTTTCCGGCATCAATAACAAATAAAACTTCCTAAACAAATAAAAACATTAAATATGGAATTTGAAAACCTAATTACATATATCTGGCATATCAAATACCATAAAAAGACCTAAAAACAAAAAAATACCATATAAATTGGTCAAACTTAAATGTGCCATATTTATCATAAGAACTTTTAAAATCCCATAGTAAGTGTAATTTCCTCATTATATTCTTAGCAGGGCGGGCCGGCCCATTTGGGTCTTTAAGAAAAATAATTTTTTTTATTTTTATAATAAGAATATATAGTAATTTTTAAAAATTCTTAAAAAAAAAAAATAAGAGAATTATTTCACAAATACACATAAACAACAAAAACAAAAATAAGGTTTCATGGAATTCTAAATATTTTTACAATTTGTTTGATTTTATTTACAGAAAATACAGTTTTTTTATGTTGTACTCTTGTTGATTTTTTGTTATATGTATGTTATTTTGTGTTGTTGTTTTGATGTTATTTAGATGTTATTTTCATATTATTTTTATGTAGTTTTCTTGTTGTTTTTGTGTTTTTTTTTATAGAAAACCGTAAAAATATAAAAAAAAAATTCTTTAAACGTAAAAATATAATTTTTTTTACAAAAAATTGTGTCTTATGTAATTATCCCCAAAAAAAAATTATATTTATTAAAAGATATTTTTTTATTTGAGCCCTTAGAATGAGTTGACCCTAAACACGGGCCATACCCGCCTTAATCTAGGACAAAGTTTAAGAAAAAAGTAAGCATAATTTTAACATTTTATTTTAAATATTTTTACATACTTAATATTTCGTTTAATTTGTATTTGTTTTGATAAAGCAACTCTATTTCTGTACCCTATCATGTTATTGTCCTTTTAACAATGTTTCATATTATCAATATTGCAAAAAGTTCCTCTACCAAAAAACAATAACAACAACAACAACAATAGTTCTAACCTTGTGTCAGGACCTACGGGCCAAGAGAATGTCTCAGGTACACATTTTCTATGGGGCGTAGGCCTCTCAAAAGGTAACGGAGGCGTGCAAATAATAATAATAATAATAAAGAAGAAAAAAAATCTTCAATTTAATTCTCATTTGACATTCCTGATTGGTTAGCTCGCTTTTCAAATTCGGGAATTATCCATAATAATTTAGGAGCAATCAACTAGGAGCTATTTTGATAGGTGATTCTATCTAATGAAGTATGCATATTTTGATTTAAAAAGTAAAATATATCTCCTCGACATACTAATGGTTAACTAAAACAAAATCAATTCAATAATAAATAACATGAGAGCTCACATCCAATCACAATTAATAACTACGCAGAATCAGCTTAGTTATTTATTGGAAAATTTGCGACAAAAGTTCTCAAAAAATTCAGTTTGATACAGATAAGTCCCCAACTTCGAAAAATAGCGGTAATAGTCCTCAAGGTCATGATTTTTATTTGTCTGTTAGTCCTAATTTTAATTGAGCCGTTTACTTTTTTAAATTACCACGTGTCGAAATATTATTGGTTTAAATTATTATTTTAATTTTAAAAAATAAATAAATAAATAAATAAATAATTTAAAAATGATTTCTTTTTTCTTTTTTTCTTCGTCTTTTTCGTCCACTCCTAACTAACGAACCCCAATTCTCGGTATTTTGAAACCCTTCTCCACTCTTGATCTTAGAAGCTATGGCATTTGGATCGTTGGGTAGGCCCAACTCCAGTTCCAAAGGATTCGATTTTGCCACAGATGATATTCTCTGCTCGTATGAAGAGTACAGTAACCAGGAATCCTCCAATGGCAGCCATGGCGATCCAGTGATCACTTCTAGCTCCGCCCAGGTACTTTGATGCTTGAAATCCCAGAGTTGATATTAATTAAGTTGTTATGTTATGGATTCTTATATAATTTAGTTTTAGGAGTGAGATAGGGTTTTGGGTCGTATCAATAATTGATGTATATCTGTTGCCCCTGCCCTGCTTGGTGACCCAAATCGGCAACCCAAACCCAGATCTATTAACCTCCTCCTCCTCGACTACTATTAAAGCTCGAATAACCTCGATGAATTCATACTCCAATAGACGCATGTTTAAGACTCATCTTCAAGCTTGGGAGACAAAAAATTAATAAGATGAAGGTGATGGAATTAAGGCTAGTTTATTAGTTTTAGGTTATTTTGGCAATGAGAAGAAGACGACAAAGAAAAGAAAGAAAAAGAAAAAAGAAATTATTTTTAAATAATTTATTTATTTATTTTTATTTTTTAAAATCAAAATAACAATTTGGACCAATAATATTTCAACACGTAACAATTTTAAAAATGTAAACAACTCAATTAAAATTAGAACTAACGTTTAAATAAAAAGCATAACCTTGAAAACTATTACCACTATTTTTCGAGATTAGATTTGAAGGCTTTTGCTGCAAATTTCCCTTATTAAAAAATAACTAAATTGGAACCCATAAGTTAAAAACAGCTCAGAGTAGTAAACAATCATATATCAAAATAGAAAGCAATCTAACAACAAAATTTGGTCCATTAAATATAAAACTTCTTGTAGCACAATAACACTTGGTAAAAAGAAGAAAAACAACAAAGAAATCTGAAACTTCCTAGCTCTCAGTCTGCTCCCTGAGCCTTCTGATGGTGCTCCTGACCGTAACAGCACTTGCGGTACTGCAAAAAAATAAGAATGAATGGATAAGAAACTAAACTTGGAATATTAATCCTAGAAAAGGTATAAATTAAGTACTAACTTGAGGGTGTAGGCTCCTCCGGCTTTAACTTTGCCGCAGTCTTTGCAGCCCCAAATTCCAACAGCCTTCCTCTTCACTGCATACTAAAAAAGCATGGAAGTTTTCATTAGATGATTTGATGCATCTAAACCTAGTTTTCGTGTATGCAATACCGGACCAAGGATTGTACGAAATCAGGGATAAGAAATCTACCTTTCCGCAAAACTCGCAGAAGTACTTGCTGTGCTGACTGACTTCCATCTTCTTAATCTGCTTCCTCAAACTAGCACCATAACGGGTACCTGAAGTAAATTAAGGCCATCATTAACACCATTAATTTAGTGTATGTGATAGAAAAACAAGAGTAAGCGGTAAAACAAAAATCTTCAATCATAAACAGAACAAAATGGAGAGTTTAGATTATGTTGTCACTATTGCAGGTCTTAGAATGATAACTAGAATTCTTCTTTACACAGTAAAGAAAACCTCAATTGAAAACTTGTAATAATACCCCATTATTATTTATAATGCAACCATTTTAAGATAATTTAATATCCTACCTTCCATCATCTTTTAACAAATCAATTTGTTCTAACTCACAATATCAGGATAATTCAATGAAACATAAGATAACAAAGAAAAACAACTTACCATATTTCCCAACAATACCGGCCTTCTTGGTTCTCTTCGTCTGCATATACAACAAGAATAACAGAGTTAAAAAACTTCACCAAATAATTACCCAGTTTACAAGTCCTGAAAGAAAATTTTCTCATCTAAATATTTCACATGTTTAACAGGCCAGTAAGAAAAAGAAAAGAACAATTTAAATTAAAAAAAAAAAAACATGAAATAATATTACCAAATCTAAACCCGAAAATTAATAGCATCAAAACATTAGAAAAAAATCCTACTTGCGCAACATTTCATTGTCCAAGCAAGCTCACACTCCATTTTCAAAATATTTAAGTATCTTTTTGGTGGCACAATGTAGATTAGAGAAAAAAATTCACACGAAAACTAAGATTTTCCTCAAATATTTACAAATGATAACTAAACAATCCCTGTTTTTCTATTCAGTCCATTCTTTCTCTCCTATAATTCTCATAACACTATTTCAATAAAATTTCAAACATTTCTAATAGCTTAATTAATAGCCTAATAAATCCCCAAAACAAATTCAAGATCTAATTAAAATTAATGTATAAATCATGCTTCGTAAACAACAAATTAATTAAAGCTATACACATAACTCCGAATAATAACAACAATAAAGAGAAAGAGTACCATTTTGGATATGGAATTTGGTGAAGCAAAAACCCTAGAAAACTCGGAGACTTTGAGCGGCCAAAGTGAAGGGTTTACATTTTCAGTACTAGCTTATATATTAGACTCCCAAATTTGCAGTCGGAGGAAGGAGGTAAGAGTTGCCCTAAGGTCTATGGGCCCTCAAGGTTTGGGCTTCATTAGATGGAGGCACATATTTAGAGATATTGCTCTAACCTTGGGCCTATGAATAAGTCAGGCCCAAAACTGCGACGGCCACACGCAACTGCAGCAAGCGCGTTCTTTTCGTTTGCTTACCTCACGCCTCACGCCTCACGTCACGCGTTACTCTATTTCCCTAAGCATGCATTAACGCAATATTACAAAAATTTACACCTTATTTGAATTTTTCTTTAGAAGAAAAATATTGGTTTTTTTTTTCTCTAATTTTTTTTGAACAATTGCTTGATTTTGTAAAATAACAATTGGGATAAATTAACTTTTTAATTACATAAAAAAAACATAAATTCACTTTTTTTCTTTTTTATTGTGTACTTGCGATAGATCAAATCTGAAGTTAGGAATGAAGTTTAGTGATGATTAATGATGTTTTGCGATGTTTGACTACAATAATAAATATTTGCGTATTTATTGATGTTTTGCAATATATTTGCAATATGAGACTAAAAATGCAAAATACATTGCTAAATCACACTCAAGTTTTTACAATGATTAACGATATTTAGCGATGTACCTTCTTTTTAGTCTTATCTAGGGCCGAGAATATATGAGCCTAAAGCGAATTAAATTTTTGGGCCATCTCTCTCAAAAATATATATAAAAAATTATTGAAAATGGATGTCATGACATTTGAACTCATGACATTATATATGTCATACACTCCAACCAACTAAGATATGAATATTTATTGTTTACAATATATTTAATTTTACTTAAATAAAAATCTAATGAAACTTTTTATTTTTTATTTTAGGTCTCGAAAAGTATGGGCCCTAGGCCCGGGCCTCGCCCGCGTATGCATAGGGCCAGCCCTGGTCATATCACAAATACATCGCAAAACATCACTAAATACGTAAACATTTAATTTTTTAGTCAAACATCGCTAATCATTACTAAACTTCATCCCTAACCTCAGAATTGCTCTATCATCACAAAAAATCGCAATAAACTGGATAACCCAAAGAAAAAAACCCAGAAAACGTGACAAATTTAAAATCCAATTTTTGGGTAAAAAAATTAAGAAAACACAAACACAAATATACACATTTGTTAAAAAACAAACTATATGTTTGGGAATCACCCAAACATAGAGCAAGAGAATGAGAGGCGCTCTTGGTGGTTTGACGTCGCTCAACAATTTGCGATGTCTCGATGAAGGGCTTGGTTCGCAGTGTGCGGTGGTGAACAGAGTGTGGTGCACGGTGGTGAGTTTAAATAGTCTTTTACGGGAGAGAGAGAATGAGATGAAGAAGATAGAGTATTGAGAAATTTAAAATGAAAGGGATATTTTTGAATTTAGGTGAAATAATAACATATTTTTCTTATTTCTATTATGGGTGAATTAATTTGAATCTATGTTTTACATTTAAATTTAAATATGATAACCCAAATTTCTCAAATAGTAATACTATATTCTAAAATTTATTCTCCAATGAATAATGTGTATTAATTTATTTACATTATTTATGCTAATTCCTTTTTTTTTTTTTTTTATATATATATATATTATTATTCTTCTTCACCTAATTCAATTATACTTTGCCTTTGACCTCACTCCAAAAGACAAATTATAATTAAAATGATTATATAAAAAGAAATATAAATTAAGAATCTTTTTTATTTTAATAAATTAAACGAGCGATATTTATTTATTTATTTTAACAAAGGAGAGTTATTTATTTTTTAACAAAAGCACTATATGAGTAAAATTAAATATTAAGTTCCACCAAATTTAATTTAATAATTATTTTAAAATATATAATATCTAAGAAGATTATCAACCACACTCTCTAAATACATTTTTAACTAAAATAAAAAGTGTACTTAAAAAAAAAATAAACTCTAACTATATAAGCAGCTACTATAATAAAGAAGACTAATATTTTAATAAAAAATATTACTATTTTTTCATTATTTTTTAAATTAATTTATATTTAACAAATTCACACAATAAATATACTATTAAGTACAAGATAGTTTTTTCATTTTTACACTTCAAAACAGTTTTTTATTTTTTTTTCATTTTTACGGAATTCTACATAGAAACATCTATTGCAACTAGCGCTGCAATTTAAATTAGAACAAAATTACAACTAAGTCTGAAATCACTTCAGAAACCCAAACCTTAAATTTTAAAAAAAAACTTAAAAATTTAGTATATCAATGATTCCCCTGAATACAATCTTATGCGAATGGTCAAATAACTTTAGGAAGCACAAGCAAATGAGACGGCTTAATTAATTAGAAGTTTTATTTTTCTTTTTAAATTTAAAAGTATAAATACTAATAACTCAATGAATTCAATAAGGGATCGATCGAAACTAGAAGTCTTAAATTAATTTTCTCCGTGTGAACTTTTCTCTATCTAATAATAATCTCCCCGTCTCTTTTCTTCGAATATCTCGAAAAATTGTTTCTATTATTCCGATTCTGCCCCTGATCCCCGCCATTATTTACCGTCGGCAACATGAATCCTATGATGCTGGTCAACTGCGCCGGCTGTCGTACTCCGCTTCAGCTACCGCCGGGAGCCCCATCCATACGCTGTACCCTCTGCCACGCCATCACTTACATCGCCGATCCACGCGCCGCTCCTCCTGCTCAACCATCGTCAACCTCACTTTACGCGCCGCAGCCTCGTCCACCGGCCCACGCGCCTCCTCCCCCGTCTCCGTATGGACACGCGCCTCCGGGACCTCCCCCGAACGCGCATGGGCGCAAAAGGGCTGTGATTTGTGGGATTTCGTACAAGTTCTCGAGGCACGAACTCAAGGGGTGCATCAACGACGCCAAGTGCATGAAGTACCTGCTGATCAACAAGTTTAAGTTTCCTCCGGAATCTATTCTCATGCTCACAGGTACGTCTTTTCGTATGTGAATTTACGGGCTTCGATGGTTTTGTGGTTTGTGGTTGTTGGATCGAATGAGTATGTATGTTGGGTTTGGTTAGAACTTAGAATTTGTTGGTACTTGGAAGAAAAAAAAGAAG
Source organism: Cannabis sativa (assembly GCF_029168945.1). Taxonomy (NCBI): domain Eukaryota; kingdom Viridiplantae; phylum Streptophyta; class Magnoliopsida; order Rosales; family Cannabaceae; genus Cannabis; species Cannabis sativa. Next base: position 36,447,673 of record NC_083610.1, on the reverse strand, counting down.
CTTTTTGACGATATGGATCTTTAAAGTTTTGAAAGACAAATGGATTAATCAAACGAAGGTTTAAACGTTGAAAATTTACTGATGTTTCTGTGCATATATGTACATGTAGTTGATTGAGGTTTTAAGAACTTTTGGGTTAGGTAAGGAATTTTTTGGGTCATAAAAGTTTTGAATGATCCCAAAGTTAAAAGAATAAATTTTTTGAATGCGATAGGCATATGGAATAAAGAAAAAAGGGTTAATGATTTAGTAATTTTTTTTTATTTTTGAGTATTTCTTTCTTTCATGGGATACAATTTTGGGGTGAGCTTGATATGGCTGGTAATGATTGGTAGCAAGTTTGCTGAAAAGGGTTTCTCTTGATTGGCTTGTTTGTTTGTCATTAGGATTTTCCTTATTCTTTTGAGAATTTATATGGTTTCTCTGAAGTAATTACATGTTGGTAATTTGATAAATGCTATGAGTGTGATTGAAATTTATCAAAAAAAGAAGTTATTACATGTTGTGTTGATGTTACTGTTATTTCCGTTGAATTAGATTTGGGTTTAGGAATTTTTCTTAAACAGCAGTTAATAATTTGAGTACTAAAACTTATATTTTGTTCGGCTAACCAGCTAAGTACATACATAAATTTGAATTAGCATAATGAACTGATTAATTAGACTTGTCCATGATACGTCAAAGTTTTTTGGACTGTGCTTCATGTAATACATAAGTAAATTAAAACATGACAAAAGAACTCTGAGCTTTGTAGAATAATTTGAGGCCCCATAATCAGATTTCAAAATCTCTTTTTATATTTAATTGTGGGGGGGAGCAATGACTCCAAAAACTTTCTTTCATAGAAAATAGCATAAATGCCTTTAGATCTGATTAGCTTGTAGATTATGTGCTGGATTTGCTCACAATACAACTCAGCCACTGATACACATCAGCTTTTAATTAAAAATAAAGAGAGTTAACAACTAAGTCTAAAGTCTAGCTTAATGTGGTGGCTTATCAACATCTCCTCATTTTTTGAAAAAAAAAAAACTTAGGTAAATCCTGTATCATATGGTTTCCTTTTCCATCTTGTAAATTGTATACCAAAATCTAGGGAAATTTTATATAATTATCAAATGGATGAGTTACTTAGGCCTAGTTTTTTGGCTTTCCCACCTTTTATTTTAATATTACGCTTTTGATCTAAAAAAAAAAATGGATGAGTTACTTAGCAGGCTCCAGAAATGCCCGAAATGTTACTTGTATTATAAGATTTTCTTGTGTTCTTTCTTCTTGCTACATTAGAAAATTATGATTATTTTTCCCGCTAATAAGTGAATCTATAGTAAATTACTAGTCTTTGCACTTCTCTCTCTCTCAAAAATTGTTTCTGATATAAATTTTTACCCGCATCTTGAACTGCAGAAGAAGAAACTGATCCATACAGGATTCCAACTAAACATAACATTAGGATGGCTTTATTCTGGCTATTACAAGGATGTCAGGCGGGTGACTCCTTGGTATTTCACTACTCTGGTCATGGGTCACGGCAGAGAAACTACAATGGCGATGAAGTTGATGGATACGATGAAACTCTGTGCCCCCTAGACTTTGAAACTCAGGGTATGATTGTTGATGATGAGATCAATACATCAATTGTTAAACCTCTTCCCCATGGAGTTAAGCTTCATGCAATAATAGATGCTTGCCATAGTGGCACTGTACTAGATTTGCCATTCCTCTGCAGAATGAACAGGTTAGTTAACCAGCACGAATAAATATATGACTCTGTTAGGAGCAAATAATAAACATACCGATTTATGATCAGACATCACCTTCTTCTTAACTTATTGCTTTTTTGCTAATTTTGAATGGTTTTCAAGCCCTTTCTTCCATTTGCTTGGGAATTGGAGAATAAAACTCTCGATAATGTCAAATTTCATTGACAAAGAAAGTGTCAAATTTCTTTCATGAGCTTAGCTTTTCTTATCTTGTGATACTGATAGGAGTGGACAGTATGTATGGGAGGATCATCGGCCTAGATCAGGTGTGCAGAAAGGAACAAGTGGTGGAGAAGTTATTTCTATCAGTGGTTGCGATGATCATCAAACCTCAGCTGATACATCTGTAAGTATAAATGAAATTCAACCTGGTACCACTTTACTATTGTGATGAGTGACTTCTTATGTTTTTGACAAAAGATACAACATTTGACTATGGTTTTATATAACAGGCCTTATCAAAGATCACATCAACTGGTGCTATGACTTATTGCTTTATCCAAGCCATCGAGCGTGGACAGGGGAGCACATATGGGAGCATACTGAATTCCATGCGATCTACCATTCGGAATACAGGTAGTGGTGGGGGCGGGATTGGCGGTGGCGGTGATGTTGTTACAACTCTTATTGGCATGCTTTTGACAGGAGGCAGTGCTGGTGGTGGGCTAAGACAGGTATTGTTGTTGTGACTAATCTAGTATCTATCTGCAATGATATCTTAAATTGTCAGTTCAAACATGCTGTTTTTAGTTACTCATATCATACAGTCATATACTTCATCAGTTCTCATAAGCATTGTTTTTTTTTCTTGTGCTTGGAACAGGAGCCCCAGTTAACTTCCTGTCAGCCATTTGATGTGTATGCAAGACCTTTCTCCCTTTGATATTTTTTGTATTCATAGACTGATTTATTTACACATCTACTCTATTCTTGATTAATGAACGTTTTTTTTCTTGGGGTGACAAATAATTAGAACTGTTGGGTGTTTTAGTGAGAGTGTACCTAAGAATGTATAAAAATTTCCTACATCAAGCCATCTTTGTAATTAATTCTTACATTTGTTTGAACATCGGAATTAATGTTGAAGTCAATTACTATGTTTAATAGTTGGAATAATAGCTATTTCTATTTGATTTTTTATTATTTTTTTAAAAAGAAGCTATTTCTATTTGATTTTTTTTTTTTTTTTAAAGAAACTATTTCTATTTTATCCGAATACCCTAATACCTAAAAAGAAGGCACTTGAGATATTTAAGACAATTTAAGGATTAAAAAAAAAAGAAAAGAAAAAAGGAATAAGTGAGATGAATAAGTATCCAATTTTTGTCATAAAAAAATATGAAACAAGTGGGTTCTTTTTCCGGAGCTACCAACTTGTTGATACAAATTATATTTTGTTCACTCACATAAAAAAAAACAAATTCTATTTTATTAACTTTGAATAAATGTGATGGCACATATGTAATGTAAGTGCATATTTTAGATAGGCATATTTGCATTAAAACTTCCAACCTAAACCAAAAACCTCAAAAATTTAGCATAGAAGTTCCTAACCTTCTAATTATTTTCAATTTTCAATCTATTTTTTTGCTCTAAACCAAAGTTACAAGCATAAGTTAAAAATTTATGTTAATTTTAAATAATAAATAGGGTGTTCTTATAAAAACTACATAGCACAAATCTAAGCACAGCAAAGCAACCCAGTTCCATACCATACACAAACAAGCCAAAGAAGAGGCAATGAGATAGGGAGAACGTTTTTCAAACTTCACAAATTCCATCATTACTACCTTACACTGAGCTTTACTATCAATCCCGGATAAACCTCTCTAATATCCTTGATTTTAGAGGATTAGGTGGTCGGAATGTCTCCAAATGCAGATTAGAGTTTTTGATAATCTCGTCGAAATAGTTTTCTTTGATAGTCCCCAAGATATTTCCAAGAACATCAGCTGCAATGCCAGTGTTTACAAGGCTGCCTGGCTTCTCTCCACCTTTGTGTATTAACTGACCAATCTCTCCTAATGAAACCACATTTGCCATGATCATTTTGGCTAATATTTGACCAAGGTACTCTGGTGCTTTAGGGTCATCAATTATGGTATCCTCCAAAGTTGCCAAAACAAATTCAAGCCTGCCCAGAAGAAGAATTAGTAGTAGTAGAAAGAAAGAAAGTGCCTTATGTTCTAACAGAAAACCAACAAGTTCTCATTTTTAATTTGCATACCCTTTAATGAGATGTGATCGACTCAAAGTATCGCCATGAGACATGGTAAGAGTGACAAGGAGTTTCGCTAGAAGATCTCTCTCCATCCCCTTTTCCTCAAAAGAGTCTGTGATCCAAATAAATACCATTGTTGGGTGGAAGCTTGGGGAGTTTAACTCTTTAATGCATTGAGTAACTTCCTCCACATCCCGAGCACTGTTGTTAATTAAACAATAAGTGTTACCAAACACACCCTGAAAGTATGCATCGACATCCTGAAAGTTATGAGTAGATGGGCATTAGAAATATACATAGCTAGCAGATGAACAAACCTGTAAAATTCTTTAATAGCTGCCTTTGTCTTCTCTTGCAGTTCTTCGAGCCACATCCTCGGAATGAGATCCTTCCTTGGACTATTTCTATCAGTCAGCAAAGAAAATGATGGTGAAAGTGATCCTCTACTGGTCTCTACTCTAGAAGCATCACCCCAAAGTGGTCTTTGAGTTAAGGGAGCTGATAATGTCATGGCCTCAAAAGGCTTTCCCACATCTAAATGAACATTCTGACTGCCTAACTGAGAACTGGGAGAGAACGATTTTGCCTTTCGATAGTGAATTTCCTTTGGCCCTTCAACACTCCTCCTTTGTTGCCATTTATTCTTTCTGAGATCAATGATGTCCTTCAACATGAACCTAATCCTAAATGGCAGTTCAATATTATTTGATAAAGTTTCCATCTTTTCCAAATATTCATCAATATATGTCTTTGATTTTGGATGGTCAATGATCTCCCCTATTGTGCTTATCAGTAAGCACAATGCTTCAAGACTTTCCTCATGTGGAGTCCGGTGTTGATGCAGCAGTTTTCTAATGCAGTGATGCATTACTCTCTCAGTCAACATGTTCTTCTTGTACAGCTCCCCAACAAACTTGACATGACCCAACATACGTCTCTTCGCCTTAATTACATTCTCCTCTCTTTCCTCTTTAGATTGTTTTACTTCTCTCTCCTCATCATCATCCATATTGACTTCTTCCCTTACTCTTTCTCCTTTCTCAAACTCCTTTTGACACTTGATGGCAAGTAACCTTTTAAAAGATATGTTCTCATTTTCTTGACTAAAATGAGGCAACTCTAGTGAAAGCCGATAGCAGAAGTTAGCATACAGCTCGCAAAAAATAGGCTCTACGGGGGCTCTATCAAGGATTTGTCCTACAAGACCGAGAAGTGTCTTAGCATTATCCATGTCAACATGTATCACTTGTTTAAACAATTTGCTAAATTTTGTAGGAGTTAGTTTGTTTAATATAGCCCTCAAATGCCTCTGCTTAGCCCCTTCTTCCTCATCTCTAATTTTAGCCACTTCAACTCTACTCCTCGGCTGCCATTTATTATTTCTAAGATCAATTGCATCCTTCAGCATGAATCTAACCATAGATGATAGCTTTGTATTATTTGATAAAGTTTTCATCCAATCAAAATATGCATCCATAAGCTCCTTGCATTTTTGATGGTCAATGATCTCCCCAATTGTGCTCATCAGCACACATAAAGCTTCAAGATCTTCTTCATCAGGAGTCTCTTGTTGTCCCAACAGTTTTTTAATGCACTCATGCATTATTCTTTCAGTCAACATTTTCTTCTTGTACAGCTCCCCAATCAACCTGATATTACCCAACTTTCGTCTCCTTGTCTTAATCCTCTTCTCTGCTCTTTCCTCTTCCGATAGATTTTCCTCGCCCTCCTCATCAGCTTTGTTGGCTTCCTCTTGCTCTCTTTCTCCTCTCTCAAATTCCTCCTGGCACTTATTGATAAGTAATCTCCTAAAAGTAATCTTCTTATCACCTTCACTAAAATCAGGTAACTCTCCATGAAGGTGAAAGCAAAAGTTAGCATACATCTCACAGAAAGTAGGCTCCATAAGAACTTTGTCAAAGATCTGTGCAACAAGACCGCGAAGTGTGCCAGCATTATCAATATTAACAGATTTTACTTGCTCAAACAGTTTTTCAAAATTCTGGGGAGTGAGCTTGTTCAATATAACCTTAAACTTCTTTTGCTTGGCTTCTTCTTCCTCTTTCCCTTTACCCACTTCATACTTCTTAGTTTTGTTCATCATCAGTTACTGAAACAATTTTTCAAAGCATTACCTTCAAGTTTAGGAATTGTAAAGTAATATAAGTAATCATCTAAATTTTCTTTAGAAGTTCATCACTTTCTTATGCTTTCAATCAAAATTTTCACTTGGGCACCTCTATTTTTCTCTCTATTGCAAATCCAACACCACTTTTTTGAAGTTTTAATTTTTTGCAATTGAATTTATACATCTAATAACTCATTTGATATCCCAAATCTTTACATTAAGACCACCAATCTATAGAAAAAGAACTTACCAAAACTATAAAACAAATGATAATTCTTTGTGCCTTTAAAAATTAACTAAAACTATAAACGAAATCCACAAGTATCATCAATGACTTAAAACAATACTGATAAATAAATTATAATCATGTAGATTTATATAATGAGAAAGTGACTTACTTACCTCTTTGGAAGTTGGAAGTGGGGTTTTGGAAGAAACAAAATCCTAGAAACTTGGCAGAGTAATGGGTATGGTGTGGGATTGTTAAAATGTGAGTTGTTGTCTTTTTTATTTTTGATGAATAAAAGTAAGAATGACTAGTATAAATTTACTATTGACTATATTGTCTTGTCTACTTTTGAAAGATAGGCTGTCATCAGTTACTTCTTGGCAAAGCTAGCTTATTCTAGCCTAGCTTTAAGTCAATTTCATAATATGCCCATTGGAAAAGAAAAAAAAAAAAAGCTACATGACCATGGTATGGTATGGTATGGTATGGTATGGCATGAAAGATTACTCTTCTGCCCCTGGTAAATTTTAAGGATTTAAATCACCCTCTTAATTTGTTGGTGTGTTTACTGTTTAGATGTAATTTTGTTCTAATTCTTTAAAGGAAATTTAGGTTAGTATGCTTAAATGTAAATATGTTGTTTGAATATAACACCCAATTAAAAATAGAATATATATATTTTTAATATCTTTTTCTCCAAAAAATACCCTTACATTATAAAAAAAAAAAAAAAACTTCTCTCTAACTTTCTCACTCTCCGGCGTTGAACCCCGACCCAGAACTCCTGTTATCGAACACACAGACCCAAAATCCCAGTCGCAAGCCCCCGCTGTTGTCTTCTCTCACGACATCTCTCGTTTTTTTGCATTTTTTTCTAATTTTCTAGTTTTTTGTGATATTTTGCGATATTTAGCGATATAATTACAATGATAAACCAAATATGAGATTAAAGATGAAGTTTAGCGATGATTAACAATATTTGGTGATGTTTAAATAAATTGCCCCGCTGATTTTGAGATACTCAGCTGTATCTAAGTGACTCTAATAATCAAATCATTGCAAACCACTATTATCGGACATAAAATATAAAAAATATAAAATTTCATATATAATACTCTTAGAATTTAATAAATTCTCCATAATGGAAAATTGTATCTCTAAGGCCTGTTTGTTTCTGACAATAAATCATATTTCTTACTAAGAATTATATAATCATAAATTAACAATTAAATCTCTAATTATTTGCTAATTCTTAATTTTGCCCTATGGTGCTAATTTATGTCCAAGTCCTCGTGGTAGCCCGACTGATAGGTGTAGAAAGGTGGCTGACTTGTTAAACCCTGGTGGTGATGAGTGGAACATCTAAAAACTCCACCAACTCTATGATGAGAAGACGATTGCTAGTATTTGAAAAATAGGAAGGCATTCGAGGGAAGGAAGTGATGGGTGGATGTGGACAAAAGATAATAGTGGTGTTTTTTCCACCAAATTTTGTTACTTGGTGCAAGCTCTGGATAGAGCTGGGAGTGACGAGGTGGCCTTGGAAAGACATTAAATTTTATGGTGGTGAATTCTCTTTAGGGCGCTTCATGTTAAAAGGATCATTGACAATCATTTTGGTTTTGATAATAGAAGGGAAATTTGAATATCTATACTTACAAAACCATATTATTTTTTAACTAAACATATACTTAGTAAAATTGGTAATATACGACAATTTTACACCTTTTCCAAAACTAACCCTCCCATTTGAAATTCTAATCCCATCTCAGCCAACTCTCTCTCTCTCTCTCTCAACTCACCAACACCCAAGCCACCCAAGCCACACCACAGTCGGACCCTAACTCCACCCACGAAACGCTCACCACGGACCCACGAAACGCTCACCCAAACGCTCACCTGAACGCTCACCCACGGACCCCGACGAAAACCCCAACCCGAAGGACGGTCACCAGACAAATTCGAAATGGCCAAGGTGTGATTTTTTTGTTTTTTTTTTAGAAAGTGTTTTTAAGATTTATATTGTGTGTGACTTTGTTTGGAATTGTTAGTTGTTAGATTTAAGAAATTTTTTGGATCCGATTTTGTGGGGTTTTTTCGGATCTGTGAAAGGGTTTGGGAAGGATGTGTTTTCGGGGGTGGGAAGATGAAGGTCCGACGTTGTTGGGAGGGTCCGATGGTCAATTTCGGTTGGCCCGATTGTGAGGTCCGATGGTCATAGGGGTCCGATTTGTATGGGTCCAATGGGGTTGTTCAGGGCCCGATTGTACGGGGTCCGATGGGGTTATTCAGGTCCGATGGTCCGATTTCGTATGGGTCCGATGGTGCCATTTGTATGGGTCCGATGGCTACCAATTGGACCTCACAGTGGGTCCGATTGGTAGCCATCGGACCCGATGGTTGATTTTTTTTTTTTGTTTTTGGTTTTATTAATTGGTAATTAGTTATTGTTTAATTTTTATTGTTTTTTAATTATTAGTTATGTTGTTTGAGTAATTATTAAATATTGTTTTAGTATTAATTATTATTTTATTATTAATTATTGATTATGGTTTTTTTATTAATAATTATTTTATATTATTTACTAGGTATTGTTTTATATTAATAATTGTTTTATATTGATTATTAATTATTTTTTATTATTAATTATTAATAATTGTTTTACATTAATTATTAATAATTGTTATATTAATAACTTTTTTATTAATAATTGTTTTATATTAATGATTGATAATTATTTTATTAATAATTTTTTTATTATTAATGATTAATTATTATTTTATTATTAATTATTGATTATTGTTTTTTTTATTAATAATTATTTTATATTATTTACTAGGTATTGTTTTATATTAATAATTATTTTATATTAATTATTAATTATTTTTTATTATTAATTATTAATAATTGTTTTACATTAATTATTAATAATTGTTATATTAATAATTTGTTTATTATTGGTAAGTAATAATTTTTAATTTATTATTAATTATTAATTATTGTTTTAATTTTTATTGTTTTATTAATTATTGTTTTAGTATTAATTAGTAATTATTGTTTTAGTATTATTTATTAATTATTGTTTTATTATTAATTATTAATTTTTGTATTATTTTTTATTGTTTTATTAATTATTGTATTTTTATTAATTATTAATTAATGTTTTAGTATTAATTATTGTAGTAATTTGTATTGTGTTATTATTTATTATTTTTTACTAATTATTAGTTATTAATTATTAATTTTTATTAATTATTAATTATCATTTTATTATTAATTATTAATTATTGTTTTAATTTGTATTGTGTTATTATTTATTAATATTTTACTAATTATTAATTATTAATTATGAATTTGTATTATTTATTAATTATTGTTTTATTATTAATTATTAACTTTTGTATTAATTTTTATTGTCTTATAAATTTGTATTATTTATTAATTATTGTTTTATTATTAATTATTAACTTTTGTATTAATTTTTATTGTCTTATTAATTTTATTATTTATTGATTATTGTTTTATTATTAATGATTAATTATTGTATTAATTTTTATTGTTTTATTCATTTTTAATTATTGTTTTATTTTTTATTGTTTTTGTAATAATTACATATTGTTTTATTAATTATTAATTATTGTTTTATTAATTATTAATTATTGTTTTATCTTTTATTATTTTATTACTTATGTATTATTTTTTTAGTATAAATTATTGATTATTTTTTTTAATTTTTATTGTTTTATTGATTATTGTTTAATTATTAATTATGAATTATTGTTTTATTTTTTATTGTTTTATTCATTATTGGTTATGTTTTATTATTAATTATTTATCGTTGTTGGTTATTAATTATGTAAGTATATTACCAATTGTATTTTTGTATTATTAATTATTAATTATCGTTGTTGGTTTTTTTTTTCAGGGAAGTGCACATCTTATAATTCCAGTGTCGGACCATTACACTGGCCGTGTCACATGGCGCGGGGGTAGTTACTGTTGGAATTTATTTTACCAGGATCTTAGATCTACTCACAAGTATGTTTATTAACATCCTAAATAAGAACTTTCTAAAACGATGAAATAAACACATATAAAGTTTAGGAAACCTTACATTGGGTGCAGCGGAATAATATGACTCCTTCCGTTCAGATATCTAGCCCTTGATTCCTTTCTGTAGCAGAGCATTATCAATATCTGAACCTGGATCTCTTTCTCTGAATCTTTGATGCTGAAACTCCTTTGCTGATGATCTTTCTTCACGATCTTCCTCACTATGATTGAGGTATCACTTGCTGTGTGTGGGCACTACTCATACACTAAGAAATTTCAAAATTTCAAGAGGGAAGAGAAAGAAGAAGTGGCAGCTAAAGATAGGGAGAGAGAAAGGCTCAGGTTTTTCTCTGAAGGAAAAATAGAAAATTTTAGTGTAATTTTCCTGAAGCCTTCACTATCTATTTATAGCATTCCACTAGGGTTAGGTTTGAATTATTTGGCATTAAAATAATGAAAATATCAGTTTAAATTGCCTACAAAAGTGGTTGGGCCATGCTTAGTGGATTTGGGCCTCACTTTTGGCAATTTTTGCAGTTTTACCTTTTCTGCATCTGATTTTCTCAAAAACGCCAATTTTCTAATTCAACCATTTAAATGCCAATTCTAATTATTTAATAACTATAAATAATTATTAAATAATATTGTCATTTATCATATTTATTAATTGAACCATACAAAGTATCATAATTAACAAATATGCCCCTAAAACTCTTTCTTTACAATTTTGCCCTTACTTAGTGAAAAATTCACAAATAGACATAGTCTAAATTGAGAATTATAATTGATTAATCAAAACCAATTACATGAGTCTTACAAGCAATATTATCTCAACTAGTGGGGGGACCATGGGTCGATATAACCGAGCTTCCAATAAGTAGATCAAGAATTTAGCACTAAAATTCACTAACTTATTAATTCTTCGTTGAATCCACGCATAGAACTTAGAATTGCACTCTCAGTATATAGAATGCTCTATATGTTCCACCATATAGACACATCATTAGTTATCCATTGTTATAATCCTAATGTGATCAATGATCCTCTATATGAATGATCTACACTGTAAAGGGATTAAATTACCGTTACACCCTACAATGTATTTATTCCTTAAAACACTTGACCCCGTATAAATGATATTTCAGCTTATGTGAAATGAGTACTCCACCATTTATGTTCGTTTGGTCAAGCTCGAAGGAGATCATCCTTTGCTTACTATTCGCCAGATAGAAGCTATAGATTCCATGTTTATGATAGCGCTCCCACTCAATTGCACTATCGTGTTCCCAAAATGTACGTATCACCCTGACCTAAAAGTAGGCTTAACTAACAAATCAAAGAGCACGAATAGCCTCTCGAGATTGAGCCTAATCATATCAGGATTAAGATCATTTGATCTAGGATCAACTAGGCGATATTGACTTGAATAGATATTACGGTAAGTTTAATAAATCTAAGTCAAAGTTCAATATCGGTCCCTTCCGATGCATACTCCATGCATCCAACCTGAGCTTTACTTTAACCAATGCTCTGGAAAGAACATAGCACTTCTCCAAATGCAAGTAAACTCTTGTTGTAGATTATCATATCAGTAAAACCCTGTGTCTGATAAATCTAGGAAACTTTATTCACATAGTCATGTTTACTTTCCAATGTGTTGACGGCACAATAAACAGGATCAAGTATGTGAAAAGGGTTTCAGATGAATTTATACATTATGTACATATATTCATGAAATAAATCATGTGAACCATGCAACATTAAATGTTATTTCTGATCTATATTAATAAGTAAATCTGATTATATTGAAATGAGTTTTATTTAGGGCATAAAACCCAACAGTTACTACTACCCGAAGATTAAGGATAAATTTGAAGAATTTAACCTATTGGACAGGGTGAGGGAATCCCCTTTCAAGTAGTTTTTCGAGAGAGCGCCCATACAATTTTTTGGAGCATTTTTTCATCAGTTGATGCTTCACAAAATAAAATCTGACAAGCCGGACGAGGTCCATTTCTATGTGGGAAGGAAGAGATGTAGATTTGGGAGGGTGGAGTTCGGCTTGGTCACCGGGTTAAACTTATTGCCCGGCCCTACTGAGGAAGACATCAAACAAAATGGAAGCTCTGACCGGTTGATTCAGGAATATTTCAACGGTAGTGCTTCGATCACCTTCGGCCAACTGCGCAGAGTTTTTGAGAGCTGCACAGAAGCTGATGATGTTTACAAGTTGGGGATGGCCTTGTTTGTTATGGGCGTCCTCACTGGTAAGGAGGAGAAGACTGCCGTTCCTCCTTTTGTGATAAGAATGGTTGATAACCTTCCATTCTTCTACGAGTATCCCTGGGGAAAGATTTCTTACACCAAGCTGATGGAAAGTTGTAACAAGGATTACTTGGATGTGAAGAATAAGATGTTGAAAAAGATTGAGAAGGGAGTCACTCAGAAGGAGGCAAAATACTCAGCCTACGGCTATGCTGCAGCGTTGCAGTATTGGGCATACGAGGCCATATTACAGCTGGGCAACGAGTATGCAGTGAGGAGGTCGCATGGCTTTCCGAGAATGGTCAACTGGGAAAGTAAGCCGAAAACTACACTCGGGAAGGATGAAGTCACCAGATTATTTGCGAAAAATGTAAGTTTGTTACGCTTTATTTTGAATTCATGTTAATTTCCATATATTATATTAATATATTTGTTATATTTTTCAGTTGACAGTGTACTCCGTGTTATGTCCTCGGCCGAACGAGATTGAGTTTGTGAGTTACATAACCGGGGGTCAGCCTCCGTTATTTGTTGACTTGGAGGAACTTGTGTTGGGTGAGGATGGGCAACCAACACAGGATGCTTTGCGAAGCCAGGCCGAAAAGCTTGCCTCCACATTGGAAGAACGAGCGGAGGCAGCCCGAATATTTAAAGACTCTACACCACCTCCACCGTCTCCTCCACGTGCACCGCCCGCAGTTCCAGATGGGTCTGGTGTTGACCCATCTGCAGCTTCAGTTCCTGATGGGTCTGGTGTTGACCCACTTGCAGCGTCACAGGGTCCTCCTGTTCCCCCGTCAGCTTCCATTCCCAGCACCTCGGAGGCTCGCGATCCAGTATACCCTGCCATTTTGGCAAGGTTGGAGACAGTGGAGAGGGGGCAGGCCGCTCTGCTAAGAGGACAAACAGCGATTATGGATCAGTTGAAGACCATAATGACGCTCCTGCAAGATCCTGGAAGGCCGGCAGCAGATTCACAGCCACAGCCACAGCCACAGCCACAACCGGAAGAGGAGGCTCGGACACCGGAAGATGACTTCATTCTCCCAAATGATTACCAACCGGATGATGATGACATGTTCTGTACACCTGAGAAGACGAATATCACCAAGATCGGGGATACTCGTGGATTCTGAGGTGCAGGTGTTAGAGACAGCTCCAGAAGTCATGGAGAACCGGAGGAAGAGAAGGCGGCCTAGGTGGTTCGCTGAGTACACTGAAATGAAGAAGAAGGCTAGGGCTACTTCGACACTCGTGAATGCGGACCCACTTAGAGTGGTTGATCGGAAGCTGCTCAAGACTTTTCACAATTGGGTACTCGGCCAGATTGGGAACAATTACCCGAGAGAGTGCTTCACCGGTCGATACCATTCGTCTTGGTTCCTCGAACTGCATACTCCGAAATTTTGGCTTGGGAACGATGTAAGTTTTTAAGACTTTTTTACTGCTTTTGCTTTTAAAGACTTTATCTAACTCTTTTTTATTTAACTCTGACATATTTAATTTTCATGTTTTAGCATTTGGATGCGGCATTCCATTTGATGAGGAGGCGGCAACACTTTTATCCCGAGTCCTACCCGAATAGATGTGTCATAATGCCGTGTATTTTCCCAGCAGGAGTTATTGCTCGGTGGGAAGCTGCGGGTGATGACCAGGCTAACTATCAGTGGGACGAGGGCATATTAGATTTGATCCGAGGGGATGAAAGTCAATTCTTAGCCAGTTGGAAGAACAAGGAGAGAATATATATGGCCCTCTACTTCGATGGAGCAAAGCATTGGGTGGCATTAGAGATAGATCTGGATCATTGGTTGTTGAACATATTTGACTCCAGCCTCGGATCGATTTCCACGAACGAATTGAACCGTCACCTGGAAATGTGGGAAAAATTACTACCAAATTTGCTGCTGCAGGCTGGCCTATTCGAGAGTCATGACATGATCCTCTTGCCTCAACTTACCGCCTCAGAGAGCCAGGTCAGAAATTTCACTTCAAAAGTCATGGATCGGGCCGTTGTTCCACAGACAAAGACAAGGTAACTTAATTACAATTGATTTTTTTGTTATTTAACTTGAATTTAATTTGCACACTTTTATTCATTTACTTTTTATTGTCTCATACAGCGGTAACTGCGGGATGTACGTGATAGAGCACATCGAGTATAGTATGCTGGAGACTACGTTTGATAATGTGCACGATGAGAATATGAAGAAATTTAGAGAGCGGTGGTGTGTAGATTTGTTTTACCAGAATTTAGCATGAACAAATGTTTTTTTTATTTGGTATTTATTAAGATAACAATGTAAATGGTTTTTTTTTATTCGTATGTTTATGTTTTTTCAAGAGTTCATACAAATTTTACGCCTTTCTTTCGTGCAACAAATTATAATAATTATGTAAACATAAAATATCACAAATTCTAATGTTTAAAATAGTCCAACATTAATTCAATAACAATACATAATAGTCCAACCCATCATGATACAAATAAACTAAAAATTTATGTTAAACCTCGGTAGGTGCAAGTGCTTCTGTTGTGTCCCGTGGCACCGCACTTGCTACATTTTCGTGATTTGATAATCCTTTCACCATTACAAGCAGTTCGGTTGTTCTTAATTCTTCCAACCTTTTGCTTCTTGGGTCGCCCTACTGGTTGCTTCTCAACAGGCACTCCAACTGTCATGTTCTTTATGTCATCAGGTAATTCCCAATCATCCTCGTCACCAACTGGCATAATTGTTCCTTCGTATGTTCTCCTCCAATATTCTGTTGTGTAATATGGCGAGCATAGTGTGTACACGCTAATACTTCGCTCCTGAGATGCAGCACATGCATGAGGACAAGGAAACTTCATGCACTGGAACAAGCCGCAAGTGCAACTCTTTTCCTGGAAGTCCACTACGCCACGGTGAGAATCGTTCTTCCAGGGTGAACCTGCAACGTGTAAGGCCCGCATGAGTCAACGTTCAAAAACCGACCTTTTTCAAAATGCAATGCCAAGTCCTCCTCCATTTCTGGTGCTAGGGGTTTCGTCCACTTGTCAGCTTTTTCTTTTCGTGAAGCAAACCACTTCTGGACTTTGGACCTCAGGAATGCTACAGCAGCAGTGATCGGGAAGCCTCTTGCATCCTTAGTTGTGTTGTTGAAGCTCTCAGCCCAGTTGCTCGTCATTACATTGTAACGTACCCCTGGAAAGTACGACCGAACCCATTTTTCAAATCCGATTTCCTCAAGATATTTTGCAACCGCTGGATTCATGGCCCGAATGTTCTCAAATTCTCTGTGAAACTCTGATCTTGAATACGTGTACGCACACGTGTAAATGTGATTCGTGAAGACGTCAGTCTTGAACTTGTGGTTGACGTTCATAATAATGTGGTGGTAGCATGCACCGTGGTGTGCATCAGGGAACACGATATCCAAAGCACGAACAATACTTTGGTGCCTATCCGAAACAAAAGCTAAGTTCTCAACATCACCAATCGTTTCTTTCAATTTTCTCATAAAATAGGTCCAGGAATTGTGGTTTTCACTGTCAACTATAGCAAAAGCTATCGGAAAGATATGACTCCCTGCATCCAAAGCCACTGCACACAACATTTGCCCACCATACCTAGTCTTCAAGAAAGACCCATCAACGCATATAACAGGTCGACAAAACTTAAAACCCCGAATAGAAGGACCCAGAGAGAAGAAACAATACTTGAAGCGACCATCTTCTACCACAAAATCCGTGATGGTACCTGGATTCCGCAACTGTAGCATGTGCAAGTAACTAGGTAATAAAGAGTACGAATCTTCAGGTGTACCCCGAGTCAGGTGTATTGCCTTCTCTCTGCACCTCCATGCCTTTTCGTAACTCATTTGGATCCCATAATCCTTGTGCATACTTTTTCTTATATCAGAGGGCAACTGATCCGAGCCGTCAGTTGTGAACTTATCCTTAATTAGATGGGCAACTATTACAGGTGATGCTTGACGGTTATCTTTTCCTCGAAGATCAAGGGAACATGTATGTACATTATGAAATGTACTCACCTCAAACATGTTAGAAAGTACGTTCTTCTTCGCTCTTAATCTCCACCCACAATCTGTATCCTTACATGTGACGTACCAAATATCAGTACCGGACTTCCTAACGTAGTAGTCAAACCCTTTCTTCATTGCATACAGGCCAACAACCATCTTTAAATGCTTTTTGTCTCTAAAAAACTTTCCCACATGTAACTCCCCGCCTGGTGTGCCACCCGTAGATATATAATGACTATGATCCTCGATGTCTTCTCTTGTATACATTTTCTCCTTGAATTTACCGTAATTTGTCGAAGAAGAAAATGGATCGCTCCATCCAGTCACATTGGTACCTCCAGCATCAGTAGGACCACTAATATCATTGGTCTCTCTACCATTATTAGGACCTGTACTGTCAGTAGTTCCTCTAGCATGACTGGTTTCGCCTGGACGACTACTACTAGTACCAGGTGTTTGACAATTTTCTCTACGGGGCATTCTTTTCCGTGTCGGTGGCCTCGGTGGTATTTGGTACGATAGTGGAGTCAAGTTCAAAGGTACAGCAGCAGGGGCCTCTGCACCTTGGTCGTCTCTTACGCCATCATTGCCCTCAACATAACATTCAGGGTCTGGACCATTAAAAAAACCATCGATGAACGGCATTTGTGCTACAATATCAGCACTCGGCATCATATTGTTTAATTCAGGTAATACATCTGCAACCAACACCTCTGGATTTGTTTCTGCACCAACAAAACTCCCAACCTCGCTACGATTATCCTTAACAAAACTTGGTGTGGGACTAGGATCGACGCAAACATTCTTCTTTAACAAAGTCACAAACAAAGGAATAAATTCATCTGGCTTCTTCGCAAGTGCAGATAAAAAGTACCTTGCACGCTTATCATTTCGAATAACTTCAGGAGGATACTCATAGCCTTTCCTGTACTTGTAATTTACTTCCAATTTCAAGTCATACTCCGCTTTGTCAACATCCAGTTCTTCGTACAAAACATCAACCAAACCTGAGTAGCTTAGGTTCGGATCAATGTCAATTGTCAAAGCGGCACTCCCTTTATAAATCCAATCTCTACCATCAAGCTCCCAAACACCATTATACATAACATACGCATTAACAGTTGAATCTGTCACAAACATTTAAAAAAACACAGTTATAATTTACAACAAAAATCTCACCGAAAAAAATCTTAATTAATCATTAATAACAAAACAATAATACTTAATTGATAATAAAATAATAATTCATAATTCATAATAAAACAATAATTAATAATTCATAATAAAAATAATTTAATAATTGAAAAATAATTATTAATTGATAATAAAATATAATTAATAATTATTACTCAAACCATAAAAAATAAACAATAATTAATAATAATTCATAATTTATAGTTAATAAAATAACTAAAAAAAAATAATTCTTAAATTATTAACTAAAATAATAATTAATAACTAATAATGATTAATAAAAAAATAACTAATAACACAAATAATAAATCAATATAAAATAAATTAATAATAATAAATAAACAATAATAATAGATTACAAAAATAAACAATAATTAATAATAATTCATAATATATTAAAAAAATAATAATTAATAATAATTAATAATAATAAATAAAAAATAATAATAGATTAAAAAAATAAACAATAATTAATAATAATTCATAATTTATAGTTAATAAAATAACTAAAAAAAAATCAATTCTTAAATTATTAACTAAAATAATAATTAATAACTAATAATGATTAATAAAAAAATAACTAATAACACAAATAATAAATCAATATAAAATAAATTAATAATAATAAATAAACAATAATAATAGATTACAAAAATAAACAATAATTAATAATAATTCATAATATATTAAAAAAATAATAATTAATAATAATTAATAATAATAAATAAAAAATAATAATAGATTAAAAAAATAAACAATAATTAATAATAATTCATAATTTATAGTTAATAAAATAACTAAAAAAAATAATTCTTAAATTATTAACTAAAATAATAATTAATAACTAATAATGATTAATAAAAAAATAACTAATAACACAAATAATAAATCAATATAAAATAAATTAATAATAATAAATAAACAATAATAATAGATTACAAAAATAAACAATAATTAATAATAATTCATAATATATTAAAAAAATAATAATTAATAATAATAAATAAAAAATAATAATAGATTAAAAAAATAAACAATAATTAATAATAATTCATAATTTATAGTTAATAAAATAACTAAAAAAAAAAAAATTCTTAAAACATTAACTAAAATAATAATTAATAACTAATAATGATTAATAAAATAATAACTAATAACACAAATAATAAATCAATATAAAATAAATTAATAATAATAAATAAAAAATAATAATAGATTACAAAAATAAAAAAAAAATCCCGTAGGGTCCGATTGGTCCGATTGGTCCGACCATCGGACCCCACAAGGATGGATCGGACCTTGTATTAAAAAATTAAAAAAAAAAAATTAAAAAAAAAATTATTTGGTCCGATTGGTCCGATGGTCCGACCATCGGACCCCTATGGGGACCATCGGACCCTTGTTCCAAAAAATAAAAAAAAAGAAAAACACATCGGACCCGAGGAGGGTCCGACCATCGGACCCATTGGTGGACCATCGGACCCATCGGGTCTTCGCCCCTGCCAACAAATTTTCTTCCACGTCGGGCTAGCATCGGGCCAGCATCGGGCCCCATCGGGCCCGACGAAAAAAATGCAGAAAAACAGCAAAATCCCAGTTTTCACATGCAGCAAAAATTATAACAGAAAAAATAACAAAATAACAGCAACAATCCACAGATCAATCATCAAACACAACATTCTTAATTAAAAATGACAACAACAAACAAGATTTAGAAAAAAAAAAATTAATTACTTACCCATTGATGGAGCTTGTATGTGTTCTTGCTTCTAATGTGGTGGATTAGTGTGGTAGCTTGTAGTGTGGAAGGTTGTAGCTTTTAGTGATGAGTGAAGAGAAGAAATTTTTTTTGGTGGTTGTGGAAGCTTTCGGGTGGAAGGTTTGTTGAATTGATGAGAAAAAGGTTGGAGTGGGTAGATGTAGGTGGGGAGGGTATTATGGGAAAAATACAAAAAGTGTCATATAAAATTAATTATATATAGTTTTAGTTTAGGGGAATAATATATGGGTTATTTAAGCATGGAAATTCAAATTTCCCTAATAGAACCCGTCCCTTGTGTGAGCTTCATGGGAAAGCATGGAGCATTGTTTTGGGTATTGTGACTTTGCTTCTCACATTTAGAGGTTGTCCCCTTAGGGTCTAATGCATGTTTAGGATAGCGGAGAAAATTGTTGGGATTGGGTGAATTTCTTGTGGAGTCTTGGCAAAAAGGTACCAATTCAAGAAAGCTCTTCCTTTATGCGTCTTTTGTGGCAGATTTGATATGGAAAGCGAGGAATGAGAAGGTACATGATAACTTGTTTCTTGATAATTGTAGTATTAATTATATCATGATTACCTTTGCAGAATTTGCAACCATGATCTTCCCTCGTTCAGCCCCAACTCCTATTCGCGGCTAGACCCCTCCCCCCTCTCGATGGACTGGCTGAAGATCAACTGTGATGTTGCAATGGGATTTAATTTTACGACAGTTGCATCTGTGGATAGAAATGATCGATTTGAGATTGCCTAAGTGGCAATTAAGAAGCAACGGGATTTAATTCCATGACAATTGATTGATTTGAGATTTAATTCATAGTTTTATATGCGTAGTTTATTTTTCAACTTACTTATTTATTTTTCGAAACACAACTTATAGTTTTCTTTTAAAAAAGTTGAAAAATCTCACAAAATTTTCAAAATAGAATGAAAAAATATAAAATTCCACCTAACTCTTTGTGTTAAAAAAATTATTAGTTAAGATATTAATAAACCTACATATTAAAAAATATTGTGACAAAATAAAAAATATTATTTATATTTTACATGTACAACACCTAAAAAAGTATTTAAACAAAGTGACTTTTTTTGGTAAATAAGAATACTTTTATTTATAAATTTAAAAAGTTGTGTAAATACTATATTTATATGTATAAAAAGTATTGAATTAGTTCATCTTGTATTATAAATAAATATTTTATTATATATATGTGTGTTAATTTTAAAGAAACTATAAACAAAGAAAAATTATATATAATTTATAAAAAAAAAAATAATTATTAAAGATAGATAATTATTTATATGATAAATTATTTATTTTTATATATTAAATAAAAACTTAAAACTTATTGAGTAAGACATAAGTCAATCATCCTTGAAAGAAAAATATTTCTTAGATGAGTAAATTATGGCAAAATTCTTAATAGTTTCACTTTACTTGCAATTAACCCCTAAAAACCATATTTTGGTAGCAAAACCCCTAAAAGTACGATACCGTTAGTAATTTATAATTTCTATCCAAATTTAGTTGTTAACTGCCATGGTGGATTATACACATGAACATAATGTATACGTGACCCAATTTTATTGGTCCACATAAATAATTATATTAAAAAAATAAAATTAAAAAGATATATATTTTTGTCTACTGTATCATATTTTTAAAAAATATATTTTTTTTTTCTAATATATTTTTTCTTTTTTTCATTTGCCCTCTCTCTCTCTCTCTCTCTCTCTCTCTCTCTCTCTCTCTCTCTCTCTCTCTCTCTCTCTCTCTCTCTCTCTCTCTCTTCCATAATTTTTTTTTTTTGCAATGTTGTTGATATTTTTGTATATAAATGTTCCTATTTGGATATTATTGTGTTCTTTATTTTCAAATTTGAAGAAAGATAATAGTTGTGGAGAAATAAATTTAGGGTTTTCAGGTTTGATTTTTGGGATTGAGATTTTGTGTATATATATGTGTGTTTGTTTATTGGATTTAGATATGTTTAAATTTGGTTTAAGTTTGGTTTGAATTTTGTTTAATTTTTTTGTGAGATATATGGATTTAAAAAATAGGTTGTGGTGGTAGTTTTGGTAGTAGTGGGTGGTGGTGTTTACGGTGGCTATGGATGATGGTGGTTTTGGTAGTGGTAGGTGGTGGTGGTTACAGTAGCTATGGATGGTGGTTGTGACAGTATATAGACTGAAGAAGAAGAAGAATGAAAAAAAATATTAGAACAAATATATGATATGGTAGAAAAAAAAATATTTTTTTAGTTTTTTTATTTTAATTTTTTAATGTAATTATTTACGTGGACTAATAAAATTGTGTCATATGTACACTATGTCCACGTGTACAATCGAACATGGCAGTTAACAGCTAAATTTGGATGAAAATTGTAAATTGCTAACGGTATCGTAATTTTGGAGATTTTACCGCTAAAATTTGAGTTTTGGAGGTTAATTACAAACAAAGTAAAACTATTAGGAATTTTACCGCAATTAACTTTATATATAGATATAGATTTTTAATCAATATAGAAATGACAAATACTCAAAATTCTAAAGCTAGAAAATCATACACCAAATAGAATAGTTCAAGATATATGGAACGCAAGAGCAATTAGATAGTCTTAATAGACAAAAATTACTTTTAAATATTTGTTACAAAATTGTTATGAAATTTGAGTTTATTTTTTGAAGAGATTTTTATTTATTTTAAATATTATTAATAGATAAATTTATTTTTAGATATTTGTTACAAAATGATAATAATTCTTATATTAAATATTACACAATATTAATTTATTGTGTAATTACCAATTGTCTTGCCAGATATAAATAGAATTTCACATGTAATTACCACTTGACATCTAAATATACATTGTATTTTAAAATATAATGTTACACAGTTGCTTTCAAACGCACCCTAATATTAAAAAGAGAGTTTTAGTAATTACATTGAAGAGGAGAGCTAATTGCAACCTCATTTTCTACTTTCTCCTCTAAAATTACATGCTCGAATATTATTTTTTTAATGGAATAGTATCCATTAGTTACAACTTCATCCATGTAAATTTTTTAAAAATTACAAATAGTTTATAGTGTCATTAACAAAGTTCATGATATTCCAGTTTACCATGCGTGTTCAAAATACTTCAAACTTGATTTTAATATGGTAAATCATTTGGAATTTTTTTAAAAATTTACAGTATAATATTGTAACTATAACAAATACTACGGTAAAAAAAATATTTTGGCATGTATTTTTGAATGTGGAGATTGAGAAAGAGGTTGTAGAAGGAGGTTATAATTAATACTCCTCATAACTTTAAACGTAACATACAAAGACAAATAAGTAAATTTATACTATGAAGTTTATTTGTATATATTTAAGGGATATTAGTAGCAAAACCACTCGAATTTTATTTTTTTTAATACTTAACCACATTAATTTAATTTTTGACGGCAAAACCTACTGAACCCTCATTCTACTTTTCTCTTTACACTTCCGTACAAAAATTTCAATTAAGTGCCACAGTGGACTGCTCACGTGTACACGTGGTAAATTTTTAGTGGTCCACGTAATATTAATTCTTAAAATATTATAAAATATAATTTCAAAATTATATTTCAGTCAACAGTGATAACATGGGATTCATTTTGAAAATACAGGATACTACAAAATAATTGAAATCAACAAATAGAAATTAATAATGGTTTAACACAAAATCAATTCAGAAATTATAAGCACATAGCAATTAGGAATGATATGAGAAAATACTTAAAAAATTCAATCCTAAATAATTTCCAAGGTTTTTCAATAAACTGATATCAATGTCCCGTTTAGGCGAGAGTCAAAGTTACCATCCATTGAATAGAGTTGTCAGCTCATCTAAAATGTTAAACATTCTAGCAACCTTTTATTCGATCAAGATTGGAATCCAGCGTTGTCCCGTTTAGGCGAGAGTCAAGGCTATTCTATCTTATGAGCTACTACCATCGTTTCGCAATTTGCAAGTCAAATATGGTCGCCACCATTAGGGCGATCTATACCATATAAAACACTTACAAACTACTTATCTTTCGAGATTAAACGATGCAAAATTGCTAATGAACGTTCCTCCAATAGGGAGGATTACTCACTAAAACAAACGCGATGTAAAACCCACAATGGAGATCGAATATCTTAATAATAAAATAAATAAATTATAAACAAAAATATTTTATTTTATTCTTTGTTTATCTTTTTTTTTTCCTTTTCTTTTTATTTCTTTTTTCTTTTTTCTCTGAAACCCTAATCCTCTCCACACTAACCTATCTTCCTTCTCCTTCTTCTTCTTCTCCAGAACCACCACCACAGCCAATATCACCACCATCATAACTCCTCCCACTACCACCACCACTACATTCACCATTGCACCAAAACAAAGAAGATGTCAGAAAAGAAAAAAATCAAATATCACCTGCTATGAAAATCCAAACCCAGAATCAAATACCCAGCCAAAAGATCGTCGTCGGTGATGTTGTGGTATTTTTAACACGCAAGTATACATATCGTTAACAAGTTATATACTCATAAAGAGTGAGGTCGATCCCATAAAGATTGTAGTTAAGTACTTTAAAAGTAAATCTTTATGGTTATATCGAATTTTAAAGTAAATTAAAATTAGAAAGCAATAAAACAATGAAAATAAGAAGTAAGTAAATTAATAAGGAAATTAATGATTATTAAAAGTTAGGGTTTTCAATTTCAATTGCATCTATTGATTATGGTTTAACATGATTCTATTCCTATTAACAAATTCTATGTTATAGCAGGTTTACTTAGGTAATTTATAGTCTTCTCAGATATATAAACCTCGGTTACATGCAAATTTTCTACTGTCGTGATAAATTAAACATGTTAAAGGCATTAAACACAGAAACTCTTTAAGGTATTGAAATTTCGATTTCAATTGCATCTATTGATTATGGTTTAACATGATTCTATTCCTATTACCAAATTCTATGCTATAGCAGGTTTACTTAGGTAATTTATAGTCTTCTCAGATATATAAACCTCAATTACATGCAAATTTTCTATTGTCGAGTGTCGTGATAAACTAAACATGTTAAAGGCATTAAACACAGAAACCCTTTAAGCTATCGAAACCATATAGGTACTCTCGTCCTATATCGAAATTTGGTTCTATTTCACTATAGCATAATTGACACTTACTTCTCAAATTTTGTATCAAAATCATAAACAATTAATTGAGGGCCAAGCAATTAAATAAAATTAAGTACGGATGAAATAAAATACATAAAAATTGAGGGAGAATTAAATCACATTAAAACTAAAAATCAATGTCAAACAATATCCATCTAAACCCTAATAAACTGTTTAGCTGCTCATGTTCATCGTAGTAATTTCGCACATATTAATTTAGAGTAGAAGAAGAAAATAGAGGAGAAAAGAATGTTAAAAATTCTGTGGAGAAAGCCTTCAATATCAATTTTGCTCTCGAAAATTCGTACTCCTTGATTGCTTGTTAAAAACTATGGAAGTCCACTTCTTTTATAGCTAAAAAATGATAAAAAAAAAAGATAAAAGATGCTGAAAATCTATTCTGCTTGATATTAGAAGGGGCGGGTCGCGGCATGCACTTCCTATTTTGTGTGCAGTGAGCTTTTATTTGATCTTTTTTTCATT
The DNA here is from genome assembly GCF_029168945.1 of Cannabis sativa. Lineage (NCBI taxonomy): Eukaryota > Viridiplantae > Streptophyta > Magnoliopsida > Rosales > Cannabaceae > Cannabis > Cannabis sativa. The sequence continues at coordinate 36,422,352 of NC_083610.1, read as the reverse complement.
CCTTCAATATTTTCCCTTGTTCTTCTATTTTAAATCTACAAAAAAAAAAAAAAGATAACAAAACGTGTAAAATTGCTCCAAACAAGAGTAAAACTAAATTAAAAACACACTCAAATTAACCTAAAAATAACACTAATAATATCCTAACAGGTGACCTAATCGGACCGTCTAGTGACAAATCTAATGGCGCAAATCCTCTAAAACTAGTGTTCCTTCAATTCATGACCAGTCGAAGCACAAAAGAATTGGGGTTTTTAGGTTCGAGACCTAGTAAACACGATCTCCTGGTCTTGTTGGACCACCCACGACTGTGGATGGCTGTTTGGCCTGCTGTCATTGCACTGGGAAATTGGAAGAGAGGGAGCGAGGGAAAGATGGCGAGGAAGAGAGAGGGGGTCGAGTTCTTGGCTTTTCGAAATCGGACAACTGGGTTTCAAGGTCCCTTTGGGACCATCGACGTCAGAAACAGCCAGTTTTTTGTCTTACCACGTCGTCGAGCAAGAGAGAGAGAGAGAGAGAGAGAGAGAGAGAGAGAGAGAGAGAGAGAGAGAGAGAGAGAGAGAGAGAGAGAGAGAGAGAGAGAGAGAGAGAGAGAGAGAGAGAGAGAGAGAGAGAGAGAGAGAGAGAGAGAGAGAGAGAGAGAGAGGTTGAAATTAGGGTTCACAATTAGAGAGAAGAAAAAGAAGAAGAAGAAATATATATATATATATTATTGTTGTTGTTTTTTATAATTTTCAAATAAGTTTTTATAATATTTAAATAATTAGTATTATGTGGACCACTAAAAAATTACAGTACATGTGGACAGTCCACCGTAGCACTTAACTAAGGCTTTTGAACGGCAGTGTAAAGAGCAAAAAGAAATGTGAGTTTGGTAGGTCTTGCCGTCGAAAAAATCAATTTATGTGGTTAAGTGTTAAAAAATAAAGTTCGGGTGATTTTGCAGCCAAAATCCCTATAATTAATTGGGTAATTGGCAGCGAAACCTACTTATGTGTAATTTTTATATACTTAACTCCTGATCTTTTGTTTTAGTGATAATACCTACTTAATTTACTTTTTTGGTAAATTTGAGACGCCAGTTAAATTTCACCGTTAAATGCCAATTATGATTGCCATTGTGTATACCTATTTACATGTGAACTAAAACCTCAAAGCCAATAAAAACATGCCACGTATACACATGTATACACAGTAATAATCTATTTAGTATTTATCGGTAAAGTTTAACCGGTGCCTTAAACTTGCAAACACAAGTTAAATTAAGTGGGAATTGCCACGAAAAAAAAAAAGGATTATTTTAAAAATACCCAAAAATTTATGTTTTTACGGAATTTTAAATTTTTTAACATTTTTACAGACTTTTTTTTCTTAAAGATTTACATATTCTAAAAAAAAATATTATTTACACGTTAGTTTCACGTTGCAAAAATATAGTATAACATTACGACAATATGAAAACAAAATTAAAACGAACATAAATGTAAATAAAAAAATTCATAAAAATATATAAAAAAAAATGTATTATATAAATTTCTAAAAAAAAATCAGATACAAAAATTAAAACTTCAAAGAATTTCGTCACGAATTACTCTATTAAACATATTTAATTTGTTTACTTTGATCAACTTATAATTTTATTTGTACTAGTTGCTTCTTACTACTTTTTTTTTTTTGATAAATTGCTTCTTACTACTTATTAAGCGGGGCATTAATAATTTTTATAATAATTATTATATTATTACCATATTAAATTATAGGACATTTCGCAATAATCCAAATTTGGCTACAAGTCAAAGACAAATTGTTTTGACAGTCAGGATCAATCCAAACCAAAGCATGAGTTATTTGATTTAATTTGGAACAATGCTATTTTTTTTATTTTTGTTTTGCTCAAATGAACAATGCTAATTAATATTCTTTATCTTTATTAATTATAAATACTAAGAGAAACTTGAAAGTAAATTACATTCAGAGACAACCAACCAACCAAATACTAGAAGTCACTAGAAATGTCAAAGGAAATAAGTCTGTTGCTGATCCCAACTTCCAAGCAATATATTACAATTTTACTAGTTTCTCTTGTTCATGTTCTTTATTCAACATAGTAAACAAAACTTGGTTAAGATATCACCCACCAAAAAAGAAAGAAAAAAAAAAGACTTCACAATAGAGAAGCTTAAATAAATTTAGATGCTTAATTGAACCTTTTCATAAAATTTTCAGTAAAGATTTAGCAATAAATAATATTTTAAAACCATGGAGAAGGAAAACCCCATTATATAAATTCCCTCTCTCCCGCGCCAACCAACAAAAATATTAATGCAGATTAATAAAGTACTCTAACAGCTCTAGCATTTGAATTTTTCTACCAAGATTACAATGAGCATCATCATCATCATCATTGCTATCCCAAAATGATTTTCTCTAGAATTCTTGACTTTAGGGGTTCCGGCGGCCGGAAGGATTCCAAACTCACTTTAGAGCTCTCAACAATCTCCTTGTAAACACTGTCTCCTTTCTCAGATCTAATAATCTCCAAGGTGTTTCCAAGAACATCGCCTGCAAGCCCTGCATGTACAAGGCTGCCAGGCTCCTCACCACCGTCATGTATTAACTTGCCAATCTCCGCCAAAGAAGCCACATTCTCCATGATGACTTTCGCAAAGATTCGGCCAAGATACTCTGGTGCTTTTGGTGCATCGGTTACGGTGTCCTCAAAATTAGACAGAACCGATTCAAACCTGCCCAGAAGAAACGTTAGTGACAAAAAGGGTTCAAGTTTCTATTAATACATTCCAAAAATATTTATATTTATATATATATATATATATATATATATATATACAAGAAAACTAGCACATACCCTTTAAATAGCTGTGACTGACTTAACGTATCACCGTGAGACTTTCTAAGATTAACAAGAAGTTTCGCCAAAAGATCTCTTTGCAAGTCCTTCTCCTCGAAAGAGTCTATGACCCATAAAGATACCATTGTGGCGTGGAAGCTTGGGGAGTTTAACTCATTAATGCATTGAGCAACTTCTTTCTCATCGCTAGCACTGTAGGAACCAAGAATCTTGTCAAAATATTAACTGAGAAAATAAATATGACCCAAGTAGAGTTAACTATTAATAAAATGCTGCTTTAGGTGTACCATACAAAAAGATCGAGAACACTCAAATTGGGCAATAGCATTAGTTTCAGTACCACACCAGTTAATATAGGCTTATCAATTTGCATGTTTTCAAAACTAGTTTTCATTATTATCAAACAGCTGGCAGAGGCCATTCTACCTAATGATAGTCACAATGAGCTAGTACCCAAAAAAGAAGTTACAAGAGTACACAAAAAATGATCTGTTAGCACATTCAATTAGCTGATGATTATGTTATCAAAAAAAAAAATAGCTGATGATTGTACTGAAACGCAGAAAATGATAATAATAATAATAAATAAATAAAAAATAAAAAAAAAAAGCACGCACAGCAGATAGGCAAACCTGTAAAATTCTTTAATAGCTGTCCTTGACTTCTCGCGCAGATGTTCTTCAGGCAATGTCTTCTCTGCGGGATTACTCTGGGCGGGAGTTGTTGCCTGCCCACGTGTAGGTGGTGAATTTGGAATAGACCTGTCAAAAGCATCTGTATTTCTGATATCTCTACCACTATAATTAATATTTCGCTCTTGCGCGCTTGACTGATCATAAGCAGATTGTCCTGAAAACCTATCAGGCATAAATCTTGGGATGTGGTCACTAATAGGACCGTAACCCCGGTCTGAGACAGAACCATAACCATTTATACCAGCTGCCACTCTTCTAGAGTCCCCACTGTTGGGTGCAACATCAGCCATTGATGCAGATGACAAAGGTGTTCCTCTAATAGACATTCCTCTAGCTAGACCACCTTGAGGGCCCAAGGTAATAGCTTCATCACTAATAGTTCTCTGAGTCAAGGGAACTGACAGGGCCCTGGCCTCAAAAGACGGTCTCTCATCAGCTCGAACATCCTGACTATTGCCGAAACCACGAACCGGGCCTGGCATTGCGCGGAAGCTACCTAACTGAGAACTTGGAGAAGACAGCATAGATGGCCCTCTTGAACCATAGTCCATAGAAGGCCCCCTTCTTGGTGTATTAATGCTTGGACCACGGCTGAGCCTACTCGTTTGTGCATGTCGTTCTTGAGCAGCATCTCTGTGCACTTCCTCAATCTTCTTTGGCCCTTCAACTTTCCTCCTCTGCTGCCATTTATTCTTTCTAAGATCAATTGCATCCTTCAGCATGAATCTAACCCTAGATGATAGTTTCATATTATTTGATAAAGTTTTCATCCAATCAAAATATGCATCCATATGCTCCTTGGCTTTTGGATGGTCAATGATCTCCCCAATTGTGCTCATCAGCTTACATAAAGCTTCAAGATCTTCTTCATCAGGAGTCTCTTGTTGTCCCAACAGTTTTTTAATGCACTCATGCATTATTCTTTCAGTCAACATTTTCTTCTTGTACAGCTCCCCAATCAACCTGATATTACCTAACATCCGTCTCCTTGCCTTGATCCTCTTCTCTTCTCTTTCCTCGTCAGATATTTTTTCCTCGCCCTCCTCATCAGCTTTGTTGGCTTCCTCTTGCTCTCTTTCTCCCCTCTCAAATTCCTCCTGGCACTTATTCAGAAGTAATCTCTTAAAAGTAATCTTCTCATCATCTTCACTAAAATCAGGCAACTCTCCAGAAAGGTGAGCACAAAAGTTGGCATACATCTCACAGAAAGTAGGCTCCATAAGAGCTTTGTCAAAGATCTGTGCAATAACACCGCGAAGTGTGCCAGCATTATCAATATTAACAGCTTTTACTTGCTCAAACAGTTTTTCAAAATTCTGGGGAGTTAGCTTGTTCAATATACCCTTCAACTGCCTTTGCTTGGCCTGTTCTTCATCTGTAACCTTGCCCACTTCATACTTCTTCTCAGTTTTATGCATTGTCACTAACTGAGTTTGTGGAGAAGGAATTAAACCCCTCTGATGGAAATTGGTGGATCGCTGCCACCGTTCAGAATCAGGACTGTTTCTTTGCATTGCCCCCTGAGGCCCTAATGACTGCATAGGACCAGAAAGGATCCCTCCAATTGGTGCAAACTGAACAGGTGCCTGTCCACCTCTTGGATTCCTCAAAACACCAAAATTCGCTACCTGACCTGTTACTGGACGAAAACCAGCATTATGAACAAAACCCATGTCCAAGCGCAAATCACGTCCAGCCCCATAAGGACTTGGCACTTTATTCCATCGGTCATCCTCCATAATTCCACTGCCACGGCGTTCCAGTCGAGGTGCACCAGGCCTATCAACAATTCTTCCTGGACTAGAATGCGAATTGCGCTCAAGATGAGATGCGACATTACTCAGTAGCAAATCTGATATATCAGCTGCAATTTTAAAATCCTTTGGAACATCAGTAAACTGGTCAGCATATTTTAAGAGAAAATCTCTGGAATACTTTTTTACTGTATTCTTGTTTTCATCTTTGTCAGGCTGTGCATGTTCGCCATTATCCACAGTTTCCAGCTTTGGTTTGGAAATATCAGCAGCATCTTCCCAGTCATCAGGCTCAGATTTAGCCCCTGCATCTTTTTCAACAAGAGCAACATTTTCAGCAGGTTCATCAACAGTAACCTGGTTAAAATTTGTGCTGCTAGAAGTGCCTTCAGAATCCACAACACTTTCCTTCTTTTCTTCAGGGCCCTTGTACGCATTATAAAGATCAGATGTTGTCCCAGCAGCATCTGCCTTCTGAAGTAACTCTTTCCGTTTCTTCTTCCCTCTTGCAATAGTACTCTTTGTCCTACTCAATTCTGAAGTGGACCTATCCTTAGAAGCTCCTAAAACTGAAACCTCAGCACCAACAAGGTTTTCCACACTTCCCGCACAAACACTCTCCATACTTCCACCTTCAGGTTTTGCAGACTCAATAGCCTGAGCTTGGGACTGCTCCACTCCAGAATTTTGTAAAGAAACTTCATTACTGATGCTATCACCTCTACTAGAAGTGGTATCAACACTAGCTGAAATCTCAGCAGAACTTTCGACAACTTCAACACTAATACCCCCTGATCTATCCATCAAAACTCCAGAACTTTCTAATGGTGATATATCAATGCTTTTACAAGTTTCTTCTGGGTCCAATTCCTGCCTAACTTGTTTAGCTGACTCCACAGGCAAAGTTGTTTCTGCTTTTTCTTCCTCAATTATAACAGAACCTGATTTATCAACAGCAGTCTCCGTACCAGAAATTTCAGCTGAAATACTTGAACTGCTTTCTATAATCTCGGCCTTTGTTACAGAAGGATCAGTAGTGTCAACCCTAGGAGTTGATAGTGATTCCTCAGTTGCTTCTGAAACATCGTTATTATTCACCAGAGAAGTAAGAGTTTGATTAGACTCGATAATTTCTGATGCACCACTTTCCAATGATAGATTGCGTTCTGAAGTCTGAGAAGGCAAGCTTGACACAGAAAGAGATTGCCCACCAACCTATTATTTAAGAGTAAATCCATGCCAAGAAAATACAACAGACCCCAGTTTAGAATTATAAAACAAATATATACATAATTCTTGTGAGTGGAAAATAGAAGCGAAAGAGATACATATAGAGAAGGAAAGTGGATCATATAAATAAAACAAATATCTGACAACTATACCTGGCCCTGAGAAAATCCTTCTCTCAATTCTTTCTTCTGCTCATCTTTAATTGAATTCGACCTGCTAAGAGTTTCTTTGCTGCTGGAGTCAGCCCTTTCTACAGCAGTAGTATCATGATTAACTGATGCAGCATCGTCATCCTTGCATTCAACAGTGACAGCAGCAGGCATAGCAGTAGATGAATCAGTCACCACTGCCACTTTTGATACAATAACGTCACTGCCAGATTTTGGTTGATGTAAAGACCTATCTGTAGAAATCTCAGAATTTCTAGGAGACTGAGAAATGCTCACTTCAGCTGACACCCTTAAAGGTTTGGGCATTTCAGATTTCTCAACTATGGTTGAATTACTTGATACTGTCTCTACCAGTACCTTCTCTCCAAAAGATCCAGCACTGGGTTTAACTGTCACATGTGTCGTTCCTGGTGGCACGGACGAGATTAAACTGTGTGCATCACGTGTATGTTCTAGGTTTGATGGTTCCGAAATTCCATGCATATGGGTACCAGATTTATTAACAGGCAGTGCTGATGGAGTCATAATCGTTACACTCTGGGGAGCCTGGCTTCCTGGATAGTTAAATCTTGGTGCCTGAGAACTAGGTGGGATTTGGCCACTAGTTGGAAAATAATTATAGGAAGATGAGTAATAATTGATGGTATGATTATGGGAGCCTGGAAAAGGTTGAACTGGCTGAGATTGAGGTGGAACATTAGGATGAGACCTCAGACCAGATGATCCACCATCTAAATAACCATCCGAACGTTTGTCAAACCTAACCTCTTCATGTGTCTTTGGGTTAGTAATCTTAACAGTAGTTTTACGAGGAGCACTATATTTCCCCCCAGACTGAGGAGAGTATTGTGGAGCAATGATGCCCATGTTGCTCAACTGTTGTTGCATCGGAGCCATTTGAGATGTGAAACTCATGTTCTGTGCTTGATGCATCATTCCCTGATGTTGCATTGGGTGTCCTTGTAGACCAGGTACAAACATAGGTGGTGCCTGCACTGGAGGAGCACTTCCCATTTGTAATGGCAAAGGCAATGGCATTTGAAGAGGATTGGATGGCACAACCTGAGATTGAATCTGTTGGTTGGGTCCACCAAATTGCATGGAAACGTGGGGTGGATGGAATGGAGTTGGCATAGAAATGCCAGTCATTGAATGACCAGACGGCTTGTGCGTTTGACTTGCAGGAGGTGCTGGAGAGACTTGCACATCCTTTTTAACCTTGGGCAATGGATGCGCCTCATACGTATTGAGTTGATCAACAGAAACATGATCCTTCCTAGGTAATGGCTGCTTAGGAACATTTGGAGTAGGCAATGAAGGCCCAGCTTTACCAGAATTATGACGTACCTGCAAAAATATATATCTATTATAACTACTTAGCAAATAAGTAGAAAATAACAAAGCAATATCATCGGCAAAAACTCTACTACAATGTGATCCGTGTAAATATCTGACTTCTGTGTGTGTGTGTGTGGGAGAGAGAGAGAGAGAGAGAGAGAGAGAGAGAGAGAGAGAGAGAATTTTGGCAAAATGATTATTTTAGTGACTTGGAGTGGGGAGAACGCCTAGGAGGGTCCTAGGGGGAGTGTGTTGCCAACCTTAATCATTCTTTTCTTTTAATTTGGGGTTAAGAAAAGAGAATAAACCAAAAGAACTTTGGTCAAAAAATTCAAGAGACACTACAATGGAAGACAAATTTGAAGGTAAAAAAAAACCAACTTAATCTTTACGCAATTTAAATATTGTTCCACGTGGTGTGTGCAACTGTGCACCGAACTGAAAAAGCTTCCTTACTTTAAATAAAGACTATATGAATGAAAAGAGAGCAAGCGAACCTGGTCACGTTTCTGCTCATCCAAATTTGGCGGAGCAGAGCTTGTACGAGCAGGAACCTACAAAAAAACAAAGCAGCGACAAAACCCTCATGTTCTTTAATCTACAATAATAACAAAATTTGTATAGTGCAGAACTTAAATCTTACAAACTACTGGTACAAAGATTTTAGCAATACCTGCATTACATTCACCAAACCAGGGCTTAACGAACCAAATTGAAACACTACAGCCTTTGATCCATCATCTGGAGCTGCACCATTAGAAAACAAATCAATAAAAACTATTCTTTTTTTATTTATTACAAAACAAATTAATAAAAACTATTCATTTGCATTCATCAAATTCTATGCATTTTTAAGAATATCTCTATCCATAAGCTTATTCAATAAGCCAGAAACTAAATGAATACCCTCACACACTACACCACCATTAAAACACAATAATTACCTTACCCAAACCAGTGTCATGACAAGAAAAAGAGTCAAAAACAACCATCATATATTGATTCATCAACCTTCAAACTCACCTTTTGTCGGGGTAGTGGTGGCTGAACTCTCACTGCTCATGGTGCCATGTTGTGAAGTCGGTACCTTCTGACCTCGAAAGTTTCTTTGAGATGCCAAAGTTTCAGCTTGCTTAGCAGCTGATAAGTTAACCGGTGCATCAGGTGCTCCTAAAACAATAATCGATCCTTTCGATTAAAAATATATACACATATATCTAGAAAAACAAGAGAGCCAGAGGACATATATATACATACACGCACACACATATATATACATACCGTGTAATGGGGGCTGTAGATGGGCACCATTTTGCACTCCACGAAGTGTTGCAACATTACTATCAGAAGGATTTACATTCGGCACATTTGCCCTAAGTTGCGGCCCTTGTGCATTGTGATACTTCTTACTGAAAAGAATTCAAATTTATACCAGAATCCGAATAAGCAACCATCACTCATAATAATAATAATAATAATAATAATAGTAAAAAACGAAAAAACATTGTTGAAAGAAATCCAATTTCCAAAAACAACAAAAGACAAAAAAAAAAAAACAATCAGAATCAGCAAAACCCTAAGAATTGAAGAAAGAAAAAAAAAACGGAACTTTTACCCGCGATTTATTGACGGTGAAGGGGCGGGCCCGCCGCTTCCCCTACCGTAAGCGCCTGAGTGTCCACGCAGGTGAGTGGAGCTCTGGGGTCGCCCGGGTTTCCGATTATAGTTCTCGCTCTTATCGGGCTTTGTTTGATTGAAGGACATATATCCCAATCCTTGATTTCTCAATTCTTTTTCCTTCAGATTTTCTCTGCAACCAAACACACGAGACAGATCCACAATTTCACAAATCAAAATCAACACTTTAAGAATCAAAACAAAAACAAAACCATCATCATCATCAACAACAACAACAACAACAACAATAAACTCGTATTCATTATCTCAAAACAAAATACTCATTAGGGTTCTTTCATTCGTTCGATTAAAGAGAACTACAGAAAGAACAAAATAAAAAGAGAGAGTGTAGGTCAAAAAAAAACCTGGTGAAGTGAGAGTAAACAGAAAGAAAGAAAGAACGATAGAAAAATTAGGGTTTTATTATGCAAAGCTGAAAAATGCAGGAGAGAGAAGGAAAATTATGATTTTTGGAGAGAGAAAGAGGAGAGAGAGTGAAAGAGAAGGGTACTTTGTTGTGGTAACAAACTGAACAGTAAGATGGTCAAAACTAACTATAGGTTTTCAAGGAGATCAGAAATCGAATAGGTCTTTTATGCAAGAGATTTTTTTTTCAAATATATATAATGTTAATAATAACTTATTAGGATTAGAATTAATAAAAAAAAACCCTTTTTAAATATGATAAAAGATAAGTTTTATTTATTGCAGGCAATAATAATAATAGAGTGACTGTTATATTTAATTTCAAATTATTTGTTTAATTAGGATTGTTATGTTAGACTTTTTCATTTGGAAAAAAAGATAAATATATTTAGTATTTTTCATAAAAGTATTAGAAATAAATAAATATATATAAAAAAATACTTATATATGACATAATAAGGGCTTTCTAGCTATGTGTCACTAAACCGAACTTGCTAAGGAATCTCAAAGAAAAAATAATATATATTTAAATGTAGAGAAAATCCAAGAGGAATCCCACTTTGTTAATGCATACTCTTTACACGCGCTACTCCACGCGCCGCCACATGGTTTTGGATGGTGGTGGGGTTGGGGTTTGAGAGAGATGGTTAAGTTTATTGTATTTTTTCTTTCTTTAAACAAAAAACTTTATTGTATTTTTTTTTAGTAATTTGTTGTGTAAATAGTTAATTTTAACTCTCGGTTATAGATAAATACTTTAGTTTAACTTTTAACAGTAATAATATTTAACTTATATTTCTGGAACTTCCGTAGCTACCTAACTGTTAAATGGTAAGTCATTATCCACATATATATTTAAATAAAGTAAAAAATTTAATGACTTGGACTAATCAAGAATTGACACGTGGCAATTCACTTTACACTTAGAGCATATTCAATGGTAAAATTTTAGAGGATGCTTAGTGAGGTGGACATATTATATGACAAAATATTGAGATGCTATACCATTGAAGAGAAAAGGATGTCATTCTAGAAATTTGCATGGATGCTATGTTGTGGTATTGATGCTATTCATTTTTTTTATAAAAAATTGAAGCTAAAAAACTATTGTAGCTAAAAATTAAGATATATATTAAATAATAATGTGTAAGATCATAATTATAGCACTTTTAGAGAGTGATATACATTGGAGTATTTTTAGAAGTAAGAGTGCCAAAAATGATATGGAAGAGAAATAAAATAAAATATTATATTTTTAGATGACGTGTAAATTTTTAGCATCCTTAAAGAATGATATACCATTAGAGAGAAAATGATGTCATTCTAAAAATTTACATGGATGTTATGTTGTAACATTGGGAAGTACTGGGCGTCAGTTACAGGCGTCAGTGACATATGATAAGTACTGGGCGAAGTACGGGCTCGTCTGATTAGACGATGTGATATATTAGTGCCAAGTTGTGGCACAAGCTCACCTGATTAAGTGATACAATTATATGATATATATATATGGGTGCAGGGTTTTGTCACAGGCTCACCTGATTACATGATGAAGTTATGTGATATACAGGTGCTAGGCTATGGCACGGGCTTGCCTGATTAGGCAATACAATACAAGATTATCATATTAAAGCATCGACTTGCCTGATTAGGCAATGTGATGTAATGAAGATGGTTACTTTATGAGGTAATATATATAATTTATATTTTTTAAATGAATATGATTCCTACTATTGGTATAATGATTTTGTATTACCAGATATATGTATACTAATGATTATTCATGGTAGATGCCAGTAGTGATTTGAATTTCATCTTATGAACAATGCGTGATAGTTTGTTTTGATTGTGTATAAATGATATATTCGAATAATAAACTATATGATTATTATTATTGCTTTTCTTGTTGAATCCTTATGACTCACGGGTGCTATGTGGTGTAGGTAAGGGCAAGGAAAAGTTAGAGCTGCCATGAGGTGACTACCTTTTCCAGCAATGTACATATTGACCCCACCGGCCTGTGTGCCGAGTTGCCAGGAGTTGTTTTGGGCTGTATCTATTGTGTATTTTAGTTTTATGTTTTGGAGGCATCGTTGTATATAGTTCTATTGTAAAAAATTTTATAACAAGGATCCCCGAAACACGTTTTTCATGTCGTTATAATGTCCATTTTTAGTATTTTATTTTAGTAAAGTTTTTAATATCATCACGGTTTTCAATAATTAATCAATTTATTAGTACTAAACTAGTTTATAAAATCACACACGTGGTGTCCCTATAGATTATAGCGTTACAACTTGGTATCAGAGCAACCATGATTTTAAAGGTCTTGAAGACTGGTCGAATATGTACATTTACTGTGAAGAAAGGTCGACTCATGGTATAGTAAGTGTTTATATTATTTGCTATTGTCTTACTTGCTTAGACAATTATAGTGTATGATGGGAAGAAGTAGTGTACTGATTATTTATAATAAGAATATGCGTATGGTATACGCATACTGATATTCATATCAGTCTGAGCTTTAAGTTTTTAGAAAATATGGATTAAATGTGTGACAAGTTGTACAGTAAGGGCAATTGAATTGCCTGAATGGCGAGTTGTTTGGACTCGGGACAAACGGTAAGGAAGATAATCCTTTATTGTCGTAATACTAGAAACATGTAAATTTTGCTATGCATGATATGATTAGAGGACAAGGAAAAAATAGATCTGAGATCTGAAAGGACAACATGCTCGTTTTATGTTTGTTCTCACACTACAGACACTTCTTGTTGTACCACTGGATGTGGTGAAAGATATAAACCCAACTTACGAGCAGATCATAAGGCAAAACTAAATGAACCACTAATTATGGAATAGAACAAAAAGTTATAGGGCAACTAGGATAGCGGTCAAAATGAGAATAAGAAATGACGACCTTATTCTGAGTGTTCAATATACAAAAAGGCGCCATTTGAGCTAATATAGAGCCAGATCTTATTATTGTGGGGTAGTGGGTCATCTAAAAAGAACCTATCCACAGTTAAGAAAGACTAATGTTAAATAAGAAAAGTGTACGGGTCCTGCCCAAGTGTCAATTATGATTCAAAGGGACCCGAGTATCGGTCTTTGGCTGATTCAAGTTAGAATTTTATGGGCAATATTATAGTTACTGTTTCAATTGATATCGATATTAAACATTTTACACTCAATGAGGGGGGATCAAAAGATCTGAATGGACTGTGCATGTATGTTATTGAGTGGTAGTTCATCTGATAGGGTAGACAGATTAGAGAAATGGCAATATAAATTAAATTTGCTGATATTCCCAAGTGGAATATAGGACATGAGTAGCTAATGGAGGTATCCATCTTATGGATTTGGGGAAACAAAATCTTTTAATTAAAAGTGATCTAGTGTTAGTACAAGTGGGACAATTTATGAGTATTGTCTGAAACCTTAGGTAAATTGAAGGCGGCGATTGTATGGTTGGAGAAATTCACTTCTAGGGAAAGAATGAGATCAAAGAGGGGCACGAGTCAAGCTGTGACAATCAGAGCCCCGTGATCTGCGAAGGAAAGACCAGGAGCTGTATAACCCCACGTCGCCTAGGGGAAAGGTCGTATGTAGTGATACTAAGATTATGTAGGTGTGGGACTACATAATGGTTAAGGACTTGAGTGTTTGCTTGGGACTACCTATGTTAGCAAGAAGCATCTTGTTTTTGTAGCCCACCATGAAGGAACTCCACGGTTAAGTGTGTTTGACCTGGGGTGATTTCATTTAGGAAGTTTCTCCATGAAGCGTGCGAATCAGAGCAAAGCACGTTGAAAACACTTGGATTGGTCCATGGGGCCAGTCGTCAGTCCAGGAAGCAGCTAGAGTAATGTACTTGTGTATAAGAGCCATCATTCCATGGGAGTAAGGGCCCAATAGAGGCTTGAAGCGGGGACGTTACTAGGGTAACGTATAAAAGAACGTTAGGAAGAGTAGTGGTATCACTAAGGTAAAGAAGATTACCTGAATTACTTAAGGTGATATAGTAATGATGGAGAGTACTTCATAATTGATTGGATAGTCAATATGGTATATAAGGAGACCATTGAAATTCTGAGAAAATATTACTTTATTAAGCAATTATAAAAATGCATACTCACCTAGAATGAAAAAAAGCTTATGAATTGAGATGCAATTTAATGGACATGTATTTGAGTGATTGGTGAATGTTGGATCACAAAATAGGTTGTTTATTAAACAACAAACTATATAATTGAGTGTAAAATAAGTTTTAGAGTGGTTAACCAAGTATGAAGATAGTGATGATTGCAAGGGAGCAATAGTGGCGTATGAACTAGGGAGTAAAACCTTAGTGGTAATAACGGGAAAAGTATACGAGGGTCTTAGATGTTGATGAATTAGCATCATCAACAGGAGACTCACTATAAGTTGGTATAGTAGTTCATGCCAAGGGATTGTCAATAAAATAGAGATTATACTTGAGGTATGTATATTTCAAGGTGTGTTTGAAAAGATTATCAAGATTTCTACCAAACACAGAAAAAAAACTTCAAGATCAAGGAGTGATCTTAAATTAATTGTTATTAGTTGAGAATTCGGGAAATGGGTATTTCTAGTTTAGTTATGGGTACCTGGTATGAGCAATGTTGCCTCTACCGTATAGGTTACATCAATTCACTTTATAACGGTAGTTAACTGTAAGTGATTGGGAAATTTAAAAGTTGTGTCAGTTCAAGAGAAATTGATGTAAGTTAAAATAAGTAGAAATGAACAAGATTCAAGTTGACAATAAGATGGAAATTCCTCAAGCATAAGTGAACAAAATTGACAAGGAATTGTAAGAGGATAATGAAGGGAGTGATGGAAATTGAATTTAAATAACGGAAGGACGAAAACAAGAAATACAAGTAGGAACGACAAAAAAGCATCTACTTTCTGATAACCCACCATGCGTTTACCTTGGAGTTAAGCATACTTAACTTGGGGTAATCTAAATATGGGAAATATTTTAGGGATTCATCTCAGAAAGCATACGAGTGAGGACAAAGTACGTTAGAAATATTCATATTAGGATGCAGAATCAATAGTCGTTCCAGAGATTATTAAGAGAAAAGGATGTGTTAATAAGTAAAGATTTACGAGGTATCGAGATAAGCATATGTTAATAAGTAGAAATAAGAAGTGCTCTAATTGAATATCTATCAGAAACGAATACTTAACTTGTTAATAAGTTAAGTCAGTATACCAGTTTAGGAGGTCCTATAGGAGGAACAGAAAGATGCAATTATGAACTATGTATTGTGGGATCTTATGATTTTGACTGAGTAGTAACGGCTGGACATATTGAGTTAATATGCTGTTTATCAGTATGGACAATTTATACAATAAATGAGGATATGAAATTCATACGAAATAATAGTCTAATCTTGTGAAATTCCAAGGTTGATATCTTTGGCTATGATGTTAAGAATTATAGAAGGTTATTGAGAACCATGAAGATTAAAGCAAAAATAGTATGATGTTTTATTCTTGAAAGGTGGGTAACTTGAGAAGATCAATGGAATATTAGAAACATGCTGTGAGCATATTCAATAAAGGTTAGATTATCTTAGAATAATATCTTCCCTAACGAGGTGTTTATTTAGAAGTGATAATTAAATGTACCACTGGTTAGGTACCTTAATAAATGTGGTACGAGATAAATATTGGATACCTATTTACTAGGGTAAATAGGCTAGGTAACCTATTAGCTAGCCTTAACACTTGTGTTGTCTGAAGTATATAATGTATTTTATGTCTCCATACTGAGAAAATATGTATTAAACTCGACTCATATTCTGAGCTGTGACGATATTAAACTTTAGACAAATTTATTATACGGAAAAAATATCTTGTCTAGGTTTTGGACTAAAAAAAGGAAGTACTATGAAATGAGACAATTCCACTAGTTAAGAAAGTGCTGTAAAGAAACAACAAGATAGAAACATCAATTTGAGAGTTATAATCATAAATACGGGGGTAATATCCCAAACTATTTAAATAAATTTCGAGGACAAAATTTATATAAGGAGGGGATGGTTGTAATATCTCGATAAGCCTAATGGTAAATATTATGGTTTATATTTACATTATGGATTAATAAGGTAAAGTGGGATTATGATCCTACTAATCTATTTCAGCATAAAATTTAAATTTGCTATAAGTGAGTAAATAAACATAATTTATAAATTATGGAGATTTATATAGCATTTGTGAATGTAATATGAGCTATATGTGGAATAAACATATTTTCAAGTTCGATGATTTTGAAGACCCGATAATTAGATAAATAAACGTAATTTGTTAATTACAGAGATTTATCTGAAATATGTGGATATAATGTAAGTTATTTGTGAAATAAAAATATTTTACACTGTTAGTTCTCTAAATCTTGTTGGGAAAGGTCTGGTTTAGATGGTGCATATTCACCTGCCATCAGTTTTTTCCAATGGTTCCATGAGGTGGTGTCCCGTAGAAGCTCTGTGATAGTTGAGAAGGCTGCTATGGTATGTTGGTCTATTTAGAATGCTTGAAATGTTGTTATTTGGAACAAGAAATACTGCTTTGCAGCTAATGTGGTGCAATCGACAAGAGTAGTTCATGCTCAATGGAATCACGCTCGGTCAAGGAGATTTGAACTGCTTCTTCTTCATCCTAGAACATTGTTAGTTGGTGAGCGGTAGGAAAAACCAGCTCCAAACCAACTGAAAATAAATATTGATGGGGTTGTGTTTGAGGGTGCAAATGCTTTTGGCTCAGGTGTTGTGGTTCGAAATGATGCAGGGGAGTTGGTTAAGGCGTTTTCGGTGTACTCCGTTGGCGGGGTCCAACCTGAGATTGCAGAGATTGTCAGTGTTAAGAAGGCTTTAAGTTGGATCAAGCAGAAGGAGGCTCATAATGTAATTGTTGAAACCGATTGTCTCTTGGTGTTACATGCAGTGGACAGTTCCATTTGTATGCCTTCGGTGGTGTTTGGATTGTTAGTTCTTGATTGCCAATTACTTTTATCTTCTCTTGTTAATGTTAAGATTTGTTTTGTTAAGCGATCTGCTAACAGAATTGCGCATTGTCTGGCACGTAACTCTTGTTTTTGGTCAGGTCACATTCTCTTTGAAGATACACTCCCTACTGCTCTTCAACATTTAATTGTTGCTAATTTGAGTGATCAATAAAAAAATTCAAACTTTCTTCAAAAAAAAAAATATTTTTAAATTTTGGCAACCTTGGAGACCTGATTAGAGGCTAAAAATGTCACAACGGTATTAGTTAGAAATATTGATGAGATTATTGAGGTAAGTCAATTTTAGAAATATTGGGATATTTTAGGGTACTCAGATTGGCCAAATATCCTAAAAGTAGAGATTTATTAGTGACTAAGAAATAATAGGATAACTATTAATAATAAAGTTTTTATTAATATTATATTATTATTATGATATTATTATTATGATATTATTATTATAACATTATTTTTATATATATAACTTATCGTTAACATAATATATATATTATAAGATATCAAAACAATAGTACGAACAAAACCCTCTTCTTCCTTCGACGAACATTTTCTCCCTTTTTTATCTATTTTCTTTGATTTTTAACTCGAAACCTAGTGATCTAAGCTCTGGTAGTAGCGGGATAGCAAATCCTTGAAGAGGGAAAGCTTAAGGTATGGCTTAATTACGTTTGGGAAATTTGATTTTCTATACTTAGAAAATCAAAAAATTTTTTCCCTAAACCAAAAATTTAAAACCTAAAAAAACTATACCTTTTTTTTCAAAACCCCAAAAATACCCCCCTCACAATATTCTCTCTCTCTCTGCATCATCTCTCTCTCCCTCTATCTCACACCCACCGTCATCAACGCCGATCACCACCCGACCCCAGTCCGACCCCAACCCCTCCGACCCCAACCCCAACCTGAAAGAGCAACCCCAGTCCGACCCCAACCCCTCCGACCCAACCCGAAACCCCACACCCACCGTCATCAACGCCGATCACCACCCACGCACGGCGTTCACCACGCACGCCGATCACCACGCACGCCGATCCACCACGCACGGTGAACCACAAAAACCGGTCGAACACCACTGGAGATCCACTCCAAATCGAACCGCCCCCTCTCACTCTCTTCGTCTCTCTCTCGGACCGAACTGAAACAAAAAAAAAGAAAAAAAGGCATATGGTCCGATGGTCGGACCACATGGTCCGATGGGGTCCGACCAATCGGACCCATCGGACCATGTGGTCCGACCATCGGACCATATGCCTTTTTTCTTTTTTTTTTTGTCTCTCTCAAATCATCGAATGAAGAAGGAAAAAAAAAAACCGGGTGCGATGGTCGGACCATGGGGTCCGATGGGTCCGATTGGTCGGACCCCATCGAACCCCATGGTCCGACCATCGGACCTGGGGTGTGGGATTCGTGGACCGGCCGAGATAGAGAGAAAGAGAGATGCTGTGAGAGTTTGGGGGTATTTTTGGGGTTTTGAAAAAAAAGGTATAGTTTTTTTAGGGTTTAAATTATTGGTTTAGGAATCAAATTTTTTGATTTTCTAAGTATAGAAAATCAAATTTCCCTTACGTTTTAACCTAAAAATGATTAGTTTTATATATTGGATTTATGATTTAGAGTGGTTATGGAGATTCTAATTTCGTAGAATTGTTCTTTGGTAGCTATAGGACTAGTTTCGATGTTTACTTGTTGAATTTGAAGTGATTTTGAGTTAAAAATCAAGTTTGGAACTTTTTAAAGCTTAGCCCGAACGTTTATGGCGTTTTTCATTTAAGGGCTCAATTTTAATTTCTGTTACGTAATAATGGTAATATTTATGGTATATATATGCCCTATGAAGTTTGGAGTGATTTGGATGAGTTTTGGTAGTGTTTCGGTGAGTGCCAAATTTAGGATTTTCGAGTTTCACCCTTTTTTGAAATTCTTAAGAGATCAGAAATCATATTTTTGTAATAACTTTTCACTCGGGTATCCGTTTTAGACATTCTATGTACTGTTTCAAAGCTTGCAACGAGCTTTATAATATGGTATATATTTTAGAGCCAAAATATAAGTTTTATTTTAGTGTATTTATACCGCAGAGTTTGGTTGAAAACTCTAAATTGTCTTATGTGAATATTAAGCAGTGTTTTAGGATAAACACTTATTGGTTTATCGTTGTTGTGACATAAGGCCGAGATTATTAGTGTTAATTCTCCACTTGGATTGGCCAACATGTATGAACCTGGATTAAAGGTAAGAAAAGTATATTGTACTGCATAATACGTTATATGTAATACAATTAGTTTTGTTATGAATTGATTAATACAATCTATTATAGTGAGATTTTTCTCACCTAGAAACTCGAGACTAGACTCCTGTTTAAAGGACACGTGTACTCAATTTCCCCAAGGAAATTGAGGTGTCAATGAGAGACTCCTCGAGTTTAAACCTCGTCTGAGCTAAACTCAGCGAAATGATGCGAATATGACCCAAGCCTAATCGCATTTACGAGGCTCGCATTATGTGGGATCAAAGGAACGGACTTAACTCGCATATACCATGATATATGCGAGTATCCTCTCAATCCTCCTGCGAAAACATAGAGGTCGATTCTCTATAAAGCGAGCTGGTCCCGATGACCCAACAACCTCGATAAACCAATACAGACTCGCGTGTCTAGGTTCTATCAGCTCGTTATACGATGTCCGTAAGTGCGACTATACAAGAACGCAAACATCCTAAACTTAACTAAATGTTAGGTGTATCATGAGCCCGCGAGCTTACACCAGAATATGAACAGTCAACTCGCACATTAGAAGTCGCATACGTTGCTGAATTTAGTGAATAGAAACTGTTCTTCATTTATTAATGTTTACGTTTTAGCTTTATTATTGTAAATCAATGTATAAAAGGATTGGCAATGAATGCAATCCTTGTAAATAATCGGACACTTGCTTTGTATATAAAGGAGTGATCCACCGTGAAATGGACACCTACGAAATCCTTGCAACAGTGGACTAAGCAGACCGTGATCTGACTGAACCACTATATTCCCTTGTTTTCTTGATATTTCCAACTTTCATTAAGCATTTACGTTCCCAGTTCGAGTACTTGCCGTTCTAGGTTGAATACTCGCACTTGTTCATCATATTGTTCTTCTTCTTATTATTATTATTATTATTATTATTATTATTATTATTATTATTATTATTATTATTATTCATTTTTGGTGTTGTGAAATTTGCTCGACAACATTTGGCGCCGTCTGTGGGAACCGAAGAATTACTTTCTTGCCAATTTAGAGAGAAAATCATAATGGCTAGAAACCAAGCAAATGGAGGTCTTAACAACGAATCCATCAACATCAGAATGATGAACGTTCCGCTGTCAGGAGGCAGAGCACCTCCTGTAGATGTCATCAATGGCAGAGTAGGTCGGGGTAATGTAAGACCTCTCAACCTATTCCCTGAAACTACAGGCCCTCATGCCGGGGAAACATCTACACCAGCAGCCACAACGGGGCACTTTCCACCCTTTATTCTGGCAGCAGTGTCCGAGGGTATTGTCCAACTGACCACCGGTCAGTACACCGAATCCAAGACCAGCTACGCGCCCTACAGGCCAAGGTGGATGGACAGAACAGGGCCTGACGTCCTCCTCGAGCACCCACTGCTGGCATGGAAAATCCTCAGGTAACTAACTCTAGACGTCGTAATAACTGTACTCGCAGGGAACGAAGGGCCAACCCAGAAGGACTCGACTTGAATCAACCAACATCGAGGGACCGATCCGTGAGATATCCCAACCAGGAGGCACAGACTGAGGAAGACCCTGAACGACGCAATCCTCGCAGCAAACCCCAGTCGCGAGATAATGACGTTGAATCTGCCTCCTCATTCTCGCATGGTCGCACACCCAGTAGGTACACTAGGTCAGGTTTTGTGGAGACACCGCATGGAGGACGATATCAGGTTCACAGGGGCGATCTACGTGATCACCTTAACGCTGTTTTCAGGGCGCACTCACAGGCACCTCGTGACGTTGAAGAGCCCCGTGATCCCCGAATGGGCGATCAGAGCATAAATAATCGCACCAATCTGCCTATCGTACCAGCTTCGACTACCGGGGTTAATATCCCAGCAAACCTCGCTGCAGTAATAACAGAACTTGCAGCAGCACCAGTCACTGCTCCCTTAGCTGGGAATATTGATCAAAGCATGCCTCTGCAGGCTTTAAAAAGGCTCGAGCAGCAGAGAAAGCCCATATACAAGCTGCATGGGACCTCTCCTTTTACCGTAAAAGTGCGACAAGTTCGACTCCCCAAGGGATTCTGGTTATCCGAATCCCTAAAATACAAAGGTACCTCTAATCCCATATACTATTTAGAGAAATTTAATACTATTATGGAAGTGGATCAGGTAACTCAACTCGCAAAATGCTGCATTCTTACGACAACATTGGAAGAGAATGCCGACGATTGGTTCAGCCAATTGCCCGAGGCTTTTATCTCGACATGGGAGACCTTTGTCGACCTGTTCCTCACACATCTCCAAGCCACGATGACCTATAGGCCGCCCTATACCACTCTGGCTAACATCAAACAAGAATCTGGTGAGTCTTTACAAGACTATTTTAAGCATTTTAATGCAAAGGTAACAAAAGTAGAGAAGGCTCTCGAGTCTTCGCTAGTATGTATGTTAATAACAGGTGTCCTGTCAAGAACCGATTTCTGGAAGGAACTACAAGCTCGAAGGCCTGAAACGCTGGTCGAGTTCTTTGCCATGGCAGAGCCACATAAGAGAATTGAGAATTCTCTAGCCGAGTTGGAGAAGGGCAAGGATAAGCGTATGTCACCTGTGCCGCGATCACGCTCTCCCAGTCCTAGAGGGAAGAATTCCAGAGAACGAAGCCCAAGAAGACGCAGTCCACAGAGACAGCGAAGTCCGAAATTAGCCAAGTCCCCTCCAAAGAAGGAATCCTCCTCAAAAAGGAAAGGTGGCCCGCGCTTTGTGAACTATACCGAGTTGGCAGTACCTCGAGACCATATCTACGCCATCGAAGAAAAGAATGGGGTCTTTAAGAAGCCTCCCCCAATCAGGGGAAATCGCGACAAGAGAGACCTTAAAAAATTCTGTAAGTACCACAAAGATATTGGTCACACTACTTTGGAGTGTTGGCTTTTGCAGGACGAGATTGAAGAGCTGATCAAGAGAGGAAAGTTCAGCAAATACAAGAAGAATGAGGAAAGTCATCCCCGAGCGGATGATAGAGAAGAAAATTAGAATGCGAGTGGTTCGAGAACTCCTCGCAACATCTTGACCATCATAGGCGGACCCCATATCGCTGGTGATTCCAGGAAGTCGCAGGAGCGATATGCGAGAGAAGCCAAAGAAAAGCCACTCACCAATGTGAACAACCTAAGCGAACGATCGGAGAAGCTTTTCAAGAGGGAGTGCGACGACATCACCTTCATGGAAAGTGATGCGAGATGGGTCCACCACCCACATTCTGACGCGTTGGTCATCGTTGCCAATATTGGTGGAGACAATGTCCACCGCATACTCGTGGACAATGGAAGTTCTGTGAATCTCTTGAACTTCCAAGCCTTCAAACAAATGGGGTTGCACGAGAAGGATGTGTGACCTGTCACATCGAGTATGTACGATTTTGCTGGCGATGTCATCGTGTTAAAAGGGATGATCAAGCTCCCAATTACTTTGGGAACTGCCCCTGTAGTAGCTAAGTCGATGGTTGACTTCGCAGTAATCGACCAATACTCGGCATATAATGCTGTGATTGGTCGGCCTATTCTAAAAGAGATGAAGATCGTGACGTCCATCTATCATCTCACAATGGAGTTCCCTACTCCCGCTGGAGTAGGTTCTGTACGAGGAGTCCAGTCAGACTCGCGAGAATGCTACAACACAGCGGTCAAACTCGCAGAAAAGAAGTCAGTCAATGTCATCTATCTGCTAGAGGCACCACCTCCTCGTCAGGAGGTCTTCAGAATAGAAGAAGTTTCGCATAAAGACGAGCCAAATTTGGATCCTAGGATCCTCGACTATGTCGCAACTGCCCAAGCCGCGAGAGACACCATTGAGGTACCTATTGATCCAATAGATAATAATAAAGTTTTGAAAATTGGTTCTAAACTAACTTCTCAACAGCGAGAGAAGCTTGTCACTTTTCTCAAGCAAAACCTGGATGTTTTTGCCTGGAAACATTCAGACATGGTCGGAATATCTCCGCAAGTCATGTGTCATCGATTGAACATTGACCCCGAAGTATGAGGTGTCAGACAAAAGCTCCGCAAAATGGACCCCGCGAGGTACCAACCACTGAAGGAAGAAGTAGACCGCTTCTTGTCGTGCAGCTTCATAAGGGAGTCGTTCTACCCAAACTGGTTAGCAAATCCCGTACTCGTGCCCAAGCCTAACGGAACATGGCGCACATGCATTGATTTCACTGATTTAAATAAAGCTTGTCCCAAAGACAACTTCCCACTTCCTAGCATTGACCAACTTCTCGATGCCACTGCAGGTCATGAGCTTCTCAGCTTCATGGATGCATACTTGGGATATAATCAAATCCCAATGTATGAACTAGATCAGGAACATACCTCGTTCATTACAGATCGAGGTTTGTATTGTTATAAGGTAATGCCTTTCGGTTTGATAAACGCAGGTGCGACATATCAGAGGTTGGTAAATGTAAAGCCCGCTTAGTTAATTTGGAAATTAGCAGCTGTTTATGTTTAATTATGAAATTATTTATAGCTATTTAAATAATTTAGTACTGTTATTTACGGAATTCAGAAATGCATGATTATGTCATCAGTAGCTTTTATATTTCGCATTTCCGGTGTCCGGTATTTTGGAACTCGGCGTTTGGCTCAGTAGAAATCACAACTTAGTATGTTAGTATTTTGGGGACGGGTTTTAGACATTGGGAATGTCGGGAATGGCCGGGAATTTAGAATGTCCCAAAAATACCCCTTTAGTATGATTTTCATGATTTTATGGTGGAGGGGCAAAATGGTCTTTTTGCCCCATTAGTGTTTTGTCTTCTAGTGAGTTTATTAATTGAAAATTAAATGTTTAATTATTTATTAATTGGCTGAAATGAATGTTATATGTGTATTTGATTTCATTTCTTTATTTTACAAAAAATATCAAAGTTAAAAAAAAAAAAAATAGAAAACTCTCTCTCTTTTTCCTCTCTCTTTTCGGCTGGGTGCTTGGGGTTCAAGGGCTGGGATTTTCTTTGATTTTCAAGCTAGATTCAACCTAATTTGGGAGCTCTTGATTGTGGTAAGTGATTTCTAACTTCTCTTTGTGTTTTCTTGTGTTTTATGAAAGTATATTGTTGATGCATGCATGTTTTTGTGGCTGTTGTTATGGCTGTGTTTAGTTGGTTTTTTCTGAAGTTCAAAGCATGATTATTTGATATTAATTGAGTTGTTTGAAGCATGATTAGCTAGGTTGTTCAAGCTTTGAGTTTTCTATGTAAAAATGTGGTTTTTGGAAGGAAAATGTTGTGAATATGTTCTGTGATGTTGCTGTTGTTTCTATTAGTTTGCAGAGGTGTTTTTATGCTTAGTTAAGTAGAATTAAGCTAGTGGAATGCATGTTTAGGTGGTTTTGCTCAAGCTTGAGTTTGGAACTCAAAGCTTGAGCTCCAATGGCAAATTTTGTATCCGTGGTTTCGGGTAGGTTTGATGCCTTGGATATGTTATTTGGGACATATAGAGCAGTGTCCGGAAAGTTTGGGACCAATTGGGGTTGAATTGGTCGAGTTATGAATTTTTATGGTTCTTTGCGAGGAACCGGAATTCGGTTGTGCATCCGAATTCGGATGGGGGGTCTGAATTTCCCGAACCGGACTTCCGGTTGGGCAACCGGTCTACCGGTTGGGGGATTTTTCAGAACCCTAGTTTTCCTCGTTTTTAGGTTTTTAGGGGTATTGCCATGCTTTTTATCGATAGGGAAACTTTTAGTTCCAAGTTTTAGTCCCCGGGAAGTGATTTAGCGTGTCACTTATAGCGTTGTGATTTTTATGGTTTAGGAGCTAGTAATCCGCCGCTCAGCTTCAGTTCCAGTCAGGTTGACCGGCACACCTGAAATCGGAATCCAGGTAAGATTAGTATAACAGTATGCATATGTAGATTACATGTTTAGCGTGCATGTAGGAAGCCTGCTAGATTACATTAGTTATGTATTTAGGCTTCGAACCATCCAACCCTGTCACGTCGGTACGGTGGAGTATGACCGACGGCGGAGTATGACCGGTTCGGCCGATCAGCCGACACTTGGTTGGTGGTTCGATCTTATTGACCTATCCCGTCGGTACGAGTGGAGTATGACCGACGGCGAAGTATGACCGGTTCGACCGATCAGGAGGATACTTGTCAATAGTATCGTCCCCTGAACGTTCAAAACTTAGTACCATGTTGGACATGGCAGTAGTAGCTCAGTACCATGTTGGACATGGCAGTAGCGGGACTCAGTATCGTGTTGGACACGGCAGTTAGTTTTATGTATGATATTATTATGCTTTTCTTACTGAGTCTGTCGACTCACAGTTTATGTTCATGTGTAGGTAAAGGCAAGGCTGTAGCTGATGGACCGTGAGCGAGCTTATGAGGTTGTACATGTCGGGGCGGTTAGGCTGGAGCGTACGATCCTCGGGACGGCACGGCCGAGATTTTTAGAATCGTCGTTAGACGACTTTCATTTTGATGTAAAAGTTAAACAGTTAAAACGTTGTAAATGATTTTATAAATCGGGATCCCGAGACTTTTATAATATGGTTTATAAGTTTAATTAAAAAGCAAAATTTTAATTAATCACGTTTTTCCATAAACCTCGTTGATTAGCAACGAGCTGCACAGTACGTTTAAAAATCACGTAATACGCCTAAGATAGTTAGGGTGTTAGAATTTGGTATCAGAGCCGCCAGGTTGTCTTCCGAAGATCGTCACGACATGTACAATCATCATCAGCAGTTAGCTCGGTTCACGGTTCAGTAAGCCTTTATTGCTTTAGTAGTTTATTTTATTCAGTTATGAAAAAGAAAAGCCTGTTAGGAAGCATGTTAGTAGCCTGATAGTAGAATAGGCGCATGTTTCATTTCTAATTTCCAAATTAAGCGGCATTAGTAAGCTCGCCTTGAATACGACCTGATATGCCAACTCTTGGTTTCGCAGGCGGTTCTAGCTAGATGGACGCCAGGCGGACTACCAGGAGTCAGGGCAACTCCGTAGGGTCGAATCAGGGACAGGGAGCTCAGTTTCCCCCACCTGCTAGGGGTCGAGGCAGAGGTCCCCGAGGCAGGGCTCGTGGCCGGGGTGATGAGAACCCGCCACAGGCTGCCCAGGCTCCCCCAGCCGATCAGGGAGCCCGGGTGGGAGTTGCGGTTTGCGGAGATGCAAGCCGGATCGAAGAGCAAGACCTCGAGATTCGAGAGGTTGAGACGAGCGGGGTGCTCCTGCGGTTCGGTGCCGTAGTTCCGGTGGCACACCGCCCTGCCGCCTGTGCCGAGATAGTGGTGGCGGCCCATAGATTGGAACCATTATATGAGCGGTTCCGGAAGCAAGCACCTCCGGTATTCCTGGGAGGTCCAGATGTAATGAAAGCCGAGCAGTGGCTGACGGTGATTACCAGAATCCTGAATTTCATGGGTGTCACCGGTAATGACAGAGTGGTGTGCGCCACGTTTCAGTTCCAGGAGGACGCCTTGGTATGGTGGGACATGGTGTCTCAGATCCATGACGTCACCACCATGACTTGGGAAAGGTTCCAAGAACTCTTCAACGCGAAATACTATAATGAGGCGGTCAGAAGCGCCAAGAGGAAAGAGTTCGTTCACCTGACTCAGCGGGAGAACATGAGCGTCACTGAGTATACTACTCAGTTTGACCGGTTGGCGAGGTTAGCCTCGGGAATTGTGCCGACCGACTTCAGCAAGAAGGAGAAGTATCTGGACGGGTTGAATCCCAAGATCAGGCATGACCTGATGATCACCACGGACGACAGCACCACCTATGCTCAGATGGTGGAGAAGGCACTGCGAGCTGAGGGCGCAGTGGGGTGCATGTCAGAATCAGTCAGTACTCCGGTTAGTGGCGGAGCTCCTACCCCTCCTGCATCAGGCTATAGCAGGGGGAGTAGTGGTTCGGCCATTGATCAGAGGAAGAGGGCACCCACTGCTTCCGGCGGCTCCAGTCAGAACAAGAGGTTCCGAGGGAACCAGAACAGAGGGAGTCGTCCTGGTGGTATTGAGACCCGATTCTCCTATCCCGAGTGCCCTAGCTGCAAGAGGCATCATCGGGGTGAGTGCAAGGGGCAGGGATGCTTTCATTGTGGCATGCCCGGACACTTCAAGAGGGAATGTCCCCAGCTCCGGCCAGAGGCACCGAGAGCTCCAGCGATACCCACTCCAGCCAGGGTGTTCGCTATCACGCAGGCTGATGCAGATGCCAGCCCATCAGTTGTGACAGGTCAGCTTTTTATTAACAACTCGCTTCATTCAGTGCTGTTTGATTCTGGGGCTACACACTCTTATGTGGCGGCCAGAGTCTTTAGTAAGTTGGGTAGACCCTTTGATAGATATGAATCAGGGTTTGGAACCCTGTTACCTGGCGGAGAATTGGTTATCTCCAATAGGTGGATTAGGTCTATGCCGATCAGGATAGATGGTAGAGAGTTAAGCGCTGATCTGATAGAGATGAGCTTAGTCGAATTTGACATTATTTTAGGAATGGATTTCCTATCTAAATATTCGGCGAGCATTGACTGTAAGAGGAAGATGGTGGTCTTCCAACCGGAAAGTGAAGAACCGTTTGTATTTGTGGGTTCGGTTCAGGGATCTCGGATCCCGGTGATCTCGGCTATGTCAGCGAGAGAATTATTGCACGGTGGGTGCTTAGGGTTTCTGGCCGTGGTGGTGGACACCACTCGGCCAGACACCATTCGGCCAGAGGACATCAGAGTGGTTCGGGAATTTTTGGACGTTTTTCCCGAAGAACTTCTAGGGTTACCACCTCAGCGGGAGATTGATTTCGTGATTGACTTGGCACCAGGGGTGGATCCGGTTTCCAAAGCCCCGTATAGGATGGCTCCAGCTGAACTTAAGGAATTAAAGATTCAGCTCCAAGGGTTGCTTGACATAGGGTTCATTCGGCCCAGTGTGTCACCACAGGGAGCCCGGTTTTGTTCGTCAAGAAGAAGGATGGATCTATGAGGATGTGCATCGACTACAGAGAGTTGAACAAGTTGACGGTGAAGAATAAATATCCATTACCTAGGATCGATGACTTGTTCGATCAGCTTCAGGGGAAGACGGTCTTTTCTAAGATTGATCTCCGTTCGGGTTATCATCAGTTGAGGATCCGAGAGGAGGACATTCCGAAGACGGCTTTCCGCACTAGGTATGGACACTACGAGTTTCTGGTTATGTCATTTGGACTAACCAATGCTCCTGCAGCATTCATGGACCTGATGAATAGAGTATTCAAGGATTTCCTCGATATCTGTGTGATTGTGTTTATCGACGACATCCTCGTGTACTCTCAATCAGAAGAGGAGCATGAGTTACATCTTCAGATGGTACTGCAACGACTTCGAGAACATAGACTTTACGCCAAGTTCAAGAAATGTGAGTTCTGGTTGTCTCAGGTGTCCTTCCTAGGGCACATTGTGAGTAAAGACGGGATCAAGGTGGATCCCGAGAAGATCGAATCCGTCAGGGATTGGCCGAGACCGAAGACAGTGACAGAGATCAGAAGCTTCTTGGGATTAGCTGGGTACTACCGTAGGTTCGTGGAGGGGTTCTCCAAAATTTCAATGCCCCTAACCGAACTTACAAAGAAGAATCAGCGATTTATCTGGTCAGATAAATGTGAAGCTAGCTTTCAGGAGCTGAAGCAGAGATTGATTACTGCTCCGGTACTAGCTTTGCCTTCGGACGAGGAGAAGTTCGTAGTTCTTCGTGACGCATCCAAACAGGGTTTGGGGTGCGTATTGATGCAAGCCGATCGGGTTATCGCTTATGCCTCCCGTCAGTTAAAGGATTATGAACAGTGATACCCAACTCATGATTTAGAATTGGCCGCAGTGGTTTTTGCACTGAAGATTTGGCGGCATTACCTTTATGGGGAGAAGTGCGAGATCTACACCGACCATAAAAGTCTCAAGTATTTCTTTACTCAGAAAGATTTGAACATGAGACAAAGGCGTTGGTTGGAATTAGTAAAGGACTATGATTGTGAGATCCTCTATCATCCCGGAAAAGCCAATGTAGTGGCCGATGCCCTGAGCAGAAAGGGTCCCGGGCAAGTAGCTAGCATGGTTCAGATCTCACCCCAGCTAGCTGAGGATATGGTTAGATCCAGCATTGAGTTTGTGGTAGGTCAGCTTCACAACTTAACACTGCAATCTGATCTGTTGGAAAGAATAAAGGTCGCTCAGATGACAGATCCGGAGTTAGTGAAGATCCGAGATGAGGTATTGGCTGGTCAAGCCAAAGACTTTTCAGTGTCAGATAGTGGGATGCTTTTGTATAAAGCCAGGGTTTGTGTTCCGAACAGTGTGGAATTGAGAAACGAGATCTTTGAGGAGGCTCATTCTACTCCATATTCTCTGCATCCCGGCACCACCAAGATGTACCAAGATTTGAAACCGTACTTCTGGTGGAGCGGTATGAAGAAGAATTTGGTAGAATTCGTATCGAGATGCCTCACTTGTAAGCAGATCAAGGCTGAACATCAGAGACCAGCAGGGTTGTTGCAGCCTCTAACCCTACCAGAATGGAAATGGGAGGATATTACGATGGATTTTGTGGTCGGGTTACCTAGGACCACGGGTATGTATGATTCCATCTGGGTAGTGGTGGATCGATTTACGAAATCTGCTCATTTTCTGCCGGTTAGAACAACGTTTACAGTGGATCAGTTGGCAGAGTTATATGTCAGGGAGATAGTGAGACTTCACGGGGTACCGAAGTCTATAGTTTCGGACAGGGATCCGAAATTCACCTCCAAATTTTGGCAAAGTTTGCAACAGGCAATGGGTACAAAGCTAAAATTCAGTACAGCATTCCATCCTCAGACAGATGGTCAGTCCGAAAGGACAATTCAGATATTGGAGGATATGTTGAGAGCCTGTGTTATGGACTTTGAGGGTTCATGGAGTAAATATCTACCGTTAATAGAATTTTCATACAATAACAGTTATCAGAGTACGATAGGGATGGCACCCTATGAACTGATGTACGGTAGGAAATGTAGATCCCCTATCCACTGGGATGAGACAGGGGAGAGGAAATACCTAGGTCCAGAGTCTGTTCAGCGGACCAATGAGGCAATAGAAAAGATAAAAGCTAGAATGCTTGCCTCACAGAGCAGACAGAAGAGTTACGCAGATCCGAAACGTAGAGATGTTGAGTTCCGAGTAGGGGACCATGTGTTTTTGCGAGTATCTCCGATGAAGGGGATTAAACGTTTCGGGAAAAGAGGCAAGTTATGCCCTAGGTTTACAGGACCTTTCGAGATTCTCGAGAAGATAGGTCAAGTGGCATATCGGTTAGCATTGCCTCCAGCCTTATCAGCAGTGCACAACGTATTCCATGTCTCAATGTTGAGAAAATACGTTTCAGACCCCTCTCATATACTCAGTTATGAGAGTCTTCAGCTTCAGCCAGACATGTCCTATGAGGAACAGCCAGTGCAGATCCTGGATAGGAAGGATAAAGTCCTTCGGAATAAGACCATAGCATTGGTCAAGGTTCTCTGGAGAAACAGCAAGGTGGAGG